>NC_133754.1:118953750-120153750 GCF_036562045.2 Rhinolophus sinicus
AGATAGATGATAGATAGATAGATAGATAGATAGATAGATAGAGAAATATTACTCAGCAATAAAAAAGATGAAATACTGCAAATGTGTTTTGATACACAATTTTTGTTTGTTTGTTTGTTGACTGATTGGTCTTTTTCCTTTGGGGAGGAAATATGCTTGTTTATTTTGCTTGCTTGTTTTCCAACAGAGGTACAGGTTTGTCATGGAATCAGTGGTATCTTCACCTCCATTGCCCTACAGATCATTTTTAGGTATTTATTAGGTGTCTGATGGCACTTTTTAAGGTCATAACTCTAGGATTTAGGTACTGTGTAAAAGGAAACAATCTAAACCAACCCACGTGGGAACTGAACATAGAACCAACGTACCAAATGGGTGAATTGACAATAAAGGGATAATTTTCCTAGTTAATTTGAAAAGTTTGAAAAATTCAACTTTTTCTAAGTCACATACAGAGTCTTCGGTCAAAACCATTTCTGAATACACCTCCAGATAACAATACTTTAACAAATATCCATAGCAGTATTTTACTCCCTCATTTGAATCTTTTCGTGCTACTGGTGCCCAAAAGTCCCCTTTTTCTTGGAATTTACTTATGATAGGAGACAAACATAAAAAACAAGATGATGTCAAGTGGATAACCTGTGAAAAGTGATATACATCTTTTAGAAAGGATGTCATAGTTAAATAAGTTTGGAAAATGTCATATTAAACAAAGTTAAATCAATTTTTCCCTACAGGATTACTTAGAATTTTTTAGCATTTTAATCTTCAGTGTTAATATCTAAGCGAGAAATAGAGTATATAGCATTTTCACAATTTTATTAACCTATGAAACCTTCTTTGCACCTATGTGGCATACTCTGTGTTTTGTAGGACACTGTAAAATACTTGTCTACAACATGCATAAAAACTATGAAGGATATAAATACAAAAATTCACAACAAGAAAAGCCACACATCTAAACTGTGTTTCATGATAGCTTTTTGAAAGAATTTAAACTGATTTGCCAAAACAGAATCTTAATGTAATCTTAATAAAAGATCTATGTGACAGGCATTCTGTAGGAAAATTATAACTTAAGGAATATGTATTTGCATTGCCTACAACTATAGAAATAAATATATTGACAATTTGACAGAGATAATATGAAATTTTACTTGGCAGTTTCCCTACTTAAGATACCTTAAAAAAGAACCTCTAAAATAAGGAATAAGACAAGCATATCTATCATTTTGAAATATAAAAGAATGTAACTAAACAAGAAACCCCAAGGGATATATCCATTCTTCATACAGACTAAAGAAAGAGGAGATATGGAGAAAGCTCTGGTACTTATGAGTGTTAAACTTCTTGAAAAAAGAGATTATTTCTTTTTTAAATTAAATTTATGGGGGTACCATTGGTTAATAACATTATATAAACTTAAGGGGTACAATTCTATAATACATCACCTATATATTGCTTTACGTGCTCCCCACCCAAAGTCTAGTCTCCTTCTGTCACCATATATTTCTTTCCAGTTCCCTTCTATATGCCCAGGGCCTACCAGGGTACCTGGTGAATAAAGTCATCCAGAAATATTTTTTAACTACTTCAGTGGAATTTGGAGAATTCTCATGGCATAGTTAATAGGATGGGACCACTAAGGCCCTAGTACCCATTGGGTCAAGTCATCAAGACTGTACAAAAACCAATTCAGCTGTAGATACTACTTGAGAAATCTGAGTGTCTACCTAGCTGAAATGATACCCAAAGGGGTAAGTGATTAGAACTTCTTGCAAATGAAAAGTTTCAGGTTATCCAAGCTAATGTGCAAAGTGTAGTCAAGGGAAATTTGAAGTAAGTCGCAATCAGAAGTGAAAGCCTTATCCTTTTATCTGTAATAACAAAGGGCCTGCCTGTGATGGGATGCAGACTCCAGTAAGGACTTCAGCTTCCATAAAGCATTTCAGCATCTCATGTTTCTCACCCGATGTTCAGGGCAGAAATCCGAGCTTTAGAGGTAAGATTGTGGCAAAGAATATTGGGCTGTGAAATGACACACAATTCTAGAGGCCATGCTTAGTCATTTCTCTTCTTCATGGAAGAGAATATGTGACTCTTCCACCTCAGACCAGAATTAGTTTTGGTGACTCGGGTAGAGCTGATTTTCAAGCAGGGAAGCAAACTTGCACTGATAGTTAGGTTGAGTCACTGGAAGACGTGGAACACGCTGTAAGTGCATACTTAGCTAGCTTAGAGACTTTATTTTTCTTTGAATGGACTCTACCCACATTTATACAACTGAAGAAACTGAATTAGAAATTCAATATTAAATTCTTAACTTCACATAGCATTAGCTATGACGGAGCCAGAATCCAGACTCTAGTCTTCATATCTAGATCTCCATATCTGTAGACCTACCTTTACCTCTATTCCTTTGCAAATTAGGTTTTATGTGTAGTCTGTATTTTGGACTATTTTACAAATCTGTCTTCTTTTCCAAGTTACTTCACTAAAATATGTTATTTACTTATCACTTCAATTCTTATGATGGTAATTATCTTATTTTTTTTCCACCTGGTTCCCTTATTTCTAGTAACAAAAAGAGCATCACAACATCACATATGCCATACTTTTGTGGACACATAATCCTTTTTTGTTGTTGCTAATCTTAAACATTAAAAGCAGTTTCTGTTTCGTGTAGTCATGGATTTCCTCAATAACTGTGATCCATAATGTTAGAGGGAGGGAAAGTCTTTGACCAAGATCAATCATAAATTATCAAATATCTTTTATAGGATTCAAAATGTGAAAACTATTTTGGACATTGAGGCACTGAAAAAAACAATATAAACTACCATGTGAAAATAAGGACATGAGAAGAAGAAATATATAAAAAGAAATATTTCAAGATAAATTGCTTTCATGACCTTGTTTTAAAATAGTGACTTTTCTATGGTAGTGTTTGCTCATACAGAGGAAAAACGTGAAAAGTATTTGGTGCAAAAGGGGATGAGCCGAACTGCTATGTTTGGAAAACCTGCACAAACTTAACAAATCTCTCTCTCTCTCTTTTTTTTTTTTTTTTTTTAATTTTCACCCCTGATTTCATTTTTCTAACTTGTCTCAACTTGAAAACTTCTTTTAAAATTCCTTAATAGTATATTACCCCAGAGAGGCACCGGAACTGTTTCATTTATATTTGGTGTTTGTTAACTTAAAGACTAAATTATCTATTGATTTTTATTGATTTCTTATTTTACAAGTTCACACTAAATAGGGTATTGTGGCTTAAAAAAATATGTCACAACAATATATCACCCAATACACTTATATGTATTATATATCTATATATCTATATGATACACAGCATATTTATATGATACACAGCATATCTATGTATCTATATGATACACATCTACTGTGTATGTATATACATATACACAAAATATGTAGACATATAGACATATAGCTATATATACATATTTTGTGTATATGCATGTACATACACATATATACACAGTAGATGTGTATCATATATATTATATTAATATAGGTTTAGTTGACAACATCAGCACGGATGATTTGTGTGACTATATTAATAAATGTCGATTTATTTGGCCCTTCTCATTGATATAAAACAAGTGTGTTGCAGTTTTTAAATACTGTTTTCCGTAGATAAAATGCAAAGAATGTTGCATAAAAATTGAAAATTTTATATGCATAAGAGAATAAACTTGAAAGTGTCATCTGAATACCTTCAAATGTCTTTTTTTCTTCATATTATAGCAAATTTCTCATTTATTGATCCATTTAGTAGAATGAATGGTATATTATTTTAAAGGTGGAAAACTGTAAAATGCAATGATTTCCATAAAGATAATAAATGAGCCATTTGAGTTCTAAAAAATATTGCTGCTAGTGGAAGCCCTTATTTTATTTTAATAAAAACTAAATATATAATATATTCTATTCCATAAATGTTAAAAAAATGAATATTTAAATATGTATTCAGGTATAATGTTTTTGTTTTGCATTCTGAAGCCACAGCATTATTCTTCCTCTGCAATTTCTGGTCAGTAGAGGTTTATCTGTAGGGTTGTTCATGTTGTCAACACAGCAGTCAGATTGAAGAAATACATTTTACGAGTACAGTGCTGGAAATCGCCAGTGAATTATGTCACATATTCTTTTTCTTTCCCTTCTTTCAATTAACTACTTAATAACATTTTTCTACCAACCACTCCTCCTTCCAGAGTAATTGAAATAATATGCTGAGCACTATAGATCGTGAACAAAATTTCAAATTTTGTTTTTCAAAGGTCTGAAATGTCATCCTGATAGAAAATGTCATCTGCAGAATCCTGAATTAAAAATAAAGCCACCCCTGGGTTGTGGACTATGGGGACACATGTATTTATTTTGAGTGTTATGGATGTTATAAATCATTCTCAAATAATGTTGACATTTATGTATTCCACTAACATGGCACTTGAACAGTCTGCTCTGTATACTGGTGCTTGAGTTAAGGATTTGCTATCACATTTTCCAGCTTAGTTCTCCAATCTTAACATAGCAGACAGGGGTAATGTCAACTGCGAAGTGCCAAGAAAGAAAAAGATGAATGATGTATTCATTTTTGTGGGTGATTTTAAACTCTATGCCATTGAACACATTTCTCTGAATGGCTCTCAGAGCTCACAGTGTTTGCTTCTCTGTACTTTGGGCAACATGAAGCCTTTTTTGCTATAGGTATGGCTTTTGATTTGATTTAATCCTGCTTTCTCTCCCTACTGACAGGTGCACAGAGTGCATTAGCAAGAAAGATATCATAATTGAAATCAATATCCTGACTTTGAAGAGTGTTTCTATGATGAGTTCTGATTCTGTGTATTTTATATGTTTCCATAACCATGTTGATGTAATGGATTAGACATTTCCATCAATTCAGTTCAGTCACACACATGCACAACACTTGACTAACATTTCTTTTATGTTGAATTTATTGTGTAGCCCTTTGGCCTGCCAGTTGTTTGATTAGACTGAGCCATTCAATACATAGAAAGAAGAGATGCACTTGTTCTTCCAGGTCAAAGACACGATTCAAGCATTGCAATGGAAGTTTTTTGCTTTAAGTATCATCATTCTAATCCACATGTGCAAATGAACATGCATTTCAATTTAAGACTACTATTTGTATAATGTATTCCCTCTTGACTTCTACTTATTTTTGACTCTTGAAACCTTTATGGTCATCGTTGAGTGCTCATATTTTCCTACAGTAATTCATTAGGTGAGCTTTTTCCAGCATTTTGCCCTTCTGCTATGTCTTAACCCCTAAAGCACAGATTTCAAAGTCTTGCAGAGTAAACTAGGGTGATGACTCTGTGTCTTTTCCTGTGAAATATGCATGTGAATTCTAAAGGATACTCTTAATACTAGACACCAGAGCCAGATAACCCACCTGTGATACTGTCTTCTGCCTTTGGGGAGTATCTTCATCAGCTAGCATTCTAGCCCTGTGAGTGGAGAAGCAGCAGCAGCAGCCACACTTAAGATATCTCTGCCTTGCTTGCAGCCAAGCAACCAGGAAGAGAATTATGGCACTTCCTGTAGAAACAAGAGAAGCTTTGCTCATAAAATCCTTGACAATAATGATGGATCTTGAGATTATCATGCTAAGGGTAATAAGTCAGACAGAAAAATTTGAGAACCATATGACTTCACTCATACACGGGATATAAAACTGAAAGCAACAAACGAACAAGACAAAAACAAACAAACAAACAATAAAAACTCATAGACACAGACAACAGTTTAGCAGTTACCAGGGGGTAAGTGAGGAGGAGGATCGTCAAAGAGGGAAAAGGAGGTCAAATATATGGTGATGGAAGGAGAACTGACGCTGGATGGTGAACACTGGATGTTGTATACTACATCATATATGCAATATATAGATGATGTACTATAGAATTGTACACTTGGAACGTACATAATTTTACTAACCAATGTCACCTGAGTAAATTTAATAAAAAAATTTTTAAATTAAAAAAAAAATTCTCCACATAATTAAATGCATAGTAGGTATGTATAGGCCATGCCATTTGATCCCTCTGGTGCTCACATTTAAACTCTGGTTGGTTTTTAGAGTCTTGGTATGTACCCTTGGTATGTACTTGGTATGTACCCTTGGTATAATTAAATTACATTTTACAGACACGTTGGGAAAATAAGCTGATTTCTCTCCATTTTGAAATTAGTAGACCAACATATTGCCAAAATGGCATGGAATATATAAACACCATTGATCCTACTCTCAGAGAAGGAATTTTCACTTATATGTAGATAATTATGACCTACAGCTTTTTGGATTATTTTACATATTCAATAACTATATTAGTATTTTCCATCATTTTCTTAGTGTTCCCCAAAGGTCCTATTCTAGGGCTCCCAGTATGGGGTGGTGGAAATGAAAATGAAGAAATGGACCAAACAGACCCATAGTTCCACCTTCATATTGTCATTCAGGCAGAGTTAGAAAGGTCCTCAGGGGATATTTCTGAAATACATGCCAAATTTTCTCTAGAGAAAGTGAAATTCAATATCTGGGATGCAACAAATTTTCTTTGGGAAGGTAGTACAATCCTTTAGTGTGTTTTCAAGTGTAAACAGGACTTTCTATAGATTGATGCAACATTCTTAGATAAAAGTGTTTATAAATGAATGAAATGACTGTCTTGAATATCTAGAAGATTTCAACAACTGGCAGCTTCAGGAGAGTAGATATCCAGACAAAGAGAATGCCGGGCTCCATCAGCAAGTTTTATGTCATTGTTTCCATGCATGCAAATATAAAGGAATCCCTAATCAAGAAGATTTATTCTATTTACTACTAAAGATGTCAACATATACTTTTTTTAAAAACTCCTGTGTTTAGTTCTTGTTCTTTCTAATCTAATATTAAAATTGTATCCTTCTATCTAGTAGTTCAAAGCATTGTTGAAGTTAGGAAAAATATTTTTTTGTTTTTTATTTTTTCCATTTCCTATATCTTCTGAGTATAAATGTCAAACATAATGTTTGTATCTCTGATGAGCACATTTTAAGTATATACCTAACAGTAAAGAAAGCTATGTCCACTCTTTTTAAATATAGATGTTGAAGGTTGAACTAGGGAATATTGAAAACTTAGAATGTGATTGATAATTGCAAAATGCAAGCTAGAGGGTAGCTGCTTTTGGCCATTAAATAAATCCACCCTACTGTGTTGACAGTATGATTTTAAAAGATATTTTCCAGAGGTAAACAAATCCAATTCTGCATGGATAATAAATAAAAACATATGATATTTAAAAAAAAAATATGTGGCTCTAGAAGATAGTTCTAATGGTTGGTTGTTCCTAGAGGCATTTAGGTTTGTTAAGTATTTGATAAGTGGCTATTTATAAACTAAGGTATTAATTTTCCTTGTGTTAATCAACAGAAAAGATAAAGAAGAGAAATGTTTATTGCACAAATAGCCTCTGCTTCTTAAAAACAAACAAACAACAACAAAAACAAGACCCAAGAACAAAGAATGTCCATGTTTCTTAATAAGACCCTGTTCTATCACTTGTTGCTATGTAGAGCCTTAGGAAACCAGGCAGAAGAAATGAATGCTGATTTATTTCATTTTGTGTGCTTATCTGTTGACTTTCCTGTAATTGTTTGATCACTCTGACTTTTTATTTTCCATATGGCTGTATAGACTATTTCTGAAGATTGGCTTGATATGTCAGAATGCCATCTCGCCTACCTTGTTAAATTTCCTGTAAAAAGACACAGAGGTTTTTAAATTAGTCATATTCCCTTCTTTACTGAAGATTCTCCAACAAATTGAACTCTATAGAAACTTTCAAAGAATGAGGATGTGTAATGTTTATGCAGTTTCACAGACCTGCATGTATTTAGCAGCGTCAAAGATTAGAATTTGTTGAAGTGGGTCAATAATAACATAGGAGTATGTCTGCTATGCTTTGTTTAAGAGTGTTGTTGCACAGGACAAAGCTTTGTGTACAGCGTTAGATTCGGGATGACCATAAAAGAAAAATACTATGGAATGAATTTTAAGTCTCTGTAGATTTGGTTTGCATAATTGTGAGCATATGTGTGCGTGTGTATGTGTGTGTGTGTGTGTGTGTGTGTGTGTGTGTTAGGATCTAATACAAGAAGTTTCATATAAAGTGCTATCTCTTCTGTGACAAAGTATTTCTAATAGACAAATCCCTTGAGATGCCCATTGAAATTCATTTAGTTCAGTGCTGTCCAATAGAACTTTCTACAATAATAGAAATATCTGCAATAATTGAACATCTGTGCTGTACAAAACAATAGCCACCAGCTAGCGACACATGGCTTTTGTACTTGAAATGTGGCTAATAGGACTGAGAATCTGAATTTTAAAATTTTGTTTAATTTTAATTAAGGTAAATTTATATAGCCACTTAGATCAGTGGCTACTATATTGGACAACACAGTTCGGGTTGATATATGAATGCAACTTGACATGATTAAAAAATAAAAATTTTCTTCAGTGTATACATAGAGCCAAGTATCTTCAGAGACCCAGAGCTAAAAGATGACACAATCATTTCCCTAAATCCAGTTTATGTACACATGGTACATGAACAGAATGAGAGAAACCTGTTATATCAATAAAAGGGACATGTAGGAGACCAAACTAGATAGTAGTTCATAGTATAGGTTTTAGAATATAGCAGACTTTACTTCAAGTCCTGTCTTTGAGCCTCATTTGCCACATTACCTTAGAGAAACCATTTAAATTTCCTTGAATCTCAAATTTTGAAGTTGTAATTGGGGCTAATAATGAAACTGTGTCTATAATGGGCTTATCACTCACCTCAGAGAAGTAATGATGGAGATGATGATTCTGGTCGTGATGGTGTTATCTTCATACATTCGGACTCACTTAACGGTCATATCACTTCTATTAAAAATACTATCTACATTTTCCAGATGGGAAAATGAAAGCTCAAAGTCATTATTTTCAAGGTCAATTAGCTAATCCAAAATTTGAATTATAAATCTAATTCTACAGACCTGTTCTTTGCATCCTGCCACATTGCCTCTTTTGGTAGTAACCAATTAGACTTTTAGTTAAAAGTGTAAACTATTGATTCTCAACTATAGGTATGTCACCCTGAAGGTGACATTTAAGCATGAAAATACTAAGCAGGATCCTAAGCTAGACCTTTAAAATAGGGGAAGAAAGAGACCAAAGAAAGAAGGAAGAATGGAAGGAAAGAATAAAACAAGTAAGCAAGAAAGAAGGGATTAACTCTCCCTGAATCTATATTTGAGAAATATCCATCTGCTCATTCTGAGAGAAAGAAAGTAGGGTGGGTGGGAGAGAGAAAGAGGAAAATACGAATCACATGAATATGAATGACTTGTCCCAAATATGCCAGCTCTGTCTGGCTCCACTTAGCTCTTTCAAGCAGGAAATGCAAGAAAAGGGTTGCAGAATGTGGGTTCCTACCTTTTAAAAAACATAACTCTGCCCACATCTATTCATTGCCACCATTATATCAGGCTCAGACTGATCAAATTAGCAGCTCCTCCTTCCTGGGAGCAGGGATAGGAAGGCAAAAGCCTAGCCGTAAAAGGGCCCAATAAGTCCCTCTCCTATGTTTAACAACACCAGAAAGACTTTGGAAATCCACCTTCAAAATTATTGTATGTATTCTGCTACCTGAGTGGTAAACCCTTTGACAGGTGTTCTCTAGAGAGGAAAGTGATGTATGTTATAACTCAACAGCAGGAAATAAAGTTGCCTTCAAATTCAGAAAAACAGATGACATTTTTTTTCAGTAAATCCAAGTAATCTAGGTTGTGATTCCTAACTGGTAAGTGGCTCATCCCTGATGGGCTATAGTAAGTAATTGCAAGAGCTTGAGTAATCTATGTTTGTGTAGTCCATGACTGGTAGACTGAATAAATAAATACTTTTATCCTACCCATATTTGTTGCAATTTTTAAAAAGCATATGGATGTGGTTTGATTAAGTAGACAGAGATTGATTTAAAACAGGGAGTTCAGAGGACTTATGAAATTATGCATATTTCAATCAACATATGAGAAATATGAGCAACGGCCTCATGGGGGAATCCTTATCATGCAGAGGTTGGTGTGAATAGTATGACTCTAGGCTGGAGCTCAGTTCTTGACACTATTATCAGGCCTTCCTGATAGGCTTTTGGGGGATGATGCTCCTTTTTTATTATATTATTTTCACTGTTACATTTGAACTTTCTGTCTAACTGGATAGGAGCCTCATAAAGAAATTAATTTTAAAAGCATAATATTTCTCCAAATACCAAAGTATCCACAGAAATAATCAGTATTCAGAAGGTAGATGTAAGTACAACATTCACTATAACTCGAGCAACTTCATAGCTAGTGGTTGTCTACACAAATTTTATGTAGATGTGGAAACCTGAAATTCAGTCATATTAAGCACACACATACAGTTCTTCCATTTGAAGTAATATGGTTCTTTTACCGGAAGAGTTACAAAACTTGCTATTGATTATAAAATCACAGAAATGTTATTTACTGCTCTCTCTCTCTCTCAGCTCATTAGCCCATATGAATGGCGTCTATTATAAAGAAAACCAATTGTTTATTTTTTTTATTCTAAAAGTTAAAGTTTCCATGCATTAACATTATCACATTAAACTGATGGAGTTCAAAGACAGAAAATAATACAATACCCAGTTACTCTATTAGGTTCTGTGTTACAAATTTGTGGTCCAGGAAATACTAAAATATGGAGAAATTGTTCAAATTTTTGTCTTGAGCTTTATTTATTTATGTAAAATCTATTGATTCAATGGCTTAAGTCATTGAGAAACATAGCTAGGGCTATAGATACCACCAAGAACCCCAAGCCATTAAAAATAGGGGAAACATTGAAATAACTGGGCCTTGAGTTTAGTACACCCAAGTCAATGTGGTTTACTCAAAGCATAAGGAACATGAATTGTTTCTGCCTTTAAAGAGTGAAGGAAATTCATTCAGGATCTTTTTTGTTTGTTTGCTTTAGACAAAGCTAACTGGAAGTTCTTTTGAATTATTTATACTCATAGCCCTAAAGCTAAGAAGATAACTTGATGGATTTTTTCAGTTTGCTGTGAGTAGTTTCACAGCTTGACTTCCCATGATTATAAGCCTGAGAGGTTGAATCTGTTTTCTTATCTGTTGAAATAAAATATAAAATACACCAAGAAATGTGTTCATTTACTGAAGTATTTCCAGTAACTGGTTAACCAAGCCATAATATTACCTCATTCCACCATACTCTTGGGATCTTCTAGAACAGTTTTACTTTCTTGTCAATGTACTCTTTCAAAATGGGAAATTTATTAATTGTATTTTTATACTTTAACTTCCTCTAAGAGATGTTTTATATTTTCACCCTAGCTTAATGTTGACCCAGAGTTTAAAATATTTTTATTAAATTGAACTATTACTAATGGTGATTTGACTTTCATAGTTTCATTAAAATAAATCCACAAGTCAGGAAACAAAAATTAATTTTAAGACCATCAGACAATATATCCTGATTTTTATTTCAGAAAATATAGCCCCTATAAAGAGATCACCAATAGGGTCATAAGACCAATTGCAATATGAAGAGAAATTTCCAGAAGAAACTAAAGCTATGAGCTATTGGAAAGAGTTCTTAAGATTTATGTGCTCAGCACAGATCAATCCAACCACCAGAGTGAGACAGAAAGAATGATATGTACAGTGAGTCTAACAGAATGTTTTCAGTATATAACCCAGGTATCACGTATGTCAAGTGTTCAGAATATGTTTGATGTATGAAAATCTCACGTATATTAAAGTTAAAGCCAATAACATCATTAAAAGATTAGAAGGTGGATAAATAAGATGCATTAGAGGATTCTTAAACAAAAATTAGGATAGAGCATGGAGATTGGCAGAACAATTTCATAACTGAGTTCAAGATTACATAAGTTTATTACAGATTTTTTTTGTTCTCTACAATAAATGGATTAGAAAGAAATACGGCATATGGAGTGCATGCATTTATCTCTACTCCGTCCTGAAACTTCATTCATTTGTCTATATAGGAGCAAACCCAGAAGGAACAAAGAGAAGGAAAGAGGAGATGGCAAAATGATGGGAAATGGAAAGTAGATAGCCAAGTGCTAAGGACCTAGCAGAGCACAGAGGAATAGGAAGCCTAAATGCTTGAAAAGGATGAAGCAAGTGTGAAGTAAGCTGGTGAAAGCTGTAGATGCCTCACATGCTCAGAAATTATCGACATCACACGCTTATGAATACGCAGGTGAATGATGAGACGAAACACTAGGGTATTGTTGGAAAGTCTGTATAAAAAGCAGTTAGAAGCCCAGATGTCTTCACCTAACCAACGTAGACAGAAATTTTACTCTGTATAGAAATGAAATTAGGAAGGCTCTGAACTGCAAGAAACCAGAGAGAGTAAAGGAAAGGTTAGGGATCATTTTGAACATAGGGAATGAGAATTAACCGTGACTCTCCCCCTATTCTTTTCCCCCAGCCAGTCTCCACCAGAACTTTGCAATAAGGCTTACAATTCCAGTCTCTTCTTCTTTCTTTCTCTGGAGAAAGGGGCACAATAAATAAAGAAAATCCACCATGAGATGATCCATGATGAAATACTTTTAAATGGGTTTAACAAAAAACTATTATTTTCATCAGAATATTAAAGGTTGCATATGATCTTCCCCAGGGAGTAGTTGGAGAAAAGAATTATTATTTTTGGCCCTAAAGTTTGGGGTGATTTTTAAATTCAAACTGAAAACTCTAAACATAAAAGTCTATCTTAATATAAATCGGCAATTGCATATTTATAAACTCTAAATATTCTTAGGAACAACAGAAGCACTCTTATGTACACTTGAACCAAAAGTAAATAAGCCACAAAATAATGGGTACTGATCCAATAATAGTGGTGTAAAAGGAGCTACTTTCTGAGATGGGTCCAATTGGTACCATTCACTTAAGCCAACAAGCAGACCTTAAATATCCAATCTACTTATTCACACATCATGGGAATATTACCTGGGCTCCGTGAGGACATAAGGAACAGCCAAGTTTCATTAAAAAAATTTAAAACCCTCAAGTTTCTCCTTTCATTCTTAAAATATTGGCAGACACTGAAAGTCTATATTTGGAATTAAACATAGCTAATTATTTTAGGCATGGCACCAAAAGCTTATGTCCTCCAAGTCAGTAGTTTCCAAAATTGTTTCCTGGACTTTTCTCTTGGGCCCCTATAGTACATACTCCAAAGCTGGGAAACATACATAAATGTCAAATATGGGAACTTCTTTTAGTTTTTAATAGATCAGGACAGGGATTGAGAAAGATGATTTAGAATGAAAGAGACCTTTTTAGTTGTTAGATATTAGAAGTGAGAGGAGAGAGTGTTTCTCCTAATGAGGAATTTATTGGTCAGTTAAATATATTATTTTCATGACGAATGCCTTCTCATCATAAGAAATGAAGTAGGTCCTTAAAAAAGGAATACAATTTAAGGAAAGATTTTTAAAAGCTTGTCTAAAATCCTTATAAATCCTTTACAATTTATGTAAAATAACTAACAGTTATGAAATTGGTATTTTAAGAATACTAAATGATAATTAAATAGTCTTAATCTTCTGTACAGGCTGTGATTATTCTAATTCCCTATGTTTACAGTGGGAAATTGAAAATTGTATTCGACATGCATTTCAGTTCTAACTTGAGAGTATTTTTCTTTGGACAGTATTTATTTATAGGCATTCATATTAAAAAATAAACTGTTTGGCTAGAGTGAAAATTATCATAGAAGTGTCATCAGTAATAGGAAATACACAATGCATGGGACTTAAACCAGACCCTCTGATTAAACGTTTAATTTTCTATGGTGTAACTTTTAATACTGTTACATATCTCTGTCAGTGAAAATAGGGAAATTGGCAAAATATGTTTTATCTGTACCTCAAAAGATGCACATAATGTGTCTGAAATTAACAACCTATGGTCTAAAATGAAATCACATAGTTGATCTTACATGATCAAAACTATCAAAATATACAAAAATAGTTGGGTTTGCATAATTACTATGTTGGCAGAAATTAGTAATTAAGACATTGAATCAGTCAGTAACAATTTACAAGGTACTTTAATAAACTGTTTAAACTACTGAACTAGTAAGTAGAAAATTCCTTGCAATAAAGCTTTAAGACATTGCATTACATCCTTCCGATCTTAATGTATTAATGCTTCGGATTGTAAACACTGGTATCATTCTTGTCTTTTCCAGTTTCTCAAAATACAAAGTTTTTGTGACTTACGAATTTTGAAAAGACAGTATTTTACTTACCTATGGAAATACATCTATTAGTTTAGTACCCGAGTTGAGGTGGTCTTGCATAGACATTTTTTGTTTGACGTCACAGAAAATCAGAGGTGAAAAACTAAGTGTGTTAATATAATATAAGGTAGTGATTTTTATCTCTAGATAGTCTTTAGTTTCCACATGATTTATTTTGAAAACTTGGACAGTAAAGACTGAGATATTTCTCAAAATGACTGACATTTTTATCAAACAAATAGCACTGTTTAAAAGCATATTTAGTATAAAACAATGCATTTTCATTTTTTTATGCTTGATTTGAATATAATTAAAATTATAGAATTTATATTACTCTTCAAGGTGGCTTCTAAGAAATGGGCTCTAGGCTCAGAGAAAGTTTTCCAGGGTAGCTTTTTTATTATTATTATTATTAATCCCATCCCCCCCACCACCCCTTTGGCAACCATTAGCTAGTTCTCTATATCTATAGGTCTGTTTCTATTGTTTTGTTTATTCATTTGTTTTGCTTTTTTTTTTAGATTCCACATATAAGTGATGTCCTATGGTATTTGTCTTTCTCTGTCTTGACTTATTTCACTTAATATAATCCCCTCTGGGTCTATCCATGTTGTCATAAATGTGAAGATTTTGGTCTTTTTTATTACTGAATAATATCCCATTGTACATCTTCTTTATTCATCTACTGATGGACGTTTAGGTTGCTTCCATATCTTGACTATTACCAGTAATACTGCAGTGAACATAGGGGTGCATATGTTTTTTTTGTTTGTTTGTTTTTTAATTACTGTTTTAGTTTTCTTTGGATGAATACCCAGAAGTGGAATTGTTATATTATACAGCAGCTTGATTTTTAATTTTTTGAGAAATATTGTTTTCCATAGTAGCTGCACTAACTTACAATCTCACCAACAATGTACAAAAGTTCCCTTTTCTCCTAATCCTTGACGGCATTCATTTGTTGATTTATTGATTGATAATAGTCATTCTAATAAGTGTGTGATGATATCTCATTGTGGTTTTAATTTGCATTTCCCTGATGATTAGTGATGTTGAGTATTTTTCCATGTGTCTGTTGGTCATACGTGTGGAGAAATGTCTTCAATTTAGCACCAGGAAAACAATCCAGGTTAACTTCTTTTTGGGTGATCACCACACCTCAACCTATTAGCCTCAGCTTTATAGAACAGTCAATTAAAATTACAGCCAGAAGTTATTCTGTGCAAAAAATCTGACTTGACATTCTAAAATTCATAAGATATGGATAATTGAATCAAATTCCAGCGGATTTTTTTATAAAGCCTTTATAAAGTATTTTCTGGTGCTTCAAACCATGTCTGTTTTCTAGAGCTAGTTGAAAATTAGGGTACCTGGGGAGTTAACACTTTAAAATGCCCTTGTTTGCTGAGCTTGGACGGAGAACAAAAGGAGATAGATATAAGATTTATTTACCTGGTCAGTGGTAAGGACAAATGAACCATCTATGGTTCATTATGGAGAACAACTCTCTAGTGACTAGACTCTTCTTGCCGTCAAAATAAATGATCCCCTACCTGGGCAAAGCTGGATAAATATGGCCATTTTTTTTTCTTTGTCTCCCTTTTAGTTGAACAATGTTCATTCAATAGCTAGCTATTGAGTGCTTACAGTGTGATATCCAAGGTAGACAAAGCTGCTATCTTCAAATAGTCAGCACACCAGTTAGAAATCATAGAAAACCAAAGAGGTAATAGGTTAAATAGAATGCTTTCAGGTGGTGATGAGTGTTATGAAGGAATAAATATGATGCTGATGAAATGACCAAGAGTGATGGGTTGAGATAGGTCAGGTGAGGTATCTCTGCAGACGTGATATTTTCCCTAAGCTCTGGAGGACAGTAGGATGGTGACTATCTGGAGAAAGGAATTCTAGGCAAAACACAGGTACCTGTCAGAAAAGGAAGCATTCAGGTGAGAAATATTCATTCCTGATGCTCCGAGTGTGGTCATAAAATTATGTCAACATACTGTCGGGATAGTAATATATCTGAATGCCTATTAGTGAGTTAAATTATCTATATTGGGTGTGAACCCCAGCATGCAGGGTTTTAATCATTTCCATATTCCCCAGTCTCTAGAATACAGTTTAGTGTACATTTGGGATTTGGAAACCACACATATTGTTGAATTGACAGGAACAGTCACATATCAAGACTATTCCTTGTAATTTAGAAGCAATATCCTTTCACAAAATTGTACAGAAGGCCCATTCTATATGTGACTTTTACCTGGTTTTGACACTGACATAAGCTCTTGAAACTCAGGAAAAACAAAGTTCTCTTCATTAAAATGAACCCCATTTGGTCAGATAACTAATGGAAGGGAAGATTCTATTCAGGAAGCTAGTGCCTACCTGTCCCCTGAAACAGTTCTTAAAAATTTCTAAAGACCCTTCTCTTGCCAATTCCAATAGTCTCTTCTCTGTTTTCAGGTAAAACAGACAACTCTATGCTGTAATTTACGGAGTTGTCAGTTAAGACCATATATTAAATAATAATAATAATAATTAACATTAAATACACAAATTTTCCTAGGGAGAGTTACATTTTAAGTAAGCATCTAATCTAAATAATACTGTGACAAAGAAAACCTTAATTCCTGGACTCAGGGTTGATCTTTCAATGTCCCTCCCATATATTGGTCCCTTGCAATGTGTGGCTAGGATGCGGCTTTGACATATGGCTGTGTAAGAAGCAAAGTAGCTAACAGTCGACTGAGAACACAACTAGAGTGAGTAACCATGGAACTGTAGTGAAAAAGTAATACAAAAACAAAGGAAAAGTATACTAATATGGTTGGAGAAAGAATATCACTATTTCAAAATTTCTCTAGGAGGGGGTCCTTTTGTTACAACACCAATGTAAAAATTATAAGCATTACTTATTTAGGTAACTAATAATTAATCCTTCCCACAAATAATTCCACAGAAGATTCAAACTGATTCACAGGAAATATATATAATAAAATAAGATGTTGTGTATGTGTGTGTGTGTGTGTGTGTGTGTGCACATACACATGCATGAGAGAGAGAGAGAGATGTATGTATATATACATAAATAAAAGTAGAAATGGAGAAATATAGATGACATAGATAGCTGATCTAGATCTAGATATAGATATATGATGTACATAGATATAGATAAATATACAGACATTAAATATGTATATGATGTACATATGTATATATAGATATATGATGTACATAGATATAGATAAACATACAGACATTAAATATATGTATATATATATATGAATGAGGACTAAAAATACAACTAAGTGAAAAATAGTTGCTACAGTGACACTGTAACCTGGTTTTGAATATCCTAGAAGAACAACATCAAAGGGCATTTCATGGAACACTAGCCCCTTGTGAAACTCAGTGAATAAAAGTGTTTGTTTTCAAAAAGATTTTGAAAAGGCTATATATACACTCTGTGACCCGTTTTGGAGACTCAGAGTACACACCAGACTAGTAAAGGTTCTGATACATAACAAGGAAAAAAAATGTGCATTTCTTTTCGCTCATTGTTTTCCAAACACATTGACCATATAGTCCATTTTTATCCATTTGTTTCTTTTACACCCATTGTATCCCCACGAAATAGTGTTCCACTGAACACCCTGAGATCCAGAGGCTCAGTGCTAAGAGCTTTCAGGAAGTTCATAACTAGTGCTATGTTCTAATGATTTTGTGATGCAGATGTCTGTTTCATTTCTTCCATGGGTGCTAATATTTTGTATGATATTGCATTTTCTTGGTGTTTAGTGACGCTTTTATTATTGTCTTATTTTGTAGTATATATATTTCCTGTAAGTCCATTCACATTCTTTATGGAAAGCTTTGTTGAGGTATTTATTGATACAGGAATGTTTATCAAAATTTAACATGACTCTTTGGTTTCCAGAGTCCTTCTACATATCATTCCAGGCTCCTCACTCATTGCCTACCTACCCCTCCAGTTTCCCCTCCTCAGAGCCTAAGCCAGAAGGGACACCCCTCTTTGTAACAGCTCATGAGGGGAGGCACTGCCATTACATCAATGGTTGGAATCAATCTTAATGCTGCCCAAACCACATAGGCTGCTTCTTCCCTTGACGTAGCAAATTCTCTCTAAAGAACTTATCACAAGAAAATAATACCAATGATATAAAAGCATTGCTCAGAAAGGTGAACAATTAGAAATAAACTAAAAGTCCTCCTCAAAATGGTTAAATGAATTATGGTACCTGAACACATTGAAATACTATGCTGTCATTTAAAATCACCTCTTATAAGACTACTTAGTGTTACACAGTTTTTTCACTGCATATTATTGTGTAAAATAGAGCCTCGATTATTATATGTGGAAGGCTATATATTTTGTTGTAATTTAAATAAGGCAATTATTTCCTGCTTTTTGTTTCTCTAATTATCTGTAAATTCATGTAATTTTCCATTGTTTATTGAGCACCTACTAGGTTCTAAGTACAATGATATGTACAAAGGCTATCACAGTGAACAAAACAATGCCCCTGCCTTACAGAGCTTCCATATTAGTACCCAATAAACATGCACTACTTTGTGCAATAAAAAAATACCTAAGAATTGTTTTAATGAGTTTTCCCAATCTCTGTTTGTTCACTGGACATTTAGATAGAGAATATTTGTCTGTAGAGTGTCTATTACTGTAAACATTCCAAGAATATTATTTTGTGCCATGACCTAAGCTTGAGATAGAGAGTGAGAGCCAGTAATTACTGAGCATTTACTTTGTGCCAGGCACTTTCCCCATGTTTCTCCCAAATAGATGATCCCTATTTCACATTTGTGAAAATAGAGGCTCACAGAAGTTAGGTTATTTCTGTAAGATTATACATACATCAGTGATGAAGTCACTGGGGCAGGATTTGGGCCAGGGTTTTCTGTATGGATTTGTTTTGTTTTTTTCTAAACAATGTATATGACTCTAAAGGAAAGGTTAGTAAAGCCTCCCTGGTGGAAAAAGCCAGAAGCATTGCAACTACCTCCAGAAGAGAATCACCACTCTAAAAACTAAGAAGTGAGCTTTCAGTGGTTTCCCAAGAGTGGTTAGCTGATAACTTCCTGCATCAAAATGTACAGGTATATTTGTTAAAAATACAGTTTTCTCGTTGCTATTTCAGACATCTGAGTCAAGCTTTTCAAAAGGGTGTTGTGGATTGAATTGTGTCTCTCCAAAATTCATATGTTCAAGTCCTGGCCCCCAGTACCTCAGAATGTGATCTTCCTAAGAAATAGGATCATTGCATATATAGTTAGTCAAGCTAAGATGAAGTCACACTGGGGCAGGGTGGGCCTCTACTCCAATATGAGTGGTGTCCTTATAGAAAGTGGAAATTGGGACATAGACACACATGGGGAGAATGTCATGTGGAAATGAAGGCAGAGATCTACAAGCCAAGGAACACCAAAGATTTCCAGCAAAGCAGCAGAAGCTAGGAGGGAGGCTTGGAAAAGACTCTCTCGCAGGCCTCAGGAAGACCCAACACTGCAAGCACCTTGATTTGGTAGTTCTGGGCTCCGAAATTGCAAGACAACAAATTTCTGTGTTTTTAGCTGTTCACTTTGTGGTACTTTGCTATAACAGCCCTAGCAAAGTGATATACAGGAGAACCTGCATGTTAAAGCAAGAATCCCGTGTGATTCTGATGACAGTAAAGTCTGTGAACCAATAAACTAGAGTCAACTCATGAGACAGAGAAGGACGCTAACTAACTGCCTGAGTGTGGGCACCTTTATTTGAAAACCTTCTCTTCAGGTAGTAGGGGAATTTTAAAAAGAGGAGGGAAAGAAAGAGAAAGAGGAGCAGGAAGATGAGGGGTGGTGGAGAAAACAAGGGGGTTGTCAGAGAAGGAGGAGCTGGACATCAGAGGGCAACCCGGCTCAAATGGCACAATTTTCTTCTTAGGAAAGGAAAAATGGAAACAGACATCAGAATCTCGAAGGCAGCAGTATGATTTTGAAATAAGGAGGCAATAGGAAAACAAAAACAAAATCCTGAATCTTCCAGCCCAGGAGTTAAAGCCAGTGACTAGGGAAGAGTTGTTGCACAGTGGCTTATTTATTGAATTAGAACAAAATCATTTCTCTGTAGAGTCACCTTCGTATTTGAATACATAGAAATTGATCCACTGTTTATAACCAAAGTCACTTTGAATAACTTATTTTCTGACATTTTATCCTGGGGATTTTAAAATGCTGATATTATTCTGCATGTAGAAATTTGTAGTAAAAGATAGATCCTTGTAGGGTATTTATTAACTTATGTCGCACTTCTATTCTTTCTATATTAAATAGACCTGTTACAATTAAAATAGTCAACTTCACAGAACAACTAAACTTCCATGCAGATTTTCATCAAGAACATCTTGCACAATATGAATCACACCTTTGTAGAAAGTATATTGTGAGTAAATACTGAATTTTTAGAAAGAATTGTATCTTTGAAGCCATATGTAAATGTTTGATTTTTTTTTCCTTAAGGAAACTCTCTCTGTTTTGGGAAAATCATTGCTCTAACCTCCATGACCTCGTTCTCTTCTAGGCAGTGAGGATACTACCCCAAATAAACACTGTGGTTCATCTTAGGAATGTGAAGCCTTATTTCTTTTCCCAAGTTTGGAGTCCTTTTTATTTTCTTTTTAAAAGGAATAAGACGACAAAACTAAAAGGGAGTTTGCGAAATTATTCAGTCCAACACAAACCTAGACACCAGCACTATCTTTTTGCTAAAAATAACTTGAGGGAAAGTTACTTGTCTTAGTTACTATTGTGCGGTTTAAAGCCCTTCATGCCAGGAAAAACATTAGCTTAAATACTTAGGGCATCATACACCCGTCAATAGTTCTGTGTTACTTGAGAATATACAACTCCTTTTTTCTTTTAAAAATTCCCTATTGTGGAGAAAGTGTTTCGTTGTTTGCTTGTTTGTTTTCTCATTAGATTTCATTTTATATAAGAAGTTTCTCTTTTAAAATTGAATTTCAGCTCATACAAAGCAACTGTGAAGGTATTCATTTGGTTTTTGGAGGTTATAATTACATATTTATTAGTGTTATTATTATCCTGCAGTATTCATTTGGGGTAACTGATATTTTCATGTATTGTTTTATTATTGGATTTACTAGGATGATATGTCATAATTCTCTTTATTATTAATATACTCTTAGTTTGAGAATAGGAAATTTATTAGGCATTTTTAATTCAGATTAGCAGAAACAGATATTGACTGGGAGAGAGACATTCATTGGAAATGTGAATATCAAGGTGAAATGTGAAGGTCAATGTGAATTAACCTCAGCATGAAGAAAGTAACCCATAATCTTCCAAACTTCTCAGCATATTGGAAAAAATAGCCTTCAGATTGAATGAAATGCATGTTTCATCACAAAGCATGTATGAATTACCTGTTACGTTCCAGGCAATGTGCTAAGTAGGCAGTGGGAATTAAGATAAGGTACAGTCCAGGGGGAAGTCAGGTAGTTTGGTTGTAATGCTTACCTGTAATAAGAGCTATGACATGTGTATATACAGGGATACTTTTCTAACAAAATTGGGCTTCAAAGAGAAACAGGATTGTAGATGGTGACTGTTTCCAAACTGTACATGGGAAAGAAATTGTTTAGAAAATCTTCATAATATTCTGAGCAAATCTTTCTGTAATGTCTTTACTTTAATTATAACAAAGAGAATTGCCAAACTTTCACATCTTTCAATAGAAGCGGAGCCAGAGCACTTGTTAGGAAATCGTTGTAGAGACAACAAGAGATAGGACATTTAAGGTTCATTTTCACTCTGAGGTCCTGTGAATCCATGAGATTTCATATGGACATGATGACAAATTCGTTCTAAACTAGAGTTAGATATTAGAAATGCACCAAATGATAGAATCATCATTTTTGCTTAGCTACTGTCTTTCAAGAGTGCAAAGTGTCTCCTTGACAGTTTTCCTAAATGGAAAAAATATGTATTTTCAGTGTTTATTGAGGCTTCTTACCAGGTGAAAGTTCCTCAAAATGTTTCTATATTAAAAACATACTTGGCATATTAAAAAAGAAATGGCAAAATTGCTTGAAAATTGAAATATTTTTTCTATTTTTGTACAAGTATACATGTACATAGAAAATGTTTGCAAAGCAAAAATGTATAGTTGGTGAAAAGTAAATTCACTTCAGTCTCCATTACCACTCTTTCCTACAAGCTACATCATGTACCAGTTTCTTATATATTCATCCAAAGATAATTTATGCATATCCAAACATGTGATATAAGTAGATACATGCACATTTACACATAATACAATAATGCTTTCAGAGATATTTTCATATTTGTACATATAGAACTCACATTCTTTTTAATTTTACTGAATTTGTTGAGGTAACATTGGTTACTAAAATTATATAGGTTTCAAGTCTAAAAGTCCATGGTACATCATCTATATATCACATTGTGTGTTCACTATTCAGAGTGAGTTCTCCTTCAATCACTATATATTTGACCCCCTTTACCCTCTTCTACTAACCCCTCCCTAATCCTCTGGTAACCACTAAACTGTTGTCTGTATCTATGAGTTTTTGTTTGTCTTGTTCATTTGTTGCTTTCAGTTTTATATCTCACATATAAATGAAGTCATATGGTTCTTGACTTTTTCTGTCTGACTTATTTCACTTAGCATGATAATCTCAAGATCCATCCACATTATCGCAAGTGTCAGTATTTCATCTTTTTTTTATAGCTGAGTATATATACACAATACTCCATTGTGTATATATACCACATCGTCTTTATCCAACCATCTATCAAAGGATACTTCGGTTGTTTCCATGTCTTGGCCACTGTAAATATAGCTGCAGTGAACATTGGAATACATATATCTTTATGGATAAATGTTTTCAGATTTTGAGGGTACATACCAAGAAGAGGGATTGCTGGGTCGTATGGTAATTCTATTCTTAATTTTTGAGGCACCTCCATACTGTTTTCCAGAGTGGTTGTACCAAATTTACATTCCCACCAGAAGTGTATGGTGGTTCCTTTTTCTCCACAACCTCTCCAACACTTGTTATTACTTGTCTTGTTGATAATAGCTATTATAGCAGGTGTGAGGTGGTATCTCATTGTGATTTTGATTTGCATTTCCCCAATAGCTTGTGAAGTTGAACATTTTTTCATATACCATATTTCCCCCAAAATAAGACCAAGCCAGACCATCAGCTCTAATGCATCTTTTGGAGCAAAAATTAATATAAGACCCAGTCTTACTTTACTATAATATAAGACCAGGTATAATATAATATAATATAATATAATATAATATAATATAATATAATATAATATAATACTGGGTCTTATATTAATTTTTGCTCCAAAAGACTCATTAGAGGGGATGGTCTGGCTAGGTCTTATTTTCAGGGAAACACTGTATCTGTTGGCCATTTGCATGTCTTCTTTGGAGAAGTGTCTGTTCAGGTCCTCTGCCTATTTTTTAATTTGATTGTTTGTTTTTTTGTTGTTGTTGTTGAGTTGTATGTGTTCTTTATATATTTTGGATATTAGCCGCTTATCAGAGGTGTTGTTGGAACAAAGCATTCTAATTTTTTTGAGAGAATCCTATTGGTTGATGTTTAGATTTTTTTCAATCTTTTCTGTGTTATTCCTCAAATATATACCTGTGGGATAAATTCCTTAGAAGTAAAATGCTTGAGATAAAGGATATGTGCATGTAATTTTGATAGATATGCCAAAGTACCATTCCAAAGTTTTAACCAGTTTTGCTCCCATTTATGCAATATCTCTACCAACGCTTTTGTCAACATGGTGAATTATTAAACTTTTCCATTTTCCCAATATGTTAAGAAAAAAAAAACAAAAAAAACAAAACAAAACAATATCTCACTGTAGTTTTATTTTGCATTTCTCTTATAATGAGTGAGGATGATCATCAGCCTTTTGTGTTTTCTTTTATGTAAATTGTCTATTTCTTGTTGATTTGGGAGAGTGTTTAAGGTAATTAGCTCTTTGTGGTATGAATTACAAGTATATGTTTTCTGGGTTGCCATTTATATTTTGACTTGATAATTTTCATGCCATGCAATCCCCCCTGAATATTTATACATTGAATTTATAATTTTTTTTTCCTTTTAATAGTTTCAAAACTTTGTGTAATGCTTAGAAAACCCATCACAACTCCAAGATTCTTAAAGAATATTCACCAAAGTTTTCTTCCAGTTTTTACTGTTTTTATTCATGTGAAAATCTTAGCTCGATCTGGAATTTATATTGATAAAAAGTATGAGGTAGAAATCCAACTTCATTATTTTTCCAGATTAGTACCGACTAATAGCATTTTACTGATCAATGCATGTTATTCCTACTGATTTGAAATGTCATCTTTATTATGTACTAAATTTCCATTTCTGTTTTTTATAGTCTATTGTAATAATCTGTACTTCACTGTTTTAGTTATTTTAGCTTTAACATGTTTTAATATTATGTAAACTAGCTTCCCTTCATTACTGTGTTGTTGGTTTTTCTGAAGAATTTTCACAGAAATCCTTGCTTATATTTTTCCATCTAAATTTTAGATTTAACTTGTCTAGATTAAAAAAATATATATGAGTACTTTTATTAAAAGTACTCCATCAATATTTTAGATTAACTCAGGAAAATTGCTAACCATATAATGTTGAATCTTCCTATCTAAGAAAATGCAATAATTTTGTATTTGTTTAAATTTCTTGGTTTTAGTCAAAATTAAGAATTTAACCCACTTAAATTCTTTATATTTCAGTCAAAGAAATTATTTCTTTATGTTCAATCCAAACTTATTTCTAGATATTATAACTTTTTGTTTCCATTGTAAATGGAGTCTTTTCCTCTGATTTTTTTTGGTAAATGGCTATTGTTTGTATATATAAAGTCAATTTATTCCGGTATGCTAATTTTGAGCAACTACCTTGCAAAATTCCCTTATCTCTTTTTATACTTTTAAGTGATTTTCTGGCCTCTTCCAGGTATACAAATATAGGCCTAAAAATCCTGATAATTATACCATTTGTTTTCAAACTTTTATAACTCTTAATTTTTTCTCTTGTCTAGTTGCTTAAGCTAGTACTATCTGAGCAATATTTAATATTTGTGATGAGAAAAGACATCTTTGCCTTAATCTTCAATTTAATATGAATGTTTCATTTTTAATATAGTGATGTCAGTGTATCTGTGTGCATTTCATTATATTGAGGAAGTATCCATATATTTTCATTTTATGAAGAAATTTTGTTAAAAAGATGTTGACATATTTACGTTTATCACATACTTATCTGTACCAATTGAAATAATCAAATGAGTTTATATTAATTTATTAGCATGATGAATTGTGTAAATATATTTATGTTGAAGCGATCTTATATTACTGGATTAAGTCATCATTTTCCATGGATTATTATTACTTTAGTGGACTGTTGAATTCAGTTGGCTAATAATTTATTTTGCTGTTTAGCATTGATACATGTAAGTGAACATGGTATATAGTTTTGTGTATATGCACATTTTTACCATAAAATTACCCCTCTCCCTTCTCTAAAAAAGAGAGACGTGGAATGCCTCTTTTCTGTGCAGCCATTTAAATAGAACTGGACCTTTATTTTCCTCAAAATGGTAGAATTTCTATAAAATCATCTTTGCTATAACCATTTATTTATAAATAAATAAACAATGTATTCATTAATTTTGGTGTGGGGGAAGTTGGTGGAACTTTTTTGAGGTCATTTCTGTCTATAATAATTCACATGTTGTGGTAACATTATTTTCTTAGAAAACCATTTATTTTATCCAAGCTCTCAAATTTATTTGTGTAGAGTTAAGACAAGCAATTTTTTCAGTGTTTTTAAATATTTTTATTGCTATTTTTCCATTATAATCTTTTATGGAATTTTACTTTTCTCTGTTTTTCTACACTAATTTAGTTAATGGTTTACCTATTTTGTTGCTGAAAATATTGTTAACCAAAAGCCTATTTTTTCCATTTGTTTACTAGTTCCATAATATATTAATATTGTCAAAAATTAACAAGAATAGAGAGGACCTAATTAATACGATTATTTAAGGTAGACCTAATTGATAACTATCAAATTTTCTGTCAGTTCTGTTTTAGCTGGCTCCCATACATTCAATATAGTGTTTTCACTATTACTTTCTAAATATTCTGTCATTCTAACTTTGATTTACATTTTGTACCAAAAGCTATGTAAGAATATATGTTTTCCCCTTTCTGAAAGCCAATATTTGTATTTTTATTGTTTATTTTTCTCTGGTCTTGTTAATAATCCCTACTTTGTTTATTTTGGTCCACTTGCTGTGTTAAGGATAGAAAGAGGTCAATTAAATATCCTACTATTCATGTGTTTCAGTTATTTACTCCATATATATATATATATTTTTTAGTTTTGATTTATGAACATTGATGCTTATTATATGGTGCATAGACATGAGTAATTGTTTGTGGATTGTGCTCTCATCACGGTAAGGTCTTTTTTTTTTTGTCTAATGCTTTTTGCCTTGAAATTAAATAAATCTTGTTTAAAAGGGCTTGGTAGTTGTTTGCATTAGAAGGTATGTTTTACCCCTCTTTTCTTTTCATAATTTCTGTGTAACTTTGTTTTACATACATTTCTCAGAGAGCATTTAGTTGGAATTTTCCTTGTTATTGAATTTGAGAGATTTTCCTTCTCACTAGTGAATTTAGCTACTTTTTGTTAGGATAGGTAGCTTAGATCTTCATTCTGTCCTCATGAGAGAAATTTGATGAAGGGATTGAGAAAATGTATTCTAGAGTCAGACTCTGCCTTCAAATCCCAGCTCAATAATCAACTAGCTGTGAAACCTTTGGCAATTTATTTTACATCTCACCTCAATTTCCTCGTCTATAAAATGGGGATACTACTGGTATCTTTCTCAGAATTATTATGAGGATTAATGTGGTTAATATTTATAAATTATTTGGAAATGTTCTTGGCATATAAGATTTGCTACTTTTATTACATTGTATGCCATAATTCATAGTCTATATTCAGTTTCTTTGTTGTGTGTTTCTTCTGACAATGTGGAAGGCTTGGCAGATTGTATTTTCCAAAGATAGCTACAACACTATCTCCCATTGCATGTGTCCATTTTGCAATTTGACTTTGACAATCCTCTTTTGGAAAGATGAGGTCTATGTCTCCTCCCCTTGAATCTGGACTAACCTTTGACTACCTTGACCAATAATTAAGGTGGAAGGGATGATATATGAGTTGCAAAGCGAAATCATAAACTGTCCATGCATTCCACTTTATTGTCTTTAGTCTGTTCATTCTGAAAAAGAGCAGCTGCCACATAAGCAGTGTGATTGTACTGAGACTACCATGCTGTCATGTAGACCAAAGTAGCTTATAGACACCACACAGAGAGAGCCGGATGCCTGGACAGGTCCTAGTGACTCTAGTCCTTGGTCGTGACAGCTCCAGCCACCACATGACTGGAATAACATAAGGGACCTGACCCAGAGCTTCTGAAGGTCATTTCCAAGTACATCACCCAGAGAAGAGATGAGAGATAATAAAATGCTTGTCGCTGTTGTAAGGCAATGAGTTTTGAGATGGTTTGTTATACACCAATAGCTAACCAGAACAAATGGCTTGTACCTGTATTTTCGTTTTAGTGTTGACATTTATGTCAATAAATTTGTATAAAACTTTTAATTTTCTGTTTCCTGAGAAAGTGTCTATATACTCCTTATGAGTCTTGATGTAATTAATAGTGCATAAAATATTTTTACTTAGTGCTTACTTTTATACCCTTCAAACTTTAAATTTTTCTTATTTGATATCTTCTTAACTATTTTTTAAACCTAAGTACACAACTCACAAGGGTGTGAAACTGCCTTTTCTTGCTAAATTTTGGTTTTTTAATAACCTGCTCACTGTGTATATGTATTTTGTTAACATACTACCTCATTGCTGAAAATAGTTGAAAAGTAGAGATCTCTTAAGTGGTTTTCAAAAGAACATTTCTGCTGACAGCAGTCAACATTAAAAGCACAGCAGTGTCTATTTAAAATGCATTTTGAGTTTCTATCATTCAAGTAATCTTATCTTTTATCGCCATATATTTTTAATATTTAAGAAATCATAGGAGACATTTCATTTTTCACACATTTCAAATAACTTAGTTAAAGAAATGTGTGATTTGGAACCAGAACATCCTAATTAATCATATTTTCTATTAAAATAACATTGTAAATAGAAGGCAGCTTTGGTAAGTGGGAATCTAGCTGCTATATCTAAGAATGAATGGGACTTCTCTGAGGAAAAGCAATGGGGTTGAAACCACATTTATAATATCATTTGTCATGGCATGAAAAAAAATCACAAACCATTTAAACTTCCTGCATAAATTTTTGAGAGCATCAGGGAAAGCATCTACCTTTGCATCTTGATTCCTCTAGGAATAAATTAAATTTGTCCTATGTCACTAAGAATCAAATGTGAACCATTCAGCAGTACATATTATGACATTCTCCTTAGATTCTTCTGTGTCTCCCCAATTATCTCTTGCCCTTAATGTCTCTAGTATGTGACATAGTACTGTTGGAATTGTGCCCCCTGGGAAGGAAGCAGCAGCTTCAGTACTTTACCTTTTTCTATCTTTAACAGAAAAAAAAAATGTATTTTCAAAAATATACAGCCTAAAGCATATATCAAATAGTGCGTATTTGTGTATTCACGGTGTCCAAAGAGAACCCAGGTCGGCCACTCTGATAAACTGATTAATCAGATATAAAACCAGTAGTGTGCATAAATATGTAGTACTTTAAAAAATTATGACCCATAGAATCCTTTTTTAAAAAATTATTAAATGTATTGGGGTTTACTGAAATTATATAGCTTTCAAGTGTACATTTCTATAATACATCATCTATATATTGCATTGTATATTCATCACCCAGAGTCAGTTATTTTTCCTTCACCATATATTAGACACATAAATCCTTGGAATGATAATATTTAAAGCACATAGAAACAGATTGATTTTGGATTAATTCATCTACATGAAGCAGAGACATAGCACCACCAGAGCCAGGTCAGGGGATTATGGCATACCACAACCAAAGACAAAAATAAAGAAAAAAAGCCAGGAGACCACCAGGAAATAGGTAGGAACTATGAGCCAGTGATAAGTCAGGGGTCATGTAGTCAAATATCTAGGTAGACAAGGCACCAATAATTTGAAATTTATTCTAGAAAAGGTTGCTTGAACTAAATAAAGGCTTGTTTATTCGTTAAGTAATTATTTTAATGTATATTTGCTGGGTTCCTATTTTATGCATTTGACAGATATGAAAAACCATTAAAATATTAGTGCTCTCTCTCTCTGTGTGTTTCTATATGTATACGGATATATATAGATATACACACACATAGATATATCTTGTAAGTATATATGTAGATGAATAGATAGATAGATAGATAGATAGACAGACAGATAGATAGATAGATAGATACAAACACACACTATCATGCAGGGTGGCATGAGGGGTCTCTGGTCCTGCTCCCCACATAAGACCGCAGGACATGGTGAGGCCAAAAAGGAACACCCAAGGAGCCATAGATAGGGGAGTCATACCACTATATTCTCGCTGGCGGCTGGGTTGGAGACACAGGAAGCCGATCCACACAATCTGCAACCTGCCGTCCATTTCTCTCTGCCAACCAACCGCACTTGCTAGCTATAATCCGCCGTGCTAATTGCAATCCGCTTTTGCTAGCTCAGCCACCATCTCCTTGCTAGCCCCCATTTCTGCTAGTGTAGCCACGGCAGTTACATTAGTTGCCAGTGGCTCACTGGTTACAGCTGACGGCCAACTAGCCACAGCTGATGGCCATCCAATCACAGTTGATGGCCATTTACTACCTGAGCCAGCACCTTTCCACGTGAGGCCGAGAGCCTGGAAACTGCACTCCTGGCCCTGTCCCCCCCCACACACACATACATTTGAGAGATGACTTCTATGTTTTAGACTTAGGGAAATAGTGGTACTATTTATTATGATGGGAAGAATGAGAAAGAGGCAATAAGAGTTTAGGTTTGGTCATATTAAATCTGATATTTCTTTTAGACATATTTAGATATCAAGTAAGCAATGGGATAAACAAACCTAGTGCTCAGTGGAGAGGCCAAAGATGGATATGAAAATTTGGGAATAATCAGCATATAAATACTATATAAAGTCCAACTAGAGGAGGCAACTAAATAGAAAAGAGAAGGTGCCTTTGGACAACATTTAGTGGTCATGTAGGGGATGAAGACCCAGAAAAATCGATTGGCAAGTAGCAATTGAGTCAGAAGAAAATCATTGTAGTTTTATGAAGGTCAAAAGAAAATAATGTTTCAAGAAAGAGGGAGTGGTTAAATCTTTAGATGCTGCCAAGAGGTCAAGGAAGATGAGGATAGAGATGTTACCATTGGATTTATCATTGAGGTTATTGGTGACATTTATTCATCCCACATACTTTCCTAACATTGATCCTGTACATAGTAGATACTCATTGAATATTTGTAGAGTGGGAGAAAGGAAAATAGGAAGAAAGAAAAGGAGAGAGGTTGGGAAGGAAAGAGAGAAGGATTGAGGAAGGGTGAAAGGAGAAAAAGAAGGAATGAATGGTTGGATAAATAAACTGATAATAATAAATTATATTATTTTTGCCTAGACAAAAGCTGGTATTTGATTTTGTGAGATGTTGGTTAGGTAATGAAATCACAGGCAGCAGACTTAGGATCTGGGCTCTTAGCAGTGGATTTAAAGGATTCTGGTTTATCAACAGATCAATACTTTACTTTTATGAACTCCATATAATGGCGATTTTTATACAGATCTCCTATAAATAGTCAAACATCCAGAAAGAGCTGGAAGTCTGCAAACTTGGTTGTAGAATACCTCCTGCCTTCACCACTATGACTGGGAGTTATTCATTTATCTCTTTTTACAGAGTTGTCTCTTTGGCAGTAAGCCCAGCCTCACACGCCTAGAATAAGTATAGCCATGCACATTTCTCCCACTTTCTCTTAAACTCTATTCAGGGGGTTATGATTTAGGATTGGACATTCTTTTAAAGAAATTAAGAAACAAACAACGACTGAGAAGCTACTTGATGCTTAAGACAAGCTGCCTTCAAAATGCTAATTTGCACGATTCAATATATAGATGATGTATTATAGAAATGAACACTTAAAAACTATATAATTTTACTAACCATACACACACACACACACACACACACACACACACCCCAAAGTAGATGCCTTGATCACAACAGCTTCAAGCTTTCTATTCTCCGTGAACTATCAAGCACTGATTGAAGTACTGACAATTTAATCACATTTTAAATTTTGCTTTTTTCCCTCTTAATTAATATTAGAACAATGATCACTGCTTTGGCTATCTTTCACTTCTGACAGGCTTGGGAAGTCACATAAGAGTAACCTCACCAACTTTGTTGTGAACCCACAGGACAGTCTGTACCTAACACAAAAAATTCTCCTCAGAATGTGAATTCTCCAGCACAAAGCCTCTGTCTAATCTTTGCCATGATTCTCTTCTTAAATAATACAAGTTTTAGAGCCATCTCCTTTTTTTTTTTTTTCCAACCCCGCCTTCCAAGTCTTAAGCAGTTGCTGAAGATGTAGTTTTTCCTTATAAATAATTAAAGATAGATTGTGTCCCCCAAATCAGTTTGAAAGCCCTTTGTTTGAAACTTGGAGCATGTTGTACCATGGTAGTCATACATAAATGATGACGGTGCCGTTCCAGCCGAGAAGGCCTCTTTGACCCATCCCAATGGGAATAATATTATTTCTTGATTCTGAGGGAAAAACCATGTGATTCAGATATGGCAACCATTTCTGTATTTTAGAAACCATCAGAATGTTGAGGAAATGTTTGACATTTTTCTGACTGCTTCTTACACCCAAAAGTGGTAAGAAAGAAAAATCACTCATCCCTATTTTTGGTTATACAGGAGAAGATGATAGTAAATTTCCCTTTGCTGAAGCAGAGCTTTTCCCAGGCAAAATAATAGGGAAGAGTGTAATCTCAGTCTATCTCCTCTGGTCCCGTCACCTCTACCCTTGCAGTGTCTCTACATTAAGAGGTGGTAAGACCACATAGCCATTAATTAACAGGGGCTGTTTATAAGTTTGATGTTGACATGTCAGGATATGCTGCACATGACAGAAGGAAACAGGTTAGCTTTTTTAAAAAAAGTACTGTATTTTATTTGTTATCAGAAGGAATTATCCAAACGATTAAAGAAACAGTAGTCAAATGTAATATTCAGTCACACAGAAGAGAAGCCCTGAGCAAATAAGTAGAAATTAACTATGAGTTAGCCTGCAGACAGCTCATTTGAAAAACCCTTCAGCCATTCATTTCCACACAAAGGTTTTGAGTTTTGGACAGCAGAAGAAATGATTTGACCTAATGAAGGGCCAAGTAGAAACATTTAGAGTCTGAAGAAAATAGCAGAGAAAAATTTTAAAGGATTAATGAACTTATTCTAAAGAGCAACTAATTACAAGCTTGGATAGCTGAGACCAGAAGCTATGAAAGTGTCTGAGGTGACTAGTATAAGAGAGAAAGATAAAGAAGCAAATCATAGTTTGTAATTATGAGGCAATTACCTAGTATTTAGTACATTTCATGTTCTAATTTTTTTCTAGTTTCAGTATAAAACTAAATCTGAAGTTCAGACTATAGAAAAGCCTTAGAGATCATGCTACCATATGTGTTAAGAAGGAACTGATTACGCACCATTGTTTACATTAGTAAGTATACATGGATTGCCTTCCTTCTCTAATTTTAAGGCATGTAAACCCACCCCAAATCTTCACTATAAACTCTAGACTTGAAATAAGCATTGGAATCGTAAAATGTCAGAAACTGATCTCCTGAACTCACCCCCAAATTTTCTCCTCCTGCAGTCTCTTCCACTTTGGTTCATGGCAATACTCTTCCTCTAGTAGTACAAGCCCAAAACTCTGAAGTCATTTCTGAATCCTCTCTTTATCTTCCACCATCCAGAAATTCTACTGATGCTATCTTTAAAATATACCCACATCTGCCTCCACTTGTCTGTCCTGTCTCAGACACCTTATCTATTTCCCGGAAGATTGCTGGAGACTCCCAACTGGTCTTCCCATGAGTTGTGTTGTAACCACTTTCAGAGCTTCCCAGGTGTAGTCTGGAACCAACCCCTATACTGGGAGGGCAGGGAGAAACCAGGGAAAAGGTAGACCAAGCCAGATTTGTAGGTGGCTGGTTTAATAAGCAAGGAACTAACTTATGAGGCTGGATCTCCATACCTGCTCACCAGAACCTTGCAAGTTTATATAGCAGTGCTAACTGAGTGGATCAACTACCCAGTCCAAATAGTATCAACACTGCATTTCTATCTCAAGGCTGCATACTCGGAGCAGCCTCTGGGGCAGGCAGCACACACATTCCAAAGGAGGGAGTGGGGAGCCTCCGGGTGCTGGGACCAGCTGTGTGGGTGAATCCATCAGTCAGACTTTCTTGATGACCTTCTCCAACATCACGTCTACCACCAACTCCTTCAATCTGTTATCAACCAAGTAATGTTAAACAATGTGACATCATGTCTTTCCTGTGCTCCAAAACCACCAGTAACTTCACATCTCATTCCAACTAAAGACAAAAAAAAATTGCAATAGCCTGCAAAGTCCTGAATTTTTATCCCTGTCATTTCTCTGACCTTGTCTACTATTACAGATCTCCCTGCTCATTCTCTCCAGTACCCACATTGCTGTTTGTCAAACACGCCAGGGCTGCTCTCACCTCAGAACCTCTGCACCTGTATTTCCTCTAGCTGGAACTTTTTCTCCACAGATATCTATATGGCTCCTCATCTGACCTTTTTTCATGTAAATCTTCCTGGACCACCCTATATAAAATTACAATTCCATAGTTGCCAGCCACCCCCAACACTCCCTACTTACTTTCTACACTTTATTCTTTTCCATAGAAACTATCTCTATATAACCTATTATATATTGTTCTTATTTATTTTATTTATATTGTTTATTGTCTCTCTCGTCCATCTAGAACATAAGCTTCCTGGGAACAGAGATTTCTTTCCCCCTTTTGTTCACTGCTGAATCCCCAGGACATAGAGCAGATCTTCAAAACTATTAGCTGAATGAAGCACTTTTCCCATTTATAATTACACTCACCTAAACAGACACTGGAACAATTAGCTGTACTTGTTGTACCTCATAGTACCAGAGAGTAAGATAAGAGCCTCTCTGGTCATTACAGCATCTCGGATACAGTAAGCTATTTCATCCCTTTTTTTCCTCCAGAAGAAGCACAAAAGGAGCCTGAGACTGCTCCTGTTTGGGTGAGCCCCAGAGATTAGAATCTGGTACCCAGAGACTGCTCGGAAGGAAGGAGATCCCCCCACAGCCCCGGGGAGATGGATGGGTATCCAATGTGCTTCTGCCAGAAGTCAAATCATACAAGAAGGTCAAGAAGGCAAGGTCATGAATCTAGATCCAGAATAGCACGATGAGACCAGGAATCAGAGAGAAAAGAGGTTTTGGCCAGACAAGTGGAAGGTGGAAGAAGATAGGTGGGTAAGGACAAGTCCCAAACAATCTAACATCTGTGACGATAAATCTCTATGCTCTGATTTTACCAAATCACCTGGATGAGATCATTTAATGATCGCAACTTGGGCTTCCCAAAGCAGATAACCTTCTATCCCCTGTATGTCTCAAAACATAGTCTCAGAAATGATTCTTATATAAATTATTTTGTGAGAATATAAAAGTTCAGATTCCTGACCACTCCTTAAAATAACGGATTCAGAACATTGCCTAAAAACTGTTTTTAAAAGTCTTCCAGATAATTCTTATGGACTATAAAGTCATAGTAGTGTCTTCAGCCATGAAATCTCCAGATGAGACTAAAAAAAATGAAAATCTCTGAGTGGAAAGAAGTGCTAGGAATTATATCATGGCAGTCCCATTTTTAAAACTGTACCCCAATCTTTGAACGAATGCTAATAGTGAGGACTGGGGGGTGAGATTCTCTGGGACAAATACGTTTTGGAAAAAATTGGTTAAATATCATTACTATAGGGCTTCTCAGAGCCATTTGTATCTGGTAGTGATTGTGATGTATCATGAAGAAAAAAAATAGGCAACATTTTCCACAATTTTTTTTTTTTTTTTACACCATTATTCCCCTTAAACAAAGAGAATTATGCAGAATGAGTATTCTAAGAAAGAGGTTCAATTAACACTGGCATAGTACTATGGCATTTGCAGGACAGAATTTATTACAATTATAAAGGCATGTAAAGGTGATTCAAATGTTCATTGTACTCATATATAACATTGAAACAATGTAAATTTACATGGCAAACATTATTGCTTACTGTTTGTTGTTTGCACCCTGATAAATTCTGATTGAATGTGTTATCACTACTAAATTTATTTACAAGGAAATCCAGAAGAGGGCAAAGCTTAGGTCAAAGAAATAATTTTCAGAACATTCTTTTTTGGGAAAACCGGGACCTGGGACGGATGAGGTTCCAGAGTAGCTGAATCTTCCCGACAGTTCTCAAAATAATCACCTACTTCATCTACTCATAAATCCAGCTCTGATCTTCTCTCCAAAGTTTTGGAAAGAGTTTATTTTTTAAAAAATCCCTCCTACCTTTCATCAGCCACATCATCAGTATGCTTTGCAGAGAATGACCAGTGCATACAGGAATATTTGCCTCGTGGGTCAGACAAGGGCGCAGAGGCTTTCTTGTGCTATATGTAGGGGTACAATTATTTTAGGCTTTGTCCATTTTGCTTTCTTCCTGAAAATTCGATGTAAAGTTTTCTCTTATGGTTTACTCTCTCCTTTCAGAAGAAATTTCCAAATACTTTCTGAATTATGTCCCCAGCCTATCTCTCTGTCTGTCTGTCTGCCTCTTAGTCAGTCTCTCCCTTACCCCATTCTTTGCCCCTCCCCCCACTTTGCTCTCTCCCTTTGTCCTTCATTTAGATAAACCATACTGTGAAGTTCAATTTCAAAAGTAAAATTTGGGAATAGTGCAGCCTTAGGCAAAATAGTGTGATGGTAGAAGTGGTAGCAAAAAAATGTGGGCTTTAGTGTCAGACCACATGTGTCTCATCATATCATCTGTTAGCTGTTACCTCCAGAAAGTTACTAAAGAGCCATGGGTGTCACAAAAGAGGGTGGTATCAATTTGTGGGAGTATAGAGAGGATTATTGAAACAGCACATATGAAAGAGCCTGGAAGTATCTTTTCTTTCCCCCTTACCTACTCTTTTGTCACTAGTACTTTCCTTCTATAGGACACCTCTCCTTGATTACCCACCTGGGCCTCCAGAACTTTCCCACATAGGCTCTAGAGAGCCACTTCATGGTACCCTTGATGGTCTTGTTCTTTAATTCCGGAACAGGATAGCTAATTAGTTTCCTCTAAAGCACCAACGCCAAAAGTAGTGGCTGCCTACAGAGCTGTATCAGGAAGGATGGTGAGGCCCAGTTAGGGAATCGGAGCATCATGATTGGTTGGTAATGTCTGTCATTTTGCATAAGAAGGAAGTTACAACACATGAGTTTGCCAATCCTACTTTACACCTGTTTCTTCCCTTTCCTTTCCCAACCAGAGTTTACCATGCTGACCCCATCTTCTTGGGCTCTTGCTGTGGTCTTCCAAAGTAGCATATTTTTTATATAAGCTCATTCCCAAGAACATAGCACTTTGGGCTGATGGTACCTTGTATAATTCCTTGTAGGGACACTTACGTATTTACAGGCTAGATCTAAATCTAACAGCAGGGTTTCATGCAATGTCCTTGCAACAGTTTTCTCTAGTCACATTATCTAACTCTCTCATCACCTGCTGTAAGGTCTCTGCTGCAACTTCTCAACTCTGCCATTGCTGCAGGAAAGTCATCATAGACATTAAATGAATGAATGAATATGGCTGTGCTCCAATAAAACTTAACTTACAAAAACGTACAGTGAACTGGATCTCATCCGCACAGCACAGTTGTTGACCCCTGCATAGAAGCTCCCCTCTGTGCACACCGCCAGTGAGTCTGGACACTGGGGCACCAGAATTGGCCTTGCTGCAATACTCTCAGAGAAAGCTGAACAGGCCTTATGATCTATGACCTTCAAGAACCTGTAAGCAGGTTTGGTCCTTGATATCAGTTTGAGAACTTTTCATTGGGCTTCATAAAATTGCCGATGCCAGTGGTTCTCAGACTTGAATGTACATCAGAGTTCTCTGGAGGGCTCACTAATACACCCACTTCTGGCCATACTCTCAGCATTTCTAATTCAGTAGGTCTGGGATGGGGCCTGAGAATTTACAGTTCTAACAACTTTCTGGGGATTTGGATGCTGCTAGTCTGGGGATCACACTTCAAGAGCCAGTGGCCTAAGCCATCTCTTTTGCCTGGAAAAATCTGAGGTACTCAATAATGAGACAACATTATTAAAGCAACAATGGAATTGATTAGTCCTCCAAACCCTCCTCATAGAAAACTTCTTGCACAACATTTCTACTTGATCAAGATGTGTCTTCTATTGGCAATTTAGGTGCCTATTGCAGACAACCAGAAAGCATAATCTGAAATCAATGGACATACTTGTTGGTGGTAAGAGTTGCTGTTCAAAGGCAGATTAGCAGGCTTCCTGGGCTTGTTGGCTTCCTCCAGTTCCATCCATCTCTGTTGGCCAGTGGTAACAACTTACTGTAGCCTCTAGAGCAGAAGTTTAGGGAAATGAGTCTCTATCTGAACCTAATAGAAATCAAACAGCAGATTTCTTCACATATTAACATGAACTCAATTTCCCACGTGATTTCGTTACCATGAAAGTACATAGGAGACTACATTGGTGTATAACTACCAACTTTATTAACCACATTAGGTAGACTAGTGAACAACATATTATTTATCCTTCTCTTATGCAAATAATACACATCTGTGTGTGTGTATGTGTGTGTGCGTGTGTGTGATATGTGACATTCCTGAGGTTCTTTTTCTTGGGAGAGGAAAGAAAAAAAAAGATATTTATTAAGTAGAATTGACAACCATACTGTTTCCTCCAAAAATGTTCTTCTATTCACCAGCTGTTGCCTGAATTCTATCTTTTGAACCAGGTTGTTTTGTCTGGAAAAGCTGACCTTTAAGCTATTAGCAATCACTTTTATCTAAATGGGGATAAAGAAAAGATGAAACAGGAGGGAGAACACCAGGATGGAGAGTGAAGGGAGGTAAAGAGAACAGAACAGGGAGAGGAAGCCAAGGAACTGACCTGTTTCTGCCTTTAGCCTGGGAATAACCTTAGCGATAACACGCTAATGCTACACAGAAGGTGAAATTTATAAACATTTTCCACCCACATGTAGCTTTATATACACGTCTACAATAGATGCTTGGAAAGTTCCTTTAAAATCCACAAAATGAAAAGCTTCCCATTAATTAACAGGACAGATGCTCCATCAAAGTGCTGCTGAATTCACTGGAGACCTTCCTTATCTCTGAAGATACACCTGGCCACCTAAGAAAGATCGCCAGAGGGAGTCAGCACAGGGAACGGAGGCAGCCCAATGGTGGCTGATAAAACAGACTCTGCCCCACTTTGCCAGTGTGTTTCTTACCTTAAAGTATTGTCTATGGTTTGTAGAAAAGCTACCTGTTTTTATTTCTCTAATCCACAACAAAGCACCAGAAGACCATTCCTTGCCCCAGGTCATATAGTGAGCGCAGATCAATGATAAGGACAGAAAATACAGATATGCGAGCTAATGTGTTACAGACTTTTAAGCCTGTGGTTACCTAAATTGGATTTATAATAAATACATTCAAAGAAGAAAATCGCTAATTCACTCCAGAGGTTTATTTTAGGGGTTATTTGATTCTTTTATTTATTTATTTATTTATTTATTTATTTTTATTTTTTCTGATTTAATATACCAAAGAGTTCTGGTCACAAATGCTTATCTAATCAGCACTCTTAGAAATCAGATTTTTCTAGTAAGGAAATAAGTAAGAAAAATAAAACAAAAATCAGTGAGATATTGTAAATTTAGGATTCTGTATGTTTCTATAATTGATTATTTAAGGGAAAATACATATCCATTTTATGATATAAAAGAAAATGAGCTAAAATTGAATGATTCCACACAGACAGTGATCCAGATCTAACAGATTTTATTGACCATGCTATAAATCCTTTTAAATATCAGTATCCAATAAAATATGGGAAGATCTTTAAATAAGTGATTCTAACAAACACCAATTCTGTGTATTAAAAAAAATTATAATAATAACACTTGCTCCAAGCTGCTATTCAATTCATTTTTGGGGGCTTTATTATATCTTCAAGAACTATAATATCCTTTGAATCTCAATTTATCTCCTTTCAAATCTATTTGGCTGATGTTAAAGGTGAAAACTGATATAGCTCAATGGAGCATGGAGTCAGAAAAATTGAAAATGGAGTATGTATCATTTCCAACTTAGAAAGAAGCTAATAGAAGTTATTTTGCTGCACTAGACTATTCTCTTGACTCCTCTTTCCCATTGGAAAGTTGCTTGGATTGGAAACCCTCCAGCTATCAATAATAATTTATATGATATGCAGTTGACTAGATCAATTATATTCAAATCGCTAGAATAAAAACATGAGAATCCAGCTATGAAAAGAGCACATTTGTAGGAGAAAAATCCACAGTCTAAAGAGAACATAACTTTCAGTGTCAAGTTCAACTTGTGAAGATGGAGAGCAAAATGTTCTCTGAACATTGAGAAGATAATTTCCTGTTATCACCAAAGCTTTGTGCATGTTTCTTCTTTGGTTATCAAATCTTATTTCCATAATGAATATCAATGCTTGCAGCACTTTAAAACAAAACACCTCTGGTGTCTAAATTAACTGAGATCCTTTATCCTATTTAATATTTAGCAAGTTTTAGGAGAAGTTTCCATGGGCTGTTTTGTTATATATTTTGAAGGCATATTTCATTCACAGGAAGCATTTTATCCTCCAGATTCAGTGAGATGGTAAGCTGTGTTTTCGAGATTCCTCTCACGATATGTATAAGAGCCCAGGTATTTTCATACAATGTATACACTGTCTTCTCTGAGTTGTAATTTAAGTTTTGTTCACAACACTGCGGGAGCTGCTAGTGTCTGCAGCCTGATTTCACCCATGGTCTTATGCGCTCTAGTGTCAGACAGCTAGGGAACGCTACGCCAGTCAGGTTCAGACTGTTAAAGCTCAGGGAGCAGGGCAAAGATAAGTGATGGAAGGTTGATAGTTGATGATGATTTACAAGTGGGCTTCACATCTCCCAGGACTTCAGGATCTGTTCAGCGGGCAGTAAAAGGAAGCAACATCTCCATTTGCATTGTTTTTTATGTGACTTGAAAACACCTGGGGGGTCTAAAACAGGTGATGCCCCTTTTAAAGCCAATGAATGAAAAAGCAGAGTCAGTGGTGTGCTGTAGAATAATCAATTATTGACAATGTCACCTATGACAGGTAACAGTGCATGCGTAAGACCTCCAAATCAGCCACTATTTGGAGTGGAGTGCTCTTGTCTATAAAGTGGGGAGGCTACCGAAATTACTTCATAGAGTTTTTTGTAAGAATGAGATGAAATGCCAAGCAGGAAGTTCTGAGTCCATTCCCTTTTTTTTCTTTTATTTTTTTTAAATTGCTTCTCTACTTTTATTCCCACCAGAGGAAAGCATAACAATATTTATTGGACATTTAATACATTTCAGGCACTATCCCCACTTTATATTCATCATCATATGTAATCCACAAAACCATCCTATGAGGTAAAGATTTCTTTTATTTCTACTTAACAGGAGAAGGTGCTGAGGCTCGGAGAGGTACATAAAGGTTAGTAGTGTAGTAGGTTGGAGATTTGGACATACACCTATTAACCCAGAAGTTCCTGAGGCATTTGACTTTGGGAAACTAGAAAATGTAAATTCTGATTCCCCTAGGAATCCTGAGACTAGCTGGACTGCAGAGTGAAAAGTTGTTGAAAACTTTGGCCAATTCCAATTCAGAACCTTGGAGTAAGCCCCCTTTCAACAAGCTAGTTATACTCAAACTTTTCTGGCCTGTTCCTATTTATATGTGTACTAAAAGGCCACATACTTTACAAAGATTGTCTATAATGCTATCTAAATACACAGTACAGTAGGAAAATCTTATCAGAAGATAACAGAGGGAATCCTTCATGTTGAAATTAGAAAAATATATTCTGTAGTTGTGTGCCCATCTTTCCATAATAACATTTGCATTTATACAGCCCCTAAATTTTAAGGGCTGCCTAGGACTTGATAAATGCTATCTCAATCAAATCAGAATTCAGGAGGCTGGACAAGTGGGTAAGTATTATGGTGCTAATTTTACAGAAAAAGTAATCAATCTGAGGTCAGAACCGTATCTTAATTCATAATTGTGTAGGGAGTTGAGAGGAAAGATTGAAAACATGATTCTTGGGTTTTAAGTGATGAATAGCATATGTGAAGCACAAGCGTCTGACAACAAGTTCAAGAATGAAGACTGCATGTGTTTTTGTTTTCTGTAAAAGCACAGGGAGCTGTGAGCAATTGGCTACACCAAGCCATCAATCAAGAAGTATTTATGGTGAGTCTTTGGTGTGCTGAGCAAATCCTAAATATTCTTGAGTCTCAGTTTCCTCATCGACAATATAGTAATAATAAAAATATCTGCCTCATTGGGTTGTTATGAGGATTAAGTAAAATAATGCATGCAAAAGCATTTTGTAAACTCTAAAATATTATACAAATATCAGATATTTTATTAAATTCAGACACTTAAAACTTTATTGATCATGATTTACTTGGTAATAGAAATCCAACAATTTAATTGTAGGTTATTTTGCCCTCAAGCATGTAACTGTTTAATACAGAAGATATGTATCTTATCTAAACAATTAAAATTCAGTCTGAAAACCACTGTGACAGATGTACAGACAAAGCACTTCAGTGCTGTAGAAATAAGAATCACAATTAATTCAGTGCAAAGAGGCCGTTTGTTAGGGAAGTTTCAGGTGAGAGTGTTATGTTGCGCTTTCTCTGAAAGCTGTGATGGAAGGTTTTCAGGAAGAAAATATCGTAGGTAAGAACGTCTTGGATGGAAGGACTGTGTGAGCAACAATACAAAAGCATAACAAAGTCCTGGTCTCCTGTGACTGGACTGTCGAAGGCATGTGAGGAACTAGTAGGAGATGAGTTTAAAAGATAGGTTTGAAGGCTGTGTGTGAAGACGTTTGAATGCAATACTTACATAAGAGTCAGAGTTTTAGCTTGAATACCATGAGATGTCAAGGAATATTTTCAGCAGGGAAAACATATGTACATTCTTTTTTTTAAAAAAAAGAACTAAGAGTGAAGGTGATGTCATCTCTGCCCTTAAGATGTTGTTCCTCAGACTGAAGAGGTCATGTCAATATATACACAGGCATGTTGGCTCCTTTACCATTTCAGCATCAGGATCAAACAGGCTGAGACCAGAACAAGAGCTTCATGCAGGATAGTCTAGAGTAATTGGAGCTAATACAGGTCATCTACAGACCAAATATTTCAGGGCACTGGAGAGGCTCTAGAAACACCTTAATAAGAAGAAACTGGACATAGAATCTCCCTTATCTTGTAGACCAGGTATAACTAACTCAGTGTTTGCCCTAATGACTTACCACACGTGGTCCAGAACTGTTCCTAAACCAGGATCATATGTCATAGTCATACATTCTGGAACAGAGTTATTTGGTATATCATTTATATTACATGAATAATAATGAAGTTCCGACAACAATGAGATGCCGTTCATTAGGTTACTGATGTTTCATTGAAGATGTTGTATTGGATTGTTGAACCACAGAGCAGTTAAAACTGCATTTGTAGAAGTTCCCTCTCCTGTGGTTGCATGTCAGCGTTTGCCAATAAGGAACTTAGGAGAGCTTTAGAGGGAAGAAGTGAAAGAGGGGCCAATCTTCTCTGCAGGCAGTTGCAGGTGGACATATTAGACACATAGGCAGGCGTAAACTTCGAAGTGGCTCCCGGGTGAGTGTCTTGAAGATTACCCGCATTAGCCTTCAAAATGAAGTAATTGGTGGGTGCCTCCAGAGGTTCTTGAGGTTCACAGTAGCCTCTGGATGACCTACTGAGAACCACAGGCTTTGTTGCTGAGATTTGGGGTAACAGTTTCCTCAACTTTGCTTCCCCAGCCCTTCTAGTGATTATTTAAATCTCCAGTTCTCAATGGTAAAAAGTGCTGTACATGGAATGTATAGAGTGGGTTGAATTCTTCTCAATAAACACTAACTGATGCAGGCGTGGCCAGACAGTCACCCTCACACAACACTTGGCTGGTAGAAAGCAACCTGCTAATATGTGTCAGTGATATGTATATTTATACCTATATCGTCCTATATCTATATCTATATCTACATTTATACCTATATCTAGCGCATCTGACCAAGAAATCTAGGAATTCATCCCAAAGATATAATGAAAATATATGCAATGATGTTTGTGCAAAGTTATTTGCCCCACATTAATAAATACTCTCTTTGCGTCCAGCACTGTGCTAGTTTCTGGGGACCGAGATGAATAAGACTCATTTGCTGCCCTCATGGATCGCAAAGACAAGTCAGATATAATTTGCTCCTCTTCAGGGCTAATCAACCATGCTTAGCTTTGGAGCCCACCACTATCAAACCTCAAGCTACCTTATCCAATGTTACATCTCACTCTTTCCTAATCCTCCCTCTCTGCCCAATTCTAGTCATTTCATTCAAAGTCCTCATGTCTTCATCGCGGCTTCCATAGTCTCCCTCATCCTATTCCCCTACCTGGAATTTCATATCTGCCCATTACCTATCTGAAGTGTGCATATATCAACAAAATCAGTTTACACCTCAGAGATCCGTGAGGTCTTATCTGATGACCATAGTTTATACTTACATTCTCTTTTCTTTGCTATCTTACTGTATATTCAATATCACTTAGTTGTTTCAGATTGTTTCATGTCTGCTTCATCTCCTTGACTGGATTATAGATTCCTCTATGGTAGAACCGTGATTTATATAGTGTTTCTAGAATTGACACAAGATGCTGGGGGAAACACCTAAGAGAATATTTCTCTTAATTGTTGTCTTTACTTTTTAAAAAAATAACATATAAAATATTGGGATAGTCTCTTCTACTATCCTGTGTAATTTTACTAACCATTGTCATCCCAATAAATTTAATAAATAAACAAAATTTTAAAAATATGTTAGGATATCTTTAGATGTACCAAAAGTGGCAAAAATAGTACAGAGGATTTCTGTATGCTCCTCAAGCAATTTCAGTATGATATTTTATCATTCATGTTATCATGGAACATTTGCCAAAACTAAGAACCAACATGGTTCGTTACTATTAACTATACTCCAGCCTACCTTCTACCAGTTTTTTCATTAATGTCATTTTTCTCTTCCAAGATCAAATGCAGAATTATGTTTTAGCCTTTTTTTTATAGTTTGAAAATAAGAATATAAAAGTTTATGAGGTCTGACAATTAAGTTTGTGAACTTGTTATAGTGATGTTGCTAACCTTTTTTGATATCAGAGGGATTATTCATTATGAGTTTGTACCAACCGGACAAACAGTTAACCACATTTACTATTTGGAAGTGCTGAAAAGGCTGTATGAAGTTAGACGACCTGAACTTTTTGCTAACAATTCATGGCTCTTGCATCACAATAATGCACCAGCTCACACATCACTCTCTGTGAGGGAGTTTTAGCCAGTAAACAAATAACTGTATGGAACACCCTCCCTACTCACTTGATCTGGCCCCCAATGACTTGACTTCTTCTTTACCCGAAGATAAAGGAAATATTAAAAGGAAGACATTTTAATGACATTCAGTACCTCAAGGGTAATACGACGACAGCCCTGATGGCCATTCCAGAAACTGTTTTGAAGGGTGGACAAGGTGCTGGCATCAGTGCATAGCTTCCTAAGGAGAGTATTTCAAAGGTGACCATAGTTATATTCAGGAATGAGGTTAGTAGCACTTTTTCTAGGATGAATTCACGAACTTAATTGTTTGACCTCGTAAGCCACTTGAGTTTACACACGAAGTGTATACTCTTTTTCTTTAACTTTTTTAATTTAAAATAATTTTCCAGATTTTTTTTGAGATATAAGGGATATGTAATATTGTATACATTTAAGATGTACAACATGATGATTTATTATACACATGTATTATGAAATGAATACCACAATAAGGTTGGGCAAAAAATCCATCACCTCACAGAGTTACCGTGTGTGTGTGTGTGTGTGTGTGTGTGTGTGTTAAGATTTTTAAGATCTACTCTCTTAGCAACTTTCAAGTATATGATACAACATTGTTAACTATAGTCACCATGCTGTGCCTTACATCCTGAGGTGTGATTTATGGACTTATTCATCTTATAATTGGAGTTTGTACCTTTTGACCAATATTTCCCAATTATCCCAACCTCCAGTCCTTGGCAATCAGCAATATACTCTCTGTTTCTATGAGTTTTGCTTTCTTGGATTCACATATAAGTGAGCTAATCCAATATTTGTCTTTCTCTGAGTTATTTCACTTAGCATAATGTCCTCCAGGTTCATTCATGGTCTTCCAAATGGTACGATTTCCTTCCTTGTTAAGGCTGACTAACATCTATATCTATACCACATTCTTTATACATTCATCTTTTGATGTACACATAAGTTGTTTCTATGTCTATTATAAGTAATGCTGCAATGAACATGGGGATGCAGATATCTCTATGAGATACTGATTTCAATTCCTTTAGATATAGTCTCATAAGTGGGATTGCTGGATTATATGGAAATTCTATTTTTAATTTTTTGAGGAACCACCACATTGTTTTCCATAATGGCTATAGCAATTGGAGGCATCACAATTCCTGATTTCAAGCAAAAATCAATAAATGGGACTATACCAAATTTAAAAGCTCATGCACAGCAAAAGGAACATTTGACAAAATGAAAAGGCAATCTACAAATGGGAGAACATATTTGCAAGTCATATATGGAATATGAAGTCATATCCAAAATATGTAAGTAACTCATACAACCCAATATGAAAACAACAACAAAACCCCACAAACAATCCAATTTGAAAATGGTCAAATGACCTTCTTTTTTTTCCAGAGAAGACATATCAATGGTCAGCAGATACATGAAAAGTTATTCAACTTCACTAATCATCAAGGAAATGCAAATCGAAACCACAATGAAAGATCACCTCACACCTGTTAGAACGGTTATCAAAAAGACAAGTGATAACAAATGTTGGAGAGGATGTGGAGAAAAAGGAACCCATACACATTGTTGATGGGTACTCTTAATTTTAGGGACTTGACTCTAGAGATTGGAGGACAAAAGAAACATTTTTTATTCTAGTTTCTAGGTTATTTTTCTAAAGAAGCCTCTCAGTTACCATTTTCCCACTACCTCAGATGTACATAGAGATTTTTAGTCATTCTGTACTCTCAGAACTTCATGATTCTTGAGAAAGTCATATTGCCTGCTCCTGTTTTACAAGAAAAATGAAATCTAAATTAGTAAACAAAAGGAAAATTCATGGATTAATGAGACTTAAATTTCCAGGAGCATATCTGGCTTTAAGCTCACAGTTTGAGTCAAGGCACAGATGATGTCAAGACACTCCTTTCTCCAAACTACTGCACACCAGATTCCCCTCAGAGGGTCAGAAGGAAAGTGCTTTCCTAGAAGTTTGTGCATAAATCTGACAGGATTGAGTCATTGTGGTCAGAACAATACTATGCTCAGTGGCCAATGTGGGGTAAACATGTCCCCTCAGGGGAAAATAAGAAATAGTCACCAAAAAAATGGCTGAAGGGATGCTAGCTGGCAAAATCAACTGGGTACACCCATGAAGTGTAAAGAAGATGATGAATATGCCCAATCTAATTGTTTGCAAACGGCTTTCTATGAGAATCACCTGGTATGCTTTTTACTCCATCGGATGCCCATTTGAGCAACTTCTGCTTCAGCCATAATGGAATAAGCTAGCTGCACATTTACCTTCTCACCATAATCATGTAGAAAACTGGACGAATATATAAAACAACTGTTTCAAAAATGAGCAATCAGAGAAAGATTGTTCTCCCTTAGAGAAGGGAAATAAGCAAGATAAGTTCTATGGTCACCCAGAATTTATTCTTAGAGGAATCTTACAGATAATGGTGTAGCAATGAAGCTGTCCAGCAGAGCATGGGGGTCTTAAGATCATAAAAAGTTGAGTAGATAGGGATCAAAAGTTGAGGAAGCTGAAATGTCTGGAATATGCATCACAAAGAGCTGAGAAGAAGGAACTGCATTGAGATAAAGCTCCAAGAATCAAAATATATATTCTCTTGATCCTTTTCCTGAACGATAAACCATATATACACAGGTTGAGATTCCACAGGCTGGTAAAAGCCAACTAGGAAACTTGATTCTTAACAGTTTCCAGAATCACAAAATATGGGGAGAAGTTGAGTTCTGGCTAGACAGAGATGAGAGTCCTCATTGACCATCTGTAGCATTCAGTACAGACCCTAAAAGAGTCTGAACAGTGTAATAGGAGAAATAGCAATTGTTCTTTTTTTTAATTAAAGTGTATTGGGGTGACAATTGTTACTAAAGTTACATAGGTTTCAGGTGTACAATTCTGTAATACATCATCTATATATCACATTGTGTGTTCACCACCCAGAGTCAGTTCTCCTTCAATCACCATATATTTGTCCCCTTTTACCCTAATCTACCACCTCCCCCCCGCCCCCCTTACACTCTGGTAACCACTAAACTATTGTCTGTGTCTATGAGTTTGTGTTTCTTCTTTTGTCTTGTTCCTTTGTTGTTTTCAGTTTTATGTAGCAGTTGTTCTTAATGTAGGCAGGACTTGATAAAATCCCAAAGTCCATTTTTTCCACAAGATAAAAGGACCCAACTTTGAAATTAGGGAGAAAAAAATATTATTTATAATACTATTGATTAGAGGAAACCCCATTACATATTTGTGTATTGTCAAATTTTACCATCCCCGAAAGTGATACTTCTTCCATTCTCCTAATTAAAAACAAAACAAAACAAAAACAAACAAAAAACCACACTACTTCTCCTACATTCAATTTAAATACTCCCTTTCCTGCCTGTCATGTGGGATGGCATGCGGTGTTTCTGCTCCCGCTCCCCAACTAAGAACGCAGGATATGATGAGGCCGAAAAGGAACACCCATGGAGCCATAGGTAGGGGAGGCAATCCGCTCTTGCTAGCTCAGCCACCATCTTCTTCCTAGCCCTCCATTTGCTGCTAGCGCAGCCACAGCAGTTATATTAGTGGCCAATGGCTCACTGGGTATAGCTGATGGCCAACAACCCACAGCTGATGGCCATGCAATCACAGCTGATGGCCATTTTCTACCCGAGTGAGCACCTTCCCACGTGAGACCGAGATCCTGGAAACTGCACTCCTGGCTCTGTCCCCACACTGCCCCTGCCCTATCTCAATAAAATTGTAATCGTACTCTTCCTTTATTGTCTGTCATAAATGCCATAAAGTCTCCCTGAATATCCTTCTATCACCAAACAAAAAATGATCATCCATCCTCTGAATTATATTACTTGCATGTTCGATGGCTTCCAAACCTTCATGAGGGTATATGAGAGTTTTAGTATCGTGAAATAGAAGCTGGTCACAATAATTATATTTCTTAATTACTGTGAGACAGGTACTGCATTAAGCACATGTGCACCTTATCTCGTTTAACCTTCACAACAAACACATGGCTCGGGAATGCTTATTAATCCTACTTTCTCCACTGAGGAAACTGAGGCTTAGGGAGCTGGTAAGCAGCAAAGCCCGTTCAACACAAACAGTTTGGCTCCAGAACACACGTTCTTCAGCAACACTACAGCTATATTGTAAGTACATATTTTGCTTCTTCTTGATTAGAAGCTCTTTAAAGACAAAGGCTGTGTCTTTCTGTCTTTGTGTACACCTAGCATGGTGTTTGGTCGGTAGTTGGCTATTGGCAGACATATCCTGAATGAATAAATGTGTACATGCGTGACAATTATAAGTATCTTTTGAAAGGTAATGCTGTTATGAGTCATACCCAAGTATGAGTGATGCGTACAGAGTATCCGGAATATTACTGATGTGTTTGGTGATTTTGTATTTGGTAAATAACAGTTTTATTGGATTGCTTTTGATACTTTTTAGATTACCTATTCTCTTTGTGTTCCCATTGTGCTTGGATTTTGAAGCAAAATATACATTTTGACACAAAAAATAAGTTGTGTTTTCAGATCTGGTAAATTTTCTGATCCATATTCTAAATATTAAGGGTGAAATTTCTTTAGTAGAGTAAGATTTATAAATTAAGAGAGAAAAACAACTAAAGCCATTGAAAGGAAGCCTCTCAGCTTCTCTAGAGGGAAGAAAGACAATTCAAAAGGAATAAGGACAGAAAGGAAAACAATTACAGCAAAACCATAAGTTTTACAGGCTCAACGATTTTTTTTATTTCAGAATTCATTTTCTTGCATTTATTTTTCCTTTAAAACTAAAAATGAATATGGAATGGCATGGTAATAATACATTTGAGATTGCAAATATTTTCAGTAAAGCTACCAGATGGTTTGAACAGAAAAACCAGGCATCTTTTGTATAAAACCTGGGAGGGAGTAGTGGAAGCAGGGTGATGAATTATCCCACGTCCTTTTTATGCCTCATCTCCTTCTACAGTCATACTCCTTAACCCCAAACGTTGGACCCTGGATCTCCCCAGCATGTCATAGGATCTCTACAGAGAAGTGTAGCAAAGTAACAAATTTTACTGTCCTGTTAACAAACAGTTAGCATGAACGATGCCAGTGAAAACACTATTGATGCACTTGTGGTTTGAACAAATGTTGCACAATGAACCATAAAAAAAATTGTTTTTTAGAGAAATTGTAAATTTTATGACTCTGCACTTGTCTATATTTTAGAAATCTGGGTTTGCATTTAAAGTGTCTGTGTCAAAATTAGAAACACTAACAATGAACTATCAAGGAACCTGTATATGTAGTTTTCTGTCTTAGAGATTAACAGGGAAGAAGAAGGGCCCAGGCCAGGGGTTGCCCAGAGATAAGGCTCGTGCTTCTCAGCATCAAGGAGCCCTTGTTCAAGAGCCCTGCAGGAATCATAATCAAGTTGAAAAGCCAAAATAGTTAGTGAAGGAGAAATATGCAGATTCTATTGATATCTCCTTTTCAGTGCCTCTCAAATCAAGAAGTAACTTCTTCTGTTTTTTGGGGTTGCAATGGTTATCATGGACTTAAATGATTTTTCTGCCTCTTGCCTCTTGCTCCTCTAATTAACCTGTCATATTCCTTCTACAGTTGTTTTCTGACACAAATATGAATGTAACCTCTAGCTTTAAAATTTCTAATTCATCACTGTTGCCAAAAGGATAAAATCTAAATAGCTCAACCTGTTACTTAGAGTGTTTTAGTGCTTGGCTTCCCACGAGCAATTCTCCCACTTCATTCTCACCAGGGTTTAACACTGCACTCAAAAAGGCAGTCTCCCGTATCTCCATGTCAGTCTTCACTACACTGTACTGTATTTTGTTGTATGAAGGAACAAATGCATGTAAGTTAAGCCTTATGTAAGCAATAGCTTCTCCAGCCATATCCTGGGATCCTAGAACACCAAGATTGCCAGCATCAAGCTATCGCCGTAATAGTGATACACAAGGAAATGGAAATAATACAGAAAAAAATAAAAGATGTTCCTGAAATACAAATTTTAGTCCACGGTAAATAGATGATTACACTTCAAATTTATATAAACAGTGTAATAGGATTGCTGTTGCTGTTGGATATCCCTGGTATTTCTTCCTCCAGTGGAAAAGGCTTATTTCTCCATTGAAGCCATGTAGTTCTGAGAGGGCTTCCATGTTACGCCATATTTCTGCCTCCTTAGCTCACTTAGTTGATCTAGTGTGTATCTGACCTAAGCCATGGGAATCAGTCTTTTCCTGACATTTTCCAATCAGACTCTAGCATGAAAGATAAGCTCCTTCATGCCAAAGACAGAAGACATGGGCATTAGCAGTGACGTAAGTAAGCAAGCTTCAGAGATGGAAGCGTTATTGCATTGACAGAGAGCAGAGGTGAGGTGTGGGGGTTAGACAACAAGAAAAGGAAAGGGACAGACTTGATGTTTCTCAGGTCCCTGACAGAAATGGCCCCTGTATCATTCTTACTCTTCCAGCAATTGTATGAAAATCCCCTTTCATCTAAATCAGTTTGGTATTGGTTTTTGCCATTTGTAACTGAAAGACTGCAGGCAAAACATGGTTCTTAGATGGAATTGGATTCAAAATCTTATTAAAATTTAGGGTGTAAGATAAAACTCCCAAGAAATTTTGAATTTACAGCAGACCAGTCAAATCTCCCCGGATCTCTCAGAACATGACCTCTACTTTACTATCTTTTGGATGTCTTTTTATTGTTGTTGGAGCATGTTTTTTCCAGTTTTATTGAGGTCTACTTTAAAAATAAAAATTATATGTATTTAAGGTGTACAAAGTGACATTTTGATATACATAATGAAATGGTTACTATAGTCAATCTAATTAACATATCCTTCACTTCATAGAGTTAGCGGTTTCATGGGGTGAGGGGAGAACACTTAAGATTAACTCTAGGCAAATTTTGAGTCTATAATACATTATTATTAGTTGAAGTCACCATGCTGTGCGTTAGATCTCCAGAACTTATTTGTGCATGACTGAACCTTTGTACTCTTTGACCAACATCTCCCATTTCTCCCACCCTCTCAGCCTCTGGTACGCCCCCCCCCCCCATTCTACTCTCTGCTTTTATGAGTTTGACTTTTTTAGATTCCACATATGTCATATCATGCAATATTTGTCTTTCTGTGTCTGGCTTATGTCACTTAGCATAATGTCTTCCAGGTTCAACTATGTTGTCACAAGATTTCCTTCTTTGTATGGCTGAGTAATATTCTACTGTATTTATATAAACCATACTTTCTTTATCCATTCATCCTTTGATCGACACTTAGATTGTTTTCATGTTTTAGCTGTAGTGAATAGTGCTGCAATGAACATTGGAATGCAGATATCTTTTTAAGATACTGATTTTATTTCATTTACATGTTTCTCCAGAAGTAGGAGTGCTCGATCATATGGCAGTTCTATTTCTAATTTTTGAGGGACTTTGCCAACACTTATCTTTTGTCGTTTTGTTAATAGTCATTCTAACATATTTTAATGAAACAATTTATGGAGTACTTTTTTGTGACACTTTGCGAAAATTGTTAAACTTCTTGGCCAGTGATAAAATGGAAATAATATATTATTAGTATTATTAAATAAATTAAAATGTTGAGTGAGTTTTTACAGTGATAGAATGAAATGGTGAAACTAGCTGGTGATTAAAATTTCTAAAGTATCATTTGGTAGTATTGTCATAGAATCTGCCTAAAATATGAGATTATTGATGTCTGAATTCTACATCCTACTGAATAATGTAAGTTATACTCTGTGCAGGCTGGCTCTTATTATACATGAATCTTTCTAACCCACTTTGCAATATAAATGGAGATGGGAAATTGGAATAATTGATTTCCATTCTAGCTTTAGGAGGATCATTCGATTTCTAATTTTTTTCATCAACAAATATTAGGCTTATTTATTTTTCAGTTTGTAGTGCTACTAAATAATTTTTAGTGAATTTGTGTTTAAAATATATAATTATTTACCTCATTTTTTAATGAAAAATCTTATTTACACTTATATCTTTCATACTTTATTTGGCAAAATAACTGGATAACAATATGAAAGTTAATTGCCAACAATTTTTTTCTTCTTAATTGTATTCTTACCATCATACATCCAAATGTCTTTTTCCTCTACTTATTGTAAGCCCGTTTTTTTGTTTTGTTTGTGTGTGTGTGGGGGGGGGGTTTGTTTAAGTGGTCCTGGGGGTTTGGGGTACAATTGACTTTCCTTGAGAAATCTTACGATTTGGTTTTATAAATAAGAACAAACACATTTATAGAATTTAAAGCCTATTAGAAATCATTTCACTTTACAAAAGTATTATGTGTTTCTATTATCTGAATCTAGCCCTCTGTATCCTTCAGCCTTTGTCTGGAACATTATATTGATGCGATGGATGAATTTTTTTTAGGGCCCAGGGCTCATCTGGTAAGTCTCTACCTGAAACCACCAGAGAGATCAAAATTGGAAGATTGAGTAACACCGAACATTGTTCAGGGACATGGATGTCCTAAATGCTAGAAAGGGAATGAAGAGGATAGTGAAATCTTGGTGAACTAGGGAGGATAATAAACCAGGATATGGAGCCAAAAGCCAGCAATCAGTATAGAGCCTGACCCTCAGGTCAGTCATTCATCCAGTAACTATTTTTTAATATTGCCAGGCACTGTTCCAGACACTGAAGGTAAAATAATGATTTACCCCTCTTTAGAAGCTATCATTAAACAATCAGTGAATAAATAAATAGCTGTAGGAGAATAAATTAACAATGCACATTTGCAGAGTATCAAATTACAGAAATGAAGAACATGGGTAGAAGAAGAACAGAAAGGACAGATCCTGACTTCTGATTTTTATGGGACAATCTGGACATGTGAGTTGATGAGTGGAGCCTGATACAAAGGAAAAGAAAGATAGCAGATAATTAGGGTGAAATTTTGTCCCTATTGCTGGACATAGGTAAGGCAATAAATAATTGGGCAGCCAGAATTTTTTTTTCAGTTTTTCTTCTTCCTTTTAATTTATGTCTTAATATGATATGTCTGAGGGGTCATCATTCCCTTTAACGAGTGGAAACCCCTCACAGAAAATCAGTGTAAGCCAAAGCCCTCTCAACATATCACACAAGATGGACATAATGTCTGTTGGAGTCCAGTAGACTCCATCACCACGAGCCACATATGGGCATGCTCAGCTCAGCGGATCTTCCCTGCCTCTTAGAACATTAGACAATGATCCTGTTAACCTCCGTGTTCTGTAGTCACTGATTTCTTCTCACAATTGCTATAGTTTCCTTTTTATAAAGCAATGCATTACCGGGAACCATATTCACTCACAGCCAGGCAATCATAATACCGTGTCAGCAATTGTAGGAACCAGGGTCTCATGGTCAATGAGTCTGGGTTAGGCGCTCCCAGTCAGTTATTTTTGTTAAACAGATTTTTGTCACCTTTTTAGTCAAAAAAAAAGAAAGAAAGAAAGAAAAAAAACTCAGTTACCCCACACCTGTGGGTAATAGGTTACCTTATAAGAGGAAAAAGGTACTGTATGCAATTATAGCAAATGTTCTTAGTTACCTGAAACTCATTTGAAATAATTTCCATTGTCTTTATTTAGCTAAACAATCAGGTAAAGTAGGAAACCTGCCATGTAGTTCTTTGTTGATCAAACTTCTAAATAATCCCAGGAAATTCCAGAAGGTGATAAATTTAAATTTTTAATTTGTATTTTTAAATTAATCTTTTCTCTAATGTTCAGGTATGAAAATCAACAAAACTTAATATTAGAAAAATAGCTCATTAATCAGTTATCTAAGAAAACAGAAAACCTTTAAAATTGTTTGGAACAAAGAATTTGTTTATTTATTTATTTATTTATTTATTTATTTATTTATGATTTAAATAACTTATTATTTAAATAACTCATTTATTTATTATCTAGGGGTACTTTTGCTTTAAAACATGCCATAACAATTTCAGCATTTTAATTCTTGGTGGATTTACCTCAAGTATTTATAACACTTATGGGGAAATATTATGCGAATCACTTTTTAAAATAGTGTGTGAAACAAAATACTTTCTGTCATATGCAAATTTACAATCCAGGTAACAAATAAGAATACTATTGTAATCACTATTTTTATTCATGTATGAAACAGTTTGTTATCCCTTCAGAACAAACATAAAAATGATAAATTGAGAATTTAGCAATTATTTAAGTCTGTCCCCGTGCACGTCTGTAGGCAACTTCCTTTTAACTTTGTTTTGTTATTCTACACTTCTTTTTCTCTTAGCTCTGGTATTTTTATCTGTATACCATTCTGTTAACAAAGATCTATTTTGGCATTAAAATAAAGGAATGAGGAATGATCTAAATAAATTCTCAAACTAGTCCTTTATAAATGTTCACAATGGAAGTGAAAGTCGGAACTAGCCAGTGCGTGCTTTGTGAAGGACGTTTCCTTAACTTAGTATAACTGCACAGTCAGATTTTTCCGCTGCAAAACTTATCCTTGGGAACTGCTGTATGCCCATGCAGAGGAGCTCTCAGTAGAAATACAGTTGGGAGGGTGTCGTGCGGGGCACCCTGCTCGCTGGGCCATTTGGCCTTTCAGGAGACCCTGCTCGCTGCGCCATTTGTTGTGCGAGGTGGTGTCGTGCGGAAGACCCTGCTCACTGCGCCATTTGTCGTTCGGGGCAGCCTGCGGGGTCTCTGGTCCCGCTCCCCACATAAGAACGCAGGATATGGTGAGGCCAAAAAGGAACACCCACAGAGCCATAGGTAGGGGAGTCATACCACTATGGTCTCACTGGAGGCTGGGTTCACCGGACGTGCGACCTGCCGTCTGCTTTTCCGCCAACCGACAGACCGACGACTCTCCTCCACTCTCTCGACTCTGTTCCTCTCCTCTCTTCCGCTCTCCTTGGCTCTCCTCTTCCGCTTTCCTCGGCTCTGCTCGGCTCCTCGGCAGTCCTCGGCTCTCCTCGGTAGCCGCAGCAGTTATACCAGTGGCCAATCGGCTAACCGGCCACAGCCGACGGCCAATCAGCCACAGCCGAAGGCCATCCACCACCCGAGCCAGCACCCTTCCATGTGAGGCCGAGAGCCTGTAAACTACTCTCTAGGGCTCTGTCCCCACAGGTGGCCTGCGGGGTCTCTGCTCCCGCTCCCCACATAAGAACGCAGGACATGGTGAGGCCAAAAAGGAACACCCACAGAGCCATAGGTAGGGGAGTCATACCACTATAATCTCACTGGAGGCTGGAGTCAGAGTCACACGACCTGCAACCTGCTGTCCACTTCTCTGCCTGCCAACCAACTGACTGACTCAACAACCGACGCACCCACCGCAGTTATATCAGTGGCCAATTGGCTCACTGGTTACAGCTGATGGTCAATTACCCACAGCTGACAGCCATCTACTACCCGAGTCAGCACCTTTCACATGAGTCTGAGAGCCTGGAAACTGCTCTCTGGGACTCTGTCCCCACAGAGGGCAACCCCCTCTTTCTATGCCCAGGATGGCCCTTCATCACCCCCAGAGATATCTTAATATATTAGCATGGGATTTAATATGTATTTATCCTGCCATTTCAATGGAGTATATTTTATAGAAAAAGAAAATCACTTCCACAACATATATTAGGCATATCCTATGTGTAAAAGTTTCAAGCAGGGAGAAGCATAATAAATTTTGTATTTGAAAAGACCATTCCAACTATTGTGTAGAGACTGAAGAAGGAAGTATGAATAGACATAAGGGAATATGACTCGTTAGGATCGTTTGCAAAGAGAAAACAGAGCTTAAGTGAGAACATATGGGACCCTCTTATAGGCATAACTTTTCATGACTGATCCTTTCATTTAGCATGTGGCTTCTCAGAGACCACGTTTCACATTACTTCTGGATTCCTGGCTGTGCTCCAGGCTGTTGAATTTGCTGGAAATCTAAGCATAGAGCATTTGGATTCTTATAGGAAATTGATTGTATTATCAGGATAAATTTGTTTCCCCTAAGCTGGAAACCATTATGTATCAGTGGCTTATATATTTTTCTTATTTTTTCTTTAATGAGTCTTAATGCCCTCAGAGAGATTCTCTACAAATAAATAAACTACCAATAAATAAAGTACCCATAATAAAAATTTCTGACTGGAATTCACAAGGGAGAATTAGAATCCAATAGCAGTTACAACACACCAATGTTTTTCAGTTTTGCCTTCTAACAGTTAAGGATTCAGTGATTGAAAAATAAATTATTTCTAAAACTTCTCCTAAAAGTAAGAAATGAAACAAGTTTTTCTTTTCTTTTTCAATTTTCTTCATTAGAGAAAAACAGTATTTCATTCCAACCTGATATTATGTTCTTCCATATAATCTAATATTAGGGCATTATTAGTGTGAGATTGTTATCTCTGTAAATGTAGTTGGAACATATTGAAAATCTGTAGGTGTTTGAAAAGGGAATGCTGCAAAGTGGAAATTCATAACCTTTGATTACAAATTACACAATATCATTTATTAGAACATAAAGGCTTTCTTTCATTATGGAAGCACAGGGTTTTAATACAGGTAGAAAGTAATTTTGATGCCCAGACATATAACACTCTGTGAATAAAGCTTCATTTTCCCCATAACAGGAAAGTAATATACAATTGGCCCTGCATCTTTATAAATAAAAACCAACTCATAAGCATGTGTCCAAGCAGACCACATACAGAAATGGAAACACTATTTTTATTCCAGGATTTTTTTTGCATTTGGATTAGCATGTGTTCATCTTTGATTTACAACCTTTACAGATTGAAATTTTGTCCCCACAGGGAATGGAGTGAGCTTTATTTTAAGTAGAAAAACACTGTGTTAGTTATTTGACCATAAATCTCAATTATTCTTTATGGGTGAAAAAATAATAAAAGTAAATAAAAAGCAGACTATACAGTTATGTTTAGATGGAAATTTGTATTTCCGCATGCACTCCCCACCTCCCTGTCTTCATTCTCTACCACACAAAAAGATACCGTCTCCCCAGCTAGAGGCACCTGCTGTATAGTGATGTTTGTAATAGTAGTGGCAACAGAATGGAGTAATTAAAGCAAGTTAAAGTCTTGATTGTCCATTACTTATTGTGGGGCCTTTATTTTTCCTTAGCATTACCCTTTCCATCTTTAAGATACGAATAATATGAAAATTAAACGAATGTGGTGAAAATGCTTGGTAAACCTCAATTCATAAAGTTGAGGCAAGTCCGGTCTCAATCACATTTTCTTTCTTTGGTGAAAATACTTTTTTTCCTTCTCAAAATATAAAATCGCTCTGTACTGTAGTATCCCACTGCCTAATTATTAACATAATCACAACACATTTAAGTTTAGGTGACACCAAATAACATAGTTCAGTTCCAGTATAACGGCAGAGAGTGCTGTCTTCATATTTCAATCTTTTAAACACAAACAATTGTGTGTTTATTAAAAATGTGAAAATTATAAAAATTGACTAATAAGAAAGTAAAAATGTCTTATGAATTAAAAACTAGTGGACCACATTTTTTTTTTTTCCAACTATACTTTTCCTTTATTCTGAAGTGTCATAACTATTTTTAGGGACATTCATCCCCATGTTTCTTTTTTAATTATTTATTTGTTTCAGTTACAGTCGACATTCAATATTATTTTACATTAGTTTCAGGTGTACAGCACTGGACCACTTTTAAAGAGATATACTTTTTATCCATAACATTATTTTATGTCTTATGCTATTTTACATAATCCTTAATTTTTAAATATTTTTATTAGGACAGAATGTTGTATTTTATCACATGCCCCTTAAGCATCTATTTAAGGGATTACATGGTCTTTCTCCATTGATAATTCCAACAGTCAGTTTCAGTTATTGATATCCTAATAATGAAGTACCTATGCTTTTCAAAACTAAATCAAATTTGGTCATAATGAATTATTCTTATACTTCTGGATTTTATTTAGGTGTTTTTTTTTTATTGATCATAGTAAGTGAAATTAGTATATATAATTTTCTTATTTGTGAGTGTTTGCTTCCTCAAGATTTGTTTGTTTCCCTGGCTTTGTAAGATAATTATGAATCTTCCTTTATTTTGGTGTATTCTGAAATACCTTAAATGTTATAGTAATTGTATGATCCTTTAAGGATAAAATAATTTAATTTTTAAACTATCTAAGTTTGTCACTACTTCAGGAAGTATGTTTTTGGCAACAACAAACATTCTTTTTATTTTACTTTATTTATTTATTTATTTATTTCATTATTTTATTTTATTCTATTGGGGAACTGTGTTTTTCCAGAACCCATCAGCTCCAAGTCTAGTTTTTTCAATCTAATTGTGGAAGGTGCCGCTCACTGGTGCATGTGGGAATTGAACCAGCGAGCACAGTGTTATGAGCACTGCGCTCTAACCCACTGAGCCAACTGGCTGCCCAGCAAACATTCTTGATACCCCACATGATTGGTATTTCTGTTTGGTATTTCTATCACTTCCTAAGTCAATTTTGGTTAGTTTGTTTTCCTAGAAAATCATTTTATCTAGGTTTCCAAATATTTAATTTCCTATCTGGCTGAAATTATTTTCCCTTTATCAAGCCACAGTATTTTTACTTTGTCTTTGCTAGATTAGGCTAGCTTGTGGTTATTTAATATTACTTTTTCTTCAAGTACAAACTCTATGGTGTTTATTTCTAACATGAATTTTGGCGTTTAATTTTTACCTTTCTCTTTCTTTTTCATCAAGTCTTTTATAGAGAGCATCTCTTATCTTTAACCTGACAAAAGGTGAGAAGCAGGATAAGTGGGAGGAGTTATCGTTGCTTTAGTAGAGTTGCAATTTTATCCATATTGAAGGAACAAAAAATATTGGAGGGAATTTTCTAGAGATTAGTCTTACCTTCTTGTCCACCACAGCCTCACTAAAAGAATGTTTTCAGTGAACTTTTTCAGAATTTCATCCCCTACCTTCTTACCAATTCCACTGCATTCTTGATGTCTAGTCTTCTTTTAGTTTGGCCCTACCCTGACATTCTATGCCTGAATAAAATATAGGAATCCCCAGGAATATATATTAATTTGATTTTACTCACATGGCTTTGCTTAAAATCAAATAGCCCCATAATTTTGTGGAAAAGATCTAATTTCTCTTTTCTGGAAGTCTCACTAGCTGTGTGACCTTGCACAAGTCATTTGACCACTTTATACCTCAGTTTCCTCATGTGTAAATTAAAGATAATAATGGTATCTACCTCATAGGGTTATGAGGATCAAATGGTTAGATTAGTTAGTGTTGTTAACATGCTTAGCATATCACGGCATATAGTGAGTATTATGCATGTATTTCTTTCAGAAAACATTGAGATCACCATGGATGGTAGGCAGAATGATTATGTGAGAATTGTTGTTGGCTCTTCTCTTGGCTCGTCCCAGAAATGGAAACTACTCTGTTTACTATCTAGGCAGTTTAAGATTGACTACTCACTTTTGACCCTTGGGCAGTTACATCTGAAGAGGGCTGATTGTCATATAGCTGGCAGTTCATAACAAATGAGGGCTGTGTGTTCCTGTTGTGATTGGTGCCATGCAGGGAGCTGAATGGGAACAAAAGCCTCTCTCGAGATACTATTTAAAAATAAGTGAAACATTATTAAATCATTTTTGACAGTGCCATATAACTTTGTCCCTTCTCATCTGTCTGCTCAACAAAGACGTGGAGATCAGAGCTAACTGCAGTGCAGAATAAATCAGTCAAAGGGACTCAGGGCCAGATAGTTCGGGAGAGACAAAGAGCCCTTATTAGAAAGAATTCTAAGCAAAAAATCTAGATTGAGAGCCTTGGAGAGAATAAAGTATTTTTTGCCACTTTTGCAGAAGCTATTTATGGGGGGAAAAAAGGGGGGAGACTTTTTATTTACAAATTGTGTTAAAATGTTTAAAGAATTCATAAGACTGGAACTTCAAGATCCTTATTCAAATTTCGCATTCAATGACGAGAGGGGTGGATTTGTGTCAAAAGAGGAAGAAAGGAAATTTATACATGCTTTGCTCAAATATGGAGCAAAATGTTTTTCAAGTGTTCACAACAATAGGTCAGAAGCAAGCACATCTCAGAACTGAATTAGAGAACAGACACCAAATCCTGACTAATTACAAATCCAATTTCATTCTTTTAAAAAAGGTGATAATGTGGTAATCTTGAAAAAGCCATTTGACGTTCTTAGAAAATACTTTATCAATGTTGTTTTGTAGGCTACTTCATTCTCTGCAACATTAGAGAGTTGCTATTGTACCCGAGTATACAAATAAACTATAGTACCCCATAGTTTAGGCTATAAAGTATCTAGTGTTTTAAAAGCTCTCTACTGTTACCACTGCATCCTCTATCTCTCTCCACCCTCTCCCACCCTAATATATGAGTTTCTCGTATCTCCTCTTCTTGAAACCAGGTAAAAATAGAGCACTTCTTCCTATGGCCTAATAATCGTGGTTCGGGAAACACAATGAGAAGGTTCTGTGCCATTCTGCTTGGACAGCCTCCTACACTTCAGGGTCTGACAGCCTCCTACACTCATTTCTGCCCCTGTACTTCACTGTGTTCATTTCTTTCGGAGGGTTGAATACCTGGGTACTGAAATCTCACCTTTCAGAGAGCTCTGTGTAATAGCCTCCACACTGGACTAAATTAGTTATAGGAGTCCATCAGTTTTTTAACTTTGATTCAACTCAAGCCCACACTGATATCATTCCTTTTTACAGTCTTGTTATACTTCCTCAGTCTTCAAAGACTAGAGCATATACTGTCTTGCATAAGCTTCAATTTGTTATTCATGTTTGCCAAACCAGACTATAAATTATTTGTAGGCAGGAGTCTTGTATTTTGTTATTGTTGCTCGGTTTTACTACCTCCCCTTACCCTGCCCCCTGTCCTCCAGCACTCAGCAAAGGCTTAAACATATTCAGTATGCTTTAGGCCATTCTTGAGGAACTGAACTGAATATTTACCTGGCAGGTAAAGTCTACCACCTGTTGTCCCAGTTTCCCCAAAGCTGAAGTTGACTCTTGGAAAAAGCTTATATGCCGAAACTCTTATTCCTGGAGTTATGGATATTGTTACACTAAATCCTGGAACTATACGAATCTCAATAGTGTTTTTCAAACCTTCCTCTTCTCAGACTCCTCCTCTGGAAGATTCTATTTCAGTGGGGTGGTAAAGATCCCAGGATTTTTCACCTTTAACAAGTATCCCAGAGTTTGTAGCCAAATTTGAGAAACACTGTACTGGGCAAAATCAGCCTACATCTGGGAAGTCCTGAAAAAAAAATGTGTTTTTCTCATTCAAAATAATATGTGCCATTCACACCCAAGCTCAAAGGAAACAGGAGATTTTTCTGTAACACAAGACCCTTTATGCACGTATTAAGGGACTTTAAAGATCAATTAATTTTCAGAGGGTTGTAAACTAATTTTATCTTTTAATCTTTCTATCCATCCTTCCATCTACCTGTCCCCATTTATTTGTCTGTCTACCTACTCATCTGTTTATTTATCTACATTCTATGTTCTTATTATTAACCATGTTAATTTAAGGCATTCCTGCACAAATAGTCCATCCTAAATTAAAGATATGCTACAGCAAGAAGTCACAACCAAAATTACCATAAAAATATATTTGACCCAAAAGTTTTAAGATTCTCTTATTTCTATGAGTGTTTTTTCCTTTGGATTGAAATATCTCTTGGGATTCTGTGTTGTATATTGCCTTGTCTTATGAGTAGTTTAAGTAATCTAATAGTTCTTGTGAATAGAAATATATACTTGCTGTTGACTCTAATGCTTCATTTTTATCACCAAGACTTCTATTTATATACATTTGTTCTATGCTAAATATCTCCTCTTCTCCCTTGATGTTTATCTTTTATAGGTAAAATTAAACTAAAAACCTCTTTCTTCTTAGTCATTACTCAGTCCGTATTGACAATGTTGAACAATTTGATTCACTAGTTCAGTTCTCTATTTTCCTTAATCCATTTAAGCCTATTTGCTCATTTACCTGTTCTTCCCAATTCATTTCATTGCTCTGATCCTCTGCTACTTGTAACTAAAGAGATGTCATTTTATTAGACTTGCATACAAAAAGGATTATCAACTTCAAGATGTGAAATATCTGTGCAAACCCAAAATAGCACTTGTCCTTTCTCTATCTAAAGTGTTTGACTGGCTCTTCATTTTCCAGTCATTAGAATCTACCATATTTTGTGGTGTATAATGTGCTCCCATGTATAATGCACACTCATGTTTTTAGCCCAAACTTTCAGGAAAAGATTTTAATTTTTTAATTCAAATTTTTATTTGTTTACGTTTAGGTACTTGTTTTTGTATTATAGGAATTTTAGCATTTATTTTTAACATATTGTACAGAAAATTTTATGTAACAAATAATTACAAAACACAGAATAGATACAAGGTACAAGAAATTTTATGCACTAGTAACAAATTTATGATATTTATACATCATAGAAGGCCAAGAACTCTTCATCACTGCAAGTTCGTCGTAAGTTCAACACAACCGACTATCAATAAAAGAATTAAAAACATTCACATAGATATGGAATTAGCACTACCCATGTATAATGTGCATCTTTATTTTTCCCCTCACAAACTTGGGCAAAAAAGTGTGCATTATACACAGCAAAATGCGGTACATCTGACTAACAGTTTTGCTTTCTTTAACTCTCTAGGACTTTGAATTTGGATTTTCTAAATATTCCATTGGGACATGAGCTAAAGGATCTAACATGGATACCAAGTTTGGGATTTTTCTCTCAAATTTATTCTTTGTTGCTTCAGTTATAGAAAATGAGTAGGACTGACTGACCACTCCATTGGAGCTTCCCCTGGTGGGGTCTGGATAAATAGCTAATTAAGAGTCTCTCCCTTAGCTTTGCAATTCCAGAAATTCAGTTTTTTGCCAGTACATCTGGAATTGATGAAATTGAAATCTACTTGAATAGATTTTCAGTAATAAAACTCCATATAAACCAGATAGAAAGTTATTAATCTATAATTAGATTTAAGACTGCCAACAGAACCACAATTCTTAGATCATCTGGTAAGCACACCCACTCTAGTTAGGAAAACCAGAATGAGAAGGCAAATTAGAAGTTTACTTGATGAACGGGGAACCAGATAAATGGAATTATTGATGAGCTAAAGAGCCAGTGCCCTTGACCTATGGGATGGAATCATCAATACTTTGGGATATTTCTGCCAGTCAATCCAAAATCCTCAAGGAAGGAGGGTCAGATAATGCTCTCCTTCAGTTAATGTTAGGCATTATTCACTAATAAGTAAGGATTCCATTTGTAAACATCCCTTTACTCCATTTCATTGGCCTAGTCTTTCTCCAGATATATAAATACTATTGATAAGCTGTTTGCATTATTTGACATTAATAATTTTATCTACAGTTTGTTTTTTGATCCAGACTCTTGTTATATACATGAGACATATTATGTTGTTTAATCATAAACAAAAAATCCTATGAGGTTTTTGGAAAAAAGTGAGGTCACAAAGGTTGAGTAACTCACCCAGTGCCACATAACTTGTAGCTAAGATCCAAACCCAGATCTATCAGCAACAAAACCCAAGATTAAATTTCTCTTTCTACTTAAAATACTTAAACATTACTCATATCTGATTTCATGTGTTGGCTTTACTGCTTTCACTCTTAGTGGGTAAACTTATTAGGGATTTTAGAAACGCCTTATCATTAGCCATATACTTTCATGTGTGGTGTGTAACTTTAATTGCCACAGGGGAAGACAGTAAACTCGAATCAGTTTCAAAGAAAACAGTTGGTCTTATCAAGTATGCAAGAAAAGTAGAAAGTTGGGTAATAAACGCACTTTTTATTAGTAATCCATCCACCAAATTCTTCCTGGTTTCATGGCAACCTGGAAATGTGCTGGTGTATTTATTTTTTTCCTTACAATTTTCCAATAAGAGTACTACTTGGTTAACAATCCTAGTTAATGAGTGTGCCTGACAGTGAAATACCATTACATGCACAGACTAACATGAAGAGAATTGGAAGTATCCCAATGTGTAATCAAGTCTGCCGAAGCTGGTAATACAAATCAATATAAAATGAGTCTTGGGTCACTTGAAGTATTACATAATGAACTATTATGGTTTTAGATGGACATTTATTTTTTATGTGGGTTTTCCCAAGCATTGCAGGACACTGAACATCCCAGTTCCTGAGGATTGAATGTCACTAGCACTCTCCAATCTTGTGAAAACCATTGTCCCTGTACCACATTTGCAAATCCTCTTCCTGTGGTTGGCAACTCTTCCCCCAGTTGACAAACACTGAAAGGATGTAAGAGTACAGGTAGTAAAGGGCACATTTCTAAGAATTCTAAAGCAAGAACCAGGCCCACAGTTTCAGAAATATTAGTAAATGGAGGCTTCTTCTATTTCCCAAATCCAGCTAATGACAGAAATAAGTTAATCTTTCTCTAATCAGCTAATAAGAACTTCCTTTTTTAAGTCATGCTGAATAGCTGAGGCAATATTCTGCGTGAGGATACTCAGCCAAATGTTAATGTGAACATTCCTGGTTTGGGTTTAAGATTGTATTTCCAGTATGAACTCTAATATAATATTGTTAATGATTAATAATTATTTTAATTACATTATGGAATAAAGAAATTAGCAAAGAATATTTTCCATTTATTTAAGAAAATAATCTTGATTTTTTTTTCTACTATGTGCCAAACCCTATACTAGGTGTTGAAGTAAGTAGTATCCAAACCTGTAGAGAATTTTAAGAGTTTATTTGAACCAAACTGGCAGACACATGCCAGGGAGCAAGATCTCAAATGCTCCAGAGAATAACAGTTTTGCAGCTTCTTTTATGCATTTGAAATTAAGGAGAGAACATAAGGAAGATTACATGGAGGTGGGTGAAAGCAAGGCAGGGATTGGATTACAGGATAGTTAACAAGATTATGCTCTCTTGAGGGTTAATGACTCCTCCAGGCGTATCTCAAAAGTGAGTAAACCCTATATGCAGAAGAACAATGGGGAGAAATGGCTTCAAACCTTTCACTAAAAAAGTTAGAGGCCTGGGGTGTGACTGCCCACCATGACCTGCCCAGTTAGGAATTTGTGATCGGATCACCCTGTGAGGTTACTTTCCATAGAACCCCTTTTTTTTGTTCACATAGACATTAGAGATACAAACATAAGTACAAATCACTCTGTCCTTGTGGAGCCTATAGCATAATAAGGAAGGTAGAATATTAACCAAATAATTACCAGATGGTTTGCTAAATATAGAAGACATACATACAAAGTGCTATGGAAAAATGCAGGGAGTGGTGTCACTCTGTGAAGTGAAAGAGAACTTCCAAGATATTTGAGTAAGGTTTTGAGGTATGAGTAGAAGTTTGCCAGATAGAAAATGGCTTGCAGTGAGAGACAACTTTCTGGGCAGAGGGTCCGATGTATTAAATAGCAGTAGTTCAGTGAGGACAGAATAGAAATAAATGGTAAGAAATGAAACTTAAATGATATTTGAGTGTGCATTCAAAGGAATAGGTGATAAGAAGTATGGCTTCTCTCCTTTGGTAAATATGAAGCTTGCTGATGAATTTGAGGTGACAGGGACAGATTATTTAATTCATTTGCAAACTGTAAATCACTCTGTCAGGTGCATTAATCATATATGATCTACTCAGCAAACACCTCTGAGTTTGTGTGACAGATTAAAGTTTGCATTTTTTGGAAATTTGGAGCGGAAAAGTGTTTCTGGTTGCCAACGATCAGATTGCCTGTTCCCTCTAGGCACAATGTGTATAGAGAACATTGAGCTTTTCACACTAACACAGACATTTTATTTTCTTCTGTCTTGTGATATCTGCTAGCTTTTAAATCCAACTTTTTAGATTTTTAAGATATAGATCTTCTTAGATGGAACATTAAGATTTTGTTTTGCTGAGGGACCAAGGTTGGTTACCTTAGTATTGTTGTATGTATCTGCAAGCACACCATTCTCGTGTAAAACTATTTTTTTTTTACTTCAAAGACATTTCAAGAAATGTAAAAGAAGTGCTTGTAATGTGAATTAAATGATATGGCATAAATACTTTCAATTAATAATCACACAACAAATGTTATCTAACTGCATTAACAAATGAGTTCAGTGGTCCTTTGGATGACTCAGAATGACCCAATTTCACCTTTTTCCCCCAAACAGAAACATAGATATCTCTATGCTTATACTTGTAGTGTTCATGATACTTTCCCTTATTTGTTTAAAGTTTGTGATACATTGAGATGTACATTATTGGAAATTAAGCGAGGTATTTTGTAAGCAGTTTCTGTAAACCTTTCTGACAATAAAATTCCTTTACATTTTACATTTTAAATGAAACCTTACAGAAGGAAGAAAAATTCAATGAAAAGAACCAAGTTAAAGACTGTAAGCGTTTCTATTGTTAACTTAAAAATGCTTCACTGTCTGCCCATTTAATTAAAATCTGTTTTTTTCTTATCAGTTTTGTATTCTGCTTTTGTGCCCCAGTGAATATTCAGCAATGTAGCTGATATACCAGGCTGGTGTCATAATTGGATGAATAGGAAAAAGGAATGAATTAAAAAGGAAGTATATATCCCATAATATATATTATATATGGGGAATGTGTAACCTGGGTTTTAACCACCTTCAGGAAGCTGTTAGAGGCTAACATTTCTTTTGCCAAGAGCAAATTGCCAATGGTCAAGGTTATCACTCTGGTGACTTTTTCAGTAATAACTGAGATGCCAATATAGTCATTGCAAAGGTCAAGACCCTGCATCTCTGAGTTGCAGAATTGTGATTCTCGGTCTGCAGGGTCCGATAATGATGCATTCAGCAGGGCTGCTCTAAGTTTTTCTGATCCTTAAGTAACTTGAAAAATAGCATCAGGCGTGATTGAACAAAGCACTCCCTTCTCGAAGCCAAGCCTTTTTAAGGAATGCAGATACTGAAGGGACAAATTTTCAGTGAAATTGACCATTAGGGGAGAAATAACCCATCATTCTCTTGGACAAGTAATGGTTTTTACATATTGGAGATGGGGACAATACTTTCCTCACCTTCCTTATCCCTTGATTTTTCATTTGTGAAATATAGGGGAACATTTAACTTCATGGAATTCTAATATTTCCAGACTTTATTGATTTATAGTCATTAAAAATGACCATGAATGTATTAGTTTATATCAATTCTTTAGGATTATTATACAATTTATATGCTTGTTAATATTAACATCATTAACCTTTTATATAATATCCTGAAAAAAGGCTCAAGAACCTGAGTACTACTACAAAATTAAGTAGAATAATGTTCCTGATTATTTTAATGAGTCACTGAAAAGTGCCTGCTTTTCAAAGCAAGACTATAATTCTTAAATCAAAGACTAGGAGCAGTGAAAGAAAATTATATCATCTCACTACATCACTTATCCTGAATTCAAATATGAAAAGTGGTCTCATGAAAAAAAAACAAAAAGCATCAATTCTGAATTTGATGAGATGAACAGAATTTAAAAATTGTAATGCCCAGCACCGCCATTGACTGTAATGGAACAGCATCTGTCTTTGTCTCTCATACTCTCATATAGTGTACATGTAGACAAAGCACATTTTGTCATCTTTAGCTGTCTTTTAATAGAGAAAACAGTTTCTAAATTATTGCAGATGCTATTGAAATGAAAACAAAAGAAAAAAATCAGACGAGTACAGGGAAAGATATTGAGCAGTGTTCAAAGTTAACTGATGATTCGTTTACCCTATAGTCTTGGAGAAAATCACCAACTCAGATGGTAAAGACCAAGGATCTTGAATCAGATGGAGCTAAGTTCACACCTTGGTCACTGGTTACTTTGATTTTAGGTGGCAGTGTGATCTTGAGCAAGTTTATGAACTTTTCTGAAGCTTATTTTCTTTACCTATAACACAGGGATGCTATCTACCTTCCAGGGTTTTTATGAGGAGAAACTTAATCATGTATATAAAGCATTTACCAGCAAAGAGTTTGGCACTCAGTAGCTAATAGCTATAAATCTTAAAAAAAAAAATTTCTAACTATTTTATGAAAGTGTATAACTCATGAAATGAACAGACAAATACCCTCACATTGAGTTTCTTGTGTTGAGCTTGTCTAATTATCCAGATGTGAGTGATTACTTTGTATAAATTCTCTGGAAACTCTTCCTCTTACATCGTGAAACCCAAGATATACCAAAATATTTTTTTTAAGTAAAGGAAAAATATCAATTTTATCATTAGATCAAGTTTGGTGACATCTATAAAAATTTATCTCTCTTCAAATGATCAAAATATTAAAAGGTCATACATCTACCATTATATTAAAAAATTGGTTTTCCACTTATAAGAGCAATTAAGCAAATAATATGTTTAGAAAGGTATTGTCTATCAAATATCTATTGGCTTTTTTCATGTTAAAAAATCCCAGTAAAGATGCCAATAAAAATGTATTTTAAATCACAAAAAGTTGTAGGACCATGGCTCATTCAAACCCGATATTCCAGACCCTATATTCAAGTAATGAGGATGCAAGAACATTAATAAACCAGCTTGCTGGGAAGGAAATCAAGGAGGTTGATTCTGAAGGACTAGATTTAATTACATTTCTTAAGAACTGAGTTGGAAGATTGTGCAGGAGCATTTTAATTGCTAAGTACTTTTACCTCCCACCAAATTTTTGAGACTTAAAAAATTAGACTAATACATTTAATTTTATATTACAATTGATATTCAACTTGTATACAATTATATTTTATTAAATTGTATTCAAGGTGTGTTAGTTGGAGTTCTCTAGAGAAACAGAACCAATAAAAAAGAGAGAGTTATATTTTTTATTAAGTATATATATTACATTAAGCTTATTATATATAGTAATTTGTTATAAGGAGTTGGCTCATGCAATTGTGGAGACGGAGAAGTCCCAAGATCTGCGGTAGACAAGCTAGAGACCCAGGAGAGCCAACCTTATGGTTCCAGTCTGAGTCGTAAAGCTTGAGAAGCAAGACAGCCAATGACCTAAGTTCTAGTTGGAGTTCAAGTCAAACAGCATGAGAAGAGCAATGCCCCAGCTCAAAGACAATCAGGCAAAGACAGTGAATTCGCCGTTACTCAGCTCTTTTGTTCTATTCAGCCCTTCAAGGAATGGGGTGAGTCCCATCCACACTGCAGAGGGCAATTTGCTTTACTCAATTTGTATTAGTCTATTGATTCAACCATTAATCCTATCCAGAAATACCTTCACACACACACCAGAATAATGTTTAACCAGATATCTGGGCAACTAATTGCCCAATCAAGTTGACAGATAAAAGTTTACCATCACAAGTCCACCCCTTGTCAACCTGGCATCCACATGCATCTTAAACCATACTTAATCTTCAAATAAAGACAATAATAAAGTCACAATTCTGCCTCACATGATAATAACTATCCTGAACACAACCAAAAATGCACTAACCACTTTTCTAAGAGAGGAAGTAAAGTCCCTGAGTGATATTTATTTTATTCTTCTTTGATATCTCATAACTTATATACTATGATAGAAAATTAAAAATACTTAATAGTATGAGATGTGTGTTATGGTACATGATAGGGAATAAGACAGGGAAGAAAACAAAGATTATACACATATAATATATTCATAACAAAATAAGGAGAAAAAATTCATTGCAATTATAGTCCTTGTTTCTTAATTGGCCACACGGTTGTCGTTGGTATTTATAATTACCTTCCTCTACTTCCCATTCTGCATTCTCTTTACCTTCAGCAAGCACCTCAGCAGATCATGGTTCTTTACCTGGTGAGCTGACCCAAATCTTCATTTTTGAAGGGTCTGGGCCATGTATAGTTCTGCCTTGATTGGGTTGTTCTAATTTTCCATTGAGCATAATCACAGAGCCTAGTGATACTGAGAGACAACCTCCAGGATCTCCTTTATTCCAGACATACTCTTCCTTACCTCCATTGTAGAGTAGTATTCCAGTTTCCTCTCAGGAGTTAGGATTAATCATCCCAGCCACCATACTAACTCCCGTCTTGTTGATTAAGAGACAAATGTCCAAAGTGGCCAGGCGACGTTTTTAACTTCCAGTTCCATGGAATCTTTGTTGTATCTCCTAGGAAACGCATTTTTCCTTTTGGAACTAAGACTTCTAGGCCAGCAGGGAATAAGGTCATAGAAACAGGAAGCAAAACGTTTGCTAGTGAGCCACTAGGGGTAATAGTGAGTAGTGTCACTCCCATTTCTACGCCTTGCTTCCCAAGCCCATCAATTCTGGCTGTGGGAGAAATAGTGCCATGTATTGGACACTGATTCAAAGTACACAGTCTTCTGGGGAACCTTGCCCCAGCCCTGTGAGATACTGCCAACTAGCTGGCACTCTTTCTGAGGCCATCTTCAAAAGGCCATTCCACCATTCTGTCAAGCTACCTGCTTCACAGTGGTGGGGAACATACCGTGTTTTCCCCCAAAATAAGACCTAGACGGATGATCAGCTTTTATGCATCTTTTGGAGCAAAAATTAATAGGAGACCCGGTCTCATTTTACTATAATTAATTACTGTATTATTTACTTACATTAATTTTTGCTCCAAAAGATGCATTAGAGCTGATTGTCCGGATGGTCTTATTTTCGGGGAAACGGAGTAGTAGCACCAGCGAACTCCATGAGCACCAGCTCGTTGCCACACTTCTTTTACTGTGAAGTGAGTTCCTTGACCAGGATCAATGCTGTGTGGACTATTATAATGGTAGATAAGGCATTCTCTAAGTCCACAGATGGTAATTTTAGCAGAAGCATAGCTGGAAGACAAATCCATATCCAGAGTGTCTATTCTAGTAAGAACAAAACACTGCCTCTTCCATGATTGATGTAGTAATTAACCTGTCATGAGGTAGCTGGATGATTACCCCAGGAAATAGTGCCAGTTGGGGACTTGGTGTTGGTCTCCTGCTGGTAAATTGGACACTCAGCAATAGGTGTAGCCAAGTTAGCCTTGGTGAATGGAAGTCCATATTGCTGAGCCCATGTGTAAACTCCATTCCTGCCACCATGGGCATTTTGTCCATAAACCCATTGGGAAATGAGTGTCTAGGAAAGGAGGCTGACTAATGTCCACAGAACAGGTCACATGATCCACTTGATTAAAGTAGTCCCTCCTTATCCACAGGGAATATATGCCAAGCCCCCCAGTGGATGCCTGAAACTGTGGATAATACCAAACACTGTATATACTATGCTGTTTCCTATACATACATACCTATGATAAAGTGTAATTCATAAATTAGGCACTGTAAGAGATTAACAACTAATAATAACATAGAAAATTATAACAATATACTGTATTAAAACTTGTGTGGATGTGGTATCTCAGTAAAATAGCATAAATTCCTCTTTCCTTCTTCACAATTTCATGGATAGAAGACTTGTTCTTGTAGATCTTAGCAACATCAGCATCAAGGAAAGATTTTTTTCTTTCCTTATTAAGTCTAGAATCTTTTCACTTAAAGGAAGCATTTTATGGCTTATTTTTGGCATATCTGAAGTAACAACATCACTACTCTTGCACTTTATGTCCATTATTAAGTAAAATAAGGGTTACTTGAACACAAGCACTGCAATTCCATGACAGTCGATCTAATAACTGAGATGTCTACTGACTAATAGGTGGGAGCATATACAGTGTGGATACATTGGACAAAGGGATGGTTCAGGTCCTCAGTGGGATGGAGTGGGACAGCACAAGATTCCATCATGCTACTCAGAAATTCACACAATTTAAAATTTATGAATTGTTGATTTCTGGAATTTTCTATTTAATATTTGTTGACCACAGTTGACTATGGGTAACTGAAACCACAAAAGGTGAAATGCAGATAAGAAGGACAACTGTATTAAAATCCCCCTCTGTTGAGTTTGCCCTTTGGTGAGCGTTCATGTGGGACACAAATATCTTTATGTTTTTTGCCCATTCAGAGAGATCTATTCACATACCTTTTCCCCAAGTTGCCTTGTCATCAATTTTCCAACCATGTTCCTTTAAGTCCCTGATCATCTAGCCAAACCATTGACCATAGACCATGAATCAGTATATAATTGCCCATTTCGACATTCCTCCTTCCAAGTTAAGTGAACAGCCAGAGGTCAAAACACTGCCCACTGGGAGGATTTCCGTTTACCACTGTTCTTCAGGGATGTCCTGGAAAGGGGCTATAGTGCTACAACTGTCCACATTTAAGTGGTGCCTTCATATTGTACAAAACCATCTGTAAAGTAGTCCCAAGTCTTCTCTTCCTCTGTCAGGTGACCTTAGAGAATGCACCATGAGGCCACAGGTGCAGGCTGGGAGAGAGAAGGCAGCATAGCATGAGTGGGAACCATGGGCATTAGGGCCACTTCTTCACATAACTTACTTGTGCCCCCAGGGCCCTCTTGGGCCTAAGCGTGTACATACCACGTCCATTTGATGATGGGGTGCTGCTCTCTACACACAACTCTATGGCTTGGTGGGTCAGATAACACTCAGTTCATGACGGCAGCTCAAGTTTCATGGTAATTTGGTGGCTCGTGTTAAGTGTTCAGTTTCTGTTAAGGCCCAGAAGCAGGCCAAGAGCTGTTTCTCAAAAGGAGAGTAGTTTCCCACGAAGGATGCAAGGCTTTGATACAAAATCCTAAGGGCTTGATCTGTGATTCACTTGCAGGAGCCTGTCATAGGCTCCAGTCAGCTTCCCCATCTGCCACTGCCACTTCAAGTACCATTGGGTCTGCCGGATCATATGGGCCAACTGGCAGAGCAGCCTACACAGCTTTTTGGGTCACTTGGTAAATGGGCCAGAGTGAAATACCCAAATGAGAAATATATTGCCTCCAAAATTCAAATAGGCCCACCGGGCGCTGTGCCTCTTTTATTTTTTATTATTATTATTTTTTGGTTGCAGGAGTGACCAGATGCAACAACTTATCCTTCAGCTTAGAAGGACTATCTCGATATGTCCCATACCACTGGATCCCTAGCATTTTAACTGAGGTAGAAGGCCCCTAAGTTTTTGTCACCTTGCTTTCCACTCTCTGACACACAAATGTCTTACCAATAAGTCTAGAGTAGCTGCTACTTCTTGCTCACTGGATCCAATCTGCATACGGCCATCAATGTCATGGATCACTGTGACATCCCGTGGAAGGGATCCCTGTGAACTAAACTATGACATAGGACTGGAGAGTAGATATATCCATTACGTAAGGAAACCACCTCTGGTACAGCAGATCTGCAAGTGGAGTCACCACCTGGTTAAGTTTATGATAATCCACTGTCATGCTGCAAAATCCTCTGTCTTCTGCACAGACCAAATAGGAGAGTTGAACGGGGATATAGTGGGAACCCTCACCCCTGCATCCTTCTAGTCCTTGATGGTGGCACCAATCTCTGAAATCCTTCAAGAAATATGGTACTGTTTTCATTTGTACTGTTTTTCTAAGTATAGGTAGTTCTGGTGGCATTTACTTGGCCTTTTCTACAATTATAGCCCTTACTCCATGGTTCAGCACACCAATGTGGGGATTCTGCCAGATCCTAAGTATGTCTAGTTCAATTCTGCATTCCAGAGTTGGGGAAATAATCATACACTAGGTTCAGAGATTCACTGAGACCACTGTGAGATGAACCTAAGCAAAATTCCATTGATCACCTGACCTCCATAAGCCTCTACTCTGATGGGTAGACCACTGTGATGTTTTGGATCTCCTGGAGCTAGGGTCAGTTCAGAGCAATTGTCCAGAAGTCCCCAAAAGGTCCAAATATCTCCTTTTCCCCAGAGCACAGTTACCTTGGTAATGGCTGGAGGTACTTTTGTGGAAGGCTGGAAGAAAGATTTACAGCATAATTTTGAGCAGTGTACTGAGGTCCTTCCTCATTGGGACCTGCACTCCCCTTCCTTCAAGAAATTCTGGGTCAGCAAACTGGCTAAATTCTGGAAATGGATTGAGGGGCTGTGACTCTATTTTTTGATTCAGGTTAGACTTTGGTTCACCTAACCTAGAACTTTTCTGCTTATACAGATCCAGTGAGAATTCGGTAGATTTCCTATCTATTTCCCTCCTGGAAACATGACCAACTAGCCAATGCTATAGGTCTAGTTTTCTGCTCTGACTTCGCTGTCCATTACAGTAACTGTGTCCACTTTGCTTGAGCCACTTGAGTGCTACCACTTGGCCTCTGCCACCCCAGGATTCGATTACAACCATTGCTTTTAAATTCCCCAATTCAGTGACTTTAGTTTCCACTGTAAGTGGAAGTTTTTACTATTTTCCCACTGGCCAGCAAAGAACGGTCATCACAGAGATCTTCAAAAATGCCAGGCTGTGCTCACAAATTTGTAACTCACAGCATTGGTGAGAGGTATGTCTTTTGGGCCTTCCCAGCGTAGGTGAGGAGGTCTAAAACAGCAATTCCACTCTACTATTCCAATCTCCATAAGCCTTTGAATTTTTTCCTCTGCATTAAACCAAGACAGTTCAGACATTTCTAATTCACTCACTGTGGGCCACCTTTTGGTCCTTGTTTCAGATAATCAACCAAATTGTCAGAGCCCTTCCTAACTCCTTGAGCTGCAACACTGAATGCAGAATCTCTGCTTAATAAACCCATATTAGTAAATTCAGCCAGATTCAACTTGATGCTCCTTCCACCATTATCATACAACCTTAGTATCTATCCCCTCAAATGTTCCCCAGATTTCCTTCTTTATAAATTTGAAAACTCAAAATAGTTCTTTCAGTGTATAGAGCACCTCCTCATGGGTCACACTTTGTACCTCCTTTAGGGGCCTATGAAGACTAGAAACAAAAATGGGTGGCAGATGTGGGTCCTGAGGGGAATCAGCACTGTCTTATGGCAACTGCCTCGGTGAGGCCATGACAGTCTCCTCGGGGAATGTAGAGTTAATCCAATTAGATGGGAGTGGAGAGGCTGCTACCTCTGGGGTTGGAGAGGTCACGTCTACTGGACATGGGGAGGCTGCTGAGGATGGAAAGGCCTCTTTCATTGGCAAAATGATGCATCAGAATATCAATGTCAGAAACTTCCACATCTGTAGAAAAAAATTTATAAGGGTTTATTTGAGCCAAACTGACAATTGCCGAGAAGCAAAAGATCTCATATGCTTCAGAGAAAATGCAAAATAACCATTTTGCAGTTTCTTTTATGAATTTGAAATTAAGGAGGGAAGTAAGGAAAATTACCTGGAGGTGAGAGAAAGCAGTGTGGGGATTGGATTACAGGATAGTTAAGATTATGTAAATTATGTGCTCGCTTGAGGCAGGTTAAGCCTTTGAGGCAGGGGTATTACTACTGGTATATCAAATGTGAGTTCACCTGGATGTACAAGAACAATGGACAGGGCTGGCTTAAAAACCTGTCACTAAAGAAGTTAAGGCCTGGGGTGTGACTGCCCACCATGATCTGCCCAGTTAGGAATTTACGATTTATTACAGCACCCCTTTTTTGTGCAAAATTATTTAGGGGCTAAATGTCCCCAGCTGCAGCCCCATTCCAACGTATAGGATCCCCTTTTTTTCTAGTCAAAAGTTCACTTTAACATTAGACACCATTGAAGACTGGAAGTTGAGCTTGCCTTGTAATTCAGCCATTCACAAGAAGAGATTCTGCTTTTGAGTTTCAACAGGATTAGCCCTGTGTCTATATGAGGTAAGGGTCTCCTTCAGGGCACCCACAGAAAGCTTCAAGTCCTTTATGCCATGCTTAAACGGGGAGTTTGAATCCCTGAGCTCATCTTTTTCTTTCACCATTTTCTCCAGTGAATCAGCCAATCTCATTATATAAGTTACTTTTCTAAGAATGTTCAGAAGTATTACATACCCAGTAACTCAGCTCCTTGCTTCTTATAAATAGGTGGTTAGGAGTATCCAATAGAGATACTTTGCATACCCATATGGCCAGATCATACCACAGACTGTCAGTGCTTTCTTTACTGCTGGAAATAATCATTAACATCTTTAAATGCTATCAGATTAGAGAGCCAATTCCAGAAACTCCACAACCAATTCAGAAAACTCATCCTTATCAGTTTCTCTAGAACCATTCTCAGTATAAAAATCTGCATTAGTCATGGTTTTCCAGATAAACAGAATCAGTAAAATGGATGGATAGATTGATATAGGTAATATCTATCTATCTGTATACATATATAGTATGTAAAATTAATGATGTAATTACTAGCTTGATAAATCAAAGTATGTAAAGAGCTAAAATGTGTTACATGATTTTGGTGGTTTCTGTCAGCCTCTACAAAGCGAAGTACTAGATGTAATTACTAGCACATTGGAATTAGAGGAAAGCCTAGAACTAAGTTATTTCTCCTTCTTCTGTCATCAGACTATCAAATGCTGACTCTGTGCTAGGTGCTGGACTACAAAGGCCTGTGTTCTGGGGATGCTTGCATTGCTGTGAAGGGAGAAAAACAATATCAAAGTGAACAGTAAAATTAATAAGTGTGGTTGTAATAAGGGCTATGAAAGAAATATACAAGATGATGGAAGAGAGAATCACTAGTAAATATCTAAGATGTCATTGAAGGGATGGAGGTAAGGCCTCTATATGGCAATATGTCGAGACGCAGCAGTGAGAAATTCTGGAGAACCCGTGTTTGAAGTTGAGGGAGCAACAATATAAATAACTGTGGGTGAGCAAGACTTGAAATTGGTAAGATAGTGGGAGCCAGTAATGCAAGACAGAGCATGGTACAGAATCTGAATTTTATTCTAAAACCTATCAGTGGCCATTGGAGGGTTTGAAGAATGGTAGTACATAATATGATTTCCTTCTGTGTGTGTTTGTTTTGAATTTTATTTCTGAGTAGATAATAGACCCACAGGGTTCATAAATAAAATAAAAAAATGGAAGATTTTGTTGTCACTCTTCGTTTCTATCCTGAGTCCATTTTTCTGTTTTTCATTATGGATGTTTCCCCACATGCTTCCTTTAATCTTGTCTTTTTCTTTAATGACTTTATTTTTTCTTCCTTGGTGATGTAGGTAGCCTTCCAGGCTTTGCACTCCAAGGGCTCCCTCTTCTTTTCCCCAGATTTAGAGTTTTTCCTTCCTCTACAGACTCTCAGAGTATATGTGTGTAGCCTGCTTTCTTTTAGTGCTTAGAACCTAAGGTGTCCGGTAGTTTTGGCTGCCAGCTCCGCATGCCCTTGTCCCTATCCCTTCACCAGCCACAGTCATGAAAGGAGACATTTTTATGGTCCAAGGCGTCAACAAAACTCCAGGAGACCTTTCTGAGAGACAAAAGAGAGTTTTGTTCATATGTGGTTTGCAAACCAAGGGAGGCACAGCTTCCGGTGCAAATTGAAAATGCACTCCGGAGCAAGGGAGTGAAGGCAGAGTTTTAAAGGCAAAAATTGCAAGAAGCTGACCTTTAAGAGGATAGGTTAGTAAGGGAAACCAAGCCATAAGTATACACTATATATTTTTTCTGATTGGTTAGAACAACGAGGTTTCCAGTCTCAGCTAATTTAGGATCAGCAGGTGGGGTCACTAGATATGGTCAATGGTTAATATCATGAGACATGCTCAATAGGGGGTGTCACGGGACATGGACCACTGCCTTAGTTTCCTTTAGTGCTTGTAAAACAGAGTTGTACGTCAAGCCTTACATTTCAACGCACAATACGGCGAACCCAGTTGGCCATGTAGGCAGAGTCTGCAAAGCAGAATCAGAGACAAATTGTAAACAAGTCAAAATATTTGGCCACAAAGTTATAAAGTTATGAGTTTTAAGTTCATAAAGGTAATCGTTCAATCTTACAATGTGTTTTTGGTGGCATGGTCTTGCTATTAGACACATCACCTTGGCAATTACTCTCTAATGACAGCCACCTTAGAACTCAGTCCTGTTCATCGCAGCTCCAGGGTCAACTTTACGTTTTGTATTTTAAGGGATTCCTTACACTTAGGGAGTGTATCTGTGTTATTTTTTGGAATCTGCTACCTCTCAATCTCCAGGCACTTTCTACTTAGTTGCCTACCCTCGGGTTGGCTCTGCCAGATCTTAACAGCATTTGGAAGAGAAACATATCATTTGGACTTGTAGCTTCTCTCTATTTCCTAATATGTATTTCTGGAAGTGCAAATTAAGCAGTTTTTGTTGTTTCATGTATATGTGTTTCTTTGTTCTCCTCATACTTAGGTAAATTATAACCATATAAGAGATCTATGGCCATGTTCATATTGATTTTTTCCTCTCTCCTATTTTTTTTTTTTTTTTTTTTTTTTTTTTAAATAATCATTGTGGCTGCTAAGTGAAAAATGGATTGTGGAAGACAAGAGTAGAAATAAGGAGAAGAATTTGAAATGACTTCAGCAGTCCAAGCTACAATGATTGTGGCTAAGACTGCAGTATGGCAGAGCCCATGATAAGTAATTTGATTTGAGTTATTTTTCAAAGTTAGAGTTGGTCGGACTTGGGAGATTGGTACTGATGTGTAAGGGAGAAAAGGTAATCCAGGTGGGGTCCTATCATATTAGATTTTTGAGAATAGGATGGATAGTGGTGCTATTTATTGAGAGTTCCTTTTGGACATGCATTATAATATGTTGGATAATATTATAAGACTTCTGAGAAGAAATGTCAAATCTGGAACTAAAGTGATGGTTCTGGACTAGAGATTTAAATTTGGATTTCAATAAACTACAGACGGCATTTAAAACATGAAATTTGATGAAATCATATTTGGAGAGAATTTAATGAATGTAAAGGCCCTAATACCAAACCCTAAAGGACACCAACATTTAAAAATAAGGGATAAGTAGAGGAGCCAGCAAAAGAAATTGAGCGAAAGAGAATGCAGGTAGACAGAAAACTTCATTTCACTTAAAAGGAATCTGAGTTCCGTGACCCATGCCTCCAATCTGTCCATCAGTGCTCACTGAGATTGTCTTTGAAAATACTGCTCTTCAGCTCAGTGATCTAAGATAATGCACTCTTAGTGTGCAGGTTTACCTGGCAAGTAATATTTGTAATGTCTTTTGTTTAATTTTTAAAACTTGCTGTATTTTGTTAACATGAATTTAACTTATCTCTAGTCCAGACCTTTACTCAGAGCTCAAATATCATCCTTCTAATTGAAAGCTCTACTTAAATGTCTAACAGAATTTCAAACATGTATTTCCATGATTATAAATATAGAGCAGACATTTAATATGTAAAATAGATAATTATTTTCTAGTTTTTGATGACAAATCATTGTTTTAGATCCCCTCTCAAATTTAAATATGTAATACATCATAGTTGCATAACATACTTATCTGGTACTTTCTTAATAACATTTGTATTCAAGAAATAACATAATTAAGTATTTCATGTTTTTATTCTTAATCTCTTCAAAGGTTACTTGTGATTAGGGCAGTCTTAGCTTTCTTGAGCAATTTTGTTCAAACAATCCTCTTCTTAATAAATGTCAGCCGCTTTATGGCTTGATATAATGAGGTAGATGCTTATTTTTGCCTTCCTCTGTATTTTGTGACATTTAAGTTGCTTATTCTTAGGATATTTATGTTAAAAAATGTATGGACTGAAAGCCTTACCCACAGCTCACTGAGTTTTCTTCATGAATGTGGAGATTACCTTTTGATGGACAGGAGTGTCTGCTCACATTGATGTGATGTCTCAGTTTGAAACAAGTGTCTGCTGTTGCCATTCACATAAATGCCCACTGAAAGCAAACAGGTCAAGGTCAGCTTTGTTTTCCCTTTAAAAAGTGTATCATCCAAAGGAAGGGCATGAAATGCTCTGGGACCGAGTGACACAAAGTATGTTCCACTTCACGGAGCAGCAGACTTAACTCAGTCTTTTCATTGAGTCAAGATATGAAAACCAAAAGCATCTGTAGTTTTACTACTTATGAAAAGCATGGTTTATTAAAATCATAGGCTTTGACATAAAGGAGTAAAAATGTATAAAGCAGTTACTAGCTAATTTATTTTAAGTTGTACTTAAAAATTTCCGTCAAACCATGTAACCTCACGAAATCTAAAGAACCTGCCATAGAAATGAAAGTTGTCTAACTGAAGTACCTGAAATTGTTATAACTCCAGCTTTCATAACTCTTTGCATCTGCCTTCTTGCCTTAGAAAGACTCCATAAATCATGCTTTTGATGAGAAGATATAATAAAATTGGAGGAAATCACATTTATTAAGCTATGTGAAAGTTTTGGTGTTTTTTTTTTTCAGACATCACATTTTATCTTCCAATAGGTATAACTTGATATATATTTATAGGCCATCTATGTGTACAAAAATTTAGAGATGGTTTTCAATAATTCCATAGGTATAATAAACTACAAGATAAAATCAAGGTCAATAGAAATAGAGATGGTATAGAAATCATATGTGCATAGGCAAGCTTTACATGTCTATGATTTACTAAAATAAGTTACTAATATTAAGCTGCATGTTTAACTTTGAACTTTTGGGCACTAGGTGTAATTCCATGTCTTTTTACAATGGAAAAGATTGAAGTTCGGAGAAGTCACTTAATTTGCCCAGGGCATGGTGGTAGAATTGAGTAGTGAAGCTGAGATCTGAGTGGTACAGTGGAGATCTAATCTTGGATTTCAAGGCTTAATCCCCAAAATTTATGTTCTTTCTATCACAATGTGATAAGGAATTTCATCCATTTTTAAACTCAGGTTTTCATTCTCGGTATCTTTCCTTCCTTGTTCAACCCCTGTTTTTCTCCCACAATGCAAATTTCCCTGAAAGCACTTTGGAGGTATGATACATTGACAAATTTTGTTGCTTTTGATTCTTTCAAGCTGAAGGTTTCAACCAGGAAATGGTGGGTCAGCAATCTGTTATTATTGGAGTATGTGAGTAAGAATGTATTAAGGGCCTGTGCCCTCCAGCATCTGATTATTTATAGGGATAAAATCAATATACATGAAACCATTATAAAACAATTAACAGCTGAACTCTATTATTTATGCCTCTATAATCCATCTACAATTTACTTTTTCAGCCTTGACCCTCTTTCTTTCCTGTATTATATTCAGTTCATGAAATGTTTATTAAGCATATACATATTATGCTAGGAATTTGGGGGAGATAAAAAATTATTTAGATAGTCTTTGCTTTTAAGTAACTTAAGTCTATTGCTTGTAATATGCCAAGCACAAGCATATAAAGTGGAATAAGTTAAGTGACGTAAAATTAATAGGAAATGCAGTGGGGATTTCACAAAAGTAAATTTTCATCTGATTAAAAGGAATCCAAAAAGCTTTATGACCCAGGTGGCTACTTTCTCTTGCCCTTAAGCAGTGTTGGCAAAATACACAGCATTCGTACTACCACTCCAAAAGTCACATCAAAAGTTAGCATAATGAATCAATCAGGGATTTTTTTTTTTTCTGAAGCTGAAAGTGACTTTAAAATCTTTTCCCACTCATTACCCCCAAGACCTCTGTCAATTTATCAGAGTGGGCAACAGAGAACAAGTTTATTTACTTGTTTAATCTTTATTATTAGGAGATATGGGGTGGAGGGGATGGTGAGAGAATAGTAGAAGATAAAGAAGAAACATCAGCAAGGCAGAAATGGGAAAGCATAGACATGTTTGAGGAATCCCAAGTATACCAGGTTGGCTGTCATGCAGACTACATATGGGGAGAGAGAACAGAAACAAATAAAATGTGGGGCCCCATTTTGGACAGCCTCGAGTGGCTGCATAGAAATGTGTATGCATAAGTTTCCTTCTATAGCCAAACTGGATGACTTCTCAAAAATCTAAACTTTATCCATCTCTGTATATCTATCAGCAGGAATGTCTTATTCTGTTCTACTCTCCCAAATTCTGTCCAAACTAGCCTTAAAATAAGTCCCCCACTTTTTAACTTCATACTATGGGCAAACTATTATTATGTTTATGAATGACTTTTATGTTGTGATTTCTGATATTGTTGTTTATATTAACATGCAGCCTGTTTTTCCAGCTAGACTATAGGTTTTCCAGTTAGGGACAGGAATAAGTGTCCTATTTTTACATATTCTTCTAATAGAGATTGATTGTCAGTGGACACATGGTGAGAGGCTCGCAAAAATTGAAGTTGAATTTAGATCAGGAAGAAAAAGAACTTGAAATTTATCAAGTCTGATACTGCCTCCCAACGTACCCTCCTCTATATGAAAGCTTAAATACATTCTACAGTCTTGTAGCTAGAAGGAGAATTGAGTATTAGACTTATCAGTGGCTGACCTTCTTGAATCCAAAAGTAATGCTGTCATAGCAGAACAAATACAGTTGAATCAGAAAATAAGCAGCAAGTTTAAAAAATCTGATGAGGAGTCTTAAGATCTATTTTATAGGGTCTGAAGTTCAAAGTAGCATTTAAAATTGAGACACAACTCTAAATCCAGAAAAGTCCTCATTGTCAGAATTGACAAAATCCCTAAGAGTTTACTTGAAGATCAATAAATATATTTATGGGACCCTGAAACATGTGAAGTAGTCTGAAGAGGATTCTCTGTGGCTTCTTATATTGTAGGGGGGAAAAAAGTCAAGTGAAATAGAAGTCCATTAGAACATAAGTTATGTTATGTTCTGGGTCAGATCAAAGATCCGCTTAGAGTTATTTCTCATTCTATAAAAAGAAAAGCATATTTTTTTCCTATCTGCTATTCTTTGTTTTCCAAATGTTGTGAATGTTTTTAATTTTATAAAACAAAAATAAACTTGATAATCCAGTCATATTATGTCTTTATTTTTTTATATTATTTCTTTCAATCACCAGGAGTAGCTTTTCGAACAAATATTTTTATGTTCAGTCAATGAATATTTTCAAATTTGTAACTGGGTCACTGATAAAAACTAATTAGCTGTTTAAGAATCATTTTTTCCCCCATATTGTCCTAGTTCAGGCAGTTAATGAGTCATAGCTATTTACTCATCAGAAGACAGATAGAGTTTGGGAAGAGTCAGGGAAATAGTCCTACATCCATTCACGTAGAGAGGATCTGGCCTATCCTGGGGACTGACTGGAGGGATATAATAGCGTAGGCTGTTCCAGTGATGAGCCATGTAGGCTGGCAAAGAGTCTCCACTTGGGAATCTTTCATTAGGTGATGAGTGTCAGACACCATGTTAGAAGTCAGGAAACTGGGGGGAGGGAGGCAGGGCCCCAACCTTGTTGGGAGCCATGGGAGCCCTCAGTTCCATAATGGATCAAGAACCAAACACAGAGAACAAAGGGAACACTCACAGAGTTCACTGTCAGCACTGCTCATTAGAGTAGGGGAAGCAAGTCCAAGAGAACAATGGTCAGGTTTGAAGCACCACTTCCCAGGAAGAATGAATTGATATTAAAAAGCTCTTGCCCAACTTTGGCTGAAACTTCATAAATATTTTCTCCTTAAGTCAGGTCTGGTTTTTAAAATTCTGTGCTGTAATAAATATGAAACTATGCAAAACAGAGGCAGGGGAAATTAGATGGAGATGATATGTACCTCCTATACATGTAAGAGAAATGCTAAAGTGTTTGATTCATTTATACCCAGTTGGTGTTTTATGACAAAATTTAATTTAGGTACAATAATTATTACCAATGCCAACTGGTTCTATTTCCAGTTACATTTTCTTCATCCAAGGGAATCTTCACTTTTGATAGAAAGACTCCTTATTAAGGAATCGGGAAACCTGACCCTGCTGCTTGTTCTGTTGCTCACAAGCTCGGTTATTTCGTACAAGTCACTTTCTCTCTGGACCTTTCTTCACTTGTGAAATACAGGGGTTTGCTAGATGATCTCCATGGATATTGTTTCATCTATTAGCCAATGGCTATTAAACAAGCCTGACATTTGACCAGAGCTCTTGAGACATTTTCTAATACAATGCCTAATTTTATTCTACATCTTGAGATTTGGGACAGGAGAAATCTGATTAGATTTATTTAAATGTAGATCCTTAACGAAAAGGCTATATGACTGGATTTTCTTGGCTTTTGAAGAATCATACTTTATTTTTTTCCACCTTATTTTCTGATCCACATTTTTTCACTTGCTTTCGGTCTAACATCCTTTCTTTTACCCTCCTAATTTATCACCTCTAATTTTGACTCATAGCAACAGGGGCATGAACAATACATAACAGTAGTAACACACACGTTACACGTACATACACTTACGAGATCGGACAATTAAGTTTGCAAACTCATCCTAGAAACAGTGCTACAAACCTCATTGCTGAATATCACTATGATTACCTTTGAAGTACTCCCCTTGGGAAGCTATGCACTGACACCAGGGCCTAATCCACCCTTCAAAGAAATTTTGGAACTCTTTTTCTGGAATGGCCATCAGAGCTGTCATCATATTACCCTTGATGTCCTGAATATCATCAAAATGTCTTCCTTGCCGTATTTCCTTTATCTTTGGGTAAAGAAAGAAGTCACTGGGGGCCAGATCAGCTGAGTACGGAGGGTGTTCCAATACAGTTATTTGTTTACTGGCTAAAAACTCCCTCACAGACAGTGCCGTGTGAGCCGGTGCATTGTCGTGATGCAAGAGCCATGAATTGTTGGTGAAAATTTCAGGTCATCTAACTTTTTCATGCAGCCTTTTCAGCACTTCCAAATAGTACAGTTGGTACAAATTCATAATGAATAATCCCTCTGGTATCAAAAAAAGGTTAGCAACATTGTTGCAACAAGTTCGTGAACTTGATTGTCCAACCTTGTATATACTCTCATTTCATTCTCATGAAAACTCCATGGATTAGATATCATTGTCTCCATTTTGTTGACGTAAGTCAGAAAGGAAAAGGAACTTTCTGAAGTCACAGAGTTAGTCAACAGCAAGCCATATCCAACCCAGGTCTTTCTGACACCAAACAGCACTGAGTCAGAAAAATCATAGTTTAAGTGTCATCAAGTATATAGATGCCAGTTTTATTTGCATGCCAGGGAGTTCCTGTTAGATATGAAAAAGAACATGAGACGAGCCCACTATATAGAGAGAGGAGTCTTCACATGCCAGGGTTTTCATTCCCTATTCTTAGATGTTTTGTCTGATCCTACATGAAGTGTCTTTTAGCTCCTACCTCCATATATTTGTGGCATTTCAACAAGAAATTACCCTTTTGTGTCTATATGTACTCCAAGGAAAGTTCTTTAGTATATAGTCCAGCATTTGTAAATCAAGCATTACAGTTTTCAGTTGTAGAATTCTTATCACAGTTACTTGTTTTAGTTGGCTAGTTTCAAATATCAGCGACGAGAAAGTCCAGGTAATACAGCCAGGAATTAAGAGTGAGGCTCTGGGATCTGACAACATACTTGTGATCCTGGAGCTACAATATTCTAGTGTCAAGTACTTACCATCTCTGTGCCTCACTTTCTTCATCTGTAAAATAGAGATTAACCATAGTACCTACCCTATAGGATTGTTGTGAGGATAAATGCCTTAAAACAGTGCCAGGAACTATGTAATTACTCAATGTACTTTCACTTAGGCTAACCAGAACCCTTAGAACTATTCTTTTCCACTGACACATGCTGAGCAGCCCTTTTTCAGCCAAACGTTTCCTCACCAAATTATCAGTTAAGGAAGTATGGATAACCAGGGAAGCCAACACCATGCAATAGAAATAGCCAGGATTCTGGAATCACTTTCAGTTGCCTATTGTTGTATAACAAAACTCTCTAAAACTTAGTGGTATAGAACAACAATGTCTTTTTTTCCCCCATCGTCTGGCAATTTGGCAGGGCTTAATGGGAATGGCTCATGTCTGCTTCATGTAGTGTGGCTATGGCAACAAGAATGGAGCTGTTACAACCTGTCCTTCTTCATGGGACCTCTCTTCAGTATACATGTAGTTTACATAGTCACCATCTTCTAAGAGGGAAAACAAGCACTACAAGGCCTCTTATGTCCTGGACCCAAAATCCCAGATCACTTACACTGTATTCTATAGGCCAAAGTATCATAAAACCATCCCACATTCAAGGGAAGGGACATTATTCTTCATTTCTAGATGGGAGTGGTGACTTGTAATACAGTGAAGGAAGGAATTGCTAGCAGCCATCTTCGTAATAACGATTGGAACTGAGCTTCATTTTAATTTCTTCCACCCAATAGTTAAGGGATTTCTGTGAGTCTCAATTTCTTCATCTTCAAACTAGCTCATTTTCAGATTGTGAACACTAATATAAATGATGCATGCAAAGTGTCTAACACAACACTTCATTGATAGAAAATGCTAAGTACCTACTTATTTTCTTTTCCTCTAATGCCCTCCTGAAGAACGAATCATAGTAAAGGTAGAGAACATCCCTTCTATAAAGGAGAGTAATAATCCGACTGCTCACCACTGAGCTTCTCCAGTTGAAGAGCTGTTAACCTAGGAACCGGATCAACACCTGAAGGAAGGAGTGCCACTACAGTGGTTTTTGAATTGTCACTTATATTTAAAGTCAATGTTTGTTCACTCTTATCTGTAGCTTGTTAACACATGTGGCAAGTCTGCCAACTGGGAGTCCCCGCCTCTAACTGCCTATTTCTTTGAGCCACCCCAGGATACCTCAGCGTGAATGTAATCTCCACCTACTAGCCTGTAGTTAGTCAAACCATCTCAAATTCATAATTTATATTTAGAAATATCATGCAGCAGTTTTCACACGGATGTGGTAATAAAGGGGCAGAAATATCACTTCAACTAGGAGATTCACTATACGATAGATGGCCGAGTCCCGTAAACAACTCTCAGTGTGTTACCTCCGTGGTCAGTCTCAGTGATAAGTCAGGATTGCTTTTCACTCCCCTTAGAGCCATCATTTTGGGTTATAGTCTTGTGATTGAACTTCCTCCAAATACCCTAACAGATGGGATTATTCCGTAATTACTCTAACTTTCACATTTTTATGGTGGCCACAGTCCGTAAAATAGAGGTTTCTGGAATTTTGAGCCTTTGGAAATGAATTTTATTGTAACTCATTTGCTAAAATACAACATAGAATATGAAAATGAAAACATCTCATACATTGGCTACAAAAATGACATGGAGGAATTCACATCACCGACTGTTTCAGAGGAGAGAAATTTTCTGGCCTTTCATCATTTTTATTTCTTTTTGACATTATAGAGCTGCTTAATATTTAAGACTCTTCATATAAATCAGCCAAGCTAAGATTAATTTGAATTACTTGAATTTGAGATCCTGTTAGTATGTAGTACAGGTGTAGTGCAGTGGGTACTTTTCACTAGAGAATGTTTATCACAAAGGATGGGATAAGTATGCTGGCAATTAGAGACATTTGGGGGATGTGAAAACTGAACCTCTGGAATTGGATTTGGGAGTAATTGCTCTGTTCTTAGTGATTGATCAGCCTTAGGCAGTATTATAGTCTTTCATTAATGTCACCATATAGTTTCATGGGTTCAGCCCACACTCTGTTTCCACAAAAAGAAGGTCACTCAGTTTCTTCCCCCGTATTTCTTTTCTTATTTCCCCTGAGTTCTGAGCTTGGAACTCTAAGTGCACCTTAATGAACTGGAACCACTTCTGTCCCAGGGATGAGACTCTGAGAAAGCCCTGCGTCACCAGCATGTTTATAAGATTTGGTCTAATTTGGCTCCAGGAAAATACAAGGGGAGCCATAACAACCTAGCTTCCATGTTTGGGCAGACATTTCTACCACATTCTATTTCCAGAGTGCCACTATAATATTCAACAAATTAAATATGCCAAAAGAAGTTTTTTGTGTTACAGTTCTGTTGTTTATCCTGTTTCCCCGAAAATAAGACCTAGCCGGACCATCAGCTCTAATGCGTTTTTAGGAGCAAAAATTAATATAAGACCTGGTCTTATTTTAATATTATATAAGACCCGGTCTTATAGTATATTATATTAATATTAATATAATGTACAGTATTTTATATTAATATAAGACTGGGTCTTATATTAATTTTTACTCCAAAAGATGCATTAGAGCTGATGGTCCGGCTAGATCTTACTTTGGGGGAAGCACGGTAGTATTGTGTTCTGTGTAGAGTACCCTCTGAAACAAATATATTTATAAATATATACTGCTGATTTAATTGTGGAAGAATCCACACGTCCCTTAATTCCCTTTAAACTAATGGATTATCATGCTCCTTGGGCTTTTGAAAGGTCTTAAAAAATTTATTGTCCCAGCTTCCCTTTGGTGTTGAGAAGTTTAAATAGCTATATAGCCCATGGACCACACACATTTTTCTTTCTCCTTCTACTCCCTCCAGTGTTTTTGTTGAAGAATGTATATGTACTTGACTGTATTTTCTGGCTCCAAAGTTCTGAATGCTCTACCAGAAGCACAATTCCCTCTGACACTAAGAGATTCAAAATGGCATCCAGGAGTTGACTGGCTGCCAACCTTCTTTTTCTATGGGTATTGATCTCATCCTAGCCGTTTAGTGGGAATAATGTACAGTCCTCTCTTTTATGACACATGTCATCATCTTTTGAGCGATCGTCCCTTTTAGTATTGCTGGTAGTATTTATATTTATTCACTACAGATTGCTTGAATTGAATGAAAAGCCAGGGCAAGGATCATAGAAAAAGGGCAAAAGCTTTTTTTTCTTGCTTTTCTTTTCCAGCATTTGTTCCACCTTCCTCTAGGAGCTGGTCTGTACCCAGTACATTGCTAATGAGTGTTAGCTGCCTCAGTAGTGATCCCATTTCTCAGATAGCCAATGGGATATTACCCACGAGGCCAATATCTTACTTCACTAGGAGAAAGAAGTTTGAGCTCTGTTTACTGAAGGTAAATAATAAAAAAAATCATATCTGGAGCATATGTGTAAACCTATTGAAAAACGAAGGAAAGAACAAAATATGAGTAGTTTGTCTCTGAGGTCTTTTCTTATTGCCTTTTAATAAGAGTGTGCAGATGGTATGATATGAACCATTATGAATGCAATATGTCTGTGCTCAAGAAAAACTTTTTCCTTGCAACTGTTTGATTTTGAGATTACCAGTGATGGTAAATAATTGAAACACAATCCTCTATTCCTACAAAAAGAAGTAGACTAGTTCTCCCAAAATCCTATGCTTAGATAGCGTTCCTAAACTTGGGTGCATAATTTTAATACGTTAAATTCAAACATTGTTTTCAGAGTAATAGTGTGGAATCAGATTTCTGGAATCTAGATGGGGTTAGAACCATTAAATGTAACCGAGGTTAATGGCTGCCAAGCCATATGAGATCCTTAAAACTATTAACAAGCAAATGCTTTAAGGAATAAGGCCACTTGTCCTTAAAGCCATGCCTTGAGAGAATCCACAGTAATATGTCAACTACAAATGACATCTCAATCATAGTTGGAATTGTATTCTTATTCCCCAAAATAGAGTCAGACAAGAACTATATCCCATCAGATGTCTCGTTATATTATTGTGCTATTTCCATACCAAGAATTAAAAAATTTTTTAAAAGCTCAGTTTTGGAGAAATCAGAGGTTACTTTTCCTTCTTCTGTGGAAGAGCTACATTTTGTTGAATTTCAATCAGAAGGTCAATTACAAAAGGATTTTGAATGTGATGTATGTGCCAGACATCAGACTCTGTGCCATGAGGACTACATAGGCGAGTGTACTCTTAAATGAAGGTGGGTTCCCTCTATTTGGAAAACCTATCCTTCGTTCCTGAAAATGCAGCTTTGGGGAGGACATACCTGCAGCTGAGAAAAAGGGGAGAGAAAGAGGAAGAAGACATTGTAGGCCAGATGAATTAGTGGAATCAATGCTGGAATTAAGTCCAGATTGCCCACACATTTCACATAAGAAAATCTAAGTTTTGTTTTTAGATTTAGTGATATAAAATTGTAAAATATAAAGTGTACAATGTGGTGATTTGGTAGAGGCGTACATTGTGAAAGAATCCCCCTCATCTAGTTAACATATCCATCACCTCACATATTTATCTTTTTCTGCTTTTGATGAGATCAGTTAAGTTCTACTCTCAGCAAATTTATATTATACAATGCAATACAGTGGTGTCAACTATAATCACCATGTTTTACTTAAGACTCTCAGACCTTATTAATCTTATAGCTGAAAGTTTGTACCTATTTCTCCCACCCTCCAGCCCTGGCAATGACTTTTCTAATCTCTGTTTCTATAAGTCGGATGTGTTTTTTTTTTGTTTTGTTTTGTTTTTTTTAGAGTCTTCGTGTAAGTGCAGGATTTCCTTTTCTCGTGACTAAATAATATTCCATTCTGTTCTACATTTCCTTTATCCATTAGCCATTGGTGAACACTTAAGTTGTTTCCATATGTTGGCTATCATGAATAATGTGGCAATATAAATATAAATTTATAGGTGTTGCCTTTGTTATATTTTGTTAATTAAATTGATTTCCTTTTTGAAACCTGAATATGGTTCTAGGATATCACCTCCTTGAAGCTAGGAGAAATATTACTATTCTTATATGTAAGAAGCCTGATAACTCTGAAGTAATCCCTTTCCTCTATTCAGCATCATTCTAGCCTCTTCAACTATTTGATTCAACTTGGGTTCCAACAAGATACAGATGAGCACAAGAATGAGAAGAAAACACTGACAAGTAATTCAGTAAAGTCAAATGTTGAGAATTTAGCCCAAAGAGTTTTAAAACCACTTGAAGAATACAAAAGACATTATTTATGCGCCATACATATATTCTGGCATCATTGGATATTCCTGATCTTAGCATCAGAAAACAGGCACAAGTAAGCATGTGTTCTACACTCCTTCTTCCCAACAAACTATACAGGAGTAAAGAATTATAATAGTTAGAAATGTAATAGAACTCTCAATAGTACATGAAATAAGTTACATAAGTTATAAAACATAACTTGTGGTTTTGTTAAGAATATGATCATGGTATGGAAATAGAAAAGGCTAAATCAGCACCATTTTAGGATGGTTTGCTTTTTACTCCCAACAAGAAGTCCAGGAGGAATGACTGCACAGCAGTGATTCACACTGAAACCCACAGAGCCACTCTCTGTAGCATGGTGGGAAAATGGGGTTTAGGAACCAAACGTATCTGGTTTTGATTCTGAACTTGACCTGTGTGACTCTGGACAGGTCAGAGAAACTTTCTGGTTCTGTTTTCTCATATACAAAATAATGCTGAAACCAACCTTACAAGATGTGAATTTTGGTGATATTTTGTATTTATCTGGCACATGGTAGACACTAAACACTGATTTTCCTTCTAATTCCTGTGTTTGTATATGTAGTTTTGTCTCACTATAAATTATTTACATATTTAAATATACTAAATAAAAAAGATTGGATTGCTAATAATATCATATAGCTTGTGTCTATCTTTCCTAAAAAGTACTTTAAATGGCTTTTCAAACTAGTTATCTATCCTCAAAGCTGGACACTAAGAAAACACACTACTGAGTGTTTTGTTTTAAGCTTCCTTACATACTCGAGACACTTGAGGATGCTGAAGTTAGGACATTAAGTAAAGTATCATTTACTAGTTTCATAAGGACCAGGAAATCTGTCAGCTCTGATTTTTCCAGGTAAGTCAATTCATTTGTTAGCTCATCCTCTCCCACATATAAAATGAAGATGATAAGGGGGATCAAATATATGGTGATGGAAGGAGAACTGACTCTGGGTGATGAACACACAACGGGATTTATAGATGATGTAATACAGAATTGTACACCTGAAATCTATGTAATTTTACTAACAATTGTCACCCCAATAAACTTAATAAAAAAAATTTTTTAAAAATTTTTAAAAAATGAAGATGATGGCATTTACTAGGTTGGTGCAAAAGTAATTGCCGTTTTTGCAATTTCTAACCTTCTAAACCGTAATTACTTTTGCACCAACCTAATATGTTTGGCACTGTGAATTTTTTTTCAATTCCTAGGAACTTAAAAGAGCAGTAAGTATTGCATTTGCAAGATATTTATTTTTAATAGCACAAAGGCTGTATTTATAATTCACCAGTTCTGAAGCCTTCATGCTTTTTTTTCACCGATTCATATGCTATAGTGGAATAATGACAAGAAATTGGAGTTTTTAAGTGCCCAGTTTTTCTCTATTCACTGGTCTTTAGAAGAGCTACCCTCCCCCTTAAATAAAACAATCTTCTTAAAGATATATGTCATAAATCTCTGAGTATTTCTCTGAGGAATATTCTTGTAAGGGACACATTTTAGACTCCATTGTCCTATTGTCTTTTGTGGCTTTCTGCCAAGAGACCCAGCTGATTTCATTTAGATTGCCTATCTACTGGCTGCCGTAGCTCCAAGTACAAAAAGGACTAGGTCCTTTTGTTTTTTTTAATTTTTGAAGGTTTCATGGGAGTACTACCAAGTCAAAAAAAAAAGAAAAAAAAGTGCAGAAGAAGTAAGAATAATGAAAGATAAAGGATTTAAAGTGTGAGTAGGTTAAATTCCTTTGTAAGAGCAAGGAAAGAACAAATGTCCTAAAAGAATGTGTTTGGGGTTGGGCCTCCATTATGTGGGTGAAATAAAACAAAAGACATTTATAAATATTTAAAAACTACTTTCAGTTTTGTTATAACTAAGTACTTGTAAATTTGTTAAAGAATCCATATGCTTCTAGGAAAAAAGCCTCTGTACAGAGAGAGGATATATACTCTCTTCCTAGCGTTTTTCTCCATTTTTCTTTCCCTTAATTCTTATTTCTTCCTAGTTGGTTTTACAGGAATTATTTTTTGTCATGAATCTACAATCTATGTTTTATTTTGGCCAGGGGACCCAAAAATAATCTGTTAATGTATCTAAATATAATTTTGAGAAAAATAAAACCACAAAAATCAAGTTGGAAAAGGCAGATTCTAAATAAATTAATATAGAATGGATCTTTTTTCAGCATAATGATATGAGGGTTTGTTCTCTTTTTTTTTTTAATCCAAGCAGGTTTGCTTCTTACTTTTTCTTCTTTTCTACATAAAATACTATTGTGAGCCATTAAACAATACTTCACAAAAGTGCATACATAAAGCTCTTTGATCTGGGCAAGAAGAACCCTGAAAATTGAAACAGTAGGCTTTTTTCTCCATTAGCTAGTTTGAGCTGTCAGAAGTATAATTATGTGTTGTTTCTATTGGAATTGAACAAGGACCAACACTCATTATTAATATTTTTTTTTCATTTTGAATCTAAAATTGCCACGAATGATAATCACCATATTGCTGCATCAACTGAAAATCAAACTGCTATTTGGTAGAGCGTTTGAATCCAGTGGGGTGAATAGAAGGGGTGGGGGGAAGGGGGTTATAGTTTTACTTTAAATTGTGGGCCCCAAAAGAGGAACTTTTAACAATGAAAATCTCCAATGAATTCAATGTTACCAAGTTTTTTTCCTTCTTGGTAGCCTGTATTATTTGGCATTCAGCCACTAGAAATTAAGACCCGGTTTCCCTGGCAACAGTAATGTTGCACGAGTCTTCACAAGAGCTCCCTCATTCAGATTGTTAGCTATACAAATAAAGTTCCACAAAGAGATTGCTTCAGAATAAAAGAATAAAAGAAAGACCATCCAATCTATTGTGACAGGCATTAAGGTATTATCCGCAGGACCTCCAATTAGACAGTGTGTTTTTGTGATGAACTGAATTACCTTACATTGGTTTTCCACAGCTTTTTGTGCTTGGGATAGCTGCCTAGGCTTTTATTGTCTATTTAGTTCCCTCCTTAGTTCCATTAGCATCAAGCCTATTTCATCCCAGTTTGTTTTAGGGGAAATTTACTTAAGTTGCCATATTACCTTTTAAGGAACCACTCCCAAGTGAAATTTAAGTATAGAGAAAAGCTTGCAAAATTAAGCTACATTTTTTACTCTGTTTCACCCTTCCCCTATCTCCTTCATAATAGGTATATAGAAATACATACAGAAAGCAAATACAGTATGTTAACCTGCAGTCTGGCCTGTAAAATAAACAGATTGATAAATATGTTTTAGACCTTTAATTGTTGAAAATAGTGAGCCAGAGTACACATCAGCAATACTCTAAAATTAATAAATCTGGAAAAGGAATAACTCACATCTTCTCCTAAGGAAGAATTAGATATCAGTCACAAGGTATTATAAAATCAATAAAAATTACTATTAATTGGGTGTCTGCTCTGTGCCAGTCACAATGCTAAGTAATTAGATACCTTATTTAACCATCACCACATCCCTATAAATCACATATTATATGTTATTATTATGCCCATTTCTAAAATAAAGTAATAGAGACTTAGATTATAAAAATCTGCCCAACGTAACACATACATTTCAATTTCAGTCAAATTCTAGAGTCTGTGCTTTTAATTACTTTATTTTTTTAGTAAAGATGTGATTTTCTTTTTTAGTGAACCTATCCAAATTCTTCCTAGTTTCCCTTTTAAGAATGAGACCAGCTAGTGATTGTCGTTTGTGAATGCAAAGAATTTAATTTGTACCGATTTGCATATAGTTTGAACCCCTAACCCAGCCTATTCAACATGGGTCTCTAATTCCCTGAGCCAACACAAGACTGTGTTTTACACATACAATTTGTAGTGCATTGGAATTCCAAGACAGGTCCAGATAGATTGACTGATAATGAACTGGGAACTGTGATTTTATCCTGATTTTTAAATTAATCATTTGCATTCATTCCATAAGAATTCAACTCATTCAAGCTGAGAAATTCAAATTTGTTCAATCAATAAATTTATTTCTACATTCTTAATGTATACAAAGCCTTGGCTTATGAGGATACCAAAATGGCTCAAACAGTGTTTTGGTATCCAAAGGGTTGTTTCAGAGCGTTGGAGAAACATGGAATACCTGAATGGGTTTATGTTATGGGCATTGGACCTCAGTTTTCTCATCTATAAAATTAAGTTTTCTGTCCTCTTTAACAGCTTCTGATTCTAGTTTTCTAAGATTCAGTTGTCTAGGGTTGGGAGCCCTGACAAAGTCATCAGGTTTTGTGGTTGCTGTCCTAGGTGCTGAAATCATTTGCTCCCACCAATGTGTGGTTCCTTTTCAGGACTTAGATTTTGCCAGAATTTATTCAAACTATGTTCTTTCACTATTATTGATTCACAGAAGAAACGTTCACAGAAGAAACGAGCCCCTTTTTTTAAAATACTGTTTCAGTTTTTTTGTTTTGTTTTGTTTTGTTGTTTTGTTTTTTTTTTTTTTTTGGCCAAAGGTAAAATGTTATAACCAAGATTTTCTTGAATTCAGGCTGGTAAAAATTCAAGGACCAAAGGCAAATTATTTTGAAATTAATTTCAAAGCACTAACCATAAATATGTAACATCAAGTTCTGTATAAGATGTCACATCCTTCAGAGTTTTTTGCCTTGGGTCACTAAGTAGAAAAGAGTTCTTTTGCCATTAAGATCCCAGATTTAGATCAAGGATTATGTCTATCTTGCGATATATTTAATATACATTTGTATTTTATCCTCTACTAGAAATATACTCTGTATATCAGTTAAGAACATAGTATGATATAGTTTAGAAAATCTTTTAAAAATTAACACAATAATAAAAACTTATTAGGCACACACTTAATTTGTATAGTAACATTGAATGTATATAAACCTGTGTATGTGGACTGCAATTGGAAGTTGCCCCTATGTTGTTCTGTGAAGATTACATACCAGTCACTAATCCTTCCAGTAATTACAATGAACATCTCATTCTCATCATGCCTACCATCAAGCTCTTTGACTCCTTATATCCATTTTCCCTCTACTTGCAACCCTAAAATTGGATAGTTTATTGAATATTGGATAGTTTATTGCACTGTTAGAAGCACTACCTTATCTTCATTAAATTAACATTATTCTTATAATTTAATTTTGATGAAAAAATAATTGGGGTTCTGACAATCTAGAGACAACTTGATATTTTGTATTATATGTATTATACACCACCCAAGTAGGTTGAAATCAATCTAAATAAAATCTATTCACTTAGAGAAGATATGCAGTATTTGTCTGTCAGTCCTCCACACTCATGCACACTCTGATTCTTTCATGTTTCATGCCTTTATTCTTACAGTTCCCAATTTTGTTATTGTTATACTCTTCAGCCTGGTCTTACTAATAAACATTTAATTATCCTGTAAGATGTGACTCAAATATTATCTTCACATATTATTATGAATTCTCCAGAAATTATCTCTCTCCCCTATGTGCCCCTAAAGAATTCCTGTATATCTCTATTGCAGCATTCTTTCCTATTTTTAATAACAGAGGATAACTACATTGAGCAATTAATATGGAAGTCCTTTACATGTTACCTTATTAAATTACATCTATTGTGCTACAATTGCCTTTTTTTCCAATCTTCCCCATTTTTAGTAGACTTTAAGCTCCTTGAGGAAAGGGGTAGCAAATATTTGTTGAGTTAATAAATGAATATTTAAAACAATAATTACTCTGAACTAATCACTCTGATTATTCCCTTTCTAAAATATGATTATAAGTTAATGAGACAGCTGGACAGAGTTAAAATTTCTCTAGAGCCATTTTTCTCCGTACAGATCCAGAAGTTTCACATAAGGAGATCAACTTTTTTTCCTTCCTTCTCCTTCTCCCTCTTCTTCGCCTTTGTTTGTTTTTTGTTTTGTTATAGGATGGAGTGCAAGACAAAGCACAGGCTTATGTACCAGATAGACTTGAAATAGCTTTGAACCTGATCCCCAGCAGCCTCAGCAGTTTGCTATATAGTCTCCTTGTCTACAAAACATGGGTGATTTACTTATCTCACAAGTCAGCTGTATTCAATGGGAATACCCAACAAAGTGTTCAGAATGGTGCTTGATACTTAATAAGTATTCAAGGACTATTAATTTTCAATCCTTTGAGACCCTTATTGCCAGCAACTAATAGGCTCGGGTTGCATTCTGTACTCTTCATTGCTTTTCTTTTTTTTGGATGGTGCAGCTCAGCTCCAGGTCCTGCTTTTTTTCTTTTTTAATCCCTATCAAACCTAATAGGAAAAGTAACCTGGGCAGCACTGAGAGGCTGCTGGCTCAGAAAGTTATTCTCCTGAATGAGAGTCCAAAGAGAGTCTTCCCTCTCTCCTTGCTGAGTTTGATGTTACTCTCAGGCCTTTCTCGGTGAGGTTAAGGTTCCAAGGAGTACCTATAAAAGATCAATGGCCAGTGGAAGCTTTTAGAAAGGAATTTTCCACTGTACTCTCCTTACATGGAAGTGTACCAGAGCATTAAATTATTGCATCATGTTTGACATGCTGTTAATAGTTCTAGCACACTGGCAGCCTGTAGGCTCTTAAAAGGTAATTTTATCTGAGAAGAGAGAGTTGGCTTACACCCCCTTCTTCCAGTCTTTTCATAAGTGAAACAACCTAATTACAACTTTAAAGGGACTTCAGAGTCTGTGTGCCCTTTCAATGATGCCATTTGATACTGAGTTGCTAGGTATTGTAGCTGTGAGAGAGCTTTCAAAATCGAGCGCAGAGGGAAGGCTTATTCAGGGGAAAGCTCTAAAGCCCATATGTACACCCATTTGAACAAGGTTCTGGCAGTGCCGCTGGCTTTTTGCTCACATTTGTGTCTGGGCATCAATGAACTTGCACTGCTGTTATTCTCATATCTATGTTCCTTTTAGAGCAACTCTTATAGACTATACTCTAGGCTCTTTAATTCCATGTCCTGAAATATGAAATGGATCTCTAAACTGACTGCCTTTTTCTTAGAAGGAATAATTGTAAGAGAGGTTTCAGTGGCTCTACATTTGATCTACATTGATCACTCACCTACATTTAAAAGTGGCCAAGCATATGAGATCTTTTATATTAAAAAAAAAAAAGCAAACCATCTCAAATTTCCATTTAAAATTGTATTGATGAATTAGCACTGGTCCTTCTAGCTTTGTTCTCTGTGAGATTTGGGAAAAGGTTTAGTCTTTCGAATTACTATTAAGAAACACTCTGCCCTGTAATTATCATGGGTAAAGGGCTAATTATTGGAAGTAAAGCAGTCAGAATTATCAAAACTAATAGATGAGATAGGGTGGCTCATAGATTTTTAGATGTAGAAGAAACCATAGAGAATTATTAACTCAACCTCATGATTTACAGATTTTTTTCAAATTGAGAAGCAAAGTAAAGCAACTTTCCCATCATGATATATTATAAAATATGAAATTTAAAATAAAAATACTGAAGAAAAGTTAAAATGGTTTTAAATATTATTTAAAATATTGTACCTTTTATACACTAAGCATTGTGATAAGTACTAGAGATCTAATACTGAACAAAATGAGTTTTATCCCTGCCCTCCTGGAATTTTGACTATTGAGTTAAAGAGACCAGACCATCATACAAATAAGTGTAAAGTCACAATTGTGATAAGTGCCTTATGTGAGAGGTGTGTGGTGCTATATAACAGAGGGCAGAGTTGGGAAACTGGGGAACCATGTGGAGGAGTGAAGTGAGATCTAAGAGCAACAAAGAAGTAGATAACCCAGTAGGAGGAAATAAAGAATGGAGGAGAGATGCATGGAATGTTTGAGATAAAGAAACACCATGGAAACTTTGTGAGAAAGCTCAGAATCTTCTGCTTGTGTAGTGAGTCGTTGCATAAGCGTGAGAGATGGGACTAATATAGGAAAGAGAAAATACAAGTAAATAAAATAACACTCATTTTTCCATGGATAAGAGACTTTTATTTGGGTTATTTAATCCTCCCAGCAGTCCTGTGGGAGAGCTACTCTTCCTCCAATTTACAGATAAGGGAAACCAAGACTTGTATAGTTTAAATAACTTGTGAAGGCTTCACAGCTAGTGAACAGAACTGTTTGACTGTTAGATTTCAGAACACACTGTGGTCCTTCTGGGGATGGCAGGAAGGGAGTGGGAGTGGGAGTGGGAGTGGGAGTGGGAGAGAGAGAGAGAGAGAGAGAGAGAGAGAGAGAGAGAGAGAGAGAATGAGCAAGTGCTCTAGGAAGAGATACTGAAGAAAGAAGCAAGATGTAACAAGATGTAAGACTTGAGCAATGGATTGGGCACGTGGACATTAGGGTTTCCAGGTGGGAATTCCCGCCCGTTCTCAGGAATTTTTTTTGCTTTCCCATTCCCAAATCCCGAGATATAAACTGTTTTCTATTCTCCACGATGGATCATTTCCACAAAGTGACAGCTGATACTACCAACCACCTGGGTTCAAGGAGCTGATTTGGCTGATTTTCTGCCCAACTTTTCTTGGAATTTGGGAATGGGAAAGAGAAAAAAAAATCCTGAGAATGGGTGGGAATTCCCACCTGGAAACCCTAGTGGACACCACTGTACAGCCAAGTAGCTTCTACAGTAAATTTCTACATCAGGAATGAGATGAAGTAACTTTTTCTCCTGGTCAGATTTTTTCTTGGTATCCACTGGAGGGGTAGGGCAGGAGAAAAGGCAATTTAAACATTTGAAATTTATAGTTCAGAGCAATTGCCAGGCTGAATAATTCCTGTTTTTATGTCCAACTTGGGAAAAAAGATAAATTTTCTAGATTCTTTTTAAAATTGTGCAAGGTTTCCTCTTGTCTCATTCTGCTTGAGTTGCCATAACAAAATACCACAGGCTAAACTCCTGGAAAGAAAAAGTAGAATGGTGGTTACCAGGAACTTGGTGAGTGGGGGAAATGAGGAGTTGTCAGTCAAAGGTTATAAATATCCAGTTATAAGATGAATAAGTTCTGGGATCTAATGTACAGCATGGTAATTATAGTTAATGATACTGTGTCATATACTTGAAAGTTGCTAAGAGAGTAGATCTTAAATGTTCTCACCACAGAAAAGAAATGGTAAGTATGTGATGTGTGGGAGGCATTTACTAACACTATGGTGGTAATCATATTATAATATATAAGTGTATCAAATTAACATGTTGTATACCGTAGACTTCGACATTATTTGTCAGTTATATCTCAGTAAAACCTGACAAAGTACCTTAGCCTGGGTGACTTAACAGAAATTTATTTCCTCACAGTTATGGAGGCTAAAGTCCAAGATCAAATCCAGCCTCATACAGTCTTTCCTCAGTTTGTGAACCTGGAGGAGAGGAGAAGGAAAGACAGAGATCTTTCTTCTTCTTATAAAGCCACCAATCCTATTAAATTAGGGCTCTACCATTATGGCCTCATGTAATTACCTTTAATTACCTTAATTAACTTTAATTACCTTCTAAAGATCTATCTGCAAACGCAGTCACATTAGGGGTTAGGGTTTCAACATATGGATTTGGGAGAAACACAGTTTAACCCATAGCACCCCTTTTATATGCTTCCTGCGTTTAGTCACCCTATTGAACTCTCTGAGTAGCAGTTAATACTAGTTGGTGTACTTTTTGTTTATTTGTTTTTCATCTCTCTCGTTTTCATTGTTATATTTACCTCCCCAGGCTAGAACTTAAAGTTTCAATGGAGCACTATTTGTCTTATGCATATGATACTCTCAGAGCCTAGAACAGTGCCAGACACAAACAGGACACAAGACAATATTTGCTGAATAAAGGAAACAGCTTATTTTATGACAGTTTCACTGGAGAGCACATTTTCTCAGCCCTTCCTACTCATGTGACTTCTAACATATAAGAAAAACTGGCTCCGGGTTTTTCAGAACAGGGAAACAGAAGTGGAGTATTTTTGTCTTCAGCTATTCATGTCTTACCTTCTCTCTAGATAGCCATTACTGTGTAGCCAGAGAATAAAGTGTGCGAATCGAACTTCCTAACTAACTCCAATGAGGTTGCAATGATGAGTGATTCTGTGTCCCCATGCTTCAGAAGATATGCCTATGGCAGGTAGATCAATGTCTAAATGGGGGTGTTTTCAGTTGCATAGTGAACCCAGCAATTAAAATGTCTTACCAGCATATTCATTTGGTAGGGGGTATACATTTTATTTTTACCATATATATTTTATCTTTTAATTATGAAGAATGAAAATAGATCAACATTTCTTTCATTTCTGTTATGAGAAGTATTGATCAGATTGGCATCACCTAAGGAGGAAGAACATCAAGTTGAACCATCAGAGCTAAATTATGGTAAATTCAGGAAGAAATGTATATGTCCTTCTGGAAAGAGATAGAGAGAAAACAGAACTACGGAATGATTGACATTATTTTTACCACAAGAATGGAGAAGCTAGGGTGTTCTATCTTATAATACTGGCATTATAACTGGGAGGAAAAAGAACAGATAAATGAAATGTTCATTAAAGGTGTATTGCCCTCAGTAGGCTCTACGTTGGGAGAATGTCTGGGAGAAGAATTTAGCTGAGGTTTGTGCCTCAAACCAAAGTGAGATTAAAAGAGGGAGAATTTAAATTATTTATAAAGGAGTTCATTTTAATGCCTGTGCTATAGGGTGGCTTTGAGAAATGCAGACCCAACTGCCAGTCAGCTCGGCATCTCTGCTCCACGGCATTGCTGGCCATTGCCTATGGGGGCATGACAACAACCAGACCATGTAGCTCTCATCATCCAGCGAGCTTATCTGGGCTTGTTTACATAGTGGCTCAGGGTTTTAAGAGGTTGAATAGATGCCAGCGAAGCTTTCTGGCACCCAGGTTAAGAACTTTCACAGCCTCACTTCTACCACATTCCATTGGCCAAACGAAGCCACAGGTCAACCCAATTCAAGAGATGGAGATAATTGATTCCACCCTTGGTGAGAGACCCTGCCAAGAATCATGACCATTTTTGTAATTTGCCATAGTTACATATAAATAAAAATGCAGATGCATTTTTGCTTTCTTTTTAACTTAATTATGCTTTTCAACTCTCTATAAAAGTTTAAGGAATCTTAGGTTATATCTTTATAGGTCAAATACTTTCAAACACCTTAAATTAACAGAAATCTGTACCAAGAAATATTCCTGAACTCATGGCTAATATAAATTTGGAATAATGCTAATGGCCTAGACTTAAGCATATTTTAAATTGAACACAGTAGAATATGTCATTCAGGCAAACCAAGGACTATCTTGAATTCCCCAGGGATCCTTTCGAGTTAACATTCCAGCTTGGCTTCTCAAGCAGCGCTGCTCAGAATAATCACTCTGACACATGCTGCTTCTACAGTTCTCCAGTTTCTAAATCTTAGTTCTTTAGTAAATACTGAACTACCCAGCTTCCCTGGGAGGAAGCCACTTAATTTTTCCTGTGTCCCGTTTTGAAAGTGGTCATAGTAGCTACATATTATTGTGACAAAGAGCATGGAAAACATGCTAGTGAACATTATTTTTTCATGCATGTGAGTGATAAGGAGGGATCAAAGTTGTGTGCCATTGTATAGTTTGAGATGCCCAATTTATCACTGGGGCTGTGGATTTTAAGTGTCAAATCTATATTGAGCTTATTTATAAGTTGTTCAATTTTAAAAAAAGAAGAAAACCTTTGTCTTCCCATTTGCAGTTTCTCACACAAATCCTTGTTTTGAAACTAATTAAAGGCATACAGCATGTTTACAATAAAATTACGGACTCATTTGCCCTTGTCTCCTACTTGTAACATCTTGCAAATGTTCTCTTGCTTAAGGCAAGTTTTAGTTTTATAAAATAAAGTTCTCCTAAATGAATTCATCTTTTACCTCATTCCTGGCAGCTAGGGATCCCCTTCTCTGGTTTGTGTTTTTCAATCAGAATTAATACTCGGATTTAAAATAGTGTTGTTATTTCCACCCAGCTTTCCACGCTGTCAGGTTCCCACATGGCTGTTTTGATCTATCATTCAAGCATATATACTGTTTAAAATTAAAAGCTGTCTTTTCCCTTAGTCCCACCAGAAATATTTTATAGAAAAAAATAGAACCTTTTCCAGGGCTGCTTCTAAGCTGATTTTAATTGACTGTTCCAGCCCAGGGACAGACCAAAACAGTTGTGATTCCAGTACTGTCGGTGTGTCAGCCCACTAAAGTATTCAGAACACTCAGTGGGAAGTATCAAGGTGAGTTGGAGACAAAGCTGATGGAAAATTGGAAGGCAGAGGCTTCTGTCTGTCGTACCCGTCTACAGTGGCATGTTCATCAGGGTTTATATTCCGGGTGCATACTCCTAAATGTCAAAACAAATTATCCCAGAGAAAACAAGTGAGTTATCAACGTTGACTGTTCTTGACTTCCTGACTTTTCACCAACTCTTTCTCTTCCGAAACTAAATTTATTATTAGTTCAGTTCTGATGACACTTGGCTTTTTGCGCTGTGTGCTGATAAGGTATCATCACCGAGAGTTTCAGCATACACAGGAGTAACCAGACAAACTGCTCTTCAAATAGTGTAATTCTCCCAGAGGCAAATGGTCCCTTGTCAGTGGGCCTTCTTGCAACCACTCCCCAGGATAATTAATTGAAAAGCTTATAACACATAGAAGCAGTGGGGGAAATCTCCGGGAATTTAGGAGTGATGAAAAAGTTTAATCTTTGTCAATGAAAAGTTGTTTTAATTTACTCCTCACAGTGTGAGGCATTAGTTTGTGCAGCATTTACCATAGCAAGCAATTAGAAAGAAACCTTTTCCTCCCCTTAGCTGTAGGCTTGAGGAGCCCTAGTTAAAATCATGTGTGTAGTTTATTTTGAAGGCTGTTGAACTTTTGTAGACTAACATTTGGTTTCTCTGTTAGTGGAAATACATAGCCTTTAGCAAATTCAGGACTGGTTCATCAAAAGTTGAAAACTATGGTTCTCTACACAGTATTTGCATCTAGGATGCAATAGCACAGTGAAGGTCTAACAATGGAGAGAATTAGTCCAGAGGCGGGAAGGGGGAATAGTACCCGTGTTGGATTGGAGAGGATACTACTACATATTAAAAACCAGCATCATTCCATTGCTTTCTGCCCTTGTCTCATGGTCTTAGTTTTGCAATGTCTCTAGTAACTTCTTTTTATCTCTTCTTTAAAAAAAATAACGTGAACATATTATGCCCCCCCACAACTTTTAAATTATATAATTGTATAAGGTATTCAGGGGAGACGGTTACTCCCTCAGCTTCCTCCTACCTCCACCCCCAATTGCATGTCTTCATTCATCCATTCATTGACTGACACAATGGCTCTCTAAAGATGCTGTCAAAATGCAATTTCCAGGTGGGCAAGAGTAGCAAACTTAGAGTGAACAAACTCATAAGCAAAGCTTAATATCAGTAGAGCCCTCAATCCTAGAAGTTAGATAATGAAGGAGTTTATGGGATGGAAGTTGAATCAACTCCATGAAGACAAGACAGGTGAAAGTGGAGGATAAGAGGTTGCCGTTCCCTAAGACGAAGACGCTAACTGCAGCCTCAGTTTCCACACGGGTCCTTTTGCGTAGGTTCTATATTGGTGAGGAGCTAATTATGGCTGCAAACAAGCCTGCGACAGCAGTGTTGTCTGACGAAACTTGTCCACCTCTAAATATTAAATATTGGGTTAATTTTCTTATGACTACATTTTATATCCTTATAAAAGCGTGAGCTTTGAACTGCTCATTCGGCATGTGTTCATTTCTCTATAATCCGTACATTATTGTTCAAATCTTTGTTAGCATTTACTACATTATACTCCGGTTTATCTATTAACTGTTCTATCGGCCCACCTTCCCTAACCCTACTGAACTAGGAGTTAGACGTTTGAAAGCAAGAAGCATTGCATTATCTTTGCATATCTAGTGTGTAACACACACTAAGGGCCCATAGTAAGGGGCTCTTGTTCTGTAGACGGGGTGGTCCAGCTGGTATTACAGTGACCGAGGCTCTCATAGGCATTCTTAACTGATTCTATTCATTTCCTCATTTGTCAAATAATTTTTGAACTCCCAATAGTGTCAGATACAATGCTAAATGTGAAGCATGTAAGACAGTCCTTGTCCCTTGAAGCTTAAAATCCAATGAAAAGAACCATTCAAGACAAGTTATTCCACAAATAATATTTTGAATTTGTGCTAAATGCTAAAAGGAGAAATAACGCTATGAGAGCAGGGAATATAGTAGATTCTGGGGGCAAGAACATGTTCTTTGTAGAAGTGATCGTTAGGGTCATACTTGAAAACTGTGCAGCAGTTGGCCTGCTAGAAAGAGTGCAAGAACACTCCAGATAAAGGGAAAGCATGTGGGAGGGGCCTAAGTGAAACAAGAGGATAAGCGGGACTAACCCACGGTGAAGTTGGAGAGGGTTTGCTAGGACCAGATGATTCCTGGTCTCAAATCTGCATTGTCAACAGGAGTCAGTATCCCAAGAGCATAGATCCCATTTTAGGAGTATTAAGTAAGAGATTAATATGATTATAGTTGCATGTTAAGATTATTCTGACTTTAATATGTGGAGTGGACATATGTGAGGTGACAAGATGGTACTGTGATGGTCCAGGCCAGGGTAGCGGCAGTTCAGATGGAGAGAATGTACAGTATCGGCATACACCCAAGGGTGAAATCAGCCAGACTTATTCACTGATTATATGTGGGAAGTAAGAGACAAGATGAAGCCTAGGTTTCTGTATTTTTGTATCCACGCAGTTTTGAAGCCTTCCTCACTTGAATACTATGAATGAACACTATGCGATAACAAAACAAAACACAACTAAAAAAACAAAACAAAAAAAACGAAGGTCAAATTGTACAGATATTTTTTTAAATGTCTTTTTTGTTTACTGATTCTTTTTTTAATGATTCATAGGGCCATTTAAAAATCATTACTAGATATTTCGCCCTACTCATCTTGTGAATCTCAGGATCTATGATACGGGCTTAGGCTTTTGCATTCTGGAAATGACAAGATACAAAAACTAAATCACCTTGATTTTTCAAAATTCACCTTGAGGACTCTTTGGTTAATCTGTTACTCTAACCAGTAATACTCTAATTGTTGCTATTGCCCTGCCCACGGCATAAGGTCTTTCTATGCTTCCAGCATAACATCTTCGATTCAAAATCAATGTGATCTACGATTTCTAGGCTTTGTTTTAATTTTTGGTGCCTCCTAACACCATTGCAGCATGAAATACATTACAAAGCCAGCCTGAAAGAGTACCCTTAACCAAAGGTTATGTCAAATAGTCATTCCCCTCCTGTCCATGTACAGACATGTTTACCATTTCCTCTCATCACAGCATCATCTCATTATCAAAACATTCTCTGTTCCAAATAAGCTCTGGGCCTTTTTCAATATGGGTGCAAGTGTTGGCTGCTTCTCTTGCTGTGTCACATATAATATTCTTACCTTCTTGGGAGCTCTAGACATCTTATCATGCATAAGACCTACTAATTGGCACTCAGAACATCTCCATATGGAGCTAGGAATTTCCTGACTTTTTCAATCCATATATGCCTTTGCCGGTGACCAATGTCCCCACATAAAAATACCAAAATGACAGAGCAGATACCTAACATACAAAGGAAAGAAAGATCCATGCTCTGAGGATATAACTACATTATATTAGGAAAAGGGAAGTACTCAGAAGTATATATCTGACATCAAGGCACTAGAGAGAAGAACAAAATAGATCTGAATGCAAGACAAAGCCATGGGGAAGATTCGAGAAATAAATAGGAACAAAGAAATGTGAACATTATGAATTTTCTAAGTTTGTTTTTAGAACAGATGAAGAGAAGCCTTGTCCAAGTCCTGTCTGTACACATATCTTAAACCAGATGTCCAGCATATCTCACCCCTTTCCTGTCAGGTCCCCTCATTTTTAAGCCTACCTTACTGTTATTTACCACCTGCTTGCCACAGGAAAACAATCTCCGTGCTAAGGTGGGTAAGCAAGTAAATCAGATTGTCCTTGCAACTAATGATCACTGAGTTGTGAAGACAGCAGAACATTTCAGCTGTGGGCCCTGCTGGAAGATATATGTATTCTTAGGTGAATGTTTGTATTTTTCCTTAATGGTTTTCGTAGGTCACACTGATGTTACTCTATCTTCCAGGAGAAATCAGATATTTAATTTCTTTTTTTTAAATTAAAGTTTATTGGGGTGACAATTGTTAGTAAAGTTACATAGATTTCAGGTGTACAATTCTGTAATACATTATCTATATCTAATTTCTTTCAAAAATTTGGAATATTTCCAGAATTCAGACATAATGTAAATGTTAAAGTTTTTTTTTTTTAACTTTTAATGTGAAGAAACTTATGCCTGTTTTTTTTTTAGTTTATTGGGGTGACAATTGTTAGTAAAATTACGTAGACTTCAGGTGTACAACTCTGTATTACATCATCTATAAATCCCATTGTGTGTTCACCACCCAGAGTCAGTTCTTAATTATAGAATTCTAATTAGATTGTTATTAAAATTTTAAAATATCATCTTATCGGTTTAGATATATCTGATGTCTCTAATTACTTCTGAAACGGATTTCATGCAGTTAGTATCCACCTATGTCCTAGCTCCTTTTTCTACTGAGAGGCCACCTAGTGTGTGTTGTTGTTTCAAGCAACCTTAATTTTAACTCAAAGGACTTCTGTTATTCCTCTATTTTGAGAACTTCACAATTAACGTTGAGTGCCTCATAGAATGGGAGAAGAGTCCTCCTTTTCAGCGTGGTTTTATCTCAAGTATTATTAATGAAAGCCATGAAAATTGAGCATGTCTAATGTATAGCTTATTAAGTGTTTTAGGACACTCAGTGGAAAAGATATCACCTTTAGCACACATAGGATCCTTTCACATAGGTTACTAAATGCTTGGACTCATTGTAATAATATCAGAACAGATTTTCCTGGTCGAAAACAGATACATAAAGTGAAACTTTTGTATTTCTCTCTCTCTTTCATCATGCAGAATAAGGCTTGATAGATTTTTTACCAAATTTAGAGGATATGTTCAAGCTGTCTATTGTATAAACATAAACTGCAGCGTACACTGAATTCACTTGGGGAGATTCTGGGTTGTAAAGGTAGGGGAGGGACCTTATAGAGACATAGACAAACTACTTCCTGTTACTTCCTGCAGCTTGCTAAAATATGAGTAACGGCAGGGATGTATTCATTCACGTTAGGCAGTCGCTAACATTCCAGCAACTTATCTAGGTAGTCTTTTTCATTGTTACTCTTCTGCCAGTGGCAATTAATTTATATATTTCACCTCCATTTTCTTCCCTGAATAGGTCACATCCATTATACCAAATTTTGTAAAAATAATTCTAGTTCTTTGGAGCTATTTCACACTAATTATAAATAGCATTCGACCTTTTCAAAGGGCTGCTTGTTCAAATCACACTTACTGCATATCTGCTGTGGACCAGCTCCTTTGCTGGGTACCAGACCCAAGATGTGTTGGAGGGTTCAGAAGTTTCAATAAATGTTGCAAGTGACATCTTAGAGCCACCTTCCTCAAGCTTGTTCCTTTATTACAAGCTCCTAAAAACGGTCTCTGGTCAGATGTCCAAAGTTATATATGGTTGTAGATGGCTAAATAAAAAGTGTTTAGCAACTAGGGAAGGCACTCGTATCTCATTATTTTCCCTAGATGTGGTGAGCAACCCTTGCTTTCTTATATCTCAGTCAGCCAACACTAATGCTCCCGGTAGAGTGTAAAAATGACACTCTAATGGTAACGGATTATTTAGACGAGCAGCACACTGCATTTTCAGACTAGAAACTGGGACTTTAAAAATGCCCTTATCTGGGAACAAAAGCATTTCTCCAGTGTTAAAAAAGGTCCATAATATGAGTGACATTAATATTTAATTAGAAAAACATTAAAAGTTCCGGCCTAGGTGACACTTACAGGAAACTGATATTTAATGAGCGCATACAATGTGCTGAATGTTCCAGTAAATACAGTCTGTGAATGACCCCTTTTAAGTCTCATGATGACCCTAAGATGTTGGTATGCTGAAAGCAAGGTACATTGCAGTGTCATAGCCTGCCTCACCCACATGCCCATCTGTGTCATTCTCAGAACAAAGAAACCTTTGCTTCTTGTGGGAGATTGCTGCTAATGCACCTGGTAATGACCAGGGATTTTTTTCCCACAGAGGTGTCGCAGCACTGTGACAAGGAAATGAGTCCTTTCATTCCGGAAGAAAATGTACTGGATAAATTGCCTCTTACATTTTTCTCTCATAGGCATGGAGTCTGAGAACTAGTCCCACGACTCAGGTAAAGGCAGAGCCTAGCCCCATTGCACACGGCAGCCAGGCTAACTAGCAGAGAGCCAAAGAGCATGTGTTTGGAGGTCTGACTCCCTGGGTTTAAATCGTACCCAGGCAACTTGCTCATTCTGCGACCCTGGGCAAGTTACTTAGCCTCTCTCGGCATCACTTATCCCTGTCATAAAATAGAAATGGTGATAGCACCTAACTCATAAGGTTGGATAAGAATTAAAGTCATACAAGGCACTTAGGCTAATGCCTACTACATAATAAGGGCTCCGAAAACTATTTTGATGAACCATGAAATGTTCACTATCATTAAAGGATGTGACATCCTTATTACTGTTCACACCAATAAGGAAAAAAGCTGCCCAGTCTTGGAGAGAGAAAACTGCTGTTTTTTCAGGTCAGATCTTAATTCCATGCTAAGAGTTAGTTTCTGTAGTCCTCAATATGTTGCATGCTATATATTTGGCAATACTCAGGGACTTAGACTGGAGATATGCCAGGACTTCACCTGTGGACCCCAAGGTCAGGGGTATAGAGTGGGGGGAGGAAGCCAGAACCAGATGGAATACTGCTTACTATGTTGTTTGTAAAGGAAAACAGTTGGTTTTAAGAGCTGGCTTTTATCAGGGTAGATTGGTGATGAAGGCCAGAAACCTAAAGGGCATAGATAGCTATTCTAGGTAGGGTCCAAATGTACCTACTAGAGGCACGTCTCGGGTGCTGCCTAGGACATACCTGAACTTCGGGTGTCATCATTATTGCCATTTATTTAGCCCTTAATTGTACTAAGCCATTATATATATATATATATTATATGTATGTATATATGTGTATGTATATGTATGTATGTGTATATGTACATAAAAAACGTGAAAAATTTGTATAGACAATTTACTCATCCTGTAGTATTTTATTCAGTGATTCATGAATTGGGCAGCATCCAATGTAGCAAATAGAAACGACTTGTGAATGGCTGGCTATACAAGGCAAGAGATATTTTTATAGACCAAAGCAAGAAGGAATAAGAAGTCATGTTAGGCACTTGCTGATTGGTTAAAGCAGGACTGCTTTTCTCGTAAGGAGCAAAAGGAAGTCTTAAAATGTGGTTAAACAACTTGTGCTAAGCAGGCAAGCACTTATTGGTTGGCCTAGGCCTTCATTGTCTGGGAGAGCCAAAACAGAACGTTAAATTCCTATTTGCTGATGTGGGTTCTAGTCTGGACACTATATATATATATATATATATATGTATATATATATATATATATATATATATATATGTATATATGCTGCCCTATATATATATACACACACACACACACACATATATGTGTGTGTATACATCATTTTGATGTATACGTATCATTTTATATATATGTGTGTATATACATGTATAATTATACATACACACACACACACCCACGAGGTTGGACAATTAAGTTTACAAACTCATCCTAGAAAAAGTGCTATATACCTCATTGCTGAATATTACTATGGTAACCTTCAAAGTACTCCCCTTGGGAAACTATGCACTGATGCCAGTGCCTAGTCTATCCTTCAGAGCAATTTTGGAACTCTTTTTCTGGAATGGTCATCAGAGCTGTTGTCGTATTACCCTTGATGTCCTGAATATCATCAAATTGTCTTCCTTTCAACATTTCCTTTATATTTGGGTAAAGAAAGAAGTCATTGGGGGCCAGATCAGGTGAGTAGGGAGGGTGTTCCAATACAGTTATGCGTTTACTGGCTAAAAACTCCCTCACAGACAGTGCCACGTGAGCTGGTGCATTGCCATGCTGCAAGAGCTATGAATTGTTGGCGAAAAGCTCAGGTTGTTTTCATCTAACTTTTTCACGCAGCCTTTTCAGCACTTTCAAATAGTAAACGTGGTTAACTGTTTGTCCAGTTGGTACAAATTCATAATGAATAATCCCTCTGATATTATAAAAAGGTTAGCAACATCGTTGCAACAAGTTGGTGCATGAACTTAATTGTCCAACCTCATGTGCGTGCGTGTGTGTGTGTGTGTGTGTACATGTGTGTGTGAATGGTTGGAAATGCTTCAACCAAATGCTTCTTCCAACTGGTGTTAGTCTTATCCTTATTATCAGTGGAGGAAATTGGGGCATATTGAAGGGTAGCAGCTATCGCTGGACCACTTATGTCAAGGTCTGGAAACGTGAACCAAGGTGTTATTTCAGAAGTGGTGGGCTCAGGAGCTAGGTAAGGGCCCTCCGTGTACTTGGTTTAAAGCAGCTGACAATGGCATGGGAATGGATGTGGGGAAGGACATAGAGATGCATGTTTGATACTTTTGGTATATTCCTATGTCTGAGTGCTGAGCACGACATATAGGGATCTGGTCACACCAGGGAAAGATCACCAGATAGGACCAAAATTGAATGGACAATGAAAAAAAATCTCACTCTGATGGCTGGTAACCTTTCTAATTTAGAGAATCCAAAAGAAAAATAATTTTCTCATGAATTTATTCCACTTATATTTCTGGTTAGAAGTGCTTCTTCTTTTTTTTTTCAATGGAAATGTTCATACAAGTGACCAGAACAAATATTAATAAAACACATACTGTTTGAAGTACCTCCTTTTTTTTTTTACTGTATAATTTATATGTCTTGTTGTAAAAATGCTGTATAACAAACCACCCCCAAAGTGAGTGGCTATTATTGTTTGTGAGTCTATGGGTCAGCTGAATAGATCTGATGATATGACCGAAGCTCAGTTCATCTCACTTTATCTCGGCTGGGGTCTTGTATGAGTCTGTAGTCTGCCGGCAGACAGAATAAGAGCTGACTGGTCTGGGATGGCCTCAACTCGAATGACTTGGTTCTGCACATGTTCTCTTATTCTCCGGAAGTCTAACCTGGACTCGTGCTTCTGGCAAAAATATAAGAGACAGTGAGCAGAAGCACAGAAGGCCAGGTGAAGCCCAGGCCTGAAATCGGTCCTCTGTCACTCCCCTGTATTTGCTAAAGCAAGTCATGAGGCCCGCTTCCATCCAAGGGATAGGAAAAAAGACTCCTCATGGAAGTAACTTCTAAGTCAGATTGCAAGGGCTGTGGATATGGGGAGGGAAAGAACTGGAACCATTTTTGGAATTCATCTAGCACTCTTGCTATGTAAATGTCCCCTGTAATGAAGGCAACATCAGTAAGATTGTAGCCTTGAGTTTGATGACATGAAAACTGATCACAGGGACTCCCCTAAAGTCTCACAAATATGTGACCATGTTGGAACTCAAGTTTTTGCTCTCCCAGTTATCCAGGGTTTGCTGCATTGTGCATGATACCATTTGGGATGTATACATATATTTAAATTACCATCAAACTCACTTCTGACATACGAATATATAAATTCAGAGTTTTTACCTTTCAGATAAAGTATGCCTGAACTAGATTTAAAGTCTCTTTACCTTTTATTAGGCTGAGGAATGAGACTGGGACCTCATGAAGCTCAATTTGCTCATATTCGAATGTTCTTAAATGTGTCCCTTGTTTCAAAAGAGAAAAGGTAATGGAGGGGCTTGGGAAGGAAAAACTGCGTTTTGAAGTTAGTTATATTGGCTGCCTATCTTGTAAAGATTGCCTCTCAGGACCCATGGCTTTGAGTGTTGAACAATGGAATACAGGCTTCTATTCTTTCTGAATTTTACCCTCGTTTTTGAATCTGAACCAGCATCATCTTTTCATTCTGAAAATAGTGCAGCATTTCTCCAGAGCTGTATTTTTTGGTTTGTTTGTTTCTTTTCTGGCTCAGAAACACCAGGACACATACACACAGAGATGTTTTCTTTTATTATTAAAAATATTTATTTTCTGTTAAGGTAATATATTCTCATAGTATGACATAAAAGGATTTTCAGTGCAAAGTAAGTTTCCCTCACGCTGCTATTCACCAGCTCCCTATCCAGATGCAAATGAGATCTATTCCTCCAGGGTTGTCCTCTGTATATATAAGCAAATGCAAATGTTTTTATATAGCTGTTTACATCTCTGAATATAAAGAGGAACATACTATACACACAGTGTTCTTTACTTGTATTACTTAACAATTTGTCTTAGAGATTTCCTCATCTCAGTACATAGAGAGCTGCCTCATTTTACTAACAAATACATACCATTTTTTAAGTATCCTGCTGCCCAATAAAATACCTCCCAGGTACCTCTGACTTTGACTCGCTTTGTCTGTTGGCCGCATGCTATTCTTGGGGATTTCCATTTCCATACTGGGGACTTTATATCTCCCAGATAGGTTCTGCTATCTGATCGCTCTCATGAGGTAACAAGGTACCCATCCTTCTTCCCATGTCCACTACTTTCTGGGATAGCTGGAATGTTTTCCATGGCACAGGGATGATCTGCCGCAGCTTGACCAGTGGCGTCTGAGACTGACCGGAATTGGTCCCGGTAATACAGGGATCAGTTGACATGATCCACCTTGCTTTTTAGTTTCTGACACAGTGGTATATTTTGGTTTTGTTTTTTTGATACATCAGAAATGCATTTCATCGATGCCAAACAATTAATCTTACTCTGCTGGCTTATTCAGTTTAAAGCCACACTGTGACAGCTCTAGTGCCTCAGAAAAGACACCAAGTTGTAGGAAAGACCCATGAAAGGTGAATATGTCAATGCCGTACCTCATCCACTCTTGCGTATCCCAAAGTTTTTTAAAACATCTGGAATGAGAGAGAAAGAACCTGCCCTTCCCTTCTATTGTTCCCATGATCTGGGAGTTGCAAGTACACGGGACTTCCTAGGGTCTGCCTTTTACATCTCAGTGCAATTGAATTTATGTTTAGTAAATATTTTGTACTGTAGAATATAGTATAATGTCTGATTGTAAAAATACAGTGTAATATTCATGAGTACGATCTTCAGGGACAGGTAGGCGGCCTTGTGTGAACTTGGGCAAGTTATTTGACCTCTCTAAGTCTCTAAATCCTCATCTGTAAAATGAGATTAATGATACTTCACAGCTCAAGGGCTGCTTTGAAGTTTATATTAGATATTGTGCATAAAATGCTCACAGAGTGTGATAGAGCAGTGAATGGTAGCTATAACCTGCAACCAAAGGCCAGTGTATGGGCTCCTTCCAAAGATCCCTTCATACCTTCATCCTCCAGGCACTTCAGTTACTTTAAATCCATCCTAACCTCTGACTTTCTCCGTTCCAAAGGGAATTATTTATGCAGAGTCTGCCCATGACTTCAACAATGCCCAGTAGTGCTCATGAAGCATCTACTATGTACAGGACAATATCTTTGGCATTACACAACTAATCAAAAGAGTTTCATTTTGTTTTATTTAGCTTTGTTTGTTTTGCAAAATACGATAGTATAAATCAACAGGATTTGGTATCAGAGGGTTTGGATTCTTTCTCTTTCACCTTCTACTATGCAACATTGGGCAAAATAGGCCCAATTCCTCATGTATTAAATGGGAATACAAACACCTACTTCACAAGTTTTTAACAAAATATCTTAGTCAATTTGAGCAGCTAACTAAGATAATATTGATAAGTACTGAGCACATACTACGTGCCTATTAACTGATAATTTCCTTCCCTCACTTGATCATGTGTGATTGGTATCTATTTAGTTATTTTTTCTGGAATGGAGATATGTCCTGTTTGTTTTATTACAAACATTTTACTTATCTTCTATCCTCTCATCTTTAGTTTGTCATGTGAGGACTCAGCGCCGGAAAGCGTCTAATAGATGCTGAGTAAAGGAAACTTTTGCATTCTTTGTAAAAGGCAAAGAGCACAAAGAGTTTAATTAGAATGATTCTGGTACCAACAAAGCTTGTCTCTTAGAAAAAGCAGATTAGTACAAATTCTTTAAGACAGTACACTACTGTGCATATAGCCATTTTCTTCCCTACTCTTGCTTTTCAGAATGCACCAGTTCTGTTTTAATTAATATTTCATCAGATTATACTCTAAGGTCCAAGAAGGTCTAGGAAGATATGCACAACACAGTTAAATGACAGCATAATCATTATTAGTTAATTAAAAAATGGATCTTAATCTTGATGTGACACACAATGTACAATTACTCTTATGATATGAATTTCCCAACACATGTGTCATCTTAAATGTTCTTTATTCCTTCCTCATTTTGCCTTATACTAGGTCAATTCCAGACTTTGCTGTTATTATAGTCAACACTTCTCAAGGAAAAGTGATCACTGTTGATTAATGAATATATCTGATGGCCTTCTCAAGGTTACACATTCATTAGATTTGGTGTATCTGCTCTTAATATGACTTCAGTATCCAAAGCTGAAAAAGAGAAAAACATCTGAAATTGATTAAACTCTTATTTGGTGCCAGGCATCGTGCCTGGCATTTCACATGTGGTATTTTATTTAATCTTCATAGAGGCCAACCCTAGAACTATAAAGAGGGGAATTCTGGGAAGTGTAATTCTGGCTTTCCCTTTGTGATGCGAAGGCAGGTTTAGAATGGGGTAGCATTTACCCCAATTCAATAACAAACAGTCTATAATAGTCAACCTATTTTGAGGAGGAAGTGACACCTTTTCTCATAATCTGGCCACCCATGAAGGAGTCTTTTCATAATTAAAACAAAAGCAGCTCATGGAAGAAGGTTCTCACCACCACCCAGCGGCTCAGCTATGTGAGAAGATCAATCCCTCCCTGGAGCAATTAGGCTTGGTCTACAGAAGTCAAAGGGGCTGAGGCCAAGGCCAGGGATGACAGAGCCCCACAGGGCTATGGGGGCAGGGGGAGGGGCAAGTGCTCAACTTCCTGCCTACAGCCATGTGCTGTGCTCACCAAAAGTGTGCCATATTTGGGAATCTTGTTCACAGACATGATGTTTAATAAAGCATGAGTCTCAGAATACAATTCTGTTTTTGAAGGTAGGCACTAAAGGCTTGGAAGTGCTTTCAATTCAGTGGGGAAGAAAACAAGCGAGGAAGGAAAGGGTTATAATATCCTGGGTCAGTACTAAGAGAGGGAAGCACCTGGGGCAATGAAAGCACCCCAAAAATGCCTGGGGGTGGGGATAGTAAGTGACAAGCATAAGTCATTAAGAGGATGCCAGAGGGGAAATTCAAACCCACTAACTCAGTCCTTACAAGGCTGCACAATTGCTGAAAGGACATCTAGAATTTTGGCTCTGATTTTCTTGACTGAAGGATGATGAGGTGGCAAGATAATGCAGACAAAGAGGAATCTGTGAGTCAGAATTTCTGGAGAGAAAGAGATCAGCAGAAGGAAGGAAGGGAGGAAAGGAGGGAGAGAAACAATTTTTTTTTTTTAACCAGGACATTACCTGCTGTGAACGGAAGGAAAGAATTTAGTTTAAGGAAGTTAAATAATAAAACTTAGATTAGAGAAACTAAGTAACAGAGGCTTTGAAAAGCCATTTTAAAGCTTTCAAAGTCTGTTATTTGCCCATTTGTCTACTGCCATTTTCAAAATGTTTACTGCAAAGCCCCACCCAAATATTATGGTCATGTTTTATAGTTTGAGACCCATGCTTACAGCTTTGTAAGAATGAAAATGTTTTAAGATATGGCTCACTTCCTTGCTAACATAACATTAGACGTTTGACCCAAAATAAGACAATTAATAGCAAGATTTTTTTTTTTTTCCAGTCTGATAGTTTATGATCATATTGAGGGTTTTGTACTCAGTTTGGATGCAGGTGGTTTACTGTGCTTATGCCTATATGACACAACATTCCATTACCAATTTGAGATGAAGGTCTTTTGAAATCAGCAATTGAAGATGACAGTCCTAAAGTTTCATCCGTCTTAATAAGATTTCAGAAGGTGGTTTTCTATTTTATTCCTTTCACATGCTTCAAAACCCAAGGTGACATAGGAGCACCCCGACCTACTTCTCGCAGGAAGGCATACCTTGCCAAAATGAAATTATTAAATCAGAAGTTGAGAGTGTGATAGCACACATCAAGCATCAAGATCAGATCTAATTAAGAAGGTTTCTATGATCAAGAAGTACAATGTGAAATCAGAAAGCAGTATCTTAATTAATACTTGACTCCTGTCAAATTCTATTTGCATGGAAATAGTAGAGACATTCCTTTAATGTTCTCACTGTATATTGATTCTGTATCATTGTATACATTTGTGTTACCTGCTGTTGTATGACAGAAAAAGAAAAAGCACTTTAGGAAAAAAATCACCCCAATTCAGAGAATCTATTTTGCCTTATACATTCAGGCAGGCCATTTTTATGCATAACTTCATTTAAACTTCACAATAACTCTAAAATATAGGGATTTCATTTCCCTGTGTAGTGGAGGAAAGTAATGTTCAGCTCCATTAGGTAACTCACCCAAGGTCACACAGCAAGTAAGTAGCAGAGCTGAGATTCAAAACAGCTCTCTTCATCTATATAGCCCATCTCTATTCAGAATGCCACAAAACCTCTGAATTTTGTATTTGAAGTTGCCAAGAATTGTAGTTGAATAAAATACCTTTCTTTTTAAGTTTTGAATGTTAAAATTGGGCCCAAGTAAATATTCCCATTACATACTACCGTTAAAGCTATAGCCCATTCCAAAATATAGGCACTTTTTTTTTTACTTTTATTTCCCTTTTGGGTGTTTTACAACAACAGTTCATCCTAAGAAGTGTTTTGTTTTGTTTTTTAAAAATAATTTTATGTATTTGTTAAACGTAAAAAACATCAGTGTCAGGAAATTTCTTTACAGTAGTGAATCTCAGCCAGAGGTGATTTTGCCTCTCCTCACCTCTAGGGGTATTTGGCAGTGTCTGGAGATGTTTTTTGGTTGTTACAACTAGAAAGGTATCTGGTGGGCAGAAGCCAGAGTTGTTGCTAAACAGTCTGAAAATGCCCAGAACAACTCCTACAACTAAGAATTATCCAACCCCACATGGGAACAATGCTGAGGTTGAAAAACTGTGTTTTATACTATCATTCTCAATTGCTGAATCCTCTAGAAGGGAACTGGACCCAAATTAATGAAAACACAACTTGTCCACTATTTCAGGATGCCCTCTCCCACCACACACACTGTCCCACTGGCTGTCATCTAACCATTGATGCATTTTCCATGTTAAAAGTCCAAAGTTGTTCTCTTCAGTGCCTCCTCCCGTTAAACCTGAAAGTATCTACTACATCATGTTTCTTGATTGATGAACACAAAACTCATGTTGAAATTTAAATACCCATGTTTTAAAACTTTCTTCATTAATTCCAGAATCTATTCATTCAACAGATACTTATTTCTGAGTGTCGACTATGTGCCATGCTCTGTTCTAGGCTTTAGGGATACAGTGGTAGCAATTACACATAGGTTCCCATTACTATATGAGGGAGAGATAGTCAATGAACAAATACACAAGGTCATTGTTATATGTATAGTGATTCTTGCTTTGAAGACAGTAAACCAGGATGTTCTGATAGTAGCTGGGGGAGGTACAGTCGTCATCATTGAGGAGGTGAACCTTCAAACTAAGGTACAAACAACAAGAAGAAAACAGCCATTTACAAATCTGGGGCATAGGATTCTAAGCAGAGGAACCAGAAAAATCCAGTCTCTAAAGCAGGTATGAGACTGGAATGTTCAAGGAATAGAAAGCCATTGTGGTTTGACTCTTGTGAATAAATGAGGCAGTGAGAGGAAAAGAGGCTAAAAAAATTAGAACAGGCCACATGAGATATGGGCCCTGTGCCATGGTAGAAATTGAGATATTCTTTTTATTATATGGGAAGCCATTGGAGGATTTTGAGCAGAGACATGAGAAAATCTGATGTGTGTTTTGAAAGATAACTTTGGTTACTGTTTGGAGAATGTCCTATAGAAAGCACAAGTGAAAGTGGGGCGACACATAAGAGGTTTTGGAAATAATGAAAGGTGATATGGCCTTAGACTCTGGTATAGTAACAGAGATGAACAGAATTGGATGTTTCCTGGAGTGATTTTGGAGATAGAGTTGATAGGCTTCATGGTGATTGTAAGGGAAGACATATCAAAGGTGATACCTGGATTTTTGACTTGAGCAACTGGGCAGATGTAGAACACTGACAGCTGAACACAGTAGAAGACAATATCACGTGGTCTGTTTGGAGATGTATTATGCGATATTCCAGTGAAGATGTCAAGGCTTCAGGCTTTGTGAATCTGGAGGTCAGCAAGGAGCTCAAAGATGGAGATGTAAATGTGGGCGTCACCATCATACAAACTGCATTTAAAACCTTGGAACTGAACAAGACCACCTGAGGAACATATATTTATAGAGAAAAGAAAGGGACTTATTAAGAAACTTGGGGCAATCCACCCTCCAGAAGTTGACATCTATCATTTATAAAAAGAATTCTAAATATTTATAAGTACACAAGAGGTATTACAAGGAGCAACAGAGATCTGAAACGTTATGCATACTTAGTGAGCTCTAAACCAAACTGTGTGTGTGTGTGTGTGTGTGTGTGCGTGCGCGCGCGTGTGTGTGTGTGTGTGTGTGTGTGTGTGGAGAGAGAGAGAGAGAGAGAGAGGAAGAGAGAGAACAAGTTTGAAAATCATAAAGTAGTGTAATGAATACAAGATAACATTATTAGTCCTTTTAGAGTAACTGACCAAACGAGTACTGGAAACCTGAAACAAGAAATAGCTCAGTGTCTTTGAAGACGTTAACTTGTGTTGACCGAGTCCTTCCTGGGGTGTTTTTGATGCAGGTAGTAGAATCATTGTTTTTTTATTATCACCTATATTGAATATACTTTTCTAAAGCTCAAGTGTTTTTACCTGCTAAGTTGTTAAATTTCACTCAGTAAGTCACATTTATATTCAAATGTTTTTGAAATTACCTGTCTTAAATTTCACATTTCTAGGCTGTTGAGCTTGTTTTGAAACCTGGTTTTTCTATAAAACATATTAGTATTCTTTCCAGTTTCTTGTCACCTACAAATTTATCCAATGTCTTAATTCAAGTCTTAATGAAAATTTGGTCAGATGAGGACCAAGGTCCTGAAGGGTTCATCGTTTCACCAAGCATCTCTATCTTGTTAGACGTCACAACTCACCTTGGGTACCATCAATTATGCATCCACCGAATTGTAAAAGTGTTGAACCCATAGTTTCATCTTAGTCTCCATTTTTTGTTTTGTTTTCTCACAAACTGTCTAGCAGGTATATGCTCCCATTCTGTCTATACGATGTCACTAGCAGAGGAGTCTAGAGATTTTACCCACAGATCAAGCAAGGTCAATACAGTATAACTTTTACTAGGGAATACATGGCACTCCTGGATTGCATTCCTTTTCTAATTGCTCACAAACCTCTTTTTAAACCTCTTTTTAAAATCATATTTAGAAGCACTTTTAAGTTCACTAAGGTTTTTAAAAAGATACTGTCCCAGTCAATCCCTTAGTGCCTCTTTTGTTCTCCATTTTCCTCAAATATTGCTGACAGCAGCTTTGGAATCTAGCCTTCACTTCCACCTGGGAAGGAGTCAATCAGTTCCTGAGAATTACCTCACCTTGATTGGGCTTCCATTTCCTCTCACTAATGTGTGTTTCTCTCTTACCAGCTTGACCATCCTTCTCATTGAAGGATGAGATGTCCAGAGATAATGGACTCAAAATAGGAGTAAAGGAGTTATGTCATTTTCTCTGTCAATCCATCACCAGTATATTTTTAGCCAAGAGTCATATTTGTTTGTTTTATTTGTTATGTTTTAAATACAAATATATACATATATATTTATACATATGTCACTGCTTAACCATAACATGTGTAGCAGATAAATTATACACAATAGAATATTACTTTAAAAAGATGAAATGCTGCCATTTGTGACAACATGAATAGATCTCGAGATTACCATGCTAAGCGAAATAAGTCAGACAGAAAAAGTCGAGAACCATATGATTTCACTCATATGTGGGATATAAAACTGAAAGCAATAAATGAATAAGACAAACAAACAAACAAAAACTCATAAACACAGACAATAGTTTAGTGGTTATCAGAGGGTAGGGGGTGCGGAGTGGTAGAAGAGGGTAAAGGGGTTCAAATATATGGTGATAGAAGGAGAATTGACATGGGGGGGGACAAATGCACAATGCAATATAGAAATGTTATATTATAGAGATGTACACTTGAAACCTATATAATTGTACTAACCAATGTCACCACAATAAATTTAATTAAAACGAGATAAATTATGAACACATCATACTCTAGGGTTGAAGCCTAATCCTCAGATCAGGCCTGTTCTTTTCCATCAATGATAGGTTCATTTTGTCAAAGGGAAGTACATAGCTGAAATTTGAACATGAGTATATTATCAGATTGAGAATCCTAACTTTAGTCCATTTTTTCTTTTTTCTCTTTCTCATTTTTTTCTTCTTCTTTCTTGATTTTTGGCCAACTATATCAAAGGATAAAACCTTTTTAAAATCTCTGAGTAATATTGGAGTGAGTTTTGGTTATTAGTTCTTGAAACTCTTTTATTCAAGTTAGTTAGCATTTTAATAAAAATATTTTCCCTCAATGGTAATTAAATATCACACTTGTGTTGTGATTCCATCATGGCCTAAGAGTTTTTGTTTTCTTTCTCTGTGGAAAACTAAGGGAATGGCTTTGATCCACTTAATTAGATAGGAACCTAGGTTCCCCAGAACATAAAAGATCTTAATAAATATTTTTGAGTGAATGACTGAATCCATGAGTAAGTAAATATAGCTAATAAAATATTACTAATGTACAAAATATTTATATGCAGAACTCATAAGCTTTTTGACTCCTTTAGGATACTATACAAAATGTGAACACATTTCAGTAAGGTTCATTTGAGTAGATGAAAATATATTGCATGTGTGACTTTTTTTGGATATGAATCAATCATAATAAATGTGCTCAATCCCTCTGTCTTGCCTTACTCCATTCTTAGTCCCTGTGGAATATTTTGAGGTGTTAAATTATACGCTGAATGTTCGCTCATTTACTTTACAAACAAGTAGTAAGTGTATACCATTTAGTGAGAATACGTTTTGTTGCTCCATTGACTGTCAGTGTTCTTGTGATTTTAGACATTTTTCTGGCCATATATCTACACTGCCAAAGTGCTTTTGTCTTAGAGTCAATTATTGTAGTTCTCTATGAGATAGACACCTCTGAACTATGCAGTCAAACATTATTCAGTCATGTGAAAAATGTTAGTGGAAAGTATCTCTGCCTGCTACTGTTACTACACACTTCCTATTTCCAACTTCACTAACCAACTTCCAGTCTTTTGTTGAAGACCAAGACAAACAGTGGAAGAACAGGCTCCTTCATTTAGCCCTTAAAAGCAGCCAGAGGGAAAAGATGCCTTACCTACAAAGTATCAGCAATTAGGTTTTATATGTAACTTTTCAACAGCAATTGTGGAATCCAGAAGACAATTATGGAATGAATCTTTAATGTGCTACAAAAGATAGTTGTCAATCTAAAATTTTAAACCCAATGGAGCTATGTTTTAAGAACATAAATAAATTCAATCTTAGAAAATTAAAAAAGAAAAAAACTAAAGTTTGCAACAAAAAATCTTTACTTCTAAAGAATATATTTAAGAAAGAAATAATTGATACCAGAGGAAAATGTGACATGAAAAAAGGGAAAATGAGCAAAGAAAATGACAAATGCGTTGGTAGATTTAAGTCAATATCCTTTGAAAAAGAAAATAATGTATAATTTGTAGGACTAAAAATGAAAACAGAAAAAAAACTGGGGGTAAACTACTGAAAAGCAATATAAGGTATATCAGAAGGTGGATAAATTACTCTAAAATATTTTTACTATTTGAGGGGAGGTTAAAAATACTGATTAACTTATGACTTTATTAAGTATGCATATTCACACTTTAATGGTATCCACTAACAGAATAGAATTATGTATATAAATATCAACCCAGTAGAGGGATAAGTGGAATAAGAAAAAAAATCCAATTGATTGAATACATTTCTAATTAAAATCCTAATATAATTGTAAAATATATGCAGAAAAGTGAAGGATCAGGAAAGTCCAATTCATGAAGAAAATGTGGGGTCAGTTGTAGTACCAGAAAGGAAATATTAACAAATTTGACTACCTTAAAATTGTAAACTATTCATCAAAAGATATATAGAAAATAGAAGAGCAGACAACGGTAGAAGATATTTACAACATATAAAACCAGAAAGAAATTAGTATGCATAATATATAAAGATCTCCTTCAAATCAATAAGAAAAAGACAAGCTATTTAAAGAACAAAAACATACAGGGAAAGAATAAGTAGGCACTTCACAGAACACTCAACATTCCAATAAATACACGAAAATGTAGTTTGATTTTTAATCAAGGAAATGCAAATTAATATTACAATAAGATACTGTTATACCCACCATATTGGAAATTTTAAAAAAATAGCCCATAACAAGTCTTTGTGAGGCTCTGGAAGAAGAACTTTCATGCATTTCTGGTGTATGTGTGAATTAATGTACATATTTAATGACCCAGCAAATACACACACACATACACACACACACACACACACACACATGAAAAAGTCCTACACATGTACAACAGAATAAATGTATAATATTAATTTTAATAATAAAAATTGGAAATAACACAAATGTCCATCAACAATCAACAGGAGAATGAACAGATAAATTTTGGTTCAGTGATTACTAAACAGCAGTGAAATGAATAAAACAGCTATTTACATCAGTATGAATCTCATAATCATAATGTGAAGCAGAAAAAGAAAGTCATGAGAATAATACATATGCTTTGATACTCCTTAGAAAGCATTTTAAAATATGCAAAACTAAACAATATTTCAGACTACATACATATGTATTATAACTATGAAGAAATGCCAGGGAATTATAAAAAGTTCTGAATGCTGATGACCTCTGAGGTGAAAAGAAGGGAATAGCCTCACAAGAGACTTCAATAATATATGAAATTCCCTATTTCTTTTTTTTAAAGACACATTTATTCAGCGTCATGATTAGACTACTACATTTAGCAATCAACAGCATGTGTGCAAAAAAAAATAAAATATATTGAAACCCTTTGTTGGAATGCTTTACACTTTCCACAGAACAGAAACTAAAATAACTTGTTATATAATTAGTCACAAATACAATCCTTGAGTTTTTTGCCCATGCATATGAGTATTGTCTAAAACATGTCTTTTTTGTAGCAACTAGGCCCCGCCACCACTGTGCTTGGCTGTGCTCAGAAATCTGTTGTAACCTGTCGCTTCCCTGTCACTTCTCTGGCTCTCTCCTCCTCCTCAGCTTTGTTTCCTGGCAGTAATTAAAACCTTCTGCCACTGCCATAGCTACTGCTGCTGCTGGACCCACCATAACCACCTTGGTTTCATGGTTTGGGCAAACACTGGCCTCTACTACCATAGGGGATAAAGCTACCTCCCAATTTTCCTCCTTTCATGGACCCAAAATTTGAAGATTGATTGTTGTAATTGCCAAGATCATTGTAGCTTCTGCCACCTCCACAATTGCTTCCATCATCACCAAATCCATCATAACTATCCCCACTGCCACCATTCCCTCCACCACCATGACTGACACCAAAACCACCTCGACCACTGAAGTTTCTTCCACGACCAAAGTTGTCATTGCCACCAAAATCACCTCCTCAACCACCACTGAAGTTTCCAGAACCACTTTGTCTGGATGAAGCACTAGCCACCTCCTGCTTAGATGGGGCTTTCCTTATTTCACAGTTGTCACCATTCACAGGACGGTATTTCTGAATGACAGTCTTGTCTACAGAGTCATGGTCATCAAAGGTGACAAAAGCAAAGCCTCTCTTCTCGCCACCGCCTCAGCCGGTCATGATTTCAGTCACTTCAGTTTTCCCACATTGTTCAAAATCGTCTCTTAGGTGATGTTCTTCAGCGTCTTCTTTAACACCACCCACAAAAATCTTTTTCACAGTTAACTGGGCACCAGGTGTTTGAGAATCTTCTCCTGAGACAGCCCTCTTTGGTTCCAAGACTCTTCCTTCCACCTGTGTGGCCTTTCTTTCATGGCTGCACCCACCTCCTCCATCGTGGCAGAGGTGACAAACCCAAGGCCTCTGGATCTCTGGTCCCCACATAGTCTGTGAGGTTCCCCATTGCTCAAAATGGCTCCTCAGATTCTCATGGTTGTTTCCAAGCTCAAACCTCACATGAAGAGCTTCCGCAGCTGTTCTGGCTCCTAGGGAGACTCTGACTAAGATATGATGGGAGGGGAGACTTTAATTATGCTTATGGGGCAGCATCCACTGACAGAAAATGACATAACCTATTTCTTAATGTGGGTGTTTTTTTAATACTTCTCATATATTTTATATGTAATACATTGTAAATATAATTTCATAAGTATAAAATATTCTATAATTTAAAAAATAAAAATAAAATTCCATAATTTAAATGAATAAAAGGAAGAAATTTAAATTGCTCATCCCCCCTTATCACTTATCCTAATATAAAGTAAAACCATCAAAATAAAATGAATGCATTACCAATCACCTTTTAGTTAAAGTTTATTAAAGTCAACAGTGTTAATTATGTTCACTAAAACAGTTTACTGAAATAGTCCAGAAAAAAATAAATCAACATAGATTACGTACAACTGTCATTAATTAGTACTGGCCTTGAGTGAGGCACTAATCTCTCCTGGCCTCCTTTTCTTCATGTGTCAGTTGAAACAGTTGGATACACAGACAGCTAAGAAAATTCCAGCAGTAAGTTTTTGTGCACCAGTCTAGTATCTAACTTGAATGCCTTCTCTACTAGGCAGGAGTTCACATTACGAGCTGTGGTATTCTGGAAAGCAAATGCCATGTCTTTCACTGGTGTAGCTGCAGTGCCTAGATGAAGTACCTGGCATATGGCAGGTGGTCAAATAAAGGGAAATGGAGTAAAAGACTCTGGCATTATATGCTAGTAAATGCTGGACATATTAAACTCTTATTATATCCCAGAACTTATTATATCCCAGAACAAATTGGATGGTTTTGTACCACCATTATAGGAATTATGGACAATAAAATATCAAAATGATAAAATATTTATCAATTCTAAAATACACATTTTTCACATTTTGTCTTCTCTGAAAATGAGGTGGGCCTTGCAATAGGTGACACCTTTTTCAACTGTTGTCAGCCAGCCAGCAGTTGTAATGCAGTTGTCATTGCCCGATTATGAATAAACTTAATTATCATTCCTGGTGGCATGATACACAATAGAATTCCCTTGATGCTTCGGTCAACAAATTATTTAAGGAAAGATTGAGTCCTACTTATCCTGTCTGGGAAGCTTCCATTGATATAGTCTGATATGGTCAAGAACACCCCGCTTCAAAACTAATAAGATAGATACTGTTATTTTAGAAGAGAATTTTGGAGACAATAGTAAAGTACCCTTTAAATAAAATCTCCATCAAAAAAAAAAATGTTCTTGATGGCACAGAGGGACAAGAGGGACTGGAAAAATACAGAGATAAAGAAATCTGAGTTGAAAAATAATTCAGAAGAATTGGACTCCAAATGTGAATAGACTTTAGAAAACCCTTTACCGATGTATGTGGCTTATGTTTTTTATTTATAAACAAGAGTGTATTTTTTAAAACAGTTCCTCATATCTCTTGTCTAGTCAAGGATGCTATCAAGACCTAAAGGGTTAATTCCCACTGTTAAATCACAGTTATGGAAACTGGGAGCCAGGAGAGGGCAGCAGAGAACTAACCTAAAAGAGTTTTGTTTTGTTTTAACTACGTATATAAAGAGCATTCCATAGTATAGGAAGCTCTTTCATATAGATGAACTTACGGCATCCCCACAACAAAACTGGGGCAGACCAATTATTTTCACCCTTGTTTAACAAAGAAGGAAACAGAGACGTGGAGGTGAAGTGACTAGTTTGAGGTGGCCCTGCTAAGGAGTGGCCCTTGACTTAAACTAAGGAGGAGAATTGGACTTAAATGTATTCTTCTCCACCAAATGCTGGTAAAACCTTTGAGAAGCCCAGTTGGGTGGTCAGGAGGAGCATTGGATATGGAGGTCTGCTGAGATCCAGATCAGCTAAGCCCAGGACCAGCATGTGTGGTGAAGATATCGTGAAGTAGGATGAAAATGTGAACTAAGAAATCAAACCAAAGGCCAAGGGAGATTAAGTCACTACCAAACCAGTCCATGATCGCTAGACAGTGGGAGAGAACTCTGAACCAAATTCAGAGTGGGCCAGAGAGGAAACCCCCAATGGCAAATTGTGTTATTAATGTGCCAGAGAGCACCCTGAGGGCTGGTGGGGTCTCAGACCTGCTCTCCCTAGTCTTTAAGTGGCCCAGCGTCAGATATATTGAAAAACAGAACAGCACCAGGCCCCTCAGCAATAATGTTTGAGTAAGGCTCCAGGGTATTTTGTACTGGTAAAGTCACAGATGAAATGAAAAAAAAGATATTTGCTGTGTTTCTGCCTCACTTTGTAGCAATTAAAAAAGAAAAAAATCCAGAGACTTTCTGCTTCTTTTATCAAGTAGTTATTGTTTAAAAGCTCAAGTCAAGAAATTGAATATTTTGAAGTTCTTCCGGGAAGGCATATATGATTCTTCACTCCTAAGAAATTGCGCTAAAACTTTTGGCCTGATAGGTATAGTCTGGGTGAAGTATTACTTTGTGTTGTCAAGATTCATTTCTTTCCTTGAGCAGTCACTTCACAAAGTAAGCTGTGTGGTTGGGATTCTGAAGGCTTTTGTTTCTGCTGAAACTCGGAGATGGGGAATGTTCTGAGGCAAACGAGTGCCAGCTCTACTTAATATTCTCCTGTGTGGCCAGCTCCTGGGAACAGCCCTGAAGAGAAAGGTTGAAAGGTGTGCCTACAGTTGTGTTTTCTTAGAGGAGAGGGTTCTCAGAATGCAAAATAGAAAAGTGGAGCTTCCAGACTCCGTCCACAGTGTGTGCAATACATCAACTGCAAACATCAATAACAATAAATGTTATAGCAGTCCTCCTCCCAGAAATCACACAAATAGGAAAATCGAAAAATGCAGCCTCCTTTCTTATGCATTTGGATTAAATCATGTTCTAGGCTGGGTGAAGAAGAGAAGGTCTTTACAGCTAAGTACTTATGTGTAGGAGGATAATGACGATGGGATTAGTATTTCTTGTTCGAGCGAAATCTGTGCCTTACTCAGACTGCTACATTATATGCTCATTTCTGAGGATTTATGCAGCATATAGTAGGATACAAACACATCGAGAGTTTAGTGATTCAAACTCATAAAGTCATTTTATTAATGATCCCTCCTGAACTCTCTTTTTGTTTTTACTCTAGGGTAAAAAAATACAATTCCTAAATAGCTTTTTATTTCTATACCTACATTTATATCTACATTTACACTTATTCCTAGAATAAAGAGAATGTAATACAGAAAAATACTCAAGCTTTAGAATCAGATGAACCTGAATATATAATATATATCTAGCTTTTATCACTCTTGGTTAATTTTAGGCAAGGCACACAATACTTTGCAATTTAATTTCCTTATCTATCAAATAGAGATGCAAATATCCACGTTAGAGTGTGTTTAAGGGAATTGAGTAAGGGTTCTCTGTTTGGTCTTTAGGTTAAAGGCATTAGCCAATCTGTTCTTCCCATGAGAGCCGCCATACGCTGAGCTTTATCTCGCTCCGTCAGGGTGCTGTGCATAGTATTTCTATGCTTGGAGTTACCCTTTATGAGTGTAATAAATATCGAGCACTTACCATATTCCAGTAACTGCTCTAGGCACTTAATAAAAGAGACAAACCCCCTTTTCTCAGGGAACTGAAAGTCTAGTGGACCCCTATTTTCTTTTTCTTACATCTTCATTTCACCTATTCTCCAAACTTCATCTCAAAGGCTTCTGTTTCTATGTATTATTACTATTATTATTATCATTATTATTTTATTTTATTTATTTATGTTTAACCAAAATCAGTCTCTGTGTCCTTTGAAAATCTGTAGCATTTTCCTGCCTTTGCAAATCAAATGTCATATCTTCTGCTTCCCTATATTGTAAGGGGTTTTTTTGTACATGCTCTTCTGAATTACATGTTTCTGGAGGATAAAGGGTCTAGAATATAAATTTTAAAAGGGCAGCTTGATTCAGTGTGTTTTATTCACAGTGTAGCCCTAGTAACCATAGAGGGCAAATAGCAGATTCTCTACAGGTATTTTGCATGAATGAATGCATGAATGAATGAATGAATGAATGCTTTTGTATCCCTAACATTACCTGGCTGTGTTGTATATGGAGAACTGGATTTGCACTCAAAAGTTCTGAATTAAAAACCAGGCTCAAAAATTGACTTTCCCTCTCTGAGACCCAGCTTCCTAATATGTAAGATGGAAATAAGATTTTCGCTTTATTTATATGATAGAATTGCTTTTGAAGATCAAATAAGTATGGTGTATATGGAAAAGAACTCCTCTGTTCACTCATGAATTAAGTAAAAGTTAACCACCAAACCTGTAGTGATTACTGTTGAATGAATGAATGCATGCATCACAGACTGAATGTCTGTCTCCTCCCCGAATTCATATGTTGAAGCCCTAACCACAGTGTGATGGTATTTGGAGATGGGTCCTTTGGGAGGTATTTAAGGATAGATGAGGTCATGAGGGTTTTGGCCTACCAGGTGGGATTAGGCCCTTTTAAGAGGAGACATGAGAGAGAGAGAGAGAGAGAGAGAGCGCTCACCACTCACCGCACATACACCCTACCTCATGTGGGGCACAAAGAAGTCATGTGAGCATAAAGCTAGATGACTGACCTACAAACCAAGAGAAAAGGGCCCAGAATGAAATCTACTTTGCTAGCACCCTGATCTTAAACTTCCCAGCCTCAGGAACTATGATAATTTTCTGTTGTTTAAGCCACCCAGTCTAGAATTTTTGTTAAGGCAGCCTGAGCAAAGACAGCATGAATGAATGAATGAATGAATGAATGAATGAATGAATGAATGAATGAGAAAAATATTATTCCATGAAGTTCAAGCAAGTTAGGGATTCAATCAAAAGGAAACGAAGGCACTCTAGAGGGAAGAGAGGCTCAGTCTTTCTAGAGAATTAATTAATGATTAAAAGCACTGTGCTATAACGTTGCTGAATATATTTCCTGAGATCAGCTTTACTCTGAAGTTCAGGATATAATGGAAAGAATTAAACTGTGTATTAAGAGGCTGAGGTCTAAGTGGGTGTCTATAGTGTGTCTCTCTAACTCTCTGACCCTCTGTTACCATATTTATAAAATGGAGATTAGAATGCCCAGCATATCTACCTCCCAGCACTGTTGGGATGATTAAAGAATTTTGTGTTGATAAATGGCTTATAAATTATTAATTGCCAATAAAATTTGAGGTATTATTTGAAGTAGCATGCCATTAAAGACTAACAGTTTGTGCCGCATCCTTTATTTCTTGAAATTAACTTTCTTCCCCAAGATTTACTTCTGAGCTAGAAATTCCTAGTACCCTGGAATTTATTGAGAATATTAATTTTCGGATCCACACAACAGTCCTATGAGCCATGTTTTGCAGGGAAGGAACTGTTCGATGGAGGCAAAGTGAATTGTCCAGGGTCACACAGCTTGCCGATGGCACAACCAGGTTCCCCACACACACTCAATAATTCCATTCAAGCACAAACATCTATGCTCTCTTATCTTCACATGCAATAGTTTATTTTCAATGAGACCCAGAGTTCCTTATTTTACTACATTCAACCCAATAAAGGTAATAGCTGAGATTTTATGACATTTCCTACTATTTGTAAGTTTTAGTTAACGTGCAATATTCTTATGGGGAACTCATTTTGAAGTTGCAGTTTAACAATGAGTCCCTGGAGATCAGATGGCCAGGGCACCCATGCTACTGATATTTAATTTTTCACAAAGATTTTTAAATGGTCTGTTACTATATAAAAAAAAAAAGTTTTGTGCTTCTTAATTTCAAAAAAATGTGGGCAATCCTACATATTTTGAAAATTTGAGTGCTGGCATAATATAATAAGAGTGAGGTTCATATTCTATATGTGAAGATATTTCTTAGTAAGCAACAAATAGCAAGATGGGTAGAGAGGTATAGATTGTATTTAAATCTCTAGAAGAAGAATGGTGGTGAGCTGGAGAATTATAAAACAGGCTTTTGAATATGGCCTGTAAGTAGGCACATGGTAGAAGTTAAGAAGAAATTGCTTCACCAAGAGCCATTATTCTAAAGAATAGTAAGAATACCAAGCAAAGCCATTGATGACCTCAGAAAAAAACATGAATAACACATTATGGCTCAGATTATATTCCTGACTCCCAGGAATTTAGAGCAAATTTGGTATTCAGAAGCCAAAGGGGTTTCTTTAAGACTCCTTCTGTTTCTTCAAGATCCTGTTAAGTCAGCCTTGGAGGAAGAAAATAAGATTTTTTTTCCTTGAGTGAAATACGTTTTCCTTCCTCTAAAGCTTATCATTTCATGGAGAACAATAAGGGCAGCTTAAGTCCAGGACTTGGAGTGCAACGTGGAGAGGGACCTGGCTCATTCCTCAGGGGCATTCCTGTTCTCCTAGCAGAGCTTTCCATCTAGGAGGCCCCAAAGGGGCTGAGGTCATGATACAATTTCAGGACTACAGGAGCCCTGCTGAGAAGTTTTCCCTTAAGCATGAGATCATGGCCTCCTACTGTGATTGCCATGGTGCCACAGGAGAACACAGATTTAAATAATCATGCTAAACAGATAGATAAAAGCCAGCATCTCAGTATTCCTTTGCCCAAATGAACATAAGCCAACCACTGATATTTCTCAAGCTTTGTTCTTTCCTACTGATCATAAATATATTGAGAATATGATATACATCAGCTGATCTGATAATCCAAATCATGGAGAAAATTCAGGCTGTCCCTGGGGTACCCCATCAGTAGGTTTCATTTGCTTAAAGATAAAGAAAATTAAGGTAACAGGGTGCTGTTCTGCCACACTGAAGACTTACTGGGCTTTGAACAAATCAGACTGCTGCATCCTGGTACAAGATAGATCTCTCTGATGTACTATTTTGGGTGTAATAAGAGACACCAAAGAACCTCTTTGGTTAGATTTTATTTTTGGTATATTGTCAAGATCACTGAGAACATTGTCTGCATGTATGTGTACATGTGTGTGCATATGTACAACTGAGTCAAAGTTCTTTCCTGTACTTGTGAACAACTGAATGTTGCTGTTTAATTTCTGAGCTGCTGCCATGATTTTCTTTTTCATCACAATCAAAGCTTTATCATCACCATCACCATCACCATCACCACCATCATCATCATCATCATCTCTAACAATTACTGAGATTTTTTTTTTTACTCCAATTTACATGAAGATAAAAGTAGCTGTTAGCCTACATTAGCCCCAAGTTATAGGTGAAAAAACTGATTTAGGGACGGACGCTAAATGAGTTTGAAAGTTCACATAGCAAAATTTTGGCAGTTATTTTCAAAATCAGGGTCTATGGCTCCGAAGATGCCATGTTTTACTGTCATACCACATTACGTCCAACACATGCCTGCTCCTGCCCCTGGAAGACCTAAAATCCAAGGATTAAGAGAGGAGTTTTGCTCATTTCGTAACCAGTATCTTGAATCCTACCATCTTAGAATTTTAGAAGATGTGCATTTTGAAAATATATAGATATATGTATATATTTATATTAAGTCATTTTATACATATATATACATATATATGTGTATGTGTGTGTGTGTGTATATATATATAGAGAGAGAGACATAAAAAAGGAAAAGACTATATTAAAATTGTAATACTCAATATATACTGATAACAAAAGATGAACACAAGTCATGTGTACACATTTTTGGGCACACTTTGTATATAAAAAAATTTACACAAGTGGACACTTTGGTCAATGTTGCTCAGGCAGTAGTTCACCATGATCAGAAGTGTCTGGACGCTGATGGTAACCATTTTGAGCACCTCCTGTAATTGCAGATGTCAAACGTGCCTTGCATTCATCTTTTGTTATTGGTATCTATTATTACAATTTTAATACAGTTTTTTTCCTTTCTTCAAATGTGTATGCATTTTTTAGATAGATAGATAGATAGATAGATGTGTGTGTGTGTGTGTGTATATATATATATATATACACACACACACACATATATATATATACTGTTAAAATTAGTAAAGACCCAACCACAACATATCAGATTAAACCACTGCCCTGTTTACCATAGAACTCTTAAATATGTGCTTTTGGATGATTGCTGCCCACCCCCTACTCTCTCATTCACAGTAGCCTCTTTTTAGGGCATTGACACATTTACTCAACAGGTAGTTTGGGAAGCACCTGCTTTGTACCAGGCACTACTCTAGGGGCTGGAGATACAGCAATGAACAACTCTCAGCAGAGTACAGAGTAAAAGCGTGGTCACTAAAATTGATCTTGAGACAGTGGATGACTTATTTATTTAGAGTCCAGCAAAACCAACAGTTTTATCTCTCCCAAACTCATTCTACAGCAAAGCACACCCATAAGTTAGTCTGTCCATGTCCTGCATGCATGGTGTTCTGCCGGGTTCTATAGAGCTAGCAGAGAAAAAACACGTGTTTTTCTCCAGTAGCAAGGCCAGGATCACTGTGCTTCCAAGAATTAGGATTCTCTTAAGACTCTTTCTGGGACCCATGCTCCATAATATATCCTTTAATGCCTTAGCAAATCACTATTTAATATGTTCATTAAGCCCTGGGTGTTTTCCAGGTGTTCTATAGTGGAAGTCTTCAGAGATTAGTCATTTCCACTTGCCAGGGCCATGCCTAGTAAGATCTGATCAAAATCGTTCCCCCAACATGCCAACTGACAAAGGTTTGAGCTTAGGTTTCGTTCAGGCAAACAGATTAGCCCTCTAAGGGTTAATTAGGAAGGGAGCCCCTTTCAGGGCCTGGAATTGTTTACTTCAATCGCTTTCCTGCAAACGCCATGTTTCACTTGGGTACTAATTGTGCCTGATGGACCCATTATTTTGTAATCAGAACAGTTCCTTGGCTAGCTCTCTGGGGATTAATTATATGGCTGAGGTAGTGCCCTGGATATTACTAGCAGAAAGGACCACTCGAATTTCTTACCACTGTGTTGGAGAAAGTCCTGTTACTATGAACATTTGGGTTTCTCAGCACCAGCGGTGCCTTTCACAGTTGGAGTTTATTAGGTTACTGTGCCAAGACAAGCCTGGCTGATTCATCAGCGCAGTCCTGTCTGGGTTGGCCCCGTTTCCGCTCACAGAGGACTTATGCCAGTGGACTCTGGAATCCCAACCTGCGTATAGGCAGCCTTGTTTACTGCAGAAGATGATTCCTGCCCCGGGTTAAATGTGTACGCCTCCTAGAAATGTCAGTGCCTTCAAGCCGGAGGCACTTAAAAGCTAGGAAAGCAGCAATCTACCCTGAAACACACTGTACTAAACACAGCAAGAAACCACAATGATTGGTAAGGTGATTAGACATTTCTCTGATGTTGTTATGCCACTGCAGCTGTGGATGGGGGCTGACCTTGTAATCTGCCAGTTCTTTTTCCCTCGTTTTGCTTTCCCCCCCTGCTGAATTTCCAGCTCAAGACTGTTTGTGTAAAATGATTGCACATTATTTTTCGTCTTATGTTTTTTTATTTTGCAACAAGCCCACTGGGATTTAATAACTGGGAGAGATTATTGTGTATTGAGACGTGAATGAGGAGAATAGTAAATTCCAGAGCTCAGCTATCTAAACGCTCCTGCATATGGGACTATTGGGGAAAGCAACAAACCAGGAAAGGACTCTTCGATGAAGTTTTGTATTTAAATCCACAATATCAAATATAAGGAAAGATTTCTGTTGAGTGTAGATATATCTGAACTATAAGCATAGATAACCTAGGAAAATGGTCTGGGAGAAGCATTAATCAGTGTTTATGGAATTAGATTTTGTATAGAATCTTCACATAAGAAAGACTGGTCGTTTGAGGGTAGAAATGTAATATGATGGAAACTGCACGTGATGGAGTATGAAAACCTAAATTCAACACTTATTTTTTCTATGTATAAGTGGTGTGGTTTGGGACAACTCACTTTACTTCTCTAAGTTTCAGTTTCCTTATCTTTAAAATGGGAATAATAATACAGACCTATTTTCTGCCACAGACTTGTTGTAAAAATAAAGCATAGTGCCTGGCATTTATTACATGGCTTAATTAACATTATGTGACTAAAAGGCTAGACAAAAAAACTAATATTTCAGAAAATGCTCCAGAAGTATTAAGCATTTAAAATCATGTGTATGGCTTAAAAACAAAATCATTTGTAGTGATGGATGATATTTTATTACATTCCTCCATTTCTGTACACACAAAATAGTATGAAATGTTCCTAGCTATATTCTACAACTTCTAGATTGTTCCAGAAACCAGCCTGATACTGAAGTATTTTTGCCTTAGTTCTATGATTTCCTCCTGTCAGTGCAAAGTTGTTACATTCTTCTGAAGTCAGGTAAAATTTTGCAGTGTAGGATAAGTAAATGTAGTACTAAAATATATATTAGGCATGTGACATGTCTAGAATAGGCAAATCTATAGAGACAGAAAGTAGATTAGTGGTTGCCAAGGGCTGTGGATGAAGGGAGTGGAAGGGGAATGACTACTAATGAGTACAGGACATTTTGGGAAATTAATGAAAATGCGGTGATGGTTGCACAGCCCAATGAATACACCAAAAACCATTGAATTGCACATTTAAAATAGGTGGGTTGTTAAAAAAAAAAAAAAAAAAAGGTGGGTTGTAGTATGTATGAATTAATGTCTCAATTAAGCTGTTATTTCAAAAAAGTACATTTAGAAATTATTATATATACAGCCTATTTACACACACACATGCACACACACACTATGGGCATACAGTACTAGAACTGGATAGATACTGAAATGTATGGCTCTGAAATGAGAAATGACGATTCCTTAATGAAATGTCCCAATTGGAAAAGAGGAAGAGAGCAGAAGGTAGTCACCAATCCTGTGGCAACACGGAGAAATGCTGATAAGGACTGTATTCCGTGGGAATCTGGCAAGCCGTGTCAGTTTCAGACCTGAATGTGAAGCCCCTCCCTATCTCATTTCTTTTCCAGTCTTGGGTTCATTTGTTCATCTCTTTCTATAATGCTTAAATATCTGGACTCTATCAAACCTATATTTCTGAGAAGTTTAGACAAAGTATTGGTCCTAAAGGCTTTCTGACCATGAGTCAGAACACCGTTCATACCTCAGCGCCATCTCATTTATTCCCAGTACTTAAGCTATATGTCATATATATAATTATAGTAATATATTGCATATAATAACTATTAAATATATATAATTGTTGCATAGCTAAGAAAAATATAAATATTTAATAGTAGATCTGATTACATTGGAATAAGGTATATTTTTAATGCCTTAATATGATGATGTTTTGTTCCCACATCAGCTAATTTTAACTAATATAAGAGTACACCTAAGTCCATACACTTTGTGACATTTATTTAGTTTAAGCCCGGTAATAGATACAATAAATTTACTTAAGCAACTGTAATATGTTGAAAAACAAGGAGTGAATTAAGTCACCACTTTTATACCTATGTATGATAGCACTTCTACTCTGGCCGAAAAATACCTAGGGTACTTTTGCAATACAGACCGCATATGGATGACAATGAGTATGTGATATATTTATCCATAAAGATTAAAGGGTTTTTTTAATTAAAAATATACATATATAAATATGATTTTTATTTTCTTTTGGTATGACCGTGATTGCATTGCACCCCTGTCAACGCCACCATTGGTGAAAGCATACCATTTTGGAGTCTAGAGGAATAGATTTTAGTGATAATAGCATCAAATATTTTGACCCACTAAACCTTTTACTATCAACTGGCAGTTGGAGCTACTCGTTAGTAAGTGGCTAAGAGGGATGACTTTCCAATTGGCACAGTCATTTATTGAGAACTTACTAAATGTCAGGCACTGTGCTTGTCTCCAGAGCTATGATCAAATCATGTTTTTGGCTTTAAACTATCCCAAAGTTTAATTGCAGAAATAAATCAATAAAAAGAGAGTTATGGTGCAGTGTGATATATACAATGACATAACAGTAGACAGAAGCACAGAGAGGACATTAGGGAAGGTAGCAATGATGAAGCTAATTTCTTCTTTTTTAAGAATAAACTACATGTAAAAGTAGCCTAGACACTGAGAAGATCCTGTCTGATTTTCACCAAAAACCTAAGAGGTAAAACATTTAGAGAGCTGTTAGTAAGTGGAAGAGCAGGCATTCGCATCCAAGTAGTCTTGACCTTTCATCACACTGCCTCATAATATAGATGGGATCTCTTCTTGGATAGTTATTTTAATGTGCATTAGTAACTTGCAAGTACCAAGTACCGTACAAAGGCTCATTTTAATAACAAAGACTGGAATTTCCCCAATTGTATCTTGTAGAATGCTAGTCCCTGAAAATGCCTAGTGGCAAATAGTTCCATAGTTAAATAAGCTTAAGAAAGGCTGAATACTCTGTTTCCTTTTTGTAGATTTACAATACACATTAACATAAATAGAGTGCTGAGAAGTCCTGAAATGTAATTACCTAATTAATTGATTAATTAAAACTTTAACTTTGCTTAACTTAGTGATTGCAAATTGAGTTAGGCGCGTGGAATATATTGCAGCCCATATAAATTTGAATACCTTGGAAAAAATTAGTGCAGACAGTATCTTATCAGAAAAGACAAGGAAAAATTGGTTTAAATTAGTTTGAACTTTTTGGTGATGGAGTATCAGTTTTCCCATTCATAAGTGTAATGTTGTAGTTTCAAGATGAGAATAATAAACACTGTATCATCATGTAGATATTCATTTTGTTTTATTCTCTTAAAGTCGAATATAGTATTTCTGTAAAAATTGTGTAGTATTTTAATTTAAGTTCTTATTTATTTCTGTCATTCTCATAGCAAAAGAATAGACTGAGTGAGTCTGTCCAAGATGCTGTGTCACTTCATTGTAAAAGAAATGCCAGCACCTCAGCTTCTCTGTACAGATCAGGATTCTTTGGAATCACGAGTGGCAAAAACACAACTCAAGCTTAAGCCATAGGTCCCAGTTCTTTTGCTCCACACACCAACAGCGTGGCTGGTGGCAGCACCCGGATCATTCACTCTCTGAGCTGCAGATCCCAAGGTGCATTTTCCTTGATAGCTCCTGCCATGGGCTGATGGGCCTGGACCTGTCACGTGGCAGGAGGGGAGCTGTCCAGTCAGGCCTGAGTCATATGCAAACCACAGGGCATCCCTGGAATGTGAAGGAAGGGGGGTCAGACCAGATGAACCACTTGAACTCTGCATATTTATTTGAAAATATGGGAAGGGTAGTTTTCTTATGGAAAGCGTGATAAGACAGGACAAAAACATATGCTTTTAACCTTTGTTAATACCTACTCTGAAACCAACACAGGTTGTGATGACACAGACTAAGCAAAGCTTCCTCTTAACTTCTTTTGAATCAAATTATACCCATAAGCTTCAAACAGAACTGAAGAACAGCATTTAAACTTTTGAGAAAAATGGAATTTTGAGTATATATCTTTTGAAAAAGATAACTAAAATTTTTAATTAACACAGCAGATAGTTAACAAAAGAGAATTTCCTTCATTTTTTTCTTCCATGGAAACCTAGCAAACATGAAAGCAAGCTTACCTTTTTTATGCAAGTCCATGATACAGAAAAAAAAATTGTTAGAAACAATATCAAAGCCCTAACATTCCAATGAAGAATCTAATTCGGTGTGGAAGCCACAGAACTACTTCATAATTTACTAACGTTGGGATTTATTTCCCTTTCATAAGACTATTTGCTTCATGCTTTTTTTTTTATTGCCTTATGCAAATAGTCTTGGTGCAAACGCCCTTACACCAATCAGAGCCGCGCTGCGTTACTGAGTATGACAGAAGTGGGCAGTGCCTGCAGTGGCCTGGCATTCAGTGTCCGTGGCTGGGACTTGTTCATTGAGCAGCTTTTCCCCGCTTGTGCCGTCAGGCCACTACTAAGCCATGTAAGAACAGAGAAGACCTTACTACAGGTAGTACAGGGAAAGGAAAGAAGCCAAGGCCTTCTCCTTATTCACAAGGACCTAAGTCAGCATAAATGTGAGAAATTAAGCCAGTTCATACATGAAGATAAATCATAAGGAAAAGGGAAAAGGGTTTTTATCATTTTGCTTTGAAGTGCATTTTGTAAGTAAAGCACGTTATGGTTTCTGGAAATTCTTAATGAAAATCTAGCTTCCTTCTGGGAGGCTATATATTTTATTGTAGGTTTGTGTGGGGTTTTTTGTTTGCTTTAATCAGAAAGCAAATTATATTTTAGTAAAGTTTGTGTGACGTGATTCACATTTTAGAGGGAAGGAGAGGATACTTTTATTTATATCACAGTGGAGTATTAGGCATGCAAGCAAAAACAGGATGACATAAAAGTAGTGTTTGGATCATTGAAAAGGCTATATTTCTGAAATAGTATAAAAACCTAAAGGTTAGGCTTAGTAAAAAAAACTGAAGGAAATATTGAAATTTATAAGTCTTTGGATATTATAACCTATAACATGATCAGCTACTTAGGATTTAATATCTATTGATAATATCAATATGATGTTTTGGTTTTTTATTTATAAATCTGTTTACTATAATTTCTCTGAATTAGTTCACAGAATATAGAACCTGTTCACCAAAACAAAGACAAACTCAAATCAATGCCTATTCCTTGTTTTATTTTATTTTATTTTAGAGGTAGTAAAAAAGAAGGAATGATGTAAGACTTTTAAGTTTCTTATTTTTTTAACTGTGATAAATATAGTTTGAGGAACTTCAGCCAATAAATATGATATACATTAATTCTCTAATATCCATAATATATACTACATTAGTTAAGGTGTAGGTAGGAAGAGGTTTTTATGTATGTATGTGGGTGTGGCAATACCATGTGGAGACCAAGGCAGGTCTTATCAAATGTCTGTCCATTCAACTACTACTGATCTTTCTACACCCTGTGTAGCCTCTTCATAAAAGTGTTAAAAATAGCCAAACCAACAAAAATACCAATTCACAAGGAAAGACTAAGAAGCAACCACAATTCCTTTGGTTCAACTGAGTGAAAGCAAACGAAGGTGTGAGAAGTTTCCAGGTCCTCCATGAATTTGTGTGCCTGGTACTCTTTCTATTCTTGTGGTCAACATTTCTCTTACTGCCCCGATGATGAGTACATGAAAGGCCAAGGTCCCCAGTGACCCTCTCAGGGTGGATCCCTTCAGTTCTATAACAGACTCCCCACCCTCACATAATACCTATATATGGCTCTATTACATCAACAAATCCACATCCAGGATTTTGTTCCCATCAGCTGGACTACAACCTGTTTCCTCTCTGCAGAGAGTGCTGGGCCACTGGGAGAACGTGGGCTAAGCTTGCCCTGGGTAAGAGGTGTTTGTGATGACTAGACATTTTTGAGTAGTGGTGCTGGCAAACGGAGGTCATGACGTTTTCACCAAACTAGCAGATGGGACAGGTATTTCCCGCAGCTCTGAAAGGCGAGATATCCACAAGGGTTGTTGCTGATAGCGTGCCTTTGGGCACATCTTCTCAACACTTTCAGCATCCTCTACTGGAATGAGTTTTACCCTTCTGAGTGCCAACAGCCTTATCTGGAGTCACATAATCTTGTGGCTCCAGCTAAGTAACTTTTAGCTTCATTTTCCTTATCTCTACAATGGAGATTAACTCATTAATTCAATATATGTTTATTAAGGTCCTTCCTTGTGACACATAACGTGTTAAGCGCTAGAGATACAGCAGTGCATCTAGTAGACGCTCAACAACTGGTAACTGATATTAAGCACAGATGATATACTTGGCCTTCCTTTCTCCTCCGTGGCTATTGTTAATCAATAATTGTTTTTATTGCATATCTATTCTGTAGCTAGCTGTAGAAATAGTACTAGTAGTAGTAGTAGTAGTAGTAGTAATTAATAAGAGTGGGAGCCAAAGCCCCCAGTTGCAAGCAGCTCATGATCTAGCTGAGAAGACATAATCAGCTCTGAGAATAGGGAATAACATGGATTCTTTCCTGTCTTTAGCATTTACATCCCTGACCTTTGAAAACATCAACATCCAATTCCAATATAGACTTCCTAAATCAGAATCTTAGGATGAGACCTGGACATCAATTTATTTTAAAATTGCCCAGGTGATTCTAATTTGCAGCCAGCGTTGAGAACCACTACATAGGCTAACAGTTTGTACCTGGAGACTGGCCGCAGAGCCTGGATGGTAAATGTAACTGAACTGCCACAAACTATGACATCCCAGGAAGGAATACAGAATTTAGCATCATCATCAAGTAAGGCTTGAGACTCTTGGAAGTTGGGATTAGTACTTCTTTGAAAGTTTTACCTGACTCAACGTCTATACCATTCATTTTTATAAAAAATTTTATAAAATAGAGATTCACATCATATATTAAGTTTTATCCAATTAAAAGTTATTTAGGAAATGTATGCTCCCCAAATTAATGGCTGTTCTTCAGTCACTTGTCATCATGCTTCTCCTTAACATTCCAGTTTTGTCTCTTGTGACTGTCCTTGCACCCTGAGATCCAGTCGTACTAAACTGCCAGCAGTTTCCCCAGGTTTGTCCCATTCTCACTAGCCTTTTGCCTCTGTTGTTACGGCTGTCTGAACCCCTCTCTCTGCCTCCCTGTCACCTAGTTCCTCTCTCTTCTCCAGGACTCAGTGTGGATATCATTTGCTCTGCTGAATCTTTCCTAACCCCATATCTAGTTAGGGAGCCTTCCTGGGACTCCCATTACAACTTCTGTGTCCCTAGAAAGGGTCTTATTACGTGGTGCTGCCTGTTGATTGCTCTGTATTCCTCTCTGGACTGTAAGTTTCACAAGGACAGGAAACATACCTGTATTAGTCAATATTTTATCCTCATTTTCTACAGCATGCCAAACATAGAGTAGATGCTCAATAAATATCTGTTGAACATGTTTGAATACAGATTTTTATTTGTACACATACATGCTATGTGAACTATGGAATCAGTTATCTAGCTCTTGCAAACCCAAATAACTTTCACATAAAATTTCCAGATAATTGGTATTTTCCTGTGAGGTAACACTTGTATGCCAAATTTAATGTATTCGAGAGCTAATAGATGTCTCTTCTCTCCCACTTACCTTTGACCAGCTTGAGCTTTAATTCCCCATCTGTAATTGTGAGACCCTTCCAGCCAGAAAGCTTGGGAATGAATAGCATAGGTTCTTTCTAGCTGTGAGAGCTATGATTTCTGAGTCCCATCCTTGAGGACCTATGCCACACATTCACACAAGAGATTCATGCTCTAAAATCAGGTGTTTGCTGTTACGAGTGCTAAAGGACTTTCTGGGCTGCACTGTGGCCTCTCTGGCAGATGGTGCTAGAGCCCGCCCTGGCATATCTCTGGGAAAGGAGGTGCTCCATAGTGAGAGCCAAAAGTCCCAGAACTATTCTCTATAGCTTCTTGGAAGCCCCCAAATTCCCCACAGAGGAGTCTGCCTCGTAGGCATGAGGTGTGAGCAATAGGCTTTGTGTTGAAGCAGAAATAACACACAAATGATAGCCTAATAAACTAGTCATTACATCTAATTGCTGGTATTAGTACTTTAAATTTCCATTCTCCAGGATCATCGTTGTTTTCATTATTAAGTAGTTCCGATTTGCAGCACTTTCCGACTTTGTCAAAGATCAAGTTACTATAGGAATACATTTCAGCTGTCTTTTTCGGAATTCATAATTTTGTTGCTCAGTTCAGTACAAACAACTATGTGCTTCTTTAATGAATTAAAATTTCAATCTGGAACACTGGCTGGGCCCAATTCACTCACTGTGGAGTCAAAGCTCCTTAGCATATCAAAGTGATAAGAGCACAAAGAACAGTGCAACCAAGCTGTATAATGAGGGATGGGGCACAAGGAATTTAAGGCAATGCCTACAGTGCCCAGGGCAATGGTGCTTTTGCATATTCCCTGCTTGTTTTTATTGTTAGGTACAAGATGTTCCAATGCTGTACTCTGCAAACTCTATGTCCCAGATTATCCTGCATAGTCTTAGACCGACTCTGTATCCTTTTTTTTTTTAATTTGGATTTCATGTAGACGTATACCTTTATTCTTTATCAGACCCCTGTTGAACCACATCGGCTTGCAAATTCTTCAAATTCCAATGATGCTGAGTTATTGGAAAGAAGAAAGGTGGTATAGAACAATCAAGTGCTTTGGAATTTGAAAGAGTATGGTTGGCATCCAGCTGTAACACTGGGCAAGGTTTGAAATCTCATCAAACCTCCCTTTCAGGTTTATTGTGAAGATCAGATAAGATCATAAATGAAGTTTGAGTGAGATCATTGAGATGTAACCAGCTCCAGTAGGCAGAGATTTATATCTGTTTTATTCCCTGCTGAATTCCAGTGCCTAGAATCAATCATGCCTGGTATATAGTATTCACTTAATAAATACATTTTGGATAAATGAACATCACATATGCAAAATAGTGATAGTACTTGGTGCATAGAGATAATCAATAAATGGAAATTGCTAGTATTGTTTCCAGAATTAATGGGAACAAGAAAAAAGTCTACTCAATAGAAAAAAACTTAAGAATGCTGTAGAGAGACACTTTCAAAATGGATTAACTTTTCTTCGGGAGGTAGAGGGTTTGTCATATGTCTTATGAATTTGTTCCCATAACATATATAACTGTATCCTTTCTTACGGGCTCAGTCTTCCCATTGGAGAAAATGACATCTACACTGGCTGGTGGTGCTAGAGTTAAGACATACACGGTGTCAATTTCCGTGATACAATGGAATGTGACTCACCTAACTGTCACAGCCAGAACTCTTCTGAAATGATCGTTTTCACACAGCATTACCAGCAGGAAAATGAAAGCATGGAGAAAACCCTGAAAGAGTGGTTAGCTAAACACAGAACTTTTACCCTTCTACTATTTTACCCACACTTGTTACTGGTATGATAGTATGTTGAATCCACCTCTATCACAACATGTACCTCATGTATTTTCCCAACATTTTATTTTGAAAACTTCAAATCTGTAATAAATTGAAAAGGAATAAAATGAACATAACATACCCTTTATTGAAAATTTGAACATTTGCCTCATTCACACATGTGCTCTCTCTGTATACATTCATAATATCCATATATATAAAATACTATACAAATATTTTAAATAGCATAAATATTAAAAATAAGTTACAGACATCATGGTATGTTACCCAACTACTTAACTATTTCAGCATCTACATCTGAATACCTAGAACTCTCCTCTATATAAACACGTTAGTCACCCAAGGCATTTAACAGTGACATGATACTGTTATCTTATTTATGGTCCATACTTACATTTTCCCAATTATCATAGTTATGTCCTTTTAACTGTTATCCTGAAGTGGCAGTATTAGTATCCAATCAATGATCATACATTGCACTTAGTTGTCATGCCTCTTTAGTATCCTTTAACATTGAACTCTCTCTCTCTCTCTCTCTCTCTCTCTCTCTGTCTCATATGGAGGGAGGGAGACAGAGACAGAGAGAGACAGAGACAGACAGAGAGCTCTATATACATATATATATATATATATATATATATATATATATATATATACCTGTATATATATGTGTACACACACACACACACACACACACACACATACACATATGTCTTTCACGACATTAATGCTTTTGAAGAGTTGAATTGTCATGCAGAATGTCCCATAATTGGGATTTGTCTTACTTCCTCATGATAAGATGTCAAACGGTTTTGCTAAGACTCAAGATAGGAGACTGTATATGCCAAACTGCATTTTATTTGCCTGTTGATGTCTGTCTTCCCTACCAGCATGTGAGCATGTTACAGTGAGGAGCCACGTCTTATTCATCTTCACAAGCCTATAACTCAGCGGAGTGCCTGGCACATGTGGGTACCCAATAACTCACTGGCTTGCCTCCAATCATCCTTCTTTTCATTTGTCATTTTAGTTGCTGCACTACCATCCACTCAACCACCCATACTGGAAAGCTAATTATGCCTGACTCCTCACTTTTCTCTCTTTTTTCTCCTACCTCTAAGCAATCACAGAGCCCTAACAATTATACTCGCTGAACATTTCTCCAACCATTCCCTCATTTCCATTCCTATTTCAGACCTTCATCATCCCCTTGAAAGCTATTAGAGCAGCCTGCTCAGGGACCTTCTTACTGCTATGCCAGTGTTGGTCCCATCAAATCCAACTTCCAGCCAGATTTCAGAGTGACCCATTTAAAAAGCAAACCTGACCACATTGCTTTCCTGATTAAAAACTTTCAGAGACCTCAATAATTTATGGGATGTGGTCCAGCCTGATAAAGAAGCCTTCCATAATCTGTCTCCTTCCTCCTATCTCATCCTGCCTTGAACTTTTTGTTCCAGTAACAGTGAAGCCCTTGCAGTGGCATTAGTAGCCTTCATTTGTTCACAGCCAGCCACATAGCAAGCGTTATAGTGCCTCCATTATGTATATGACTCACTTAATCCTTGGGTCAATTTGTGAGGTAGGTGGAATGATTTGCATTTTATAGACGAGGAAATGATCTGCATTACCAGCTAATAAGTGGTAGAAACAGTACTTAAACACGAACCTGCAACCCTGCCTTTCCCTCATTGCCAAGGTTGTCTCAACTTGCTATGCCACTTCTTACCTTCATGCCTATTCTCTGCATGTAATGCCTTTCTCTAAACCATTTATTGTTGTTGCCTAGCTAACTCTACTAATCCTATAGAACTTGGACCTAGTATCTTTTATTATCTCTTGTGTAGAATTAGATACCTTCTTGGTACTTCTAAAATAACCTAGCATAACTTGAGTGCTGCATTTACATTATAATTTAAGGATCACTTTGTATAAGATCAGACAATTAAGTTCGCGAACTCATCCTAGGAAAAGTGCTACATACCCCATGGCTGAATATCACTATAGTCACCTTTGAAGTACTCTCCTTGGGAAGCTATGCACCAACGACTGTGCCTAGTCCCCCGTTCAAAGCAATTTTGGAACCTTTTCCTTAGAATGGCCATCAGAGCTGTCATCATATTACCTTTGATGTCCTGAATGTCATCAATATGTCTTCCTTTCAATATTTCCTTTATCTTCGAGTAAAGAAAGAAGTCATTGGGGGCCAGATCAGGTGAGTAGGGAGTGTGTTCCAATATAGTTATTTGTTTACTGGCTAAAAACTCCCTCACAGACAGTGCCATGTGAGCTGGTGCATTGTCGTGATGCAAGAGCCATGAACTGTTGGCAAAAAGTTCAGGTTATTTTGTCTAACTTTTTCATGTAGCCTTTTTAGCACTTCCAAATAGTAAACTTGGTTAACTGTTTGTCCAATTGGTACAAATTCATAATGAATAATCCCTCTGATATCAAAAAAGGTTAGCAGCATCATTGCAACAAGTTTGCAAACTTAGTTGTCTGTCTTCTCCCCTAGACCACCAAGGCTGAAGACCCCATTGTGATGTTCTTATGTGTCCATAGTAGAGTCAGTAATAACTTAGTAGACATTGGCTGGGGGAGTGCATGGATAATGACAGGCTACAGAGCTCTTGATGCTGCCGTATTGCCCATTGCTGGCTTGGGTAACGACTTTTTATTCTCTTATCAAATTTTCAGTCACAAATTTCCAGTCAAAAGAGATAACTGAGTTGTGTGACAGAACTAGAATTCAAAATTATCTTTATACTGGAAACAATATGAAACTTTAAAAAAATTCTTAAATAAATAATGATTGAAAAATTAACATTATCTTTCTCTAGTACTATTACTTCCTCTAGTACTATCAGCACTTTTTGCATTTTACATTTTACATACACATGCATTCATATTGTTACACTCGGGTTAGAATACATCCTATGTGCATGTAAAATGCAAAACGAAAAATGCCTGTATGTGGCTATTTTCATTGATCATGGTGTTTTAAATATTTCTATATGTCCTTAATATTATCATTTCAATTACTAAATAATATTTCACTGAGTTGAATTTATTCAATCTATTCCTCTAAACTTGGACATTGAAACTTTATTTCAGTCTTTGGAGTCATAGATAGCTGTTCTTTGTATACATTTCTGTTTCTGTTGAATTATGTCATTAGAAGACACTCTAGAGACTAAAATTACTGAATAAGAGCAATTGTTTTATGCATTTTTTTCTTTTTTTTGCTTGTTAGATTATTTTATATCCTTCACTCTTCTCATGGCTATAAATGTATTAGTCTTAATATGTTGCTTTCCAAAAGGAGTATAACAGTTTAAATAATCACTAGGAATAAATGAAAATAACAGATTCCTTACATTTTCACCAGCAATGGGTACATTTTTTAAAATTTTGTTAGCTGCTTTAATAGGTGATTAAATGTATCTCCTGGTTCCATCAAGGATGGTCTTTCCCCCTGTGTTTCGTTATGGATATTTCCTCTGTAATTTTGGTGCTCATAAAATGGCTTATGCAGATTTTAGGTCCTTGAGCTTTTCCTTCTGAATGTGAATGAACTCTTCATATATTATGAATGTTAATTTATCTGACATTTTGAATACAAACATTTTTCTCAATCATTTGTTGTTATGCAAAAATTTAATTTACATCAAGTTTTGCTTACAAAGCCTTTCAATTTCTGTGTATTCACTCGTGATACTATGTCCTTTGAGGCTCTTCTACGGATTCCTGTATTGTGAATGGCATTGCTCTAACACTTTGATTTTCTCAATTGTCGTATTTTATCTTCTCGTTTTGTTTTATTTTTTATTTTTATTAGTTTCAGGTGTACAAAACAGCATAATAATTAGACATGTACACCTCTGTCATATTTTATCTTAATACAACTTAATAAATAAGACTTCTTTGCCACTTTGAGAAAAACTGTCTTAAATTTTCACATGTTTTGGGTTTATTTCTAATTGTTCCCCTCTTTCCTGTTGTGCACCTTTTTGTATTGGCACCAGTACCACACAATTTTAAGTTTTCATACTTTTTATTAGGTTAATGTCTGATATAACTAGATTTTCTCCTCATTTCTTCTTTTCAGATCGTCTATTATAGTTTCACCTTTTCTCACCTTTTTCATGCAAGTTTCGTAGAATTCTAAAAAATCATATTGCTATTTCTACTGAAATTGCACTAAATCTGTCAATTTCCTTGGGGATAAGCAGATAGATTTCTAATTTTTAGTCTCGCTGAGGCTAAAATTATACCTATTTTATTTTATTTTTTTTAAAAAACTTCCGTAAGGGTTTATAGGTTCCTACAAAGAGTTTTGCTCATATCTTGTTCAGTATAAACCTTAGTGTTTTAGATAAAACACTTTGCTTTTAATAAAACAAAGCTAGTATTTACTAAGCCTGTAATATGCACCGGGTATTATGCTAAGTGATTTTTATATATTAAGTCATAAAAGACCTCTGTAAGGTAGCTATGGTTATTACCATAATGCCTCAGAGGAAACTGAAGTTTAGGTTGGTCACATAATTTGTCCAGGGCCATGTGGCAGTTAAATGGCAGAGCTATAATTTGCACCCAGAATTGCCTGATTTTAAAGGCCATGCTTTTACCTACCATCCTGCACTTAGTAAACTAGAATTATGAGCTATTAAGATAATGGGGTTTAGCCAGGATAAAAGCAGAATTCTTGTGCTAAGGTCAATATTTCAGATGGATAAGAAAAGGAAAGCCAATATCTGTTCAGAAAGTGAAAAAGAGCTCAGTTATTTAGTAAATCTTTTATACAGTACCAACTAATAAGGTTGCTTTGGTTGCTTTAAAGAAAGTAATGAAATCCAGTTCTGCATTCATTGATATATGATGTCAGTTTACGGAAGGATAGTACCAGTGGATCACATCTACAATGCTGTGTTCTTAGCCCCAAGCTTTAAAAGCGGCCTTTATAACTGCAAGTTTCATCAGGGGACACTAACGTGAGAGAGAGAAATTATGTAGAATAAATGGTGGAAGGATGGGAATTTTCAGCTTGGCTCAAAGAAGACACCCTGATGAGCTGCTTCAGTGAGCACGAGGGTATAGATATGTAGGGAACAGACGTTTCAAAGAGACAGATTTTGGCTCTAATAAATTCTTGAAGAATTAGGCTGTCCATCGGTGAAACTGGCTTCCTTGCATTTTAGTGAGTGTGTCATCCTTTGAGGTATTTGAGCAGAAGCCCAAGGTAACAGAAAAGGGTTTCCTAAATTGTAAAGGAAGTTGACTTACATTAGTGTTTTGTTTTATTTTGTTTCTTTTTAAGTGCAGGTCCAGGACCCTATGTATCAGACAGAGACCACAGTTGTTAGAAATGCAAATTAGTGGGCCCCACCCCAGACAACTGAATCAGAAACTGAGATGGTGCAGCAATGTGTTTTTAGAAGCCACCTAGATGATCCTATGCATGCTGACGTTTGAGAATTACTAACCTAGATAAACTCTAATGTCTCTGACAATTCTAAAGTTTGACTCTTACTCTGTCATACAGTACACTTTTATATCATTCAATACTATAGCAATTGTATATTGCAGCTAATGGAAGTTTATTGTCAAAATAACAAAGGGACCTCATTATAAAGGGGTTTCATTGATAGATGGCTTCATGGTGTCAACCTTGAGACAGTGTTTCAGTTGAACCTTAGATATCCTAATAAATGGTTGAAGGTCTCCCATATACACCAACCTGTGTTCACTAGGGAAGGCATGGATCACCCTCATTATATGTCTAATTTTTTTCAAAGGACAGATAAATAAATGGAAAAAAGTCAAGTTATCCTAGTTTTACTCTTTCATCATCAAACTGAATTGATGTCCTCTAGAGGTGGGTTGGAATAGATGGGAAGAACTTTAAATTTAATTTCTTATAGCTAAGATGAAATAGGTGTTGAATTGCCCTTGTCCCTCACCTATCTGTTTCTCCCACCATGCTATGAGTTGTTTGGTGTTGAGACCATGTCTCATCCATCTTTGTATCTTTCACGGTGCTTAGTGCAATGCCTGTGAAACGTTGGTACTCAATCCTTGCTGATTAAATGTAATGCACTTAACGTGGTAAATTATCTGGGTTTGAAATGTTTTTTATATGAAATCAAACAATTATGATTAAACAAAACAGAAAAGACTAGAACCCTAGGTTGCCCCAACCAAACACAACCACCATTTACATTTTAGAGTAACGGCTCTCAATCTTTTTTCCCCATTTTCTAAAGCTTTATTTTACATGGTTGTAGCATACTTTGCATAAAATTTTGAATTCTGTTTTTTTCCTCCATCATTGTATATTAAGGAATCAAACTACACAATTCACTCACATGAGCTTTTTAAATTGCTAGAGCTAACTTGATCCTTCTCATCAACTTAGTAGGTAATTGGAAAACTTAAATTTGACAAATAATGGTATCTTAGCCTTTTCTAGCTAAACAGTGCTTGTGAAATAGTGAAGTTCAACCCTCTCTTTCAAGATTGTATTAAAGAATCCCATGGATGACTGGTTTATTGCAGATAAATGCTCAGTGTTTCGAATTTCCTTCCCTTCCTTTGCTTCTTTACAAAATGGCATCTGGATGGGGTTTATTGAGGGTGGGCTGGAGTGGGCAGGTAGATGGCTTATGTGAGATCATGGTGATGGGAAAGAAGTCTCAGGTTTTTTCCCTTTATTCCAATGCCTGACCTCTGCTGATTCACTGGCCTTCTCAGAGCCCTACGTCTACTCCCCTGAGCCCACTGAGATATGGGGGCCCCAGAGTGCACACATTGCATTTGGAGAGAGCCAAGATAACTGTTTCACGCTCATCTAGCTAGCCATCTTCATCAGCCAGTGTTACACCATCTCTCCTAAATTATTTTGGATATTGGTCCAGAGTTGAAGGTGAGATTCTTCCAAATGGAGAAAAGGAACCAGCCCTGTGCTTTCATCTTCAACCTATGGAAAAGTCTCCCTACCCCTTAAAATATCTCCTTAGAGAAGGAAAGTCATGTGAGTTTCCCAACTGCTTCCCCTAATTGTTCTCCCATCTTGTTTGGACTCAGCCTTGTGTCAGCATGGATAGAATGGTTCTTTTCTATTCCTATCTGGTTAGAACTACCAAACCACACTGTTTATCCTGTTTTGGACGCACTTAAAACAAACAAACAAAAAAAAAGGAACCAAACCAAATAGAAAACACTTTTAAAAGGCCAAACTCTTGAAATGAAGAAAGGGGAACTCTGAAATTTAGAAACCCTTGCTGTCACTCCCCAAATGTAGCTTTCAAAGGGTATTTATGCTTAGGAAAGGCTTTTTTGGGACTTGAAGCTGATTCTTGATGCCATAATGTCTGAGGCGGTGTTCATTCTTTTCTTCCCTGGGGAGACAACCTCATTGCTCACCTGCAACCTAACAGGATTTGAGGGGGAAATAAAATATGTCCGTTTACAATTTCTGAGTTTTATACATGTTAAAATTATATCAAAAACACCCCTGTGTGCCCTGGTATTATGTACTGAGCACTGTGATAGTAGATTATATACTTTGATTTATTTAATCCTTGAGTTTATTTAATCCTTTATTCTTATTTTACAAATGATATGCTGATGCTCAAAAATAACTTTTCCTAGGTTTCACAGAGGATATTCTTTCACCTACATCATGCACAACATTTAAGCAAATGTACACACCACTGTTTATTTAACCACTACTCCATTTTTTTAATATTTAAATTGCTTCAAGTTGTTTTAAAGGCAGATTTACAACTCCTGGTGCAAGGACCTTGGGCTTAGAATTCAAAGGCTACTTCCAACCAAATGAGGGAAAACGTACAGATTAAAAGATATATCAACAACCAAATGCACTGCAATGACCTTAGTTGACTCTTGATTCAAACACAATGAAAAATCAGTTGGGGAAATTTGAACATTAATTAAATGGTATTTGATAACAATAAGCAGTTATTTATTTTATAGGTATCACTGACTTTTAAAGAGTTCTTTGAGATATATATTGAATTATTGCAGATGAAATCATGTCAGGATTGTTTCAATCTAATACAAAGGTGAAGTACTGGGTGGGTGTGGGGAGGGTAGCTGGAACAAAATTGGCCATAATTTGATGATTGTTGAAGTTGGGTGATGGACACGGGGGGGTTATTAATCTATTGTTTTGTATATGTTTGAAATTTTCCATAAGGAAACATTTTTTTTTTAATGGGGTAACAAATAGAATAGCATGCTTCCTGAGTTTTAAACAAGGAGGTATTCTTTTTCCGATATTATTAAGCAAACATACACTTGCATGATTTGGGTTCCAGTCCCCATTCCCCAATGCCTCATTCTAACCACACACATTCCTTTTGCTTACTATATATCACTTGACAAATTCCTTTTGGATGAGCTTTGTCAGATGAAAATTCTTTCTCGGTATGGAGTAAAAACAGTCACTGCTCTTGAGTGGGGTGTGTGTGTGTGTGTGTGTGTGTGTTGAGGACATACGGTCAATACAGCTGGTGAGCACGGTGGTTCTCTGAAATAGAATTTGCCGGAGACTTGTTATCTGTTACCCTGCTTTGTGCTGCAGTGTTATCACGTGTCTGAGGAAGTGTTTCCCCTGCCAGGCAGGAAGGAAATTTAAAACGAAGTGCCGGCTTCAAATACCCAGGAGGCACACACTGACACCTTTTACTTGTCTGGTTGGTGAAGGCCAGCTGTCCTGCAGAGTGTCTCATTAACACCAGGGGCTTGGCCAGGCAGGGTGCCCCAATTTGAGCATGCGTGCTATCTGGGCACAGTTTTTATTCGATTCATGAGATGTACTAAAGTCACATTGCATTAGACCCCTAAAGTGCACTTGTTTTCTGTAGACCTGTTTACACTGTTTCATCTCCTCTCTCCTCCCTCCTGGAACGGAACCAGGTATCAAGTTACCAGGCAGTTCTAACTTCACTGACATGAGAGGAGGCAATGTTTCATTAATTACTCTTGCTCTCTCAATATTATTCAGAATTGCCATTCATATAATTATTAACATTTGTTTAAAGGAAGCGGGAGGAAAAGGGACAAAAATAACATTCAAGGGGGAGAAGGAGAAGGATAGTAAGACTGTAAGAGATTGTCCATTGCAGAATTTGCATGAAGCAAGTACATTATCATCTTGAGATTCTACCGGATTCTGAAATGGAGACAAAACACTGAAAAATAGATTAAAGGTGTGAATTTTTCCATAAGGCACAGGATGAAATTTAATGTGTAGGAAAAATTTCCCTTGAATTGTATTGCTTCCTTTCATACCCTGCACAAGCTAATGCCAGGATTCAGGATGAAAGATGATGGCCTTTCATTATGTCGTTCTTTCTGCCATAGTCTTTCTACAAAATTCAAAGAAACCAGGAACATGTCATTAAAAATACTCATATGACAGTTATTCTAAGACATATCTCATCATCAAACTCCCAGTATATACCAGTGGCTTTTTCATATCTTTTACTCCCAAAACTCTGTCATTGGCTTTGTCAGTTTTATACAAGGTGACAATTTAATGTGGGGCATATTGATTTCTGAAGAGTAGAGCTAAAGAGGGCAAATTGTAGATGGTGATGGTAGTGAAGATGAGCAGGTATAAATGGGATGAATTTCCTACTCTAGTTCTTTCGAGAACTGCCATTATCAGGAAATGCTTCAGTTTTAAATGGAAAGCAAATGGGAAAAAAAGAAGTTAAAAATATGCAGAACCTGACATATACTCATATGTATACTCCATTTTTACCAGTCTTAGACAGGAACTAAAATGTGTGCCAGTCCTAAGCTGGGTGCTTCACGCATTTTATTTAGTTAAATCCTGAGAAGCATGTAGAGAGGTATATTTATTCTCTCTACTTTACATACGAGGAAACTGAAAGTTTTGAGTTCAGTAACTTACCCAAAGTCATACAGCTAGGCAGTCGTGGGGCTAAGCTTGGAAACCAGCTCTGTCTGAATCTGTCTGTTTTCTTTCTACTACACCTCCTCTACCTTCAAACTGTGAGAAAACAGTTAATGACAAGCAATAGAAAGAGGATAGATGTTAGATTCAGACCCAGCAGGTCTTGAATATCTTTTGAGAGGGCATTTTTAGCCATCCACAGTGGTAACTTTTGGCGTTTCACTGCATTAAGATTCTGAGTTCTGTAAAGAGGATGTTACCAGCAGTGCTGTGCCCTAATTATCCTGGTGTGTGAGTGAGACCCTTCACTTGCTGATGTCCCCCTGCCATAGACACTGTCAGTATGGTCCTGTCTTTCCTGCCAAACTGATAACTTCTCAAGAGCAGAGTATGCACGGTAGGCATCCCTTTATTGCTACAGCAACCAGCTCAGTGCCTGATATGATACGTAGTGGGCAGCACATCAAGGAAATAGCTGTGTATTATGGAATGGAAAGACATATAAATTTGGGGGTCAGGCATCCCTGATTTTAAAGTTCCGGTTCTACTAACTAGTCGGTGTGTTTGGGGAAATGTCGTTTGAATTTATTTGAGTCTCACTTTCCTTATCAGTAAAATGGGATTCATAACACTTACTTGGAATGGTGTTTAAAGTTTGGAGGCAGTGTAGGCTAAGTGGCCATTGAAAATGCGGCGTTCCGTGGGAGGTTGCCAGCAGCAGCAGTGTCCGAGGTGCACAGCACTCCATAAACGTTGGAACAGTGACATCATTATAAAAATCTGGGTTATAAACCACGTACATCATAACAGAGAAAGAAACTGCCATGAACCTGTCCAGAAGAAATAATTTTCTCATTTAAAAATACAAGGAAAACCATTTTAACGATTGAGAGTGCTCTGTCTTAGGATCTCTAGTGAAATCCTTGCCAAAAAAAAAAAAAAAGACTTCAAGAAGTGTCTGAACGATCCCTTCAAGTTGGGAAGAAAATTACACTGGGTCATCGCTAAGAAACCTCCAATTCAGCAATTCTTGAAATCCAAGTTCATTTTTGGTAGTAAAGTCTACCCAGTCAAACACCAAGCCATACTGTTCAAGACAAATTATTAGTAATTTGCCTTTGCTTCAATTGCATGAATTCTTTGGGGGAACTGAAGAGACCACAACTACCTTTCAGTGAATCTGTTTTGCTAACATCGACAAAAAAATAATGAGGAAAAATGTAGTTTGTAAGGAAGTGAGTGATAATCATTCAACATTTGATTTATACTTTAAATTCAGTGAACATAGCAAAATGGTTTTGAAAAGTCACCCAGGACCAAAATTAAATAGCTCACCTTATCTTGTGACGAGTAGCACAGGGGTTCAGGCTCAGCATATGTTTTAATAAAGTTCCCGTGTTCGGGGAGTTTGGCAAATGTGTGGAGAGCAAATTCCTCTGTGACCCTATGGAACCAATGCACCAGTGGAATGCACAAGCAGTGGGTCAGAGAAAGTCTGGCATCTCTGAGAGGCAGGACAGCAGAAATGGGCTTTCTCGTTAGCCCTACACCAGATAAGTGGAGCATTGGCATTTGTGTCCACTAAGGAAACTTTTTAAATTAGGAGGCTATTGAAAGACTAAAGAGTAGTGTCTGGTCAAATGAAGTCAGGAATGGAGACTTGCCATGACTGAGTTGGCCCTCCCTCCAAGAGGACATGCCATAAAGTTTCAAATATTCACATCTCTTCCTCTTCTGGGGTGAACAACAGGTCCACCCAGATGGGAGGCTGTTTACACACAGGCCCCTAAAGATGTTTACAGTTCCACTGAGGACATATGAGAGATCATTTTTATGGTGTCCTACTCATCCTTTTATGCACACACACCCCCAGCTATGCTTCAAGATAGCCTAGATGGCATTTCCTCTGGTAAGTTTTCTTTTATTTCCCCTCCCCTTCCCCACCTTTCATTGTGCCTTATTTATTTATTTGTTTGTGTATTTATTTACTTATTTTATCAGTTTCAGGTGTACAAAACAACATAGGGATTAGACATTTACACCCCTCACAATGTGATAACCCCACCAACTCTACCACCCCTCTGACACCATACATAGCTATTACAATACCATTGACTATATTGCCTATACATCCTTTGACTATACATATTTTTAATTATACTTGACATTCAATATTATTTTATATTAGTTTCAGGTGTACAACATAGTGGTAGGCATTTATATAATTTATGAAGTGATCCCCCAGATATGTCTAGTACCCATCTGACACTATACATAGTTTTTACAATATTATTGACTCTATTCCCCAGACTGTATTTCCCATCCCTGTGACTATTTTGTGTCTACCAATTTGTACTTCCTAATCTCTTCACCTTTCTCACCCATCCCCCCACCCTCTAGCAACCATCAGTTTGCTCTTTGTATCTATGAGTTTATTTCTGTTTTGTTTGTTCATTTATTCTGTTCTTTAGATTCCACATATAAGTGAGATCATATGGTATTTTTCTTTCTCAGTCTGACTTATTTCACTTAGTATAACACTCTCTAGGTCCATCCATGTTGTTGCAGACAGTAAGATTTCATTCTTTAGTACAGCAAACTAATACTCCATTGCATAAATGTACCACAGTTTCTTTATCCAATTATCTACTGATGGGCATTTCGGTTGTTTCCATTACTTGGCTATTGTGAATAGGGCTACAGTGAACATAAGGGTGCATACATTTTTTCAAATTAGTGTTTCGGATTTTATAAGCTAGAATGTATATGCGGTAAAGTGTTTTCTTACATTTTTTCCAAAGGAAAATCTCAAATTATCTTTGCACTTAAATTTTGTATGTGGAACTTTAAAAACTTTTTAAGAAAATAGTTAAATCGATTGACCTTTTTCTCAGTTAGCCTAATTTCTTGAAATTAAGGGTAGAGACTTATTCCCCTGAGACACATTTATAGAAAATTGTACTTCTTGAATGTCTAGTCTGCAGAGTCCCACTGGCAGCTTGTACTTGTTTTTTTCAGTTCTGGGAGGTGAAGACTCAGTTGTTCATTTATAGAAGTCCTCTTCCCCTCGCCTACTGTCAGAATTCTGGCTTTGCCCTAAACCACTTCCCCTGCCCTGCCAAGCTCTTCTTTGGGATTTCATGGTAAAGAATGAAGAATAGTGGCCCAACAGAGGCAAATTCAGAAGGTTCATTCAGAAGTGATTTAGAGAAAAATGCTAAGGAGCAAACAACCACGATGTTTAAGAAAAGTGAATACAGAAAACAAATAGGAATTTTAATAGCTCACTGCTGTTTGTGAATATCTTTCATCATGTTTGAAAAATACAAGTAAAACACCTGTGTTTTTTTTGAAAATACATTCTGTTTGTGGAAGTGTTTTTCTGTGATATTGTGTACTACATGAATTATAATTTCATAAGCAAAGCTTTTAAAATTTATGAATATGAGCATGCGTACATCTCTACAATTTTCTATAATGTATGTTCCCAATACTTCAGATTCCTGGTTTCTCACATCCTTTTCTTTTTCTCATTATAGGCCCCTTCTGGTCTCATAGTGGTTTCCTTTTCCCCAGCCAGTTAATGAACAGTTACTTAAATGAACCCTGATAAATGTCTGTCCTCGCATGATCTCAAATTAAATTCCTTATAAATGTTGAAATTCCTGGCTAAAATGCCTCTTATCATCCTAGAAAATGAAATTGCAGGTTCATTTTTCAGAAGTAGCTAAGAAGAGCCTACACTCATAAATCGTCTCATTGTTAAGGTAGTGTAGCCTGGTGGTTAATTAAGAGCTCAGCTCTGAAACTCATTCTCATGGTTCAGTTCCAGTTCAGCTCCTATTGTCTGTATATAATCTCAGGAAAGTTATTTGACCTTCCATGCCTCAGTTTACTCACCTAAAAGGAGAATTTTAATACTGCTAGCCTCACGGCATTGTGGTGACACTGTAAATGAGTTAGTTCATGTAAAGAACTCATAGAGTTAGTAGCTGGCACCAAACATGATAACTGCCCTCCAGAAGAGGTAGTTTTAGAAGTTGTTCTGCAGATAATGTATGAAGAGTTGTAGAATTGAAGGTGACCATGTTTGGTGATCCCTATTTGAGTTTCTGGATTCTGATTTATCTATTCACTCACTGAATGCTGATTCATCAAGCTCCTGACATGGCAGTTCTGACATTATGCCAGCCACCAGGGCACAAATATGAATAAGACACAGTTGTTGCCCCCAAAGAGTTCACAGACTACAGACAGAATGAGCACATAACAAGTTAAATTATAGTGGGAAAGTACAAGAATAAGATAAGCCTGTAAGGTGCAAAGAGAAGACTAATTACAATTGTCTAGGGGCTCTGGAAAGACTTCCTAAAGGAAAGGAAAGATTAGCTAAGCTATTGAAGGGTGACTAGGTGTCCACTAGGCAAATAAAAAGAAATCAATTCCAGCCAAAGTAAACAGTGTACAAAGTTATGATCTAGCAAGCAATTTAGTCTTACTGGAGTATAAAGTTTGAGTCAAGAAATGGCAAGTGATGGTGCTAGAGCAGTGGACAGGAGCCATGAAAACCTCTTGAGCCCTGTTAAGAAGACAGATTTGAGTCAGTGAATCCTGCTGTTTGTTGCATATCAAGCATTTATGTAACCAGGGCACCAACTCAAAGTTGCCTCCATACCCTGAGCAGACACCACTTATGACCACACAGTTATTTGCTTCCACCCATCCTCATGTTTTCCTACATTTAGTACCATTTGAATGGAGTGCTTGCGTTTAGAACCTTAGAAACAGGATTCTATCCAAAATAAGCAAAGCAGAAGTAAGGATGAATTACACAGAGATATAACAAGATGAGTGCCAAGGCCCTGGAATAACTAATTGCAATGAGCATTATGCCTTTCTCATTAACACCAGTTTCTCATTTGCAATGACTAATAATTTTCTAATTTCCGGGTCCAAGTTTTCTTTAGAACCTCTTGTCCAGACTAAACTAATCAGACTTCCTGTGTCTAGAAATATTCTGGCTTCTCACCCTTGCTCTGAATTTTTTTAAAAAAACTAAGTTGCTATGGAAACTATTCCCCTATCTTGCTCTTCATCTTACCCATGTGCCTATTTACCTTTTTCCATTCATGTTACACTGCTGAGCGGGAACCACTTTCCTCCATCTAATTAAGTACTTAGGTGGCATCTCAGTTAAGGTTGCACCAGTCTTTGGGCTGACATAGTCCTGGCAGTCGTTGGTGTTTGCAGCTTTCCCAAAGCAGCCTTTTTTTCTTTGGGTGACTTTCTAATAATGAAAGCCATTTTTTTTCCAAGAGATTATTGCCTTCATCATTTACAATCTCTGCCCTTAGACCGAGGAAAACCCTCAGCCAGAGGTCTACTACAACTAGATTGATAACGTCAATCTTTCTAGTTTTCCTGACAACCATAGTTTGGCTAACCAGAAGCCCCAATAAAGAATCTAGCCACCCAGCTAAGCTTGTCCTACCCTGGATGTTACACTGCCTCCTCTCCTTTCCCCATGATCCCGAACAACCATGTGTCCTTTGCTTTTGGGAAAAAGGAATAATTAATTAGCTAATTGTTGATAAGAAGATTACCTGCCTCAGCACAGCACATCATTTCTACGTGGTCTTTGCCTGTTTTCCCCTCCAAAAACTTCCCTTTTTGCCTACAAATTTTGAACACAAAACAAAATAGTCCTAATTCTTTATGTGATGCTTTGACTTCTATTATAACTGCTGTCTCAACAACAGAAAACCCCTTTGGGGCTCATTTAAATTCTTTAACTCTTTCCTGACATTCTGCAGAGAGGTTTCCTAAGTCTCAAAGCACTTTAGTAAGTAAATAAACTATATTCCTATCTTTGGCAATGTTCCAACAATAATCAATTTTCAAAATTGAAGGATAAATACTGAAGGACCTCATCAGATCAACTACCTGATGAGTCATCATTAGATAAGTATTGTATAAGTGTGTATTATTTAGTTTCTGGTTTTTTCCATTTCTTCCTTATTTAAATAATAAGAAACTCAAAGCAAGAAGATATGTGAGAGCTAATAATTATAAGCTTTTGCATGCATAGATACCCTTCTTTCTAATTAAGTAACAATACATTTTCAATATATATACCCTTACTGGGATGTCAGCTCTCTATGTTCAAAAGATTAATTTCACTTCAATTTTAATGCCTAAGACAGTCTTAGAATGTTCACAATAATTTTGACCCTGAAATACATCTAAATATTAAGGGGGAAGTCAACAAAATGCTTAAATGCGTCATCTGAAGACAGACCTGAATAGCATTCATTAATTATGTGAATGTGTAATGGAAACAGCATGTGGGCTATTATCAAATTATGTTAAATTTAACTAACATTCTAACCATTCCAGTTCATACTTACATTGGATTCTGCTCTACAATGTAGCATACCAGAAACACTCTTCTAATTGTCTGAGGTAGTCATATTAACTGTGAAAGGCCTTCATAAATGAGACACTGCCCTTGAAGTTATTTATTGAATTATTTTGAGAAAGGCATTGCTAGCCACAGTGAGAACACCAGTTCTGAATTTTAAGTAATGTCATTTAAAATATGTCCTATTAGGAAATTTATAGCTTTGTCCCTTTTGCCTATATATAAATCCCTCTGAAGCATAAATCGTCAAACAGAGAAAGAACACGTATCCACCGAGCGGCTGTGTGCTGACAAGAACTAGGAAAATAAAAGTAACTTCAGACTATTGTACCAAAAGACCCTGAGGGTGGAATTTTCTAGAGTGCCGGTGCTGCAAGCTAATGTATAATTTTTGTTTCTCTGGAAAATATTTGAATATCACAATAGACTAGTTTAGGAGTTGCATTGATGTTGTTAGTTCTGTGGGATGGGGTCTCCAGTGACAGATACACTTGGCCTTCCTACAGCTCATAGCTAGCCAACAGTCACCTTGTACACTCAAAACCTGCAACTAATGCTTATCAGCAATTCCTAACTGATCTACCTGAAATGGTAGTTTGGTTCGGCTTCTAAATACTGGATCCAAAACACGTCAGAGGAAACAAATGGGTCTCTGAAAAAGAGAAGATAGCAATTATGAGTTTAAATATTGTTTTTTCAGCTCATAAGAGAAAATGACACGTGACTGGCTATCTCATCCCTGAGAACTTGTTCCAGGGATAAATCCTTGTCTTCCAAATCAGGATGGGATGCATTCTCATAGCAGAGAGATACTATTACTATTTACTACGCTGACTTGCAAAGCCCTATCGTTCAAATATCACACATAAGGATACTTGAGTTCTTTGTGAATTGCTAAAATTCTATGCTTTTGGAACACAAAGAAAAGCCAGACTGAGATTTCCTAACTAGGATATATGTTAAACCTCCAACTAACTGCCGGGAATATATACATTTTGGAAAATTGACAGAAAATGCTCCCTAGAAGAGAGCTAAATGGAATGGGCTTCTGGGGAAACATTCTAAGCAGGAACAGGATCCCAAAGCAGAATTTCCACAGGAAAGAAAATGAATAATCAGCTTTCTCTGCCCTTCACAGCTGCCCGTCTCACTATTCAACAACTGGCAAAGGAGCTGTGTTGTTACAAGATGAGCCCTGGGGAGCAGAATAGCAGCTGGTGTGCAGGCAGCAGAATGTCCTGGCAAGCCCTGGCCCCAGGAAACAAACACCTCACAGGTTGAAGGTAGAGCAAAAGGGAGAAATGAAGCTGATTCACTGAGGAGGATCCTTGTAGACGGCGAAGAGAGCCAAGACCTCCAGAGCAAATGAAGCTTCATTAAGGCATCTCTTAGAAGGAACACCTACAGACATTTGTAAAAATAAAATGCCCCTTCTTAGAGACAGCGATATTTGAAGTTGTGTTTACAAGAATAGAACTTGCAAGGGCCCAGAGGAAAGTGACGGGCTGGGATGGGATGAAATCATTTTCTGCCCTTCAAGGGAACAAATGCACTTCAAGGAGACTAAGCAGGTGATTAGGGCCAAATTCACACCAAGCTCTAACTACCTGATCTCAGCCAAGTCTTCTGCTCTCTTCCTGAGCCTGGTTATTTCTTAGTGTGTATTAATATTTCACAGACAACATCAGTTCATTAAGAATAGTATTAATCCTAGGTGGAAAGGAAACACTTCAAAATTTGTCACGTAATTGTTGGCATTTTGCCAATATGGAAGTAAGCCATTCTCAAAAACAACAACAACAACAGCAACAACAACAACAACAACAACAAAAACTAGGAGAAAAAAAATATCAATCCGTGATGAAATTACCTAACTGATATTTCAATGTATTTCCTTTCCAGGAGCCTTTTTAAAATTATAACATGGCAGCTCACGCCCCTACGGCCATACCTCTCCCCACCACTAACTGAAGCTTCCTGCTGGGGCTTCAGTGTGGCAGAGCAGTGAGCCAGGGCCCATGGGCAAGAACCTTTGAGGACACCGAATAGCAGGTCGTCCTCCTAGAATTGCCACTGTCTCCAACACTCTCCCACTTCAAGGGCACTGACTCTTGCCCTGTTCCCAGCTTTCCGTCATTCCTGAGATTCTTTCAGCTACAAGAATTGAATAAATAGAATCCTGAGGACATGCTAGGAGTTCAAGGAGCATTTAAAAAAAAGAATTCATGAAGATTTATGTAGTGTAACACTGTGCGGGGCCCAGCAGACAGGTGCAAAGGGGAAGAAGATACATCCATCTTCATGAACACAACTGACCCAACGTAAATAACTAAAGGAGTTATGGAAGCAAATGCAAAATGATACAGGCTTTGTACTATTACTTGCAATGGTACTGGCTTGTCTGGGTCATGACTTCTGGTTGCCTAGTACTTTGCTCATCATAGTTGAGAGCTGCAAGAATTTCATTTGGATAAAGAAGCAGAGAATGGAGAAGGCCAAAAAAGGTGCTCTCTTCTGAAACATTCAGGCCCAAATCTCTTTCTCAGACAAGAGAGGGCAAAGCTTGGTGGAAGAGCTCCTTTTTAAATCGAATCCCTTTTACTGTTCACTGTTTGTCACTAGCACCACTGACTGGATAATTTAGCTAAAGCAAAGCAGAATGACAATTTTGGATGACACAATGCATTGTTACCTCCTAGGAACCCGGAGAGTGTTTCTGGCAGGATCTGCCTACGTCAAGGCATGTTCAATAATGGGTTATTGGTTCTCATTCCAGTATTCCATGTCTGTCACCAGCTAATTCTGTGACGTTTGACCACTCTGGGTCTGAGTGTTTTCATCTGGAAAAAGGGGCTAAGAAAATCAGTTCTGCCTGCCTCAGAAAACTGCTTTAAAGGACTGATAAAAGCACCTCAAGGCACCAAGAGATGAAAGATATTTCTGTAACCTGACACTCCATACGTTAGAACTAAATCCACAAAGAGTTGAGTGCCTGGAATCATGAGGCACGAGCAGTTAGTTATGTGAACCATATTTAATTGTCGACAAAGGCAGACTCTCCCTCTGCTTCCCCCCCATGGGTGCACTTCTGTGGTCAGCATATCTGCAGTCCTGCAGGCTGAAGGGGGGCCTGGTAGTGAGAGAGAGGGCAGTGTGAGCCCTTTGATAATATAAAGAGAGAAACAAATGCCTCCTCAAACGGAGTACCAAGAGAAAACAGCTTACACCTGGCCCTGGGTATTTATCATGTTCCTTTTTCTTTTTTGCCCAAAGAATTGGATTAGATCCTGTGTGGAATTGTGACTGCTTACACATCTACATCCTGACAGGACAGCAGAGCAATCTGTTTTCTAAGGCCAGAGCTGTTTGCCCCTCCACCCCACCACAGCTCTGCGACTTTTCTCTCCTCTCTTCATCCCAGTGATGCTTTTTTATTTTATATTATTTATTTATGTATTTATTTATTTATTTTTCCATCCTTTTGAGTCTGCAGCCTGCTGGTAACAAAGGTACACAGCTGTTCTCTGGGTCCTAATTTCCAAATAACTCATAATAGGCACTGCCTGCTTTCCACGCAGTTGGCTGCCACCATGATGCACCAGAGTGTAGGTATTTTAAGGAGGATTATGGTGAAGTATGGTTTTGTCCAATGGTTTAAGAATAGAATGGCTAATGTCTCCCTGTAATGCTCTGTTTTCCTTGCTTGGTGAATGTATGTTCTAGACTGTTTGCTGCAGGGCAGTACTGAAAGGCAGCGGGCACCATGCCCCCAGATGTACCCCATAGCCCTGGATAGGTGATAAGCTTAGCTACCACTCACAGAGCAGGTCATAATGATCTTAACTGTCCCACCTCAACAACAGCGCTGGGTGACAAGTATCTCATTGTCCCCATTGTATAGATGAGGAAACTGAGTGTTTGAAAGGTGAGGTAACTAAGGTCATGCAGCAACTGCAAGGCAGAGCCCCGGTCCCAATGAACTCTGTCAAAATCCACTACCTCTACTGAGGTGGGTCAAAGTGTAGACAGATTGCTCAATGTATGCAAAATAAAACAAATGAAGCAGAACTTGGTGAAAGGTCTCGTTTTATTTAGGAGTGTCTCCAGAACCTGACACAAAACCCACAACTGATATTTTGAATATGTCAGGGAAATCGCATCCTCCATAAGGTCTCAGTCTCCAGGAAGAGTTATTCAAGAAATCATTCTCGCCTCTCTCTTTCTCTTCTCCTCTCCTCTCCCCTCTCCCCTCTTCCCTCTCTTCTCTCTTCTCTATCTTTCTCAGTGCGGTGCAGCCCTCGGGAGGTCAGCAGCTTATCAAAGTTGTACCAGAAGGTATGGGATTCAGAATTTCTGCTAATGAGGATGGGAGGGTGGGCTGAAGTTTACCTTTGTACCCACTAAGAAGGTAATGTTTGCCAAGCAAATTATAGGGTAAACACACTTGCAATGGAATATTTAAGCTACTTAGGAGAATAGATTGCTTTCAAGCATCCATTCACATGCAAATGATTGATACACTAATTATAAATCATTATCTTTAACGCCTGCTCCCTGAGGACCTCTCTTAGGTACAACTTTATTAAGTCACTATTGCTGAAAATATAGAACAGCATCTCTATCTTAGATAAACTATTTTAATTCAGATTTTCCATTGGTTCAGACAGGCTTCTGGCCCTCCTACACCCCACCCAAATTAAATATTTCACTAAGAAGCATATACCATGTTTCCTCAAAAATAAGACCTAGCCGGACTGTCAGCTCTAATGTGTCTTTTGGAGCAAACATTAATACAAGACCCGGTCTTATTTTAATGTAAGACTGGGTATAATATAATATAATATAATATAATATAATATAATATAATATAATATAATATAATACTAGGTCTTACATTAATTTTTGCTCCAAAAGATGCATTAGAGCTGATGGTCCGCCTAGGTCTTATTTTCGGGGAAACACAGTATTGAGTGCATCCTACATGTCAGACACTGTTAGGAACTGACAATCTAAAGGTGAGTGAGATAGGATTTCTGTTCAGAAAAGGCCTGTAGGAAGTTTAATTCTGTTCTTTCTTTTCAGGAGGTCAGTTTCCACTCGTGAATGTTTAAGACCACATGGGCAGCACTGGGGTAGGGAGAGAGGAGTAAAGCATCACCAGATGACAGCCAATGTCCTCTGAATAACATGACTCCAGATTGACCTGTACTGTGTAGACCAGATAGGTTTGTAAACTGCCACATAAATGTTAGTCTTATCAGACATTAAGAAATTGGGTTTTAATTTCCATACATAGTATTACAATCCAATATGAAATAAGAAGACCCAGTAGCTTTTAAAGGAAAAGGAAGGACCTGGTTTTGTTGGACAGCAGTGCCTCTTCTGGCCAAAATCTTTGAGGATTAAGGGGGATCCTCTGACAGTTTTCCGATCATCTAAACCCATAGCTTTTTAAGCACTAAACTCAGCTTTTTAGTGTCCTTTTTGAATTGAAATCTTTTTCAGTGGATAAAGCACACTGGTATGCACTGTTGAACAGAATGTGCTGACTTCTTGTATCCTTTCGGTTGTTCAGCCCAAAAGCCTGGGCATCAAACTTGAGTCTTTTTGGTTTTTTAAATGTATTAAATTTATTGGAGTGACATTGGTTAGTAACATTGTATAAGTTTCAAGTGTACATTTCTATAATGCATCATCTATGTGCTGCATGTGTGCTCACCACCCAGAGTCAGTGCTTCAGACTGCAGATCAAACTTGAGTCTTCTCCTCACATTGCATTCTCAGGCCTCCTTCAATACGCATCCAGAATCCGACCACCTCTCACCTTCACCTCCACGTCTGGTACAAGCCACATCATCTTTCACCTGGACTTTTCTCAGAGCCTTCTCAAGCTTTGTTTCTGCCCTTGCTGCCTTACAGTCTCTTGGGATGCTTACAACCATAGGACATGTCAAAGCCTGCGATGGCTTTGCATCTAATGCCAGTCAGATGGCCTACAGAGACCTACATGACTTGGCTCGTCTCACTGATCTGCGTCCCTCTGCTCCTCCTCTTGCTCTCGCTACCTCCTTGTTATTTCTCAGACAGGCATGTCTCCATCTTGTGGCTTTTGCATGTGCTGTAGAAGATACCTGGCAACGCTCTTCTTCCAGGTATCACCATAGCTCTGCCTCACTCCCTGGAGGTCTTTGCTCCAGTGGCATTTCACAGGGAGGGCTTCCTTGGCCTCCCACTTAACATTGCTGCTCCCCACCCCAACCTGGCACTCCCTTTCCTCCTTCCCTGCTTTATTTTTTCCTTTATTTCATCACTATATAGACTATATATAGTGCTTACTTATTTTGATGTCCCTTACCCACAGCAGAACATAAGCTCCACGAGGGCAGAGATTTTTCGCTTATTCACTGAAGTATTTTCAGCTCCTAGAAGACTGAGTAGCACCTAGCAGGCACTTATTAAAATCCTGCAGAATTAATTAATCTATGAATTAACCCTTATGTACATGTCAGAGTCTCTGTAGGTGCCGAGGAAGCATGGGTTGTTTGCAAACAAAGCCCCGCTATGGCCCATTTCTTTGTTTCCACATTTTTTAAAAGGAGGATGTGAGTTTACAATGTTTCAGTAGCTAAATTACTTCACAGTGTCTCTTTTGGGGTCCATGTCTACCTTTTACAGACTTCCCATTTCCTCCATCACTAAGGGACTAGTCCCTGTCACTTTTTGCTCTTACCAGTGCCACCTTCTAAAACTACATTCTTGCCTGTTGTTTATAATGTGTGGTAGGGTCAGTGCATGTTAGGCTTTCTCCTCAAATAATATTAATTAGGTTCAGAGATGTGTGAGTGACTCACTCCCTGAGACTGAAGTGATGGCTCATTATGGCAGGATCACGGTGACACCAGGACCCTGGGCAGCCATTGATATCTGCTGTTAGATGCTTAATGCATGTTGGCTACTCGATGCTTTCTTTCAACATACTTTCTGTATTTCCCATTTCTAAGCCATTTTATATATTTGTGGTCACCAGATAATTAGCTGATAGATGAGGAACGTGTCTCTGGCCCTTTTGTTTCATCTTGGGTGCAATAGGGAAGTTTTTATATTTGTCATGAGTTTTGCAAGATTTTCCTAAATTAATTCCTAAATACAAGTGAGTCTATAACCCTGTTACCCTGAAAATAAGACCTAGCCAGATAATCAGCTCTAATGCGTCTTTTAGAGCAAAAATTAATATAAGACCCAGTCTTATTATATTATATTATATTATATTATATTATATTATATTATATTATATTCCCAGTCTTATAGTAAAATAAAACCAGGTCTTATATTAATTTTTGCTCCCAAAGAGGCATTCAAGCTGACTGTCCAGCTAGGTCTTATTTTCGGGGAAACACAGTAGTTCAGGGTGTTATACTTGCTAGTTAATATGTAAACATAAAATGTATTGATTAATTCAAATTCAATATTTTTTTATAAAAGTGTATTAAGGTAAAAGTAACTATGCACTTGGTTTTATACTTTTCTATGCCAGAATTTCTGAAATGGCCTCAGCCAAGAAATGAGTTTTCTCATTCCCAGTTTACACTGAACACAAGTCATCCATGCCCAAGGTCACACCTACCACACTCCTCCTCCTTCCCCATCATTTTTGGCTTTACCAGCAATTTCAGTGACAGCCAGTTATGGCCTGAAGTATAAGGAAGATTTCAGAGGTCAGAATCCCCTCTCCGAAGAGGTTAGGTTTACCTCTGTCTTCTGATCTCTGGTGGCCCTGTCTCATCCTCTCTGATTTCTGGGATTCCAGATTCACGTTCGTGAACGCATCACTTGAGATTTTTGTTCTCCTTGAATAGAAACCTTGCTACTCCTCCGGAGACTGTAGAATCATTGTGGCTTTAAGCTTTGCTCTCTGAACTACAACCTTGATCTAAGCAACAGGAAATGCTCTCAAAGTCATGTAATTGCATATGAATAATTAAATGAATACAACTTGTTGGACAATGCCCATTTGCCAGGAATTGTTATAAAGGCTTCCCACCCACTATTGTACTTACTCTTCACAGCACCCCATGAAATGTATCTTTAATATCTGAAATAGCTAACATGTCCTGCTAGGCAGTGATGAAATTGGTGTGTAACCTCTATAGGTATGCATATGTGGCCATGTGTATTTGTGAAAAGGTTTCTTTAGACAACAAGAAAAATATGTTTCTACTTCTATTTAGGAAAATAACCATTGAGAAGTTTTCAAAGAAACAAAAATCTAAATAACCTACTACCTATTTACTAATTATTATAAGCTTTGAATATCTCAATACATGCTTTTTAAACTTATCTTTTATTGTTGCCTATATCAGGTCGCTTTTCCTATCTCCTAACATCACCTCCTTCACCTTCCTTTTGACTGTTCTTTGTATTGTAAGTGTGGTTCCTTTCATAGCTGCTGGCTGCTGGCACTAAGTGCTAAATTTCCTCATCTGCCTGTCAGTTTTGAAGTGGCTTAGTTATTTCTCCTACCTAGGGTTTCCAGGCAGGAATTCCTACCTGTTCTCAGAATTATTTTCGCTTTCCCGTTCCTGAATTCCAAGAAAAGTTGGTTAGGAAATCGGGAAAATCAGCTCCTTGAACCCAGTAATACCCACAATGGGAAATAAACGTACTACTCAAAATGTATCTCTTAGACATTTTTCCTATTTATCGCTAATGTTTCCAGGCGGGAATTCCCGCCCATTCTCCAGAATTTTTTTCACTTTTCCATTCCCGGATCCCGAAAAAAGTTGGTCGGGAAATCGGGAAAATTGGCTCCTTGAACCCAGGTGGTTGGTAGTAACGGCCATCACTTTGTGGAAACAATTCATCGTGGAGAAGAGAAAACAGTTTATATCTCAGGATTTGGGAATGGGAAAGAGAAAATAATTCCTGAGAATGGGCAGGAATTCCCACCTGGAAACCCTACTCCTACCAAACAGATCCACAAGCTCTGCAGTGTCTTTCTCCTTTCTGTCTTCTGAGCAATGCAAGGAGTGCCCTGCCTCTTTTTAATTTACATATTAGTGATTCTCAATGTGTTGGCCACAGATCATTTACAGCAGTTGGGACACTTGCTAAAGTTCAGATTCCTGGATCCCACCCTCAAGATATGATTTGGTGAGTCTGACCTGGCCTTTTTACAATTGTCTCTAGTGAGAGAAATAAGGAATAAAATTTGAAAATCACTGTTCTAGATGAAAAAAAAAAAAATTCCTTATCATTTCAGTCTCAAACGGGCCTTATTTTCTGGACAATTTTAATCATGAAACAAAATAAGAAGCAGATTTCTTCATAAGGAGAAAGACACAATGCTGGAGTTTTTCTGCATGGAGGGTGTTTTACATACTCACTCTCATCTGGGCTTCCAGTCCTATTTCTGAAAACTTCTGTGAAGCTTCCTAGTAAGCATCTAATAAATACTTGTCTGTGCAGTGTTTGATGGTTGCCTTGGAGCCTGCTGCACAAGATTAAATTGGTCCCATAGGCCCAGAAGTGGCAAATGTTGGGTTATTACAAATATGTGCTGAATATTGTGTGTGTGTATATGTGTGTGTGTGTACATGTGCAGGAGTAACTTTCAATGACCACATGTGTATTGATATAATCTTCCGTGGATGTTAAGTATATACATTTGTATATGAGCAAATATAGTATATATAGAAACCTAAATCCTGCTTCTACTTTTTAGGCTTTAAATGTCCATTATACCCTATCAACTCATTATGATATAACTCTGTTGCTATGGCAGACAGAGTAGCTTAAAAAGCTGAGATAGTGAAAGATGAGAACGGATGAAGTATAGGTTTTATATGGCTGTGTTTTACCTGCCTAGTTGTTGAAAGGCTGTGTGGAGAACCTACCTACCGAAGCCTTCCAGTTTCATTCAAATATAAGTTCTTTGGCATGTTTTCCGTATTAGCCTAAACGCAGCCTCAGAATCTTTCTTAACACAGTGGTCAAGGGGTTGATACCAGAAGATCAAACATACCATGAGTGATGAAAACAGTTTGGAGAGAAAAGAGAAAAATACTATTTTCTTTTTCTTTGAACTCTTAGTGCTTAACACAGTTTCTAATACCTAGATACTCAATAAATAACTATTAAATAAGTGAGCGGTTAAAAAAAAAAACACTTGTGAATAATTTTATGACTTTTAAGTTGCATTCCTCTTTAGACAGATGTTACACACCCTTCCTATTAGCATTTAGGGCCTACCCTGGACATCAATGGTATTCCATCTTGGATATGTTGAGGCCACTATTTATAGTAGCTAAATTCTTCATCCAAGAGTATCACTGCCAATTCCTGTGTACTGAAGAGATAGAAAATTGCTCAATGACAGAGACAAGATAGATACTCTCATCTACTAAAGTGGCACCATGTGTTTGTTATTGTGATAAGTGCTTTACATACATCCTTCACATTTAATCCTGGCAGTAACTTTGTGAAATAGAGTTTCCCCCCATTTTAAAGATGAGGAACAGAACACAGAATGGTTGAGTAGCTCCCCCAAGATCACACAGTTCAAAAAGTGGTGGAACGTGGCTTGTTTTACCTGCCTAGTTGTTGAAAGGCTGTGTACTAGCTGTGTCCATTTATAGTACTAGACTGCCACTCACCGTAGGTGCTATAGCTCAACCCTGCTTGACTCCCCAGTATGTCTTAGCTCCCTACACATAATAGGTGCTGAACAACTTGTGTGTGTGTGTGTGTGTGTGTGTGTGTGTGTGTTTATGTGTAGCTCAGTAAACTGGCAAAGAGTTTTGGTACTCTAGATAATTTTAAGCATCATTTGGGCTACTCCTCAGTATAGCATGGTAGGTAAGACCATGAACTCCTACAGCCGAATACCTGGGTTTGAATCCTTGAGCCACCACTTATAAAATATTGGACATATTATTCCTCTGTGCCTCAATTTCCTTATCTGTAAAATGGGGATCCTTATAAGGATTAAGTAAATTTATATGTGTAAAGAGATTAGAAGAAATTTGGCATAGAGTAACCCTAGTTAAGTGCTTTTTAGGATTATTATTATTATTATTATTATTATTGTGCAGAAGAAGGGAAAATCTAGTTTTCGGTGACTTTTCTGTTCATTAATGTTTTATGATGCAACAACAATGGGTCAAGTTTGTTAGAGAAGACTGGCATGATGCTTGCCCCTATGCATCCAAAAGTCTGTCGGGAAATAGGGACAGTTACCTAATTGCAATAAGTTATGAGAAGTCTCATGTCAAATTCAGGGCAGGTGGGTGGTGTACATAGCAGGAGATCCAGGTTGTGGAAAGCCTTGCCTGATGATATCTCCTGGCAAGACTTTAGATAAGAGCAGGGCATGGTCACAGTGGTCTCTGGGGTACTTAAAACTGGCAGAAAAGAAATGAGGGATTCAAGTGGCAGACAATGGAGGCCAAGATAATGACTAGGATGTGGTTATAATAATCCAAATATAAGGTTATAAGCTCTCCATGTAGAAGTATAGCAAAAGGAGAGGAACGGAGACACATAGGGGATACTGCAAGGGACAAAGCAACAGCATTTATTAACTGACTAGGGAAAAAACATAAGGGATTACTCAAGGACTTCCAGCTCAGATGGATCTAGAATGTAAGTCTTCTGACTTGGGGCTCCAGTGGTAAGAATGGAATCATGGAAGGGCTCCCAATATTGTGTGGTTCCAGCACCATCTTGGAACTGATAAGGAATGCCAATTCTCAGGTCCCACCCCCATGAATCAGAACTTCTAGGGGTCTAGTAATCTGGCCTTTAACCTGCTACCCAAAGTGTCTGAGGAGCACGGCTGTAATTCATTCACTCATGTGGCATCTATGAATGGCTTACTATGAGAGGGCATACTACCCCTAAGGAGGTTACATTTGTGAATCAGAATCCAGGTGCCCTTAGTGGAATGATGTGGACATCAAAAATTTCAAAGAATCAGAAAATTACAGAAGCAAAAAAAGTACACTAGCACATTTAACAGAAGGACTTAAACTAGCCAGAATAAATAGGAAAAGTGCCCTGCAGAAGTGGTGTTTAGGATGAATTCTGCGGTAAGAACAGAGTTTCTCAGGGGAACACACGTAGTTGTGGACAAGTGAAAGAAGGCCTCGCAGCCGAGCACAGGAATAGTAGACAGGACAGGAGACGGGATGAGGATGGAACATGACCATGCAGGTCCCTTGGCTTACATCCCACATGGAATGGAAAAGCTATTGAAAGTTATTGGGGAAAGGAGCGGCTTGATGAGATTTGCATTTTTAAAAGATCATGTTGGCTCTACTTGTGTAGATTATCCTTAATACCACTGTAATCTACACAGGCATAAATTCAGCCATCCTTAGCAGAGCTCCTGGTACCCACTGAAGATTCCAGTTTGTCTGGCCCTCTGCCTTGTGGGTGGGAAGCTCAGCTCTGAGGCCTCCGTTGAAATCTGTGTGTTTTTCTGACCTTAAAATTCTCCTGGCCAGTTCCAAAGCAGTTATTAACTTTGAGTCTTAAACTGGCTTCCTACCATGAAACCACCAAGAGTTTCAATTTAATTTCCCTTTCATGCCCATTCACACCTTGACTCCTTTTGAGAAAAACCAACTATTGATACTGATAATAAGCTCATTTTATGCTTTGGAAGGGAAAAAAAATGCCCAGCTGAATTCACCATTAAATACACTCCTCTCATGATGGAGTCTACATTTAAGTCAGGCTCCTATTAGCCGAGAAAAGAGTGTCTACTGAGGTATGAAATGTTTATTGTAGCTAGTTCCTGCAAGCACTGCCAAAAGAGAGATAGTATTTTCAATGACCAAAAACTGCAATGCACAGGACATGAATTATGTATGCCTGTCTCTTTAAAACAAATCAGCATAAATTATCCCATAGGGCAGACTGCAGGAATTAAGGGCCCCCAACAGAATTATTTTGTCTTGGTCTTCTCGGCATCAGAAACTTTGGGATGTGAAAGTAGTGACTGAATGAGACTGCAAATCACAATCTTCAATGTTTGAAGGGGGGGAGAGGGGAAGAATGAGCAGTGACCTGCATTTCTGAGCATCATCTGTCAAGGTACCAATAATCAACACGTGATTATTATTCTCATCAGCCCAAAGCATGAAAGCAAATTGAGTGAAAAAAAAAATCTTCACATTATATGAAATGATTACTGCCTTTGAGCAATAATATCCAGTGATGTTGCCCCAGTGCTAGGCGGTGAAACAAATGAGGGCGGCCTGCTGTTAGTGCAGTGCCAGAATCATTACCAGATTCTGTAGACTCCAACCCCTCCCTTCTAGTAAGGGCCTGATTTAATTATCAGGGCTGGGGAAAGGCTGCTCAAATCCCCCTCTTAGATGGAACTTTTGGCTCTACATTGGGGAAGTTGGCTGTCTTACACAAGCCTCCTCTCCTCAACTCAAGTTCACATTCGCCACTTGGCTCCCCAGAACAAGGAGGGTGTCTGTTAAGGGTCTGTGATTGTGGAACCCAAGGACACACTTGTTGCTTTCAAATGTTGGTTGTCAACCAGGCTTCAGGGAGGCAAGAAGCAGCAGGAGACACAATAAAGGTTGAAGGAATTGCCAGTGGAGGCTCTGACCTTCCTGGAGAGAGAGGCTGGACATCAGGGAAGGATCTGAGAGGGCTGTCTGCTGCTGACCCTGTTCCATCAAGTCCTCAGCAGGTTGGAGAAATGCTAAGGTTAGGTCTGAATGTACCTTACAAACCGAGCTGGGAATAGCCTCTGGGTAGCTTCAGAGGATGGTTCTGATTGACGAGTTCAGGCAGGGATCTCCCTGCAAATCAGGGTCAGCTGCCAGCCCACAGGACATCTTTGTACAAGTTAAATGCCATCCCTTCTTGCCCTTGTGTAGAGTGCTGCCTTCATAACTGTAGTCAGCAGCCCTAAAGACTTAAATGTTTGAAATCATAGTTTGCGCCAAAGTATCACCAGATATGTACATCATTATAAAAAGAAGGGGACACTTCTGGTTTCAGTTATGACATTTAAAGAGCTTGGTAATGGCCACTCCTATTCTTACAACTAGAAAAGTGAACACACTAAAAATCAATGGCTTTTCTTGGACCCATCAGAGAATTAAAGATGCAGGGCAAACTCCCACCCTGAAATCTGGAGAGACAGGTTATTTTAGTTCAGGCTGTTATAACAAAATACCATAGACTAGGTGGCTTAAAAAAACAAACATTCATTTCTCACAGTCCTGGGGCTAGAAGTCTAAGATCAAGGTGATGGTATATTTGGTGTCTGGTGAGGGCTCACTTCCTGGTTTGCAGACAGCTGCCTTCTTGCTGTGTTCTCACACAGTGGAGAGGTCTCTAGCTCTCTCTCCTTTTATAAAGATATTAATTCCATCATAGTAGCTTTACCTTCATGGCTACATCTATACCTAATTGCCTCCTAATGCCATCACATCGGGGGTTAGGGTTTCCACATACGAATTTTAGAAGGACACAACATTCAGTCCATAACACAGGTGAAACCAAAGAGTCACAGTGGAAAGCTGAAACTCAAATGGTAATTCTAAGGAATTGTTGGAGGCTAAGTATGGACTAACTAAAGAGTGAGAAATTCCTGGGGACCACAGTCTAAGGGGACTTCTGTATTTTTGTGGGTTTTCCCCTCAGAAACCAAACCAGATTCTCACAGTGAAGAGCTAAGAAAGATCTCTCAGTTCTGGAAGGAGAGAGGCAGACTAACCATTGTGAATTGTGCCCAGAGCATTCTCCATAACAAATGTCAACTCTCCAGAGAAAAAGACTTTACCAGAGCTATAGCTCACCAGGGGGAATGACATTTCTCTGACTCTGGCACTCTCTAGCTCTCTTATTTCACCTGGTGGGTAGGGTAGTTAAGAAATAGATGTGAAGGTCATAGCCAAGAACCATAGCTCCGCTAGACGATTGAGATTTGTTCATAAGAACATAGACTATTTCGCCTCCCCACACCTTACCACCACACTACCAGTTTAACATTTTAATTCCAGTGGATTACAGCTGAAAGATCTGCAAGGCGTAGACTCTAAGAAGGATAAGGAGGAGGCAAAACCAAGGAAAGTAGAGGAATGTAAAGCCTCTGGTACCTGCAGATACAGTCAACATTAAAAATAATTTGACCAGATAACAGTTAAACTTGTAGATAAAAGTTTATTTACCTCAGTTCCTATTGCCTGATAAACCAAGTCTATCTTTCAATAAAAAAAAATCACAAGGTATGTTAAAACTCAAGAAAAAACAGAATCTGAAGAAACAAAGCAAGCACTGGAGTCAGACTCAGATATGATACAGATTTTGGAATTAGACAGGGAATTTAAAATAAATACATTAAAAGCTCTAATGGAAAATGTAGAAAACATGCAAGAACAGACAGGTAATGTAATTGGAGGAATAGAAACGCTGAAAGTCAAAAGGAAATCTATAAAATCAATAAATCAAACAAACAAAAAGGAAGAATTACCCTTGAGGGGCTTTGAAGTCCATAATGTCTGATTATATAACTTATCACTTACCACATTGTCTATCATTGCCTTTGTTTAACTGGTGAGTTTTGTGTTTCCCAAACAGTAGCATGAAGGACCTGACCAAGGTTGTATTTTTCCTTTGTTTCCTTCCGTAGTTCTTTACCCAGTGCTCCCTAGCCATAGTGAGCAGTTAGTGTATCTTGCTAATCTATTGCTTAATAATGAGGAGAAAAAAATTCTCCTAGGTCCTATAAATCGGAAACTGGTATTTCTCAATGTAAGAGCTTTCGCCTCTGATTGAAAATGTCATGTTTGTCAGATACAGATCATGTTCTCTTTCCTATTGCCAAATACCACATCTAAGAATTAAACCCTTCTGTCAGAGCATCAAAGTAGCCTATGAGATAAGAAGGTTTGCAATGCAGGCTGTAGCTCAGATGGTCTGGTATAAATGTTTGGCAGTTGTGGACACTTCATCAGAAACCTTGGGATAATGCCAGGCCACTGCTCAGAGTGCCACCTACGCCCCTGCCATGGTAGCCATTGCCAAGTTTTAATGTGATTTTAGGTCCCATTTAAAACCTGATGCAAACACCTGAGATTATCATTCATAGATATTAGCCAGAATGCAGAGGAAAAAGGAAATTGGAAATTTACCAGTAAATTCAGGTCACTAGCCACAAAATTATTAATAAGATCAAATGATACGTCCCTAAGGAAACTGTCTTCAAACTTCAGAAAAGATACATTCCCCCAAATTTCCCTGAGGTATCTTTTGCAGGCTCCCTTTTACATTATTTCCTACAAAATGGTTAGCACAGTTTCTAATTAAATATTTGTGTGATTCCTTGACCTCTTCTTTTGTAAAGCCGGAGTCCAGTGTGCTCACACTGAATCCCAAACACTCAGCATAATTCGTGGTGTGGAGTGGTATCCAATGTACATTAGTTAAATGAACAAAACAATCAGTAGGAGCTGAAGATTTTTTCACACCCCGCCTCTCATCCTAGCGTTAGTCTAAGTAAGTTGAGACCATCATCTGAGTAATGGCTCCTATTGAGAGTGGGACAGGGACAAAGACCGCTCAGGTTGGTGATTCACATTGGTTCCCAAAAAGTATATTCTGACTTAACCGTATTTATGAAAAGCAGAATCACTCTGTTTGTTACCTGCCCTTTCCTGAAAGTGCTCTCTGATTCTTTCTAGCACCAGTTTTTCTAATATGATGAGGGCTTAGAAAAATGCCAACATCACAAGTAATATTTATCAATATAAATGTGTCAGACAATCTTATACACTAGAATTTTGGAGATAAAGAGAAGTGGTCCACTCTTCTTATTTAAACAGGAAACCTCAAAATTCTTTCATTAATGATTTGCTCTTCATGGACTTGGCAGTAAAAATTCTGAGTTTAAAATTTTCCATATATGATTGTCCTACTATGTCCTTGTCCTATGCATGTTTATAATTAAAATGTTTAATTCTCCATTGCAAACTTCTGGGCTTCAATTCTGCACACAATTCTATGAGTATTATCATATACGCATACCTAGATTCTTATAACCACCATCACAGACAGAATAATGTCATGGCGGCCCTTTGAAATCAGACCCTCTCAACCCATGATTGCCATGTGAGCCAACAATCCAATTTCTAAGAATTTATTCTAGAGAAATGGAAACGTATGTTCACATGAAAACCAGTACATGAATGTAGCAGCATTATTCATAATCATCAGGAACTTAAAAAATAAAATATTACCATAAGCTAAATGTTACCTTTTTAATATTGTTTTTTTTTTTTTCTATCCCAGCATAAAACCATTAACTAGTCCATCAGTTGGAAGCTGCTTATCATTTCTCATACTCCCAGAATTTCCTAAAAGTAGGATGGTTAGGAGGACCATTAAATTGATCTAATTCAAGGCACTTGAGTTCAGTCAGATAATGGTCTGATAGTCTGTGCTCTAATCTAGGTGCCTGCACATGTACGAAGGGACCTAATAGCTCAGTGGCAGGAATTATCAAAACACTAAGTAGCACTTGTATCAAGAGACTATTATGCAATTATAAAATTAAAAACCATTAGTCACTGAAATTTTTGTCACTTTTCCCCCCTTTGGTGAGTGTTCTTCATTTTCTTCTATCTCAGTAGGCTAATTCTAAAGAATAATTTAATTTTCCAAATGCTCAGGAACACCAACTGTGTTCCTGTGTTCCTGAGAATAATTTAATAAAGCCTTCAGATTAACTTGCTATAATTTCTGGGTAGTAACCACATCCTACACAGTGGTGGTAAAAGGCTGTACATGCTAGAAACAACTATGGCAAAAGAATGGTTTTGCAAGGTGTCAAAGCATGAAGAACGTCACTGCAGAAATACCAGAGCAGAATCCCAGAGCTCATACCTCTCCACCTAGTCAATGTAACTAGTTTCAATTCTTTCTAGGGGTTAAAGAAAGAACTGAGAAAAAAATAAGGGCAATGAATGCCCTATTCTTTAGCTAGAAATATCTTTACCTCTAACAATCAGAAGGCTAGTTAAAACTCTAACCATCAAAGAACTTGCAGTGCTAAGAGGATGAAGGTAATAAATGATTTTGAACTTATTGATTTCCCACTCCAAGTAAAAATCGGGGAACCAAAAGAACATAAATCCCTTCTTTGTGAGAAGCCTCTTAGGAAGCTAAAACCCCAATATAAAGCAGGGGGCAGCTTGCAAAATGGAACTCCAACGTAGACATTTGAAAACTAATAGACCTTCTAACAGCCTCTGCTCACCCTGCACCCATCTGTTCCACATTCAACTGCACAGATGTACTTGATAGATGTTAAAAGTACTGATACAAGAGTCAAACCTAATGTTTGCAGGATGTTTGTATGGTTTATTAATTGATTGATTGGTTGATGGATTGATTCCTGAACGACTAGTCTCAACTGGTCTCTTGCCAACGCCTCTAGAGTGCTTATCTAAAGCCGCTTTACTCCACAGGTCATTCTTCAATGACCAGTCCAAAATTATTTCAATTTGGGTTCATAGTTTTTCCAAAATGATCTATATAAACTCACCCATAGGCCTGACCTTCTGCTGTTAAATCACCAGTCATCTGTGTGTAACAAACTTAAGTCAGGATTTGGAGGAGTGGAAAGGGGGTTACATCACAGAAAGGCAAACTTCCTGTTCTGAAAAGCTTTTCAGCTACCCAACTATGCGCCCAAGTCAGAGATTCTTCTTCTGCCCTCTCCCCGACTCCTAAATTCCTGCTAGTCTACACGCGGATCAATTTACACAGCTTTTGATTCCTTTGCTCAAATACTCACCGCCTAGGGCCTCACGTTCTATTCCCAGAGGACCTATGAAGGAATTTTCCTAACAAATACTCTTATATTTTCCTCCATCAGACCAGTTTTTTTTCCTATGCCACAAAAATCCAGGCTTAGCTCCTCACTGCTGATCTGAAAATAAATGTGACATGGTTCCTTATTTTTGACCTTATTCCTCATTCCATTACAACCCTCCCTGCTCACACCCCTACTCCCCAGACCAGCTGACTGATTTCATGTCCCTGATCTTCACCCAGCTCTTCCCAGGAGCATGAGTCACACCTGTCTGGGCGCCAAAACCCCAGAATGGGGGGTGGCACACACTGTCATGTTCAGGTTGGAAGGCAGCTCTGAGCCCATTGTGATTGCCTTTGAACAGCGTTCTGTGGGACACGTGGAGCCCACAGTGTTCGGGACCCTTGAGAGTTGGCAGGGGCCAACTCATGACTAAACCTGCATGGGTGGGATCTGGGGCCCCCGACCCCCATTTGAACCAGGGAAACGGCTTTTCTCTGCTTTATAGATTGAGCTTCTATCTAAGATTTTATTCCCCCCCCCCAAAAAAAAAAGTGTGTAATGCTTAAAAAACAATCATCTGGTGATATTGGAGAGGAAACTGAGACTCAGAAAAATGAGGTCTCAGCATCCAGGTTTCAAACGGTATTAGGGCAAAATCTTGCTGACTCAAGTATCTTACAACTCACCTAGAAATCGGTTATACTTAACTTTTTGTTTAATTTGAACAAATGTATGGCCAAAATTTGTTGGAGATATATATATATATATATATGTGTGTGTTTGTGTGTGTACATATGCAATTTAATAGTTTTTAGAATATTCACAGAAGTGCAGTCATGACTACAATCAATTTTAAACCATTTGTACCAACCCCTCCCACCCAAAAAAAACGGTGCACCCTTTGGCTGTCACCTTCCTATCCCTCCGCCCGTACCTCAGCCCTGGCAACCACAAATCCACTTTCTGCCACTGTCGACGTGTTATATAAATGGAATCCTGAAATATGTGGTTTTTGTGACTGATTTCTTTCACTTGGCATAATATTTGCAATATGTATTGTTATTTCATTTCTTTTTATTGCCAAAAATAATCCTTTGTGTAGATATATTTTATTCATTCATCAGCTGATGAACATTTAGGTAGTTTCCACTTTTTAGCTATTATGAATAATGGTATATTTACATACAGGATTTTGTGTGGATATATATTGTCAAGGTATATACCATAGGAATGGAATTTCTGGGTTACTTGGTAAATCTATGTCACCACAATAAGTTTTTGAGACTGCCAAACTGTTTTCCAAAGAGCCTGCGCAGTTTTATAGTCTCACCAACGTAGGAGGGCACCCATGTCTCCACTCATTACCAACACTTTAATTGTCTATCTTTTTCATCCCAGCCATCCTAGTGGGTGTGGAGTGGTCCTTCACTGTGGTTTGATTTGTCTTTTCTGCTGGCTAATGATGTTGAGCATCCCTTCATATACTTAGCAGTCACTTTATATCTTCTGTGGAGAAGTATTTATTCAAATCCTTTGCCCATTTCTAATTGGATTATTTATTTATCTTTTGTATTCAGTTATAATCAAGATTATAACTCAATGTATAACTTAGAGTAAAGTCCCTTATTAGAGATAAATGACTTACAAATGTTTTCTCCCCATCTTTGGTCTCTACTGTGTTTACCTGAAAATAAGATCTACTCTAAAAATAAGACCCAGTTAAGATTGTCAGCCAGATGGACGCTTTTAGGATGTTATGACGATGTTCCAGAAGAAGATGACATGATGTATTTGAATAAATGTAGATTGTTGTAAATGAAAAAATAAGACATCCCCTGAAAATACGCCCTAATGTGTCTTTTGGAGCAAAAATTAATGTAAGACCCAGTCTTATTTTCAGGGAAATACAGTATAAGTCCCAGTCTTATTTTGAGGGAAACACGACATGTCTATGTTTACGTTAGTAGCACAGTATTTTCACTGCTCTTACTTTGTGGTAAGTTTTGAAATCAGGAAGGGGAAGTCTTCTAACTTTGTTCTTTTTCATGATAGCTTTGGCTACTTATGTCCCTTGTAATTTCCTATGAATTTTAAGATCAGCTTTTCCATTTCTGCAAAGCAGGCAATTGAGATTTTGATAGGGATTGAATTGAACCTGAAAGTTATTTGGAGAGTACTGCCATTTTAACAATTTAAATCTACCGATCCATGAATATAGGGTCTTTCCATTTATTTAGGTCTTTACTTTTTTTCAATAATGTTTTATAGTTTTGCATTTCTTTTGTTAAATGTATTGCTAAGTATTTTATTCTTTGCAATTGTATTTCCAGATTGTCCACTGCTGGTGCATATAATAACTACAAATGATATTTATATACTGATATTGATAGTATATTCTGAATCTTGGCTGAACCCATTTATTAGTTCTAATAGTTTTTTGGTGGATTGCTTTGAATTTTCTATATACAAGATCATATCATTGACAAAGAAAGATAATTTTATTTCTCCCTTTACAAACTGGATGCCTTTTGTTTCTGTTTCTTGCCTGATTGCCCTGGATGGAAACTCCTGTACAATGTCCCACAGTGGTAACAGGAGTGTTCTACTCATCTCTGACATGTTCACTATGATTTGGGGGGTACTGCTGTGCCTTCCTGGTTATATTTACATAGGTTACATTATATACATAATTTGCCATATATTATATGTATAAGATAGACATCTATTTTGTAAGAGCATACAAGTTATGGTTCCAGGGTAGATAAACACCAGAATGCTGAGGAGCCTCAGATGGGAATTAGGTTAAACTTTAGTATTTTCCATCAGTTTGCTACTCAACAGAATGATCCTTGTTTGAGTTTCTCCCTACTTTTGTCACTTTTCACAGAAAGCCTGCCCACCTTTGCAGACATGTCCTGAGAGTGAGGTAAAGTAAGTCTATTGACAGGTGTTATAAGCTGGGAGCAGCGTTGTCTCATATAACAAAAAACCCGTTTTCAACACAAAATGATCATTACGCATGCATTGAGCATCTGCACTGCCCAGGCTCATAAAGATGGAGCAGGAATGTTCTCCTAACCCACCTGCTGAGCTGTTTGGACATTAGGCTGTTTGTGGGTGGCACCATGACACAACAGAAAGAAAACCAAACTAGGAGCCCAGAAAACCTGGTCTATAATCTTGATTTCTTTTGACTTTGACCAAGTCATGTAAGTGTTCTCATCAGTAGCATGGAAATTGTGGTTGTCCATCCAGCTGTCAGAGGGTTGTTAAGAAAATAAAAGGTGAAACCATATGCTGCTCGGCAACTCTCAGGTGTGGCTGTTTCAGCTGTACAGACTCTTATTAGATATGAGATAATCTGTTAGAAGTTAGGTGTCAAAATGATAGAAATCATTTTCTTTCTAGTTCATCCAAGATTTTGTTCTATTCATAAGGACATCTAAGATGTGACCAAGAGAGAGTCCTCCAAGGGATTTCATTTTAAATCTCAATAGAGCCGTTTCAGTGCTTCTGAAATAAAGATAAGTGGGGTTACATTTTTCAAGAGAAAATAACTGAAAGCACATTTTCATAGTCAGGTTTACTGCTCATTTTGGGAAGGCTGATCTGAAGGTTCTATTAGGTACTGAACAATTTCTTTGCTTTTGTCATGCATGGCTGTCTTTTTGCTTTTCCTGCCTCCGTCTTCTACCAATGCAATTATTTTCAATTCTAAAAAGCATTCTGTTAAGTTTCAGTTTTATTGTGCAAATGACCATTACCTGGGTTTTAGTCCTCCTTGTGAAGCAGATTATAAGGCCCTGAACAAGTAACGCTAGATTTTACATCTTTCTTAAGGAGTTGGGCTTGATGACCTGTCTCTGAGCTTTTTTTCTATCTGTCTATCTAAGCTCCTTTCTAAGAGTCTATTATTCTATGCTTTTTAAGTGATTTTGTTTGAAGAAGTTTAGCTTTTAAAAAAGAATTTAAATACAAACTGACAGACTAGTGAAATGGTTTGCTACATTATAAGTCACAAGATGGCAGGTGTCTTATCTATTTGTTCACTTCAGCATTCCAGCACTTAGTCCGGTGCCTAACACATATTAGGTGTTCAATAAATAATTGTTGCATGAATAAATGAGTGAATGAATGAAATAAATGAGACTAGCTCAGTATAAGTGGATTAGCTGTTACCTAAATTTGTTCATTCATAAATATTGGTCAGGCAATGCTGTTCCTTTTAGGGGAAGGCATTTCTGAGACATGGAACCACGGAGACTGTGATAAATCATTTTAACATTCCTTGATCTGCTAGTTAGCTCCTGAATTTGCTGGTTCTTCAAAATTTGCATTTCAGACAGGATGCCCTTAAGAAAGAATACATAATAGGAAGTGTTCCCTAATAGAGTTTTCATCTTCCTCTGAGAAATCATTGTACACCTACTGGAGCCAAAGATACTGCAGTTATGAGGGTTCGTTAGAATTACTATGCATCACCAAGTTCATGATTTAAACTGCATTCCATGGACAACTTGGATTTCCTAATTTTTAAAAAAAAATCTTGCTGCATCCCTGGAGTTGGCCTCGTGTTCTATTTTTTATAGTTCTGTTCTGATGCAAGCCACTTTATGCAGTTCCATAAATTTTCCACCTGGCTCTTAATGGTGGAATACAAGCTGTATAACTTATTTCAATCCCAAATCATTTGTAAAAGCAATCTCTTCACGATTCCTCCCTATGACAGCCCCTCTCTATTTTGCTTTCTGGTAAGGATCTTTTTTTTTTTTTTTTTCATCTTAGGTAAGGATTTCTTCTTTAATCCTCAGAAAGTCCATGTTTTCTGTGGCTCCCCCCACCCTCTCCCCATTTAAAACTGACTTTGTGATCGTGTTTCAATTTTGCATTCAGAGTTTCTTATTTTGAATGTTGAATGTTTGCCAGAAGTAAAATCTCTTATAAAAAGGCATAAAAAAAGCATGTTTTTCTCTTCCTTTATTTCCTCCTAGAAGGAGCTTTGTACGGGCAGTAAAGCTCTCCTGTTAACACTGGAAATAAATCTTCACGTCTTTGCCCTGTGATAGGTCTAGACCTTATCATTCTTCTTTCTACCCGGGTGATAATTGCTTATCAGTACACACAGGCCTATTCATATGATTCTGATGCCACCAGGGTTTACATCTCTAGGAAGATAGACAGGAAGTGCAGTCCACTGAATCCATTCTTAATAGCTTTGATAGAAACCAAAGAAGGAATACTGGGCCAGAGTGACTATCTCAAAATGATAAGGCCATCTCTGCATTTTTGGATGCTTTCTCCTGAAGCTTTTTTCCTCTGTTCTGACTTGACTGCCCTGGGGAGGTGAGAATTTGCAAAATGCATTTCTGTCAAAGCTACAATCAAAATAATAGACTATATATTTAAAAATATATCCAAACTCACTGATATTCTACTTCCTTCAGCAACTGAAAGGAATCTCAGACAGAAATTACCCAAACATAACACATTCAAAATATACAGGTTATAGCCCAAGAGACACTTGGGAGCAGCCCCATTCTTTAAATAAAACTTCAGGAAAAAAATAAACATTGACCTTCCTACATGAAAATACGTACACCAATTTGAGAGATTGGATACTAACTGTTCTGGGATGTGTGGAGCATTAGATATTAACCATGTGGAACAAGGAAGATAGGAAACAGAACTGGAAAGAGAAAGGGAGGGAGAAGAAAGAAAATGACTTTGGAGTCCTGTGTCATTTGTTCTGACACCATCTTGGAGAAGTTGGGAAGGACAGCTATAATACAATGTTTCCCCGAAAATAAGACCAGGTCTTATATTAACTTTTGCTCCAAAAGATGCGTTAGGGCCTATGTTCGGGGGATGTCATCCTGAAAAATCATGCTAGGGCTTATTTTCCAGTTAGGTCTTATTTTCAGGGAAACACGGTATTCCCTCAGCAGACAAGGGTAAGAAACATGATAACCAAATCACCTATGGTTAAAGTGGCTATACATGCTCTAAACTTCTAAAATGTCCATGGTGGACACAGAACATTATAGAATAATGGAAAATGTCTGACATAACTATATGAATGAAATACTGAATTTATGTAACCTTAGCTGATCACAGCCCCTGGGAAGTGATACGCTTACCCAGGTGAGAGTCATGTGCTATTGGGAAAACTGGTTACATTTTCCCTTTTTCCAGGGGAGGAAAACAGCAGTAACTTGCCACTTTCAGAAACATTGCGTGTTTATGTACATCATGGAAATTTCCTTCTCTTGTATAACAAAGGCCATCTAACTGCATGTGTCTAAAAACAAGCCTTCCATATCCATGACTGTTCAGTATTATTGGGTTTCTTGATGGTTTTAGGAATCATGTCAGATAAAAACACAAACCTATTTCTGAAAGGAATCGTTGTGTTCCTGCTACCGAGACAGAGAGGTCCCTGCCATATTAAGTGTAATTCCTCAGGAATTTCCCCCAATATTTCTACCCCCAGCCATGCCCCCATTTCAAGTCATCACCCTATTTGGTGTTCTTTTCTCATCTTGGTAAGTTAGTTCTCACGTGTCTTCAAAACTCAGCTCAAATTCTGTTTTCTCTTGGTTTTCGATAATTGGTTCAGCTGCCTTTTTTGAATATGCACCATGGGCGGCCAGAGACTGTATTAGACTCTGGGGATAAAGTAACACAGAAACAGACCCAGCCCCTGTTCTCATGGTCATTACACTCTGAGAGAGATGCACGTTAATCAGATAACCACACAAATATATAACTACAGACTGAAGTAGGTGCCATGAGGGAGCCCATCCTCTGAGAGAACAGAGGAGTGGTATCTAACCTAATTTGGAATTCTTCTCAGACCTGGGCATTATATAATGTATGCTCTTCATACTATAAATGACTTGCACAAACTCAAACTGAATTTAAACAAAGTGACAGAATATAAAAGGCCACATGGTCTAAATCCTCCTGGAGTCAGAAATCAGTTAATTGATTTAATCCAGACTGAAATGGCAGAATTACTCAATGTAATAGCTTTTCAGATTCTAGTATGTAAATGCCCTAAATGACTCATCTGATAAGTGTCAGAATTTAGGTTGAAAACTGACTTAGATTTATCAGGAAGACATGTCCCCTGGTAACTGATTATTTTGAAGCGAAAATCAATCTAATTCAATGAACTTTTATTGCACATATACTATTTGTATACCACTGTGCTGCAAGTTGTGAGGGAAATAAAAATGAATCAGACAAAAATCCCTACCTTTAAGGCACTAATAGTCTGTTCTCTGTTAACAAATATGTTAAATTTAAACAATACACTTTAATTTATTCTATCTGGTATTTTAAAATGTATAAATACAAAACAAAGGATTCAAAAACCTGTCATAAGGGATTAATTACTATTAAAGAGCATTAGGTAAATACTTCATGTTTTAAAAGACAATGGTACTGTAACAAAAGCCGGGCTAATAAAGAGCAAATGATCCCAGTGTCCCATGACAGATATCATACAAGTTGTATTTCTCATACTGAAGGCAATTCCGTTATTTCATTGTCTTTAAAAAGAAATTATGTTAGTGTTGAATGAAGTTAGCCATTCAAAGGATTCAAATTCACACTTTTTTCAGATGGATAACTTTAAAAAATACTTTGAAACCAGCAGCATTCACATTTCCTTAGTGTTTGTAGATGGTGGGTCAGAAGAGAGAGAAGCTTGACCCAACCAAGATGGCTAGTTTTCACGTACTTACACCTTCCCATGGACATTGACTTGGTTTTTACTCTGACAAAGAGACTACGGTATCGAAATGGACACATGTTTACAATATGCGAAGTGATCAGAACAGAAAGAAAAATTACATGACAGATCATGATTTCAACTATTTTTAAAATATGTAAGAATATAAACTCAGATGGAGCGCAAACATGGACAAATGCCAACAGTTATACAAAAATGAGAATATTTCTTTTCCTTTTTGAGAAATGATCTTTAATATTATTAGTGGTTTTTAACTGGCACAATTAGAAAGTCTGTTTCTACTTTTAGTTGTAGTGCTTTCTAATTTACAACCACTTGCTAATGGATGGATTTTGTAGGAAGCAGGATGCCATAGTCTTAAATGTGAGTAGAAATTCTAATCTAAATTGCTGTTAAAGATTAGGAAATTCATAGTGAGTTTCTGTCAATGTAGTGATTCTAAACACACACTCTCACACACACACGCACAATCATACATGCAAATATATACAAGTTGAAACAAGTTGAAGTATGAACGACAAGGAAAAAGGAATGAATGGAAGAGTGGGAAGAGAGAATTTGTATGTGCTGAGCACTGACTATGAGTTCAGGGTGGACAAAAACAAAACTAGTACATAAGGCTGCCTACACCATGTGCTCCTAGGACTCATTTATCTATGTTCATGGGTTATTCACATTGATGGTGCTCATATCTCATTGATGTGGCAAGCTGTGCCCTACCTCAGCTCTGCGTCTTGTGAAGCAACAAGTGCCACCTCCCAAAGTGTATGAAAGTTTTGCTATAGGGAAACCAAGTTTTTATAAACTTGACTGTCAGATTATGCTCTAAATTTATAATTTTTAACCCACTGTGGGGGCAGCAAGTTTTCCTTACATATCTGTATCACTTGCGATGTATTCATTATCAAGGTTTTTGTAACGTCTTATTATCATTTGGAGTTGGTCTTTCTTAGAACATCACAGAAGTCATAAAATTCTTTTCCTACCTCACTTTTTTTCTTTTTCCTAACTAAATTGTAAATCTCTTGGAGACAATGATTAAGTTTCTACTTCTTTTGAATTTAAGAAGAATTCGTAATAGATAAGATCCATTTGTCCATTCTCTTTTCTTCCTCTCTCATGCTTCCTCTTCTCTGCTAAATACTTTCACTGCTTTAAATAATTTCATTTCCAAATGGTCCTGCCATTTCCCTGTGCAAAATACTTCTAAGGGAGTTGCAATAAGATAAGAAAAGTATTTGACTGGAGCAAAAGAGTCCTAATTTGTAGTCATGTGTCTGCAACTAAGTAGCAATGTATGTGACTCTGGGGGGTGGGGGGTGGGGGGTGCAGGGCAGGCGGCCATATTTTGCATTCTTCTGGGCCTTGATTTTTTTTTCTGTGAGTTGAGGGCAAAAATTCCAGTTGAGCTGTAAGGTTCTTCTTGCTCTGCTATTCTGTATTTGTAATCATCTGTAAAGTATCTCCTGACTTAGAAATTCTAGGAGCCTGTGGCTCTGTTAGATCAGCCACTGTTCAAGCCTGCTCTTTGGAACCCTGGGGTTGTGTGGAGGTGCCTTGGGGGCTAGTGTGGTGTGAGGAACGGGGAGAAGGGAAACCAAGCAGACTGCTTCAATCAGAAATGCTCGCTTTGATCTATTTTAGATATTGGTCTTCCTGAATAAGATTTCGTTTGAAGAAAGGCTTCTATGATTCTTTTAAAGAAGTTTGGAAAATCTCTACACTAGATTAAGAAATTTCTTTCAAAACTATGTAAAAATGTGTTGATGGTGATTATTGATCCTAAACAGATGAATGTGTAGAATTCAGAGATTGAATTGCTATGTAACAATCAGTCCATCTAAACTATATTTTTAAAAAGTAATTTGCAATTGTTTTGAGAGGAGTATCAAGGTTAGGCACTGTTCAACTACAAATTAAGCTGACATGTCAGGAGGAGACCAGGCAGGGGGGGAATATGTTTTATATTAATTTTAGATACTGCACAGAATAGTGACTTCCAGTTGAGAACCTGGGTAAAGTTTCCACCAGGCGACCGTGAAGAATAATTATGAGAAAAGATAGCAGTTGTTTTCTTTGATGTGCACTTTCTTGGCAAATAAAGAGTTGTCTACTTGATGGTAGTGTCCCCCACTTTTTGAAATGCTACAAGTCTGCAAAGTCCAAAACTACAGCCCCATTGCTCTATAGCACTTAGCACAGTGTTAGGCATTCAGGTGATGGTCAATAAATGACTGTCTGGTGAAATAGACTGTCAAAAGGCAGAGGTTGTATTCTAGCAAGTGAAGTTAGGCATTTCACAAGCGCAGACCCATCCAAAAGTCTTGTGTCTAATGAAAGGATTTTCCACAATATCTTTATTTAAAAATTCAATTAAACCCCATTGACTCAGATTTTTAAAAATTTATAATGAAGGAGCCAAAAAGAAAATAACACCCAATCTTGCTCCTCTTTTTTCTTCTCCTCCTATTGGGCTATTAATACCATGGTTTGGCCCCATGATATGTTGCGTCAATTTCCTGACGGCTGCCCTGTAAAACTAACCATCCTTTATAATGTTCTTTCAGTTAAAACCATATTGCAAGTTAGAAAAAAAATGACTTAAAATCTGATTTTGGAATAGTGCCATTCTGTAATCTGAGCAGTGTTCCTAACCTTCATTGTAGTATGATCCCCTCCATAGCACTTCTTCAGTCACTGTATAGTATTCATGTTCTCTTTCACTCACATTGGTCTTTTCATTGAGCTTATCCTGTGAAGTATCTAAAAATCACTATCACATCATTGTTGCATATCTGAGAAGGAGGTTTTAGAAAACAATCCAGTCCCCTCAAAAGCTCATTTCAAGTACCGTAACAACAATTATTTGACACCATGTATGGAGGATCTAATACTGAGTGAGAGAATTTTGTCATTTAAAATTCATTCTGCCCTCCAACTATTTACGTACAATTTCCTTTATATCTATGCTACATCACACATGTTTGAGAGTACCCAAGATCTCTCTCTCTCTCTCTCTCTCTCTCTCTCTCTCTCTCTCGATATAACATTCCTTTGGGAAGTCTGTCTTCTTTTGGACTTAAACCTAGCCATTATCATGTACTTCTCTAACATATCCAAGGAAGACATATGGCAAGGCATCCCAGAAGCCTGAATTGTAGTCTCTGTCAGGGACACAGCAGAGAAAACAAGTCACCCACTATAAATATGATGTCAGACAATTAAGGTCATGAACTCATCCTAGAAAAAGTACTCATTGCTGAATATCACTATGGTCACCTTTGAAGTACTCCCCTTGGGAAGCTATGCATTGATGCCAGCGCCTAGTCCACCCTTCAAAGCAATTTTGGAACTCTTTTTCTAGAATGGCCATCAGAACTGTCATCGTATTACCCTTGATGTCCTGAATGTCATCAAAATGTCTTCCTTTTAGCATTTCCTTTATCTTTGGGTAAAGAAAGAAGTCACTGGGGGCCATATCAGGTGAGTAGGGAGAGTGTTCCAATACAATTATTTGTTTACTGGCTAAAAACTCCCTTACAGACAGTGCCGTGTGAGCTGGTACATTGTTGTGATGCAAGAGCCATTAATTATTGGAGAAAAGTTCAGACTTTCTAACTTTTTCATGCAGCCTTTTCAGCACTTCCACGTAGTAAATTTGGTTAGCTGTTTGTCCAGTTGGTGCAAATTCATAATGAGTAATTCCTCTGATATCAAAAAAAGGTTAGCAATATCGTTGCAACAAGTTCAGGAACTTGTCAGACCTCGCATATTGTCTTCAGGACAGAAGCCCAGTGAGTACCCTTCATAGAGGCTCTATCCTGCCCTGATAGGCATTCATGCACATGTGTGGGCATGCTCTCATACATACATATGTACATTCACATATACATATGTTCGAGCAGCAGTTAGGCTTCTTACATGGCAGTTGGCCTTCCCAGAGTGGACATTCCAAAAGGTTCAAGTAGAAGCTGAAAAGCTTCATATGACCTAGACTCAGAAGTCATACAGCACCACTTTCTTTGTATTCTGTTCATTAAAATAGTCATAGCCCAGCCCAACTTCAAGTGGGAAGAAGAACAGTCCTTCCCTTTGAAGAGCAGAATCGCCTGTGTGTACAAGGGAAAAAAAGGAATTGGTAGCTGCCATGTTGGAAACAAGCTCTCACAGTGAGTCTCAAGTAAATTGTATTTTAGAAAACTAACACTTAATCCTTTTTAGTGACTGAATCATAGACTGATATCCACTTTGGAAAAGCATCTTATGTGAACTCCTTTCCTGAAACCTATTTAGAATAAATACCATAGAAGCCTACATTTTGTAAGGGGTATCAGTTGTTCCACTGAACACAACTTGGGAATGAATGACTTACTTGGTTGCTGGAAAATGACTGCATTAAAGTAGTATCCAACTTGCTTTAGAACCATTAGGTCTGAGAAAGAGAACAGACTACTGACATATCGGTAGCTTTCATACAAGACAAACAGATATATTTTAGCTAAGATATTCTCATTCTGGTTAAACCCAAGATGGCCTAATTTCAGCCTGGTACGCAATGCAAAATCAAAAAGGCATATTGCCTGGCACATGGTAAGTACTCAGTAAAAATTAGCTCTAAGTAGTCAATTAAATAACAGAGAATCGTCATCTGAGCAGACGTATGTTATAGGCTGGAGTCTGAGGTTCAGCAAGGGAAAGGGAACTACCCAAGGTCACACAGCTTTTCGGAAGAAGGCCAGATTGGAGCTCACCTGGACTCAAGTCCTCCCCCTCACTACAGAAAGACTCACATCTTAAAGTGCTTAATGACCTGGGAATTTTACCTCAAAAGGAATGCCATTGTATTTTAGCTGGAGTTTTGCTGAATTCTGCAGAGAACAGTTTGATCCTCAATTAATGAAGGCTAGCATATCTTAGGTCTTTCACATCTGCCAAGTGGGTGCAAATATGGATAATTAGCCCTGACTTTGAGTAGCCTATGAGGTTCACCCAGTTACAGATGTTGCAGAAAGTTGTCCCGGGCTTTGAGTAAATTTGGTATAAAACCAGCAAGAACCATTACATGTCAGACGTAACTGATGGTGTTTTGCAAGGAATCTTGCTGAATGTAATCATATGAATATTAAATTCCTCTTTGGGAGATTAAAGATTCAATTTGACATATTCCTACACAACAGGTTCTTTGAAACCTGTGTCAACTAAAGCTGAAAACAATAGATATGTGTGTGTTGTGAAAGTATATACCAATTTTTAAAAAAATTAATAAGCATGTATCTTCCTAGCCCTATGCTAGGTACTAGGGGTAAGTAGTAAAAGATAAAATTACCCCCCTTTAAGGAATTTACAATTAAGTAGCAGAGTGAAGACTAGCACACGTAAATATTTAGACACAATAAATAATCAATTATTAACTTATGCTTAAAGAGGCAGGAGTTAAGGAAAGGAAACATATATTTAGGGTCTGTTGTTGACAGGAAAGTTTTCATGGCAGAAATGTAGCTTGGTAGGGACTTTGGATGATAAATAGGATTTGAATACGAAGAAGTAAGAGTTAATACTGGTACATTGTCCATGAGGAACCAAGGACGATACTAAAATGTATCCACAATCCAGCCTCAAAACACTACTGTTACCAAAAAAGAAAATAAAAGCTATTTCTCAACCTAGGATGCATGTGAAATAGCAAAGGGAAAGAGGGGAAAAAAATCACCAAATGCAATGTATGATCTTAGAATCCTAAATTCCCCTGTACTTCAAACATTAATCCTACCGCCAGAAAATTGGCCAAATGTTAGCATCATCCACAAATTTAACCTATCAGTCAGTAAATCTTTTGCATTAACCATGGTCAAGTGATAAATGCCTTTTATCCAGAGAATTATTGATTCTACAGTTGGCTTTCTGTCTAATGACAACATATTCCAGTTCATACAAGGAAAAAATTGTTTCCATCATTCTTATAAGTGGCCTTTTCAGTGGCTTTGAGATTGATCTGCTCATCAACTGCATGTGCCTGTCATAGAAAGCTCATCAGTTGTTGGCTTTTGTGCCTTCTCTTATTTGGGCAAGATCCATTTTAGAAAGTGATGCATCACACAGGTTCCATTTACTTAGTGAATATTCCCTCACAAAATTTTCAGTTGTTACAAAAATTAAAAAGAAAGCAAAACAGAAAAACCAATGAGAAAATTGCCACCTCACCTATGACCTTCACCTTCTTATTGCCTTTTAATACCTGTCCATACACATATATAATATGTCCATAGTATTATTCCAATTTTATTTATTCATTTCCACTTTATATCATTAAATTATTTTCTAGTTGCTACACAAACCTCTATAATTACTATAATATTCTGGCTGCATTGATCATTCCCTCCTCTATTCTCCCGTAGTGTCATATTCTCACCTGTATTGTAACATTTACCATATTATATAACTACTTTCCTTTATTTTTTTCCCCCTCTTTTCCCTATCTACTAGACTATTTCCACCAAGAGACAGTTTCCTTTGCCTCTACTCTAGCAATTGGCACAGGGCATAGCATATAGATTCAATGAATAACTGTTGGATAAATTAATGAAAATCTATACATTACTTTGAGTCAATAGCATACTTTATGTACCTATTGTTTCTATGACTGACATTTAAAAGCTTTCCTATTTTTTTCACCTATCTATAGCCCTTCTTTGGGTTAGTACTCAAATGTTGGAAAATATAAGGATTTGTAACAGTATATAAAGTGAGAGTGTTATCAGTCATAGGTTAGGGCAAAGGACTGGAAGGATGATTTCAGTCCAAATTCATCAAACTGATGGTGCATTTTGGGGGACCACAGCCAACTTTATTATCATTATCATTTTCTAGTAACTTGACAGAAGTACAGAAGTAATAAAAATCAATCTGAAAACCCACGGTGGAGTTTCCTATAATCAGGGTGTGGGATTAGCTGGAGATAACTACAAATTAGCCTATGATTTTGATGACAGCTGGAATCTTGTAGAAATTGAGAGGCAGGTGAAAGAAGATGGGGAACAAAGATACTTTTTAAAAATGAATGACAGCTCAGCTGACTGGTGGCAAGCATTGAAACACATAATATTTTAATACGACTGCCCATTTCCCACCAAATAATGCAAATGCCTGTCAGGAGTTCCTTTGACATTAAATAATATTCCTCGATTTTTGTCTTCAAAAATGCTCTATTACCCCTAGGAGCGCTGTGAGACAGACTGCCACATGTAAAGTAATATACCCTGTGTTTGTACAATCAATACTTTAGTTGTGTTACCATGTGTTCAAAGTTGCCCTTTATATGGCCTTCTTCTGCTTTTCTGTCTGTATCCTTTTCATGGGCTTCTAGCTCCAATGTTCTAAAAATAAGGATGTTTCAACCCCTGGCATCAGCCCGGCCCTCAGAGAACGGCACTAATTGTGGCTGCCGGTGAAGAACAGTGTGAGTGAAGCTCTGCACTATCTTTGTTTGAATTTATCATCTGAGTCCAAATCTTGGAGACTTATGGGATAATCTTGGAGGTAAAAAGACCAAAGCCATAAATGAATCATTCAGGAGAGGAGAAATTATCCTCTCGCTAAGCTCTTTAGAGAAAGCTGTGGACACGCTCAATAACTCACCTGAATGAGGAGAAACCCTTCTACTTATTTGTTTATTTATTGTGCCTAACCAAATTCCTTATGTAGTGGTGTGAGTATCTGAATATAAGTCCTTTGAAAAAGAAAATCAGAGCTTAGTATAATCATTGGAGTTTGTATTGTTTTCCCTTGATTTTTGCTGCTGCGTTGGCTCCTCTGTGTAGCGTGAGGTTTACCTGCTCAGTTGTATTCAGTAGGGATAGGCTGAGAGCCTGCTTACCGCATTCAAAGTGGATCTTTACACCAGCGGTCCTGAATTCCTTGGCTTCCTCAAGCAGAGCAAAACCAGTTCTCTGTGTTCAGGCGCAGTAGGAAAAGTGGATGCCGGTGGCAGAGTTAGTGTGTGATGCTTGTTTTCATGACACCTCAAATGTCTTATCCCTACAGGGAGCTAAGCAGTTAATGCCTCTTCGTCAGGATGATACGGTATATCAGAGTGGTTGAGCACACAGACTCTATATCAGACAGACCTGAGTTTTAATCCCGACTCGTCTACAAACTGGCCTGTACCATGGGTCAACTTGTTTGATCACTGAATGCTTTCATCTCGTCTATGCAATGGGGTTAGTACTCCTTCACACAGGATTGTTATAAAGACTCATTGTGAGAATATACATAAAATGCTTAGTATAGTGCCTGGAACACAGTAAATGGTAGTCATGAGTATTTCTTTTTATAAATGCCCTTGCTTCCCACTCTTTTAATTGGCTAATATATGCTGGAAACTCCAGTAGGTGAAATTCTCTATTAAGGTAAAGGAAATAGGGAGATTGATGCCTACTGATGCCTAAGGTAAAGAATAGGGAGATTGGTGTGGTGCTTTGCAAAGTAACTGAAGCCCAGTGATATTTATAAAATATACTCAGTGTACTGAAAACCAGGCCATGGTGTCTTCCTTCCATGTTTACATGAGGGCCATTTTATTTCCTCTATCATCTATTATGCACAAATCTTAACCAGTCAGAAAGTTGTAGAGACAAAGGGATAATAGATGTAATTCCTGCTTTCCAAGAATGTTCCTTCTATTAGGTTGAGTCATGTTGAATTGCTATGTGGGGGTCAAAAATGGTAGAATATTAACAGTTTTATAAGATTCAACCTAATAAGTGGGCAAACAATGTATATGATCAGTAAGAATAGAATGAAGCATGTGCTATTTGTTAAACGAGAGTTATAGACTACTTAATACATGCTGGAGCTATCAGGGTGTTTTTATGGAGAAATGAGACTTGATTGAGGCCTCTAAAGATATGACTCCTTTTCATTTCTCCTCTCCTCTCTTCTATTTCATTCTACTGACTTTTCCTAACATTGGTAAGAACACAGAAGCAACATCTTAGGGTAAAAACAATAGACTTCAAGTCAAAAAATCTGGGTTCAAATCCCCGTTCCACCACTTTCTTGTATGAACTTGGTCAAGTGATTTTACCTTTCCAGGTCTCTCTTTCTGCATATCACCTAAATGAGAAAAACATCAGCCTTGTTGGGGTGAGAACTAAATGAGACAATGTATAGGGAAGTGTGCAGTACAGTGTTTGACCCACAGTTATCTGTGTCCTTTTTGTTCTGGTCATGGGTCTTTGGTTCCATTTATTCAGCAATTACATGATGTAATTGCTGAATAAATGATGATGATGCTGGCATTCTGGAATAACCTCATGTCTGCCCAGAGTGTTTCAGCTCCCAGTGCCTGCCAGAACCTTCCACTCATGGTATAGTTCCTTCTATAGTTCCTGTACACACACACACACACACACACACACACACACACACACTACACACAGTTCAGTCTGTCATTCATTCAACAAGTACTTTTGAAAACATGCTGTATACTTTGAAGATGAGGCAATGGATAGGATAAAGTTCTCATATAATTGGAGCTTATATTTTATTAGGAAACTAGGCAATCGAAAATGAACAAATAAACATATAATGCAATGCCAGGGAGTGAGAGAGGCTTTGAACAACAATAAATCAGTTAGTGAAAAGCTGATAAGTAGACCCTTGATGGGACACTGAACTTAAGGAAGGAATCAGCCACGCAGAGATCTGGGAACTGGCTTCCCAGGCAGAAGGAAGAGAGAGTGTGAATGTCTCAAGGTGGGAAAGATCTGGCAACTTTCAAAAATATCAATAAAGTTAGTGTAGCTACAGAAGAAGGAACAAGAAAGAGAACAGGAAAATGACATATAAGCCTTGTAAACCTGGTTTAAAAAGATGTAAGATTTTCTTATGTGTACTTGGAAACAGGGAGGGTAAAGAGTGGGGGAAGGGTGACTGCTCTGGATGCTGAATGAAAATCAGAAAAGCCGGTGGGTGAGCAACTATAGAGAAAGGAGAAGAAGAGGCTACAGCAGTCATGGAGACAAGAGATAATTTTGGCTTGAACTAGGGTGGTAGAGGCAGCAGTAGTGAAAAATAGTGTTTCATTTTATTTTTAAGAAAGAGCAATCAATCCCATTGGAAGAGGGGTGTGTGAGAAAGAGAGTAATAAAGGATAGCTCTTGATTTTTACCAAGGAACTGGATGCTGGGTTGTGCCATTTACAGAGATGAAAAGAGTGGGAGAAGAGCAGATGTGGGGGAGGTCAGTTGGGTTTTGGGATCTTTTTGATATTCAAAGAGTCAAAATGAAGCTGGGTGCCTCATTCCATTGTAAGTGGCACTTGCAACTCCACATCATTCTGGAAACTTTCCAAGGCCGTATTCATGTGTAAAGCCAGTGGTTGCCTATATATCATGGCATTTCTCCCATGGACGAATGATTTTTTTTTTTTTTTTTTTGGCATTCAAAGTAAACAATTTCAAAGCAAATATCTTGTTTATTTACTATAACAGTGATCGAGGGCTATTATCTCAGATGTTGGGGGCATAGTACATACAAAGCTAAAGTCCAAAGTTTAGTCCATACAAAAATCAATCAAATTTTAAAGAGAGAAAGTGTTCCCTGACTATAGACATATTACACCCCCTTGAAAATGTTTCTAATTCAGGTTCAAAACTAAAAATCTACTTATTAAGAAGACCTGGTATGACAAAAATATGGCTCACTATGGAAGTCATCTCATTTTATCTCCATAAATACCCTTTCAGGTGGGTTTTTGAACTCCATTTTATTGAGTAAGAGACTGAGATGTAGAGAGGTTAATAGTTACCCCAGGCTCACAAAACAAGTTGATCATAGTGAGATTGAGTGACAAAGAGGGAATTACTACTGCCCACCCACATCCCATAGAAAATAGACACCAAAACCAGGTCTTCCTGGCTCTGAGTTACGAATGTGATCTACAAGGGACGCTTATCCTGTTAGATGGTGGGAGAGCATTCGAAAAAAGGTGCTACACATTTTCTACCTTTCTACATATCTCGTTATCATCTAGTTCCTTTCACCATATTTGTAAAAATCATGTCACATACTACCTTTAAAATGTTGATTGTAGGATATATGATTCTACATCATTTGGAGAATAATTTCAGATACTTTGGGAGAAAGTATTCAAGGAGGAAGTTCTCACTGTTCCAGCTTTGATCTGCTTGCACCTCCCCTCTCCTGAAAGTCAGGCCTGCATTTCCTTTCTTTCCTTTGCATTCTGTGCTAAGGCAGATAGGACCTCAGCCTTTCTGGCCCATTATGGTCCCCTAGTAAATGCTGTTGAATGAGTGAATGCTACCAGAAATCCCCACTCCTAAGCACTCTGGTTCAATTGTGCCCAAACACCCGGTATTGAGCCTAAGAGTATGAAACTCACTCCTGTAATGGCTGTGAATGGCTGACTTCCCCTGCTTGTACCTGCTCGTTTCTTCTGTGAGTCACGGGTTCTGACTTCAAAAGCACTCTGCCCCTTTGTCCGAATCTCTCTCTTCTCTTCCCTTCCCTTTTTCTTTCTTTCTTTTTGCTTTCTTTCCTTTTTCTTTCCCTCCATTTCTCTGTTTCTTACCTTTCTTTCTCTCTTCCCTTCTTTTTCCTTCTCTCTCTTTTTTTTTTCTAGAAGATGCACTGAAGCTGGTGTGTGGGGGGAAGGGTCACTAGATGTCACACCAGGCAGTAGGCTGTCTTCTGTCTTGTCCTTCTGTCTTCTCTTGTTATTTCCTCTCTCCTTCTCCAGAAGTCAGTTCCAACCCAAGGTAGGTATACAATAATTCTGCCAAACCAGGCACCTCCGTGTCACACCATCTACCACCTGCAAAATACTTTCCCAGAAAATGCAATCCCCTTTCTAAGAGACATTCCTGAGAATGACATTGTCTCTCCTCTGCTATAAATATGGCTTTGAACGTTTCCCGGTAGAAAGAAGTTTCTCAAACTAGAGAGGACATTGCAACTCCTCAGTTCAAGTCAGTCAGACTGACAAAAGAACATGTTCAGTTTGATTTTCACCATCACCCTCTCACCACTGCAATTTTTTCCTTACTACAACCTGTTTGCACTTGATATTTTATCTACTTGTCTTCCACTCTGTTTACTGGTATATTCAGGGAGGTGTTGGAAAATTACAAGGAGATTTTGCATATGCAGACTATTTTCTCTCAGCCAACAGAATAGTGGAATAATAAAAATTATTAAGTGATAATAATAAACACTAATTGAGTACTATATTTACCACTTACTATGTGCCTTACATGTGTGAAAGTTTTTATCATGTTTTATGAATTAGTATCAGTACTCCTGAGAGTTGGGTATTATCATCCTCATTTTACAGATGAAGAAACAAAGACTCAGGAAGTTGGTATTGCTAATGTTCCCATCACCACAAACCAGGTAATAAACATTTCCATCACCTCCAAAAGTTTTCTTCTGTCCTTTTGGCTTTTTGTTTGTTTTTTTACCTGCTTTGTGGTGAGAACACTTACGATGAGCTCTACCCTGGTAACGAACTTTTAAGTACACGGTAACTATTGTTAACTATAGGCAGTATCTTGTAGAGCAGATCTCTGAGCTTATTCATGCTGTATAACTAAATTTTGAAATGCTATTTTGACTAAAATGATCACACTTTCACATCAAAGCCGATTCAGAACCAAAAAGAAGTGGGAGAAAAATAAATACATGTTGTGTATACATGATGCACAGAGCTGATGTGTTATGACACTCATCTCGAGGAGTGTGAAGCCACTGGTAGACACGCCCTCCCTCCTCATTCAAAAAGAATGTCACAACAGTTGTGTTGTCGCATTTCCATATATTTATATCACATCTAAACTGTCAACTAAAATAATTCAGAGTCAAGAAGCACATGTGCCTAATTTCTGTTTCTAAACAGAAAAGCTTACTTCAGTTTAACCTCTCCCCATCAAAACACCATTGTTTACAGCTTTTATTTTATAATTAAATGCCCCAATTAAATTATTCTCCCCAACTGTGATAATTATAACATGAGCAAGTCATTTAAACTAAGTCTTTCCTCATTTGTAAAATGGAACTACTACTAATACCACCACATAGGGTGTTGTAAGGAATTTTAAAAGTAATAGACGGTGAATATAAACTAGCAGATCTCAGTCAAGGCCAATCTCCTCATACTATTCTGCTTCTAAGATTTTAAAGGACAGAGCTAACTAGGATGTCTACTTCAGAGCTAGAAGCACAGAAAGTAGATTGAATATATGTTTGTTTTGTCTGTACCCTGTAGTAGAATGCCACCTCCTTAGCCCAGAAAAGAGCAATGCTCTTTCTATACTCTTTCCGTGTCTTAACCCAGAGCTCAAAATTCACGTCTAGTCACTTCTACTTTCAACCACCAGGTGGCGTGTTAATGAAATGATAGACCATAGACATGTGTCCCTTCTATCTCAGATCTTTGAAGGAAGTTTTCAAATACCCACTTGTACTTAACAAATGTTCAGACGACCTGATTCCATTTGCAGATACCATTTCCCCTGGTAGATTTCAGACAGTTGATTGCTCACCTATTCAAATCTTGCTGGTTCTCACATTCAAGGTGCATCAGGAAGGTCCATGTGGGGCCTTCCACTGCTAGTGAGACAAAGCCACTGGTGCTAGTAAGGCTTATAAACCTGTGCCCCTCATAGATCAATTTCAGAGTTATATTGTGCTTACATGAACACAGTCCTAGCAACCAAGAACAATTTTAAAACAGCTCAAACTAGCATTACTCAGTATTATGAAAGGGACAGGAAATACCCAACAATAAATTTTAAAATCCCTTTTGGGGTTCTTCCCAATCTGCTGCCCCACACAGTACAGCTCCCCTTCTCAAGCCCATGAAAATTCCTTTAGCCCTTGTTTGCTTACTCCTTGTTGCCCTCTAGCCCCCTTTGCTTTCTGTCATTCCTCCTTTGTGCAGCCCAGGAGCTGCCAAAACACACACCCATCTGGGACAGGAAGCAGAGAAAGGCTCTGATGTAGACCTCACCAGAAATCTCTAGTGAGTAAACAGAAAAAAAAAAAAAAAAGAAAGAAAGAAAGAAAACCTGGGAAAACTAAAAAAATAATCACTTGTAATTTTTGTAAAGTAGATAAAAGCCCTTTGTCACATAGATATTTACAAAAACATATCCAGTCTGGCTTACCTTTTTTTAAACTGTATCTTTCAAAGAGCAATAATTTGTAATATTGGGGAAAAAGTGATATGACAATAAAAAGTAAACCTTGGCAGTATGTAAAAAAATAATTTCTTATCACTTGGCATGTTGTAGCCAAGCTTAAGTAAACACAACAAACTGTGCTGCAATTTGCAAAAGAAATAATGAGATCTAGTTGTGGAAAGCACTGAATTGGAAGTCTGAAGTTTTCATCCCTGTCCTTTGTGTGGCACTAATTAGCAGGATGAACTTTAAAAGGTGTCTTTACCTCTCTGATTCTGCACTTTCTCCCTTTTATGGACATGGGACCAAAGCCTTCTCTTACTGACATGGAATGACTAACATAACGTCACATGGCTAGTGGGTAAGCAGGAGAGCACTATAAAGTCGAAAATGATGTCTTCATTGTGCTGTTGTATCTCTGGTACCTATCTGACAGTGTCGGGCACAGAGTAAGCATTCAATAACTTTTGGAAGAATTGAAGACTTAGAACTGGGTGTTCTGAATCCAGAGCCAATGTTCTGTGGTCTATCTCACTTGGTAATTTATCTATTCACTCTACTTCTTTTCTGTTAAAATACTACTTCCAAAGATTGACAGGCACGTCTAGTCTATGCACTTACGGTACAGAATACCAGTCTTCAACAGTTTCATTGTTTTGGTGATGATAATATCTCTACTATTAGCATTTAGATTTATAAAGCCTCTAACTTGCATGCATTTTCCATAACTAGATGGCAGAATTTGTTCCCATTGCTCTGAAATTAATTCCCCCATTTTCTCTGAGACATGAAATGATGTATTCATAGCCTCAATTATTAGCATCATGATTTACGAAGATATTTCAAGGACAGCGTGGGTATATTTAATTAGAAATTGTTATTTCAAGTGTTATGTGTTTTTATGTGTCTGGTCCATTGTGGGATGGAGTCAGAGCAACAAAGGAGAACAAAGTAGGAAAGACACTGTATGTTGTGTGCTGTATCCAAAACTGATTGATGACATGCAAATAGCCCTTTACAGTTTACAAAACACCCTAACTTTTGTTTAACTCCTCTCAATTATCAAGTGGTGTTAGTATTATTATTAATCAGATAGGGAGCAAAGGCTGAGCTGCATTTCAGCAACTTGTCCAAGATCACAGAGCTGGGGCTAGGACACACTCCTAAGTTCTCAGCTCTCAGAACAGTTCTTGAAGCAGGACGGTAGAATGGTTAAGGGTACATGCTCTTTACCCAGACTGCTCAGGGTTAGCATCCCAATTTTGCTACTTTCATTGTGTGAGCTAAATAAGGCAAATCACTCTTTTGTGCTTCAGTTTCCCATTCTCAGAATGGGAAGAAAATATAACTTAATGCAATGGGTTGTTAGGGAAATTGAGTTAACGAATGTAATATTCATAGGATGGAATCGGCATGTAGGAAGCACTTATTTAGTGTTACTGTGTGTGTGCTTGCACATTCCTCTGTGTGTGTGCACTAGACTGAACTGATCTCTCACATATTCCTGAAGTACATTTCATTTCCTTTATACAAAAGAGTTGATTCCTGGTGGCAGGCTGATTATAAATTGTGTGTAGTGTATTTATGAGGAGATTGTTGAGTATGCACCAGACCATCCATTCGGGAACAGGGTCTCAAAGCGTAGAAGTGGAGCCGAGACAAAAATTCTGACCTCTAATGTAATCTTCATTATGACACTTCTCATGAAATCCCGATATTTCAGGAGCTGCCTGCCACAGTGACCCTGCAGCCCACAGAACATAATGCAAGTGGTAATTTAAAATTTCATGCAGGAAGGAAAAGTTCGTTTTCACGGAGAGTTTGTAGATCAAACAAGACAAGACCTGAGTGCCTGCCCAGTGCATCAAGTATGAGAACAGGCAGTGTGGCTTTGAGTTCTTTCCTAGTCAATTTTATTGATTACATCTCAAACCATCTAGTGTGGGATGTGTTGCTTGGATGTCTAAAACTAGCCTTTCAACAGAGTGAGGAGATTCAATCCAAACAGTCAGGGAGCCGAAATATTCATTGAAATACTGTTGTATTTGCTTTATAGCCGCCAAAAACCAGGGGACCAAACTGAGTCTCAAAAGGTTTTAGGGTCACACGGGCTAAATTCTCTTCTTGACTTGGATGTGCCATGTTGGACTTGCTGGCCCTTTGCTAATGTAGGTGGACAGGAAGCTGTGTTCTCTGAACAAAGCAGAACAGCAACACCAGGCCTTCTGTCGCGTCCAGCGCAACACGGTCAGTGAGAGAACGAGAAGGGGCGGCGAAGGGTTAAGAAAGAAACAGAAATCAAGAAAGTTTTGAAACAGGGATCAAGGGTCTCACAGCCTCAGAGGACTGAGAGCCCCGAATCGGGCCACCTGGTGGCTTTTATTGATGTACATACAAGGAAGTAGCATTGTTTTTACTACATCTGTGAGTCTCATACACAATACCAGAAAACTGGTTCAAACCAATCACCCTTACCCGTTGAAAGTCCCATGATGTATAAATAATTATTGTTTATACCTCCCCAGGGGACAAAACCTTTATGCTGATAACTTACTGAGATGGAGAACTGATGTTATCACATCAAGAATCACTTCCCAAGCAGGTTGTGGGAAGGAATACAGCCACAGAGGCAGAAGCTCTCCTTAGACGGGGGAATGTGGGGTGCTGTGCCCACCTCTATCAAACCCGTGAATTTTCCTGGTGGTCCCCACACGACTGTGCCTGGCTTAGGTTGTTCCTTTCTTGCGGAATTTTACCCGTCCTTGGCTAGCCAGCCATCCTTTGGGGCCAAACAAGGAGATGACATAAAGGTGAAGCAATGTCCCTGAAAGGAGTAGTCTCACAGGTTCTTCTTTTTTTTTTAGGGTTAGGTACAAGGGGACAGACAGGCAGGCAGCTGTGTGACAACAGCCCTCCTTGGTGGATTAAGACAGCTCCTAGGCCAACTGATCTGTGTGCATTTCCTTGCCAGACTCACCATTTATCCTTTCCCATCATCCTCACTCAAATAAGGCCATGCTGCAAAACAACCCTCATTCTGCCTCTGGGAGACAGTATAGGGTTGCAGAAATAACATAAATTTCAGGGCAGAGAAAACCAGGGCGGTTTGAGCCCGTGTTTTGCTTTTTCTTACCTGTGTGATAAAGGACAAGTTACTGAGACTCGTTCTGCCTCAATTTTCTTATCTGTAAATGGAGATAAAAATATGACCTTACAATGCTGTTAGGAGGATTAAATGAGATAATACATGGGAAAGCGTTTGAGACCTATCAGTCACTTACATGTTAGTTGAGAGAGAGAGAGAGAGAGAGAGAGAGAGAGAGAGAGAGAGAAACAGAAGGCGGTAATGTTAACTGGCTTTTGGAGGATGAGAACTTCAGGAGAAATACAGATGGGTGTCTGACTTGTTAATAAAATTTTAATTTGAGATCAATGAAAAAAGCCCCATGTGTTGACTACAAATACATACTCATCAACAATCCCCAGGAAAATCTATCAGGGTTATTTCCTTTCATTAGAGAGCAATGTAAATATTGATCACTCTCCTAATTGAGCAGTGGTTTGCTTTCATACATTAAACTTCTGTTCTGTACAGAGGGCGCAGATCTTCCAATTACCTTTAGTGCATCACTCCTCATGTCACATTAGAAGCTAAACATGAACACAAGGTCCTCATCCAGAAAAAGTGCCACTTAAGGAGGTCTTCTCCTATCGCCTCCCCACCCACCCTGCCCCAAGCTGCCCAAGCCTCTTCACAGATGATCTGTGCAAGGTGAAGGGTGTATCTTCACACATCCCAGGTAAGCCAACTACTTACATCTGCAATCAAAGCACCAAGAAGCAGCGTCCTCATTCCAGACCAGAAATAAACAGCACAGCAACTGATAAAAAAGGAATATTAGGCTTGATGGCACCAGGAGCTAGAAAAGTGCCAAGCTAAACATCTGTTGTTTCATAAAGATGGCTAAGGGCATGCCAATCGCCTTATTACTGGTGGCCAAAACACTGGAGATACTCCCTTTAAAGGTGATGGCAATACCTTGGACTTAGAAGCAAAAATTATTAACGTGTAATATTGGCTTCCCCAAAGCCTGGATGGTGTGCCTCCAATGGATATGTCTGGTCACGTCTTTCTGGAAAGGCAGTTTCCTTTGAGGAACTCATATTTAACCTGCAAAGTGATTATTAATAAAATAGTTTCTTGCTTGTTCATTGCCCGGGAACTGAATGAATGAATGGCATAGAAAGGCACATGGCGTCCTGCAAGTTTGAGAGTATTATATCTAGTCATGTCTTTCTCTACCTCTGCTTCAGACTGGCTTCATCATTACACATGATTTTGTTTCTCCTGACTAAACAGGAATCCTTCCTTTGTCCCTTTGCCTCTCAATATCAAGACAAAATTCTTGCCACCAAGTGAAGGACAAGCTAACACACTCTGAATAGCTGACATTGGAACTAGGCACTACTCGGCTCTGGCCCTGTCCTATCTCAGCACAGGGTGGAACTAGAATCCAACCTCCATCATTAGCGAGAGGGGACGACTACCTCCTTGAGATCTAATTCCTCCTCTGAAGAAGCACATTATTATGGACATAAAACAACACTGGGTTTCATTGGTTCTCACGTACATTAAGGGTTTGGTTTGCTGAATTCTGAGAAAGAGTTGGTTTTAGTTTTCTCCTTTGTAAGCCTTTGTCCTTTGATGTGTGATAATAGAGGACTTCCACTTATCTCACAGGAAATCTTTCATTTTAGTATTGTCATTAATATCAAAGGATCACAGTCGAGTGCTCTTCCAATTTTTGGTGGCATTACAGAAGTAAGCCAAAGGGGAAGTAAACGTGGGATTCTGTTTTATGTGAAGGTTATATATTTTATCATACCTCTATTTTACTTTCCATTTTCATTTAGGTAGATTACGATCAAGAGAAGAATATAAAACAAAATGCACAAGATAATTGACAAACTAGTTTGTTGGTACAATAATTTTAAAATATATATTTATACATAAAGGTTTTCACCCAAAGACCATCTGGTATAATTCCTTAAGATCATACAATACTCCCCTCTTATCCTCAGGATATACATATATTCCAAGACCCGCAGTGGATATCTGAAACCTCAGGTAGTACTGAACACGATACATTCTTGTTTGTTTTTGTTGTTGTTGTTTTTACACATACATACACTTAAAAGGAAGCACTTTGCAGTTTCTCTTTGGCATATCTGAATAGCCAGCATCACTGCTCTTGTGTTTGGGGGCCATTATTAAGTAAAATAAGGGTGACTTGATACTAGGACAGTCGATCTGACCACCAAGAAAGTGACTGGCTAAGTGACTAACAGATGGGGAGTGGCTACAGCATGGACACACTGGACAAAGATGATTCATTTCTGGGAGGGATGGCGCAGCAGAATGGAGGTTTCATCACGTTACTCAAAATGGTACACCATATAAAACTCACGATTGTTTATTTCTGGAATTTTCCATTTAATATTACAGGCCATGGGTAACTGAAACCTCAGAAAGTGAAACTGGGGCTAAGGGGGGAATACTATCTGTGAAAAATAGTGAGAGAAAGTGTTGACCCGAAGATCACTCAGTGAAATAGTGACAAGGAGTATACTAACCCTAGGACTTTCCACTTGCCGCATTTCCTTCCCACATGCGTTAAATTCACAGGAAACTAAACTAGGAAATAGAGATCAGTGACTAAGGAAGTAAGGATGGCAAATCCTGGCAGGGGAGTTGGCACTCACTTTGCCCTGCTCATTGATCTGATGCTCCTTCCTGGTGCCAAACACTCAGTTTCAGAAGCCATCTCAACCCAGAGCTTCAGGTAGCCATTCCCATGGAATAGACTTGTTGCACAATGAAGCATATGTCCTATTTCTGGTTTAGCAATAAGTGCATGGAGTTTAGAATAACATTGACCCACATTCAAATCCCACTGCTACCACTGACTAGCTGTGTGACCTTGAATGAGTTACCTAACTTCTCTGAGCCTGGGGTTCTTCTGTACAATAGAAATAATGCTCTTTTCCCCTTGGTGTTGTTAGATGATGTGTAAAGTCCTTAGCACACTATATGGCATGTAGGAAGCTCTCAATCAATAGTAGTAACTATTAGTCCAAAAGAATCAACCACTTTTCTGTATTTTTCATTTTTCTACTTTGCAGCATTAGGTTTAGCAAAATGTGTGTGAGAGAGTTTTATAGAGTTTCCTGATGGTGTCTCAGGCTTTGGTGCTAGGTTCTATATTAAAGATAATTGTAAATCAGTCTAGGAGCGCTCCACTTAGAAGTAAAATCTAGCTGTCTAATGACGTGTTTGGTCCATTTTTAGCCACATGCTCAATGTCCCTCCAAGATATCTGTTGCGCTGAACTGCGGGCCAACTAAAGATGGCTCATTAGAGCCGGGAAAGTTTTTAGAATTCGGAATAGAATCAATGCCAAGGCTGAATCTGGAGCTCTTACATCTCATCCCAGGCGTAAAGGGTGCCAAGGACAAACAACGCAGAGTGTAGCCAGGTCTGAGCTCTTCTACTGGATGTCCTTTCCAGAGACACTATGCAGGAAGAGGGAGCTAAAAGCACTCAAGCACACACTCAGCTGAACCAAAAAGAATGTTTTCATCAACGCCTCCTGGGGCTTGTTTTGCAGAGCCTGAATCTGGGGCAAACAGCTGCCGCATCTCTTAATGCCTAGTCTCAGCACTCACTTAATTTGCGATCTATTTCTTTCCTATTAAAAATAAAAACAGTTGCAGTCACTCTGGAGCATGAATTGTTTTCTGGAAAGCATTATGCTAACATGAGATTGTCAGACAGTTGTACTGGATACTGACATCTTCAGGCTCCCGTGTGACAGGGAGAGCAGTTCAGATAATCATTTTAAATATTTTACTAGTAACGTAGTAGTAAAATATTTAAAAATTTACAATAGAGTGCTGCTGTTTATCAAACTCACCTTCCTTTTTTTTTATTTCCAATAAAACTTGTCTTCCGAGGTTATGCAGTCAAGAGCTCTCCCTAGAATATTATCATTTGTAATAGATGCTCGTGAATAGCTTATTTTTACTTGTACTAATAGCTGGAGAGCCATGGTAACCTGGAGAAGTGCAAAAAAAATAATAATTTTCTATTGAAGAGATAAGGGTAAACCACAGAAAAAAATTGTTGGGTGCCCTTCGCTGCTCTATCTCTGAAGTAATGAATGAGGCATCCGAAGGGTGTGAATATTCCCAGCACTCGGAGCTTCCCGGTTGTCTGGGAGGTTTAGTTCTTAGGTCCCATGAGGAGTGACTGTGAAAAGCCTCTCCCTGTCTTTATCTCGATGGCGTGATGGTGAGCATCTTTTCTCCCTTCTGGTCTTCCACTTTTTGCAAGAGAAAAAGCATAGACAAAGCCCAAATTTTAGCATGATTCCTAGTGTCTGTTCCCATGAATATTGCATGATTATTGAGAAATAGCATCTTAGGAATTTTCGGGTGTTTGCTTCCGATTTTCTTTTTCCATTTACATAAAAAGTCGATTGGAACAGGAGTCTTTGTTGCTGCCTTAGTGGAATCTCCTCCAGGGATTTCTCACAGAGATTTATGTGCTTGGAACCAAACTTAGATAACAAAAACAGTATACAGAAGGTTCTGCAAAATATCATGGGAGCGGTCCAGCTCATAGTACATTCCTGTCACACAAATAATTCTTTTCCAGTTAAGCTGACTCCTGGCCCAGCATTTTTTCATCTGGGAACGGGATAAAGGGTACAGCATTGAAATCTGTACCTTCCTACAACTTAAGGAATCTCCTTCCTACAACTTAATCCCGTATAAAAGAAGATAAAATGTTTCAGTAGTCTCCCTTTAAAAAGAAGGGAGCCCTATAGTGCAGTGGATAAAAGTACCGATGGCAGAGCCAGGCTTGTTACTCGCATGTGACATTAGGTACATTTCTTAAGGGCTGTACTGTCTCATATGTCAAACAGGGATCAACAGCAAGACTTCATGCATAGAGCGGTGAGGACTAAATGAGAAGATACAGAGAAAGAACCCAGCATAGCGTCTGGCATGTAGATTGTAGCTGTTCTTTTTTAAGGAGTTTTCTTAATTCATGCCATTTGGTCTCAAAATTATTCTATGGAAAAACAAACTCAGGACCTGCCTAAACAGAAAGAAGTAGTTAAAGTTGCGATGTGACAATGCTGTTACAAAGAAGAGAAGGGGCACTGCGTCAAAACGGGAGAAGGATGTCACGTCTTGTGGAAATGAGTCCACTTTGCTTCCCAGAAGGCTGACTTTCAGGCAGGGGGGTTGAGGACAGCATCCTCTATGGGGATGCCAAGCAACTCCCCACATGACACAAACTCAGATGCCAGCTTTTCTACTAACCAAAGGGCAGAGAGGCAGGCTGTGTGCTGGGGGGAAAGCACCTTCCTGTGTTGTTTTATTTCATTGCTCAAGCCATCACTTCATTTGCTTCCCTCTTATATTTGAGCAGGTTCACATGTGGCAATTATATAGCCCGCGGGAAGGTGATTAATAATAATTCAGATAAAGCGAATGCTTTTCTTTTGGCAAGGGCATTGTAGATCAGTTTAAGTTGAAAGTGTCCAGTTCTCTTGGAATAATAAACTCTTTCACAGTATTAGGGATACTATAAAATCCATGTACTCTGTGCAACCCGAATGGGATTAAAGACAGGCAATTAATCTCCTCCGCATTTTCTTATCGGGGAAAATAGATTTTTAGACCTAAGTTTTGTACAATTTTTAAATTAATTTAGCAACTCATGTCCTATTTGCTGTATAAGAGATTTCTGTGCCAACTAAATTAGAAATGTTGTTAAAATGTCATAAATGTGAAATCAGTCTATCAAAGCCAGATTTAATTACCTTTTACATTAACTTCACACTTTAGAAATTGGTGTCAGATCTAATCCCATTTGACCCAGTGATATAAGTAGAACAGTCATCAATGTCCCCACTTGATAAGGAAATGGAGGGATAGAAATGTTCTGGGTCTTACTGAGTTATCCAGTTAGTGGCAGAGCCAGATGAGAACCCAAGTCTCCTACCTCAGAATGCCAATAATAGCCCACCATAGGCTTCCCAAGGGACACAAGCCATGATAATGCCTTCCATCTCTGCATATGGAGATGCTGCCTTTTTCTCTGTGGACCCAGTGAGGACAGCCATTCAGGCAACATCAAACCACCAGCACAGTTAGCAGTTGGCCATGATGGGCGTATTTACACCATGGAAATTAGCAATGGTTAGGGTTCTACCTACATGCCATCACAATAATCACGTCAACTACATAGAGCTTCTGGAATCTACTACAAGGATTCTGATCTGGAAGGTTCTATTCTGGGTTCCGATTTAGTATGTTTTAGGTAAAACCCATAGATCTGTATTTCATATATATATATATATATATATATATATATATATATATATATCAATTAAATAAAATATATAAATTTATTTAATTTATAACATTACATATTTATTATATAATTATATCTTTTTTGTTTAAAGTTTATTGGGGTGACAATTGTTAGTAAAGTTACATTATATTTTAATTTCAATATTTAAAAAACTTTTAAATTATATATCATTCCAAATTCAAAACAGACAAGAGTAGATAAAATAAAATTTTCTCTCTCACCTCTGCCTCTCATCTACCCAATTCCATCCCCTGGAAGTAACCAATATTATCCTTGTATTCTTCCAGATCTATTTTATTCACACATGAGCACGTACATATTTAACTGTTTTTTCATAGCTTACACAAATGTGGATCATTTTAAACAAGCTCCTCAGATGATCTGGTACAGGCAATCTGATAGTCAGCTCTTCTAGAACACATGACTTCCTAGTGGCAATCTGAAACAGTATTTCTCAGACTTGGGTGTGCGTTAGAATTACCTGCAGGGCTCGTTAAAGCACAAATTGATGCGCTACCCCCCCAATCTAAGGTCGTATTTATTAAGTCTACACTCACAGCTTATGTTACTAGCCTTCTCAAAACATATTATCAGAGACCATAAACAGGAATATGTGGTTCGTATGAGATTGCAGGTGCTGTTCTAAGCACATTACATACATTAGCTTCTTTGAGCAGCAATTCTATGAGGTCGATACTATAATTATCCCATTTTACAGAGGAAGAATTAAGGTAGGCAGGTTAAGTAACTTCCCCAACTTCCCTCATTCGGGTGGTAAGTGGTAAACCAGTCCGACTCTGGAACCCACGGGCCTAACCATCCATCTGTACCTTCCAGTCCTCCAGGCGAGGCCTAGTAAACACTTCTTTTCAAATCATCAGCACCACGTATAATTAAGAGCCTCTCTCACTCTACATTTTCACATTACTACTTTTTCACATTTGGAAGAATATAGTCACACAAAAGGTAAATTAAATGAACTTTTTTTTTTTTTTTAAATTAAAGTTTATTAAGGTGACAATTGTTAGTAGAGTTACATAGGTTTCAGGTGTACAATTCTATAATACATCATCTATATCTCACATTGTGTGTTCACCCCTCAGAGTCAGTTCTCCTTCCATCACCATATATTCAACCCCATTTACCTCTTCTAGAAACTCTTCTAGAATTTTTAACAGAAGAAGTTTTGATTCAACTCGTGCAAATTCCTTTTGTTAGTTTCTCCTGTAATAAATTTGAGAAATTTTCAATTCACTTGCAGCTTTTCAGAAACCAATACTTTAATGAAATGAGGCATACCAGTATTTTGAACCCAAAACCAAATGTATAAAAATACAATGGATTTCTTGCCACATTTGATTCCATATAGTTTATATACACAAGTATAAACAATATATAAAATATTGCCCTGTTTCATATGTATGGAGCTATTTAATTCAAAACAGTAGGGTCCTGGCACAATATGTGTTGAATCCAACTCATACCAGCTTTGCAAGAGTCAATTGTTCATTTTTCACAATTTTATCAAAGTGCTGATATTATGTTGTCAGCTCAGTGGCTGTAGTGGGAGTATTTACACCATGGAAATCAGCAAAAGCTAGAAAACAGGGCTTTTTTGCCCTCTGGAGAACTGGTTATTAAACATTGACCAGTATACCACTCTTTCAGTAGGTATTGTATCCTGAACTAAATATACACATAGGGACTTTTAAAAAGAGAGACATCTTAAATCGTACATACGTTATTAAAACTGGCACGTCACATAGAATATTAATCACAGTATCTCCTTAACTTTAATGAGTGAATTCTCGCCGGTAACCAAAACTGGGGGTTCGACATGAGGAATTTATCTCTCAGCTGTTAGGTATCTACATAATTATTTCTGTAGTCAAAGTCCCTGAAGCTAAACGCATGATGAGAAAAGAGTGTGCCCAGGTCCTCACTCTGACAGTCCTAGAATGCGAAGCAGAAGCCTACATGCTTAATAACTCCTCTGGCAGCAGAAGGAGCGGTGTGGCATGTGTCTGGGAGGGCTTGGTACACTAGCACAGTGCTTCTAAATCTGCCTTTGACTCTTGCAGCAAGTGTTTCCTAAAAGCAAGTAGCATTTGGAATTTTCTAGCATCAAATAGGTTTGGAATTCTCCCAGTTAGGTTGAGATTATCCATACAATTGTGCAATTGACCCTGTCTTTCAATTTTCTACTCCCTGTTTGTTTGTTTTTTTAAACTTTTATTTATTTAAGTGTGTTTTTCCAGGACCCATCAGCTCCAACTCAAGTAGTTGTTTCAATCTAGTTGTGGAGGGCGCAGCTCACAGTGGCCCATGTGGGGATCGAACCCACAACCTTGTGAAGAGCGCTCTAACCAACTGAGCTAACTGGCTACCCCTCTATTCCCTGTTTGTTAAACCCAACTGTTGATGGTCAGAAATTCTATTCAGTAAACAGAAAGTAACGCTTTGGCCCTGGGAACTTTTAGTGCTGTGCTAATTCCTGAATAAGCGTATGTAAAACCATGTGGCAGTGAACACAGCTGTGGTGATTGGCATGGTGAGGATGGTGTGGCAGGGTTTTCAAGGCTGTCACATTCTCACAATAGTACCTGCAGGCCCTCAGTGACTCAGTAAGAAGGTGACTCTGCCCTGCGTTTTACACACTCCCATCATTCTTCAGAACTACACCGACCCCTCAGCATTCAAAAGCTTTTCCTAAAGACCTGTATGACTCCTAATAAAAGAGTGCAGAGAAATAAAATATCTTCAGTTGAAGCTGTTTTCCTCAGTCCCAGGAAGAGTGGAGAGGGACCCAGATAGGGGATTATTGAGGATTGCAGCTCAGGACAGCCCCTCTCCTGGATCCCCACCATGGCAGCTGGGACCCTCATCCTCCCAGGTCCGGAGAGGACAAAGCATACACAGTGTGCTATGTGTGCACAAAGCAGTTGTGAGGGGTGTAGCAAGTCATTTTTCACCAATGACAACACAAGTGTGGCAGTGTGTGAATGACTGATCATATTAAAAAGCAAAATGAATCAATGACGCTCCATATAACAGTAGCATTTTTACTTACCCATGAGTCTATTTGCATTCTTGAGTAAACGTGAAAAGGGTGCAGTTACTGCTAATATATTTTATCCATATCACCGGCTCACACTCTGGGAATGGGCCCTACAGCAGTACTGGGATCTGTGATCTGTCTTAAAGTGTCCCTTTTCAGTACCTCAAGACCATAGAAGCTACATCTGAAAACCCGAAGGCTGGACTGAGCAGGCAATGACTGTCCCCATTCCATCCACTGAGTTTTCTCCCTAGGCAATACACTGACCTTTCCTGTGGATGCATTTCCTTCCTTAAATGCTACAGAATTCCAATCTCACAACCATCGCTGTAAATCGGGGAGAGAATTCTCCCTGCTCCTCATGAAGTTGAATCCCTGAGAACAGACTTTCTGTTCTGCACTCTTCTGTTGGGACAGTGGTCCTTATGACCTGAATCAGAATCACCTGAAAGTACTTATTAAAAGTGAAGACCCACGAAATGAAGAGCCCTGGGCACTTCCTGAACCTAACAAATCACAACTACCCTCCCCACTATCTGCCCTCCCAGATTGCTTGATACATTAAAATTGGAGAACCCTGTGCTTTAAGCTAACACTGGCAATTTTGTAGGTGTTCTTCAAGGCAGTGCTGATGAAAGTGAGGGAATGAGCTGTATAAATAAATGAAGAGCATTCCAGATTTAAAAAAAAAAAAAGCTGTTTTGATTCCTGCCATAAGCCTCGATACCATCCTATATGGAATACCCAGAAATTTCTACTTGCATGAAAAAGACAGGAAAGCCATGTATTCCTGAAATTGGCCTCATTGGTGAAAAGCTCTAGAATTAGTGGTGAATCAAGTTCACATCACAAGGTTTCCATCACTGTACAGGGCAGTCAGTGTTACCCCAGACTCCGTACTGTGCAGCAGTGATTTCTTCCTGGCGGAGAGAGGTTGTTAGAGGATTTTAGGAGAATTTTTGATCAAGAGGACAGAGAAAGGAGGCTTGGGAAACCTTCCCTTGTTAGACACACTTCCAGCAAGTCTCTTTCTTGTGTCCCAGATTTCCCAAACGTTGCTGTTCTCTTCAGACAATTTTATCTAATTAACATCTATTTTTCATTTCTTTATGCAGCAATCAGCATTCAATTACTGGAACCTAGCAGCTGCTGCTAAAAAGTACTGAAAAATCAAATTCATACAATAAATCCTTAGATGCCCTCACCATCTCCTAAATGGACAAAGGAGTTTGATTCCGTGGCTGCCCCCTCTTTCTTTTAACTACGTGCTTTCAGTCCCTTGTTATAAATCTTTTTGGGACTTTGGTTCCATTCCTGGATCATTATTGAAGGTCACAGGGAGAGGGTCAAAGAAAAGAATAAAAACAAGCATGAACACTAACACAGAAGTCCCCATCCAAGGATTGTAAGAGACGTAAATATTTACATATTGTAATGTTGTTATTTGGTTTTAAGGAATCACACTAATATGGAAGAGCACTTTATCTAATATCAATATCCATGTGTCTATTTGCTACAGAGAATTTTATCCTCCAGAGGAAAAATGGTGTCATCAGTTTGCACATTCTGCAAGTGTTAGCTTCATAAAAGATATGGCTGTTAAAATCCTTCGGCCTTATAAACAAACTTGACTTATACTGAATGAAATGGCTAATTATTTTGATAATTAATTTTTAAAAGGTCAAATTTCTGATTCTGTCAAATTACTTTTCATGGGTAGTATGTATATTTTACAATACTTTGGCCACCTTACATCTTTCAATAAGAGCAGAAGAAGGGAAAGTAAAGTAGATGGAGAGAAGGAAGAAGGGAGGGAGGTGGAAAAAGAAACAAAAGGAGAGATGAAGAGAGAGAGGACAAAGGAAAGAAAATGAAAGGAAATAGGAGGGAAGGAAGGAAGAGAAAAGAAAGACAGATTATGACTTTACATGATTGATGTGAAAATTACAGTGTAGTTACAGAACTTGGGTGTGACTTTGCTATTAATAAGTAAAAAGAGACGAGTGGAGAACAAAGATTTTGTAAGGGCTTGATTACTATATGCCAACTATTTTGTGTACTTGCACTCATTTAATAATCTCAACAAACAGTTGAAAGATACAGATATTATCCTTGATATTAGGAAACTGAGGCTCCCGGCGTTTAACGATTAACATAGTTATCACCAGTTGCAAGATCAGGCACTGGAGCCAGATGTGATTGTCCAAAACTTCTTATTCCCTTTCCATACTATCTATTTTCATGTTTGTCTCTCTTTCCATAGCATAACATTATGTCTATGATTTATTTTTTAATTTATTTTTAATTACAGTTGACATACAATTCTGTATTAGTTTCAGGTGTATAACATAGTGATTAGACACTTATATAACTTATGACGTGATCGCCCTGATAAGTCTAGTGACTACGTGACACCTTACATAGTTATTACAATATTATTGACTATATTCCCTATGCTGTAATTTACATCCCCAAGACTATTTTTATGTGACAATTTGTAATTCTTATTCCTTTACCCTTTTTCACCCAGTCCCCCAACCGTCCTACCATCTGGTAACCATCAATTTATTCTCTGTATTTATGAGTTTGTTTCTGTTTTGTTTGTTTGTTTGTTTTAGATTCTACATATAAGTGAAATCATATGTATTTGTCTTTCTCAGTCTGACTTATTTCACTTAGCATAATACCCTCTAGGTCCATCCATGTTGTTGCAAATGGCAAAATTTCCTTCTGTCTATGGCTGAGTAATATTCCATTGTATATATTTATCACCTCTTCTTTATCCATTCATCTATTATGGACACTTAGGTTGCTTCCATAAATTGGTTATTGTAAATAAAGCTACAGTGAACATAGGGGTGTGCAAATATTTTCAATTTAGTGTTTTGGATTTCTTCTGCTAAATACACAGAAGTGGGAATGTTGGGTCATAAAGTAGTTCTATTTTTAATTTGTGAAGAAACTCCATACTGTTTTCCATAGTGGCTGCACCAATTTACAATCCCACTAACACTGCATGTGGGTTCCCTTTTCTCCACAGCCTTGTTGTTTGTTGATTTGTTAATGATAGCTATTCTGACAGGTGTGAGGTGATATCTCATTGTGGTTTTCATTTGCATTTTGTGATTAGTGATTTTGAGTATCTTTTCATATGGCTGTTGGCCAGCTCTATGTCCTCTTTGGATAAACGTCTGTTCAGGTTTTGGGAGAAATCTCTGCCAATTTTTAAATCATATTGTTTGGGTTTTTTGGTGTTAAGTTGTATAACTTCCTTACATATTTTGGATGTTAACCCCTGATCACATGTATCATGGGCAAACATCTTCTCCCACTCAGTAGGATGTCTTTTCATTTTGCTGATGGTTTCCTTAACTGTGAAAAAACTTTTTAGTTTGATGCAGCCCCACTTGTTACCTTTTTCATTTGTTTCCCTTGCCTCAGGAGACATATCCAAAAAGTATTGCTAGAGTAATGTCAGAGTTTACTGCCTGTATTTTCTTCTAGAAATTTTATGGTTTCAGGTCTTACATTAAGTCTTACCTATTTTGTATTCTTGTGTATGGTGTAAGAAAATTGTCTAGTTTCATTTTTTTTTTTTTTTTTGCATGTATCTTTCTAGTTTTTCCAGCACTATTTACTAAAGAGACTGTCTTTATCCCATTGTATATTCCTGCCTCCTTTGTCATAGATTAATTAATCATATACGTGTGGTTCTATTTCTGGTCTCTCTCTATCCTGCTCCATTGATCTGTGTCTGTTTTTATGCCGGTACCATGCTGTTTGGCTTACTATGTCCTTGTAGTATAGTTTGATATAAGGTAGTATGATACCTCCCCCTTTGTTCTTCTTTCTCAAGATTGCTGTGGGTATTTGTGGTCTTTTGTGATTCCATATAAATTTTAGAATTATTTGTTCTAGTTCTGAGAAGAATTCCATTGGCATTTTGATAGAAATTGAATTGAATCTGTAGATTGCTATGAGATGTATGGACATTTTAATGATGTTAATTCTTCCTGTCTATGAGCACAGTCCGTGCTTTCATTTATTTTATTCAATTTCTTTCTTTGGGGTCTTATAGTTAGTGTTTTAAGTATAGATCTTTTACATCCTTGCTTAAATTTGTTCCTAGGTTTAAAAAAAAATGTTTGATGAAATTGTAAATGGGATGTTTCCTTAATTTCTTTCTTAATAATTCGTTGCTGATTCCAAGTCTTCGAGCATTAACTCAGCCTCCAATTACAACATTGTTAATATGTAAACAGCATAATCTACTGTACGGAAGTTCTCACATTGGATCTCAGAACAAGGATTGAGTCAAAGGCAGTATTTCCTCACGGGTTAATAGAATTCATAAGCATCACTCTTCCCACCACAAAAAGAGAATACAAAAATCAATGTTTTACTTAGGGTTAAAATGCAAACTCTTTACCGTTACAGTCTTCTGGCTGTAAAGAGACCAAAGCTCCCAAAAGGCAGGAGAAGCTCCTCAATTCTCGCTCCAGACCTCTTACTTGGTCTTAGGCTTTTTTCCCTAAAACTAAATTAATTAAGATCAAAGAAATATATCTTTCTTCAGATTTACCTTAAAAGTGCTAAATACCATGTTTCCCCGAAAATAAAACCTAGCCAGACAATCAGCTCTAATGCATATTTTGCAGCAAAAATTAATATAAAACCCGGTCTTATTTTACTATAAGACCTTATATAAGACAGGGTATAGTATAATGTAATAATATAATATACAATACAATATAATATATAAATAATACCGGGTCTTATATAATACCCAATCTTATATTAATTTTTGCTCCAAAAGACACATTAGAGCTGACTGTCCAGCTAGGTCTTATTTTTGGGGAAACACAGTAAGTTTTGAGGTCAGCATCTAGGAGAATATTCATAACAGAACCTATGAACCCAAGGATAATACCAGCCTCTGACTAGCAGAAGAAAATCTACATGCTCCCAGGACACTGAGCACATACCCCTCTTTGCCTGGGACAATCGTGGTTTTCATCAGTTGCCCAGCATTATTATGAACAGTGTCCCCTCCCCTTCCCTGAAATCCCCCAGTTTGGATAGTATATTCTATGGTCACTGCACCTGCAGAAAACCTAGATCACCAGACCAGACACAAATGTACCTCCCTCCCACCTTGGGTTTTGCCATGCTGAGAACATGCAATATTAACATGTGTTATATAGACTTAGGTAGAGCTAAAACCAATAAATTGTATAATAAATTCTGCTTCTGTAATTTACAAGATATGTTGAAAGGTAGTACTTCTTTGTTTCTCTGCTATGGCAGATCTGTATTTTTGCCAAAACAGGAAGAAGAAGCTCAGCTGGGCTATGGAGTCATTGACAGACCTGTGTTGGAATCCTAGCCCTGCCTCTTACTACATCAGTGGCCTTGGTCTTGTTGCTGGGAGCTCCTTAAACCTTAATGGCATATTCTGATATGGGGCCCACCTACCACCCAGGGTTGTTTTAACCAGAGTAACTGGCTTTAGAGCCAGAGAGACCTTAGTTTAAATTCCACTTCTACCACTTCTTTGATGCATGATGTGTGAGTAAATTTAACCTAGAGACTCAGTTTCCCCATCTATAAATGGTAACAAGAACAATTCTTATTTCAGAGAAGGATGTTTTGAGGACTGAATAATATAATGCTTGTAAAGTAAGCCTGTCATAAATGTTTTTATTATTATTTTGAAATATACTTTAGAAAGATATTTACTAAGGCCTATAAAGAATTTATACTTGAAATTTAGTTAATATTGCCTTTATTACTTGCCACACATTATGAGTTACTAACAGACCCAGTTAAAATTACAGTTTTCTTATCTGAAAACTGAACTGTTTTCACCTGATTTTAAATACTCAAGTGAAGGTTTCACGTAAACATATAAATTATAGCCTTGAAGTCGCTGACTTAAGACTTTAAGTGACATTGTTTCCTATAAAATGAAGTTAGAATTGCTAGAATTATTTCTTTATGTAAGCTGTTTTATACTCTCTGAGCTCTTTCATACTTTATCTGTTTTTCACCTTCATTTTCAGTCGTGAAAAAATCTCAGTTTGCTGAGCCATTTATTGGTTTTCTTTCAAGACAATTTATCCAGATGAGGATAATTAGCATGTATATTGCATAAAGGCAAACATAATATTTAAGATAATATGATTCTCTATACTTCTAGAAGTGTTTACCAAAATACAAATTAACTAGCAAATATATGCAAGCTTTCCTAGTATATGTATGTATATATACGATATATATAGTGTATATATAGTGTGCACATATGTAGTATATGTATATATTTTGTGTATATACACACACACACACACACCTATATGGCACGTGTATATAGACACATAGGTACCAACTCAAAGTCAAACACACACATGAATATATGTATGTATAAAGTTCTCAGCCCTATGTATATCATTTCAACTGAAAGAAATAAACCAAGAAATCAAGACATGATTTCTCTGTTCCCTTACTTAAAATAACTCAATTGAAAGAAAGAAAGAATATTTATTAATATTCTGTCTGTCGGGATTAATGGTAAGCAACAAGATGAAAAGGGATGCCAAAACTGCACAGCATAGAATGAGTGGTAGAGGATGGAGTGGTAGAATGTTGAGAGTATAGACAGAGGGCTTGAGTACAAGGACTCGTTGTAGCATATATCAGATATTTGACTGTAAGAAGTTATACTTTCTGTCTTACTGCTCTTACAGAACTCTGATAAGTGAAATATCTGAAGTAAAACACCCATTGCATAAGTCTTTCATGTATTTCCCAAAGTATGGAATGTACCCCAATGTGATACTCTGATTTTTAGGAAGTACAAAATATTTATAACACTGAATTAATGAAGACAGTTATTTTCTTTTAAGTTTACTGTCAATCCTCTGATTGCAATGAAGAGAAAGACTCAGTTTTAACATCTGTCTGATCCTGACCCTTTTCTCAAATGGAGAGCAAAGTCTCTGGTCAGAGCCTTGAGACATAAGAAGTTTTAGCTAGCACATAACATTATTTTGTTTCCATTGTATATATTTTTGAATTACTTTTCATTTGCTACTTTCCATTCTGATTTTCCCTTTGAAATTGCACAGTAAATTTTTACTTTTAGACTACTTAGAGTTTTAAATGAGTTGATTTAAAAATAAGTAAATAATAGTGCAGGTGACACACAGATTCAACAAAAACCATGACTGGTATCAAAAAACTTTGAAAACGTTGTGCCATTATTACCCATCAATAAAGGGTTACCACTTACTTTGATCAAGGTACTGTGCTGAACACAAGAGTACTTTTCTGTATCTTATTTTTCTTCCTTCAGGGTACAAAGAGACATTAAAACACACATTCATATATGAAAAGAGCTATTGCACAGATCGTACAGGCTGAGGCTGATATATAATTCCCTTTCTAGCACCTGTAACTTGAGCCCTTTCTCTCCCACCAACTTATGCACTTGTGGGTGAAGGCACCACGGTTGAGAACTCCTATTCGAAATAGGCACATAGGTGCCAACTCAGACAGCAGAGATTCTAGGAGACCAGATATGTGCATACATTCTATATGGTAGGGAATCCGAAGGTAGTGATCAAGCTATAATATTCACAGGTAAAACAGAAGTAGCAACCAAAGAGAGTATTTATCTTCTGCCCTAACTTGGTAATATGGCCAATTAAATAATTGATGAAAGATATGGCAGGTCATGTCTCTGTATTAGTTATCCACTAGAACAGAGGTTTACTGCGATTGAATTTCAAAAGGTTGGCATTATATTTTTATGTTCTTCTGTTTGTTTTTCAAATTTAATGAAATATAATGTGCATTGAAAACATTTTTTTAAATGAACAATAAAACAGAACTGATAGAATAAATCCCCACTACTTATAGCACAATCTAACACTTAATGTATTGGTGTATTTCTTTACAGTGTTTTGTTTGATGCATACAGGTATTTTCCCCTTAACTATATTCATAATAATATAGGTATAAATTATAAATTTATTTTATTTTAAAATTTTACTTTTTTTTTTTAATTCCCATCCCCCAGCACCTCCCGTTAAGAACCATCAGTTTGCAGTTTGTTCTTTATATCTATCAGTCTGTTTCTGTTTCTATTTATGTATTTATTTATTTATTTTAGTTTCCTCATGTAAGTGAGATTATACAGTATTTTTCTTTCTCTTATTTCACTTAGCATAATATCCTCTAGGTCCATCCATGTTGTCGCAAATGGCAAGATTGCATTCTTTTTTATGGCTAAATATTATTCCATTGCATATAGTCTTTATCCATTCATCTATTGATGGCCTTTCAGGTTGCTTCCCTTTCTTGGCTATTACTAGTAATGCTGAGATGAACATAGGGTACACATATGTTTCTTTTCAAATTAGTGTTTTTGTTTTCTTCAGGTAAATATCCAGAAGTGGAATTGCTGGATCATATGGCAGCTCTATTTTTAAATTTTTTGTAAATCTCCATAATGTCTTCCACAGTGGCTGCACTAATTTACATTCCCACCAATGGTTGACGAGGTTCCCGTCTCCCTCCCCCGTCCCCCCACATCCTTGACAACACTTGTTATTCGTTGATTTCTTGATGATAGCCACTCTGACAGGTGAGAGATGTGGCTATGTCCTTGTGGTTTTAATTTGTATTTCCCTGATGATTAGTGATATTATGCACCTTTTCATATGTCTATTGGCCATCTGTATGTCCACTTTGGAGAAATGTCTATTCAGGTCTTCTGCCCATTTCTTAATTGGATTATTACCTTTGGTGTTAAGTTGTATGAGTTCTTTGTATATTTTGGATATTAACTCTTTATCGGATCTATCATTGTTGAATATCTTCTCCATTCAGTAGGTTGTCTTATCATTTTGTTGATAGTTTCTTTCACTGTGCAAAAACATTTTTAATTTTATGTAGTCCCATTTGTTTATTTTTCTTTTGTTTTCCTTGCTCAAGGAGAAATATCCAAAAAGATATTGCTAAATCAGATATCAAAGTATGTACTGCCTATGTTTTCTTCTAGGAATTTTATGGTTTCAGAGCTAACATTTAAGTCCTTAATGCATTTTGAGGAATTTTTTTTTTGTATATGGTGTAAATATAAATACAAATTGATATCTACTTTAACATGTTTTCATGTAAAAATTTTCCAAGTTATTAAATATAACTATAATTTTAATTCCTGCATAATATTCAATTTAAGGAGCTGAATCACAGATAACGTAATTATTTCTCTATGACTGGACATTTTCTTTGCAATATTTCAATATATTAAATAATATAATAAAATGCATCTCTGACGTTTAAAGTTATACTTACATTCCAATTTGGGAAAATGATATTAATATCATGAACTTATTTACTGGACAGAGTTTTCCTATGAGACTATTAACTGAGAACGAAATTGCATTTATTCATCTCTATGTCCCCAGTTCTGCCTTGCACACACAGGGTAATCAGTATGTGTTTATTGTGCTAAATTGAATATACTTTCTTCTTTGATAATTTCCCACTCTTTTTTCAAAATAATTCAAGTAATTAGTTGTCAGCCACTAGTTACTAAAATAAGGGAAAGTCCCCAAATATCTACTAAAGTTAGAGGCTAAAATCTGTTATGAGTATCTTGGGATATAAAGAACTACATGTTCTTGCTTAGACTGATCTATTGCCTGCAGCTTGCCTATCCCTGGAGGTAACTATTCACATTAAGAAAAGTTTTTAGTTTGTTGTATACTATATTCAAAAAAATAAGTAAATAAATAAAATTTTTAAAAATTGCATCTTGCCTTCATTTTACTCATCTGAAAAGTAGCTAGAAAAATGATAAAATATTCGTCGCCTAGGAATCTAATGACAGTATGAATTAAGAATAGGCATGTAAATGGGAACTTTAGATGCAATTCTCTATCTGGCAAAGATGGTTACATCGATAAATGCCAAAATTGAACTATAGTGTGGCAAAACATAATTGAGTTTATTTCTCTAATGTGTTAAAAAAAAAAAAAAAACTGAATGCAAAATTGTATCATTTAGATATTTTAGATAGATGGTAAAGAAAATTTCCAGATGCCTAAATCCTTTCTGGCATAACAAATAGAAGCCTAAATATATCCATAATATTAGGTTGATACTTAATACCAATTTATATTTATTTCAGCAGAGAATGGCTAGGTACTTACAAAACCTACTTTCTCTTCCTCATAGCTAAACTACATTTCCCAGCCTCCCATGCAATTACGTGTACCCACATGACTGAGTTCTAGCTAATGAAGTATGAGCAGAAATTTTGAGTTCTATCGTTAGGTCTGGTTCATGAAAAACTCTTGCCCATAATTCTCTGTCTTTTTCCATATGAGATGGAAAAGACTTCAAAGGTCTAGAATAGAGTGGAGTCACAAAATACATAGGCACAGGTCTCTCAGTATTTTCATGGAACAGAACTAATATACTACTGGTTTAAGCCATTGAGATTTCAGGGTTTATCTGTTACAGAAGCTAACAGAAATTTATATTTGTTTGTTTCCAGAGAGTTCCAGATGGGATTTAAAACAGTTATCTTTTCTGAGCAGCTTTAAATAAGAAAGAAGCTTAAATGTCTAGGTGCCTTCAGCACCAACTAATTAAAACCAGGTAATTCCCAGAAAGATCCATTAATGAATACCCAACACTTCAAAGAGTCCAGTTTTCATAGAACAATAGATAGAAGTCAGGAATCTGCAGGGGAAACTACATAACAGAATTCTTCATGTGACCTTACTGTCCCAAGTAAAATTTAATAAGCTTATGAAAGAAAAGACATTGTCCTCTGTGGCCACACCTTTCACAGAGATTGGCCTGGTTGGATCTTGAGAATTGAGCAATTACTACAGAAAGACAGACAACGTTTTTTTGTTGTTGTTTATTTTTACTCCAAAGCGAGGCACATGTTTCATAGCTTTTCCTAACTCTATCTTCAGAAGGATTTAAGTAACTTAGTAACAGGAATATTGCTCGTTGAGTCATTTGTGTAAGGTTAGCCCTAGTCAGTAATGGAGCCAAAATTTCTATGCATGAGTTTTTGGGTTTGTTTTTTTTAACTTCAAAGGCAGAGTTCTTAGCCTTTATCCTATAGTTCTTCCATCCTTTCTTATACATTCACAGAATACAACTCATCTCCAATAGAAACTATTTTTAAAAAACAGAGAAAAAAACAAAATTACCTCATCTTCGCTCTGGGCTATGCTTTGGTATCTTTTTTTTCATGGGTCCAAATCAGCATTCCAATGGACTGTACCTATTTCAAAACATGAGTTCATTTTGTATGCAAGTGACTCGTAAACAATTAGCAAAGCTTGTCCTAAGTCATTAATTAATAGTTTCTGTTTAATCTGTCCTGAAACTGGAAAGCCCTCTGTTCTTGTATTTATTTTGATCTGTTTGAAATGCAAATTATTTGCTCTTCTCCTTCTTCTGAGTCTCCCTTTGGCCTACATAGAAATACTTGGACATATAGTGGGCCTAGTCTATGTAAACCTTTTAAAGATGAAAGTGGTTTTTGTCTAGCTTTGAGATATGTCTCTTTGAAATTAATATTATTATTTAAGGGGTAGTTGACTGATGATGCTGATGGCCTCACAAATGTGATACGAATGCTCCAAATCTGTAAGGTATTATACGGTAATTGATAAGAACAGAAATCTGCAACAATAAAAACGTATTTAAATCCTAACCCTCTCTTATTCTCAGTTTTCTCACTTCTAAAAGGAGAATAATAACTATCCTACAGGGTTATTGTGAGAATAAAATGTGATAGTGTATATAAAGGCAGAGCTCTACATATGTTAATTATTATTATTTAGAGAAACAGAAATATTGCAAATGATGTCTCTCAGACATAATATCTCACAATTGAAGGGAGTATTAAAAGCCTTTCCTGTCACTCCTATCCTAGGCAACCTGGAGGCACTGGATTAGTCTATCAAGGTAGATATTAAGGTCTGTTAAGTATCTCATAGTACAAATGAGAAAACAGGTAACTGTTTTCCTGAGGTTAAGAGATAAGTGGTTCAACAGGACTTGTGGAATCCTTCACAGCCTTCCACTATAGTTAAGGGCACATCACAACTTTTGTCTGACTTCTTCCCGGGAAATCTAGAGAACAAATATTAGGTTAGTTAGCCTCTTTTGTGGTAAAGAAGTTACTGCTGTATTGGGACTGTTCTGCATTGGCAGGCTTTTTTTCCTGGGCAAATGGGTGCTCCCCGTGCCAAATGAAGGCAACCTGCATGAAAGAGCCACTATGAGAGATAACGTAGGTCCTTTCAATAATGTCATCTTGGAGAGTAATGTGACCTCAGCAAATACTAGCTAGTGGTGAATATTCCCAGGGACTGTAGAATGACTACTCAACAAACCACAACAGAGATTCACTCATACAGATCAAGGGAACTACCAATATCATGTCCCTTGATCATGGGCCCCAAAGAGCCCTAGAAATTGCCCCATAAAAGGCATCAGCTTTAAAATCTGCCAGTCCCTGAGAACTCTAAGTTACCTATGACAGTTCCAGTTAAGCAAGAACTTTCCTGATCTCCTTACCTCTTCCAATAAATTGTAAAAGAACAATAGAGGAAAAAGCTAAGATGCTATTTGACTACATCTGTTGAGTCCTGCTTATTCAATTTAGTACTAGTTGCATGACCATGTTATATCAATTTTCATTGCATTAAATCATATTAACAGCTAATTTTCATACAATCTAACGTTATCTATATAGGATTCAAACCAAGTGATATTTGCAAGCATTTAATAGTCTCTATCCAACTAACTAGAAATCAAAATGCTATTTTCAGTTATTTACAGAAAGGGTAATCTTCATATGATTAATGGTGAGGTATCTACAATAGTGGGTAATGGTTTACCTATCTACAGGAGCCACTGAGTAAGTTTCTTATTACATTTGTAATTTTTGTTTAAAAACTAACTTCTTATAAAACCCACTGGATGATCTCCAAATCTGGCTTTCAGTGCTGGCTGTTTCTATTTCTGTTTTGAATATTCATAAAGCTGAGCCTTAATATTGAAAGTTTCCATTTCCTCCTTAACCAAAAATGAATAGGGAGAAAAAGGTAAAACTACAATGCTTTGGAAATGATATAGAAAGATAAATTTTACTCTATAGAAAGATAGTTCAAATCCAATGTTTCCTGCCAGGCAGGGGATGTGGGGGTTCAATCTCAAGTTTGCTTGGGTTCTTCAGAGAACTTAGGTAAAGTACCCTGGTGACTTCCAAGACTTGCTCACACCAAAATTGATTTCTCCTAGATTTCAAATGTTTTCTACAACTTTCACAACTCACCATTATCTGATTTAGGCATAGACCAGAACTTCTGAATTTACACTTTCAGAGACCTAGAAGTTATCATCTCAGACACCTTTATTCATTACATCCTTTTCTTTCTTCCCTCCTCCTCCCCCTCCCACCCCCCTCCCCACCCCCACGGACCTCTCTCCATTTGGGAAATAGCTCTACTGGGAAAAAAGTCCTATCATTAGCTAGTGTGAAGGTTTAAAGAGATTTCTGTGCTATCCATTTATTGTTCTGTGCCCTTGTTCAGTTGCCAGTCAGAGAACTAAATTAATCATAGAATTCCCAGGCTAAGCAATTTATTATTACCTTATCATCCATCAAAGCAGCTTTTTCTCTTCTCAACTTTCTTTTTACACACCGTACAACAACCGTTACCTCTTTCCTTTCTTACTTGTGTTTTTTGAAATGATGGCTGTCTGAAACTCTCCATTTCACTTTCTCCCTTCTACCAATCTATTTTTCTTTCTCACTGTATCATCTGTTCGAGGGCCTCCTTTCTCCAGTGTTCTCTTCATCTGTCCTCAGAAGAAATCCACATCTTTCTTTGGCATGTTTTCTGTCCTGCTGGATATTGCTTCAACATATCAAACCATTATCACATAAAAATGTATAATAATGACAGCTATTATTTATTAAGAAGTACAGATTGGTAGTTACACAGTACTCACAGGGATGTAAAATACAGCATAGGGAATACAGTCAATAATATTGTAATAACTATGTATGGTGCCAGATGGGTACTAAACTTATTGGGGAGATCACTTTGTAAATTATGTGGATGTCTGACCACTGTCCTGTACTCCTGCAACTAGTATAAAATCATGTTGGATGTCAACTGTAATTGAAAAAAAAATAATGGCAACTATTGCTTATGGGCATAGCACCTTACATACACCACCTACAAGCCTCACATTTATCCTGCTTTATCACAAATTAACAGAGGAGATGATGAGAGTCATAGATGTTATCAGCTTACCTTTGTCCCGCAGCTAACAAATGTCAAATTCAGACTTTGAGCCAGGTGTTTCTGAGTCCAAATTTTTGCAGTTCTATTCTTCCTCATTGCTTCTTTAAGTTCACTTCCTGAAGTTTTTGTTTGTGTTTCTTTCCCTAACAGAATGGGCTATAAAATAAACACCCAACACACAAAAAGTATGAAAATATCCAACTTCCCATACTGGGTTTAAAAAGGTAATAATTATTGTGCCTGAGAGTCCCTTTGATCATAATCAATGAAAAGTCTCTAGTCAGCTCCCTACAGAGTTTAGTTTCCTGCTTTATTCTTAATGAAACGAAGTTCAGCTTGTCAAACCTTGGTCACAGTCAGACATTAGGAGAAAGCTTTGATTGCACGACTTCTGCTGACAGTGAAAGCTAAATGGAGTCAGCAGTTTGCCCTTCTAGAATAAAACTGAGAAATACTTGTGATGAGAATAATAAAGCATAACCTTCCTACACAGTTTCCAAACTACATCAAAGAACTATGATGAGATAGGGCCCCAATTATCTGCTTCTGCCTCGCCAAGGCAAGTAGTGGAACAGGAGAGATATTCCAGATCTAAAGGGAGTTTGTCTGCTGTCTGCTTACCGGGTACTTATCCATCCTTCTTAATGATGGTCCTTCACTTTGACTGGAAGCAAAATAACCAAATGTTAAGAAAAAAAATATTAGATACTATCCAACTAAGTTGCACTCCTTTCTGGTTAAGTTGAAGCCAGGATTGAATTAGATACTGTCATTTCCATGTTAGTTAGAAACACTCAGTGCCAGATTAAGGGATTTACACAATAAAACAACTTTTCCCTAAACCGTTACTGAAATCAATCAGAAACAGAATGCCAGTTATCTCCTTATCTAAGTGATATGTAGATTGAATAAACACTGCCAGAAAAGGCTGTACTGTCCAGCAGACTCTATTTAAAAAAAACAAAAAAAATCAAGTTAAAATAAACTGAATAGTACAGTGTATAAAATTTTTATCTTGAACATAGAATCATGTGATTGGAATAAAAAACATATTTTCTACCAAAGAAATGCTAAAAAGTATTTGAAAAATATTATTTTCCAGGAAATTGTTAATCGGCGCAGGGAACCCACACATCTTGGCCCCGTCCGTGAGGGACATATTCGAGAGCACCAGGAATTCCTCATTCTGTTACTGCTCTTAAATTTGCTATCTCAGTGAATGACACCAGGTCCCATCTGATTGACAAAAGGCTAGAAATCGTCTTTGCCTATTTCTCTTCTCACAGCCAATCCACAACTAATGCATTTCTATTCTGCTTCAAAATACCCCTCGAATCTGTCCATTTACTCAAGCCTGCTCCTATAAGCCTGATCGAGACCACTTTTATTCTGGCTCGAATTAATGCAACAGCTTCCTGACTTTCCAGCTTCAAGTTCTTCCCTCCTGAAAGTCTGTTTGTCATGCTGCAGTGAGATTAATCTTCTCCAAATGTAAATCTGATCATATTCTTTTGCATAAAACACCTTAATGGCTTGTCATTGCCCTCAGGACAAAGTGCAAACAGCTTATCACAATTTATAAATGCCTTGTAAATCATTTCCCTAATTATCTCTTCAGCCTCTATTATCTCCATTTCTCTCCTGTTTTTGCTCCAACCATTCTGAGCTACTTTAATTCCCCCATCACAGAGTGTTCTCTATTATTTCCAGGCCTGTGCATATACTGTTTTCTTTGTCTAGAACATACTATACCTCTTTCCACAAAGGATTGGGGTCAGAGGGTATAAGTGGAAATACACTGTTGCAAGGCTACTATATTTTACCTGGAGCAATTTGATAATAACTCTAAGTAGATTGTGATAATCGCTAGAGAAACAGATAAAAATAATATAAATACATACATAGAGATAATCGAAAGGGGAATCGAAATGCAGTACTAAAAACTAATTGATTAAAACAGAAAAAGATAAGAAAAGAAGGAATAAAAAATGTAAGTGATAAATAGACAATAGCAAAATGGCATACCGAAATGCAGCTATTCTAAAGAATTTGATTTTTTTTCAGAGAGTCTGCGGCTGAGATAATTTTTTACAATAATATTTTCTTTGTTTTATATAGATGAGAAAAGAATTATACTTTATAACTTGTTAATTTATTCTATTTATTCTAATAATTTTCAGTTGATTTCCTTTGGTTTTCAAGACATATTAATTTGGTCTATAAACAATAATAGTTTTACTACATCTTTTCCAAAAATTATAACTCTGATATAGGTCCCTATATAATTGATTTTGCTAGCACTTTCTGGGTCTTTGCCTTGTTTCTACATTCAGGGGGCATTTTTCTAGTTATTCACCATTAAGGTTGGTCCCAATTATTTTTTTTTTATGGATAGATTTGTTTAGATGTAGCTAGATAGAGCTACACATATAGACATAGACATGTAAACACGGTGATTGGAGAATTATACTATCACTAATTGTTATTTTACAATTCAGAGTGAACACTGAAGTTTATCAAATACTTTATCTAAAAACATTGTTTTAAACTTCCGGTGCTTATGGATGAAATGTACCCCTGGGGATCTCAGGTTGAGAAGCACACTCAACAGACCTCTTGTTATTCAGTTGAGCAGTAAGTTCATGTGTGGTTAACTACCTACATGTAAAACATACTTCTGATCTCATTTGATACTTAATTTCAGTTAACAGGTTCACTGGCTTTGAATTTGCATATGAAAAGATTATGGCTCATTTATTATTTAAGGCCATTTTTTCCCTTAATTTTATGATTCTTCCTACCCTTCAATATTTAACCTAAATACTTGAAGAAAGCATTTTCATCATCATAGCTATTTTGGTGTCTTGATTCTGCCTCATCCCTGTGATTGATAAACACAAAGAATATAGGGAGATTTTGAAGATTTTCATTTGCCTCAAAAAAGAAAATCTTTCCATAAATCAGAATTTACTGAATTCTGAAAGAGGTATACCTTCTAAATGAAAGTTCTCTTTTAAAATTAATAAAAAAGAAAATTATACATGCAGGAAAAAAAGTCCCAGCCTCTTACACTGAAGGGAACTTTGTTTTGTTCCTTGAACCTCACAGCCTGATGTAGAATGAGGTTTCTTTAGCTTCACTTTGAACAGAGGATGATATCCCAAACATTAGAGACGCAGACACTGATTCAAACTGAATAGGTTTCCTTTGTCACTGACCTCTGTTTTTGTCACCTGAGTTCAAAATAGAGCCTTTTGTGAAATGTATGCTGTTTTGCTCATTGTCTGTGCTAGATGCTGTATGAGTCTCTTTATAGTTGTCAAATACTGCACTTGTCGTAACTCTAGGAAGCTACTATTATCATCCCCATTATCTCCATTTATAGCCAAGAAAAGGGAAGTGCGGGGAGGCGAAGTAACTTATCCAAGATCACGTAGCTAATAATGGCAGCTCTCTGCTTTAAGTCCAGATCTGTGAGAGGCCAAATCCAGGGTCTTTTCCATTGTACCTGCGGCTGCCTTATTTATGTCCCTTTATCTCTCCATGCCCTAACTCCTCTTCCTCCCTCTTTTGCCCCTTCTCCTGCAGGCCCGTGACCAAGGTGTAGACTAAGAGGTGGAGTCATGCTTCACACGACCATATCATGTTGGCATTGGCAGCCATTCCTGGGTCTGGCTGTGGTGGTAATCTTCATGGGGTCCACCATTGGCTGCCCTGCTCGCTGCGAGTGCTCTGCCCAGAACAAATCTGTTAGCTGCCACCGGAGGCGGCTGATCGCCATCCCAGAGGGCATTCCCATCGAGACCAAAATCTTGGACCTCAGCAAGAACAGACTGAAAAGCATCAACCCCGAAGAATTCATATCGTATCCTCTACTAGAGGAGATAGACCTAAGCGACAACATCATTGCCAATGTGGAGCCAGGAGCATTTAACAATCTCTTTAATCTGCGTTCCCTTCGCCTAAAAGGCAATCGCCTAAAATTGGTCCCTTTGGGGGTATTCACGGGGCTGTCCAACCTCACCAAGCTTGACATTAGTGAGAATAAGATTGTCATCTTACTGGACTACATGTTCCAGGATTTGCATAACCTGAAGTCTCTAGAAGTAGGGGACAATGACTTGGTTTATATATCACACAGGGCCTTCAGTGGGCTGCTGAGCTTGGAGAAGCTCACCCTGGAGAAATGCAACCTAACAGCGGTACCAACAGAAGCCCTGTCCCACCTCCGCAGCCTCCTCAGCCTGCATCTGAAGCATCTCAGTATCAACAATATGCCCGTGTATGCCTTTAAAAGATTGTTCCACCTGAAACACCTAGAGATTGACTATTGGCCCTTACTAGATATGATGCCTGCCAATAGCCTCTACGGTCTCAACCTCACCTCTCTCTCGATCACCAATACCAACCTGTCCACTGTCCCCTTCCTTGCCTTTAAACACCTGGTGTATCTGACGCACCTTAACCTCTCCTACAATCCCATCAGCACTATTGAAGCAGGGATGTTCTCTGACCTGATCCGCCTTCAAGAGCTGCACATAGTAGGGGCCCAGCTCCGTACCATTGAGCCTCACTCCTTCCAAGGGCTCCGCTTCCTTCGTGTGCTCAATGTGTCTCAGAACCTACTGGAAACTTTGGAAGAGAATGTCTTCTCCTCCCCTAGGGCTTTGGAGGTCCTGAGCATTAACAACAACCCACTGGCCTGTGACTGCCGTCTGCTCTGGATCCTGCAGCGGCATCCCACACTGCAGTTCGGCGGCCAGCAGCCCATGTGTGCTGGCCCAGACACCAATCGTGAGAAGTCATTCAAGGATTTCCACAGCACTGCCCTCTCCTTTTACTTCACCTGCAAAAAACCCAAAATCCGTGAAAAGAAGTTGCAGCATCTGCTAGTGGATGAAGGACAGACAGTCCAGCTAGAATGCAATGCCGATGGAGACCCTCAGCCTGTGATTTCCTGGGTGACACCTCGGCGGCGTTTTATCACCACCAAGTCCAATGGAAGAGCCACGGTGTTGGGCGATGGCACCTTGGAAATCCGCTTTGCCCAGGATCAAGACAGTGGGATGTATGTTTGCATCGCTAGCAATGCTGCTGGGAATGACACCTTCACAGCCTCCTTAACTGTGAAAGGATTCACTTCAGACCGCTTCCTCTATGCGAACAGGACCCCTATGTACATGACCGACTCCAATGACACCATTTCCAATGGCACCAACGCCAATACTTTCTCCCTGGACCTTAAAACAATACTGGTATCTACAGCCATGGGCTGTTTCACATTCCTGGGAGTGGTTTTATTTTGTTTTCTCCTCCTTTTTGTGTGGAGCCGAGGGAAAGGCAAGCACAAAAACAGCATTGACCTTGAATACGTGCCCCGAAAAAACAATGGTGCTGTTGTGGAAGGGGAGGTTGCTGGACCCAGGAGGTTCAATATGAAAATGATTTGAGGGTCTACCACTCACGCTATGGTTTCTGTGTCATTGTCGGTTACCAGTAGGACAGCCTGGCACAGTAAATTACAAGGTTAAAAAGGCAGCTTAGTACAGCTGCCCCTGTGTCAAAGCAGGGTCCACGGAAGCAGGAGGACTTCTTATGGAGACTTTCCACCTAAGGCAGGCAGGCATGTGTCAAAGCCCTTCACACAGTAAGATACTAATTGTTTGCATTGCAAATATTGGCATTCTGGGGATCTCAGTAATGAACCTGAACCTTTGGCTCATGCTCATGGATGGTTATTCAACATTTTCTACCACTGCAGAAACAAAAGAAAAAATTAAAAGGAACAACCTACAATGTAGGATTTACATATTAAAAAGACACATTTGTCTAAAACGTACTCTACAAAAACAATTTGTATCTATGATTATTTGTTAAATCCTTGCATCATACCATATTGTTGATTCAACACCACAAAGAAATTAATATATTCTTTATTCTTCCCTTTTTTTTTGAAACATATATACTGTATATGTTTTAAAGCAATATGAATGAGAGGTTGTGCTTTTCGTTACTCACCACTATAGACCCAAGTGTGATTTCACCTTCCTTTACATGCAGATAACCCTGAGACTAGATCCCCGAGTTGTGGGAGGCGATATGTTAAAAGATGCGTTTGTCTCATATAGGATGCCAAGAAACAGGACCCAAGGCAAAACTGCTCAACTCTGTTAACTTCTGTTACTATAAATAAAGGCATGTGCCTAGTTTTGATACAGAATGGAATATTTTTTATACTTGTGATATCACACTGGACCAGTTTACTGTAACAAAGCCCTTGATTTCTCGAGAAGGTGGTGTGCCACTAGCTGTACCTGTAAAAGGTAGGTGTTAAGAATGAAAACGATCCATTTAACAACAACTTGATTTCACTTTCATCAGTTGCTACTACTGATGGGTTAATAGGAAATGGAAGAGAAGATAATTGTTATATACCATAGGGTAATAGTCACATCATAGCTAACATCAAGAATTCGGAAGTTCAGAAGCTCTCTGGACAAGGAGGAGTTCTTCTCAGATGCCAGCACCAACCAGGGGGATCCATGCATAACATGATGTTAATGCCGCTAAGAACCTGTTTAAAGCATGAGAGCTGTCGGAAGGCTGGACTGTTGCCCCTCAAAAGAAACACCTAGCCACGCTGACGTTGTCCATGCAAATACTGTACCCAAAGTATTACCTTGAATGGGCAACTTCAGGCTTTCTCCCTGCTTCTTTACAAAGTAGATAATTGGTTTTCATTTTGAAAATTATCCTGTGTAGACCAAGAGAAATCTGTCCTGTTTTTAAACAGGTGAGGTGAAACAAGGTGGATTAAAAAGCACTTACCAATTTTTTTCTCTAATGAGGAAAAGTTAAGATAATACCCCTATAAATATCTTAAATTGTGCTGACACATTTACCCCTCTGATCCAAGGATATTTGTTCAATTCAATTTGTATTAATGATTGTTAGTCAAAGTGAAAACATTATAGTTAAAAAAAAATTGGCATGCCATTGCCACCAGTGATCTGGTTCAAATGAAACATAATTAATTCCATTTGACTAAATGTTGAGTGAATGGTTTTCAAAGCATATATATTCATATGATCTGAGAAAGCATTGACTATAGAGTGTATTCATGGAATGTGATCTATTTAATCAGCACAGAACAGATAGGAAATTTCTACACTTTGCACATTTTGTGAGGGACTTGAAAATGAGCCCGCTTTCAGATAGCATGTAAGCTGGAATAGAAAGGGTTTGCTGCCTGACATATCAGATTGGAGGTTTGACTTGCAAAAAGCTGGTCTTTGTTTTAATATTTGAAATTGTGAGCAACTTCAATAAAATTAAATTGCCCCAATAAAAAAGTGACAAGTCTAGAAATTGTTTTGCCAATTGGATAGCAGCAAGGCTAAACCCATTTCTCCTTTAATAAAGGGTGGAAAATGAGATAAGAAAGATTGAAGAATTGCCTGTTTGAGTCATTTTTCATTTGACTTTCCTGATGATTATCATATATCTTTTACAAATTCACTTCCCACTTGTGGCAATTACCTTATTTATATCTAACAATACAAATCAAGATCTGCTGTAAATTCTATCAAAATTACAACTTGTGTGCAAAAGAAATGGGTCTTTCAAATTTAAAAAGAACTAAGTTAATGTGGAGAAATAGTCTTCCAAAAGTTAATAGAAAATACTTTCTTAATTTTGCAACATCGTATGGAGTAAGTGCTTAACTAATTGAGCAACAACAAAAAAAGAAATATTGAGAAATTGAAAAAAGGGCTTTGTAATTTAACTGCTATTTTCTGTGAAACTAAAATTGACCAAAATTAGCTTAGTCAAATGAAATTGGATTACAGTGAACCCATCCATGAAAAGATTTAGTTTAAAAAACTAATTATTATTCCATTGGAAGAAGAGAGATTATATTCTCTCAGGGGGTTCCATATTCTGATCCATGGAAAAAGAGTTATTTAAGATATTAATAAGCATTCTTCCAAAAGAGAGTCCCATAGACTAGTGATAAGTTGGAAGAAGCTGCGTTCTGTAATCACCTCCTGGAAATTCAAACTCTTTATGAGCCTAATAAATTCTCTTGAAAGTCCTGTAAACAAGAATTCTGTTTAAGTTTGCCTGTGGTTTCTCTAATTTATTTGAGCATGAAGCATTTCCTTTCATATTGTAACTGTTAACATCTTGAAAAATCAGTTCTGCGACACCCAGTTTAGTCAACAATAGACTAAAACAGTACTACTCAGAGGTATTCTTAAAACCGATGTTTCTAATAAAAGTAAAATTATGTATTAGAATTTGGCTCCAATAGATTACGAAAAACATACCCCCTGTATAAGTGATCTGATCCTAAAAATGCATTGGCCAGATATTTCTAGGAGAATTTTCTACTTTCTGCCTGAAGCATCACAGTAAATATACCTATAGGTAACTGAATGGCCACTTAATTTTTCTACTTTCTCACTATTGATGCAATTCTTGGGTTCCTTTATATATCTGCAAGGCTCTGATCTTGGGTTCCATTGACTGTAGTTCTGGGGCTCTATTATCTACTTCACAAAAGGAATTTTTCCTTATGGCTTCTACCTTTTTGTTAGAATAAACTAGACCACAGTAAAGACTAACAGCTCAGACCAGCATGGGGGCCAAATTTTCCCTTTAGTAGTTATTGTTGAGTTATTTTCTTCCCAGAGGATTTGCCTCCTAAGAAGAAATAGAGTTACTTGGCTCAGCATTTAGTTCTGGGTTGACCAGTTCTCTGTCTGTGTATATTAAGCATTTTCAGAAAAGTATTATTCCCTCTAGACATTAAATCTCTAGACGGAAAAATTCTGTGACTGAGACCTCTAATGGTCTGAGACAATTGATCTGTGTCCCCAAATGTCTGAAATACATGCTAATAGAGTATGATAACTCACCAAATGATTTGCCCTAACATGTTCCTGGCAAGGAATTTCTGCTTTTCCAATTCTCGTGTTACATTTTTTAACCTCTTTCATTTTCATTGTATTCGTAAGTTTTCCAAATATTGTCAAAGTTGGAAAATGTAAACCAACTATTGCCAAGACTTGTACTTCCTAGCTCCTGAGGACATTTGTCAGAACTGGTTTTGCTCAAGAAATGTTGCTTATTGCCAACTCCCCAATAATACAAAGACATTCAGAATTTGCTCTACTGATTTAAGGCAGATTCTTTTTTCATTGTTCTGTCAAATATTCTTTTCTCCTCAGTTCTCAGAGGAGCCCAGAATTACAATCTTCTATGACTTTAAAAAAAGGATTATTTAAATCTCACCTGTATTGAAGCCTGACTTGTGTCACTTTCCATGACTCAAGTAGGAACAAATATATTTGTATATCAGAAGGTACAAAAGAGAGGATGTGATCCTGGAAATGAAAAATTGAGTAGTGCCCCATGTAAATTAACTTACCCATCCGGGGTCTCTCTTCATCTCTATGTCAAGACATTTATTTTAACTTCAGGGACTATGCTCAGAAGCTGTTCAACAACACAGAGTATGTCTTGAGGCTTTCTAGGAAAGAAAAAATATATATCATTTTCAGCTTAGGAGGCTGAGACCTGACAAAAAGACATATCAAGAGTTTAAAGAAAGGTTGGAGGGAGACACTTGGATCCACTTTAATTCCATTCCCTTTCTTATTAATTTTTATAGTTAACTTCTAACTGAAGAAAAATTGGAGATTATGTTTTTCTTTAACTTTCCTGAGTGTCTCTTTATACCTATTCCCTATATCCTGGTCACCTTTACATAGCTCACATAAGCTATTCCAAATGGATTTAGTGGCATGTGAAACTAGTAACAAAACCTTTGGGGTCAAAGCCATTCATTCTACTCAGTAATTAGGTAAATATCTTTATTACTCAGATTAAGGTCCTAGAAACACGCCCCCTTAGACATCATGTGTCTGGTTATTCCTATTGACTTTCCAACATTTTGCTTTGGAAGCTTCACCCTTTCTAATAAAATCTGTGACATTTTCTGACTGAGGAGTTTTAGAGTTGTTCTGCTTGAGGAATGAAGTGTCTGACTTGATTTTAGAACTGCAGGTTTTGGTTAGGCAACAGAGGGTGATTCTTGGTAAGTTTAGCAAACACTTGACATGACTCTATCAGTTACTCTTCCCTTAACTCCTTCAAAAGCCATTCCCAGAAGAGCCTTCTCATCCTCACTCCAGCACAAGTATAACAGGGAAAGAGCAGCTTCACATAAGACCACAAAATCACAATGCTAGCTAATTAGCCATGATATTTAGTTAAGTTACCCATCAAAAACTGGGTAAAGGGGCCCTAAGCCTAGACTTGCAGGATTTAGCCAAATAAACTATGCTTTAAATTAATAATTCATGATAGATTTTCAACTCTGAAGTTGGTTTGTCTGTTTGGGGAACAGTAAATGTAGCTGCACATTTTTTTCGAAAAGAAAAACACAGTTAGGGAACGGAAACTACTTTATCTTATGCGAGCTTTTCAACAGATTGCCCAAAATGAAAAATTTTTGCAGGGGGGAAAAATAAGACATGAGTAAGAAGTTTGTGAAAAGTTTCTTTTCCTAAAACAGCCCTGGAGCGAATGTTCCCCTTTCAAAATATGGGAATCTGATCAAAACAAGCTGACACGTACCCCCAACTGCCTTTCTCCTGTTGCCCAAGGTCTCTAATCCCTCTTCTCCCACCACCAACCCTGGAGAACATCCTGAGCAGGAGGAACAGAGCAGCGGCTACCAGCTCTCCTGAGACAGCCCCCAGAGAGGAGAGCTTTGGTATCCCTCCCCATTCCTGCCTCCTCTCCTGATCCCTCATTCTCCAGCTCTGCCTTACTCACCACTGTCACCTTCCAGCTGCTGTCATACCTCATCAATGAATGCTCTCTCCAGGGATAAGTCTTCTTTCATTGGTACTCAGAAATTCTTGGGTAACTGTTAAACTGGAAATTGCTTTAAAAAATAAATAAACCCTCCAGCCTATTTCACATAACACGTTAAAAGTTAAGACTTACTATTCGCATAATCACAGACTGACAGCAATCTTCAGCTTGAGTGATTCTGATTTTTTTTTTCTCTCTCTCTTCTAGAAGCAGGTGGGTTGATATAATGCCAGCCTTAAATAGAAGCTTTATTTATAGCCTTAGCAGAATGAGAAAGGAGCTGGCATAATCAAGAGAGGCCTGAATATTTTAAGAACTCTTAATATGTAATATATCCATTAGAAGACAACAAAAATGCAAATTTATATTCTAATAAGTTGGTTAACTATATTAATTTCAATAAAGTTCAAAAGATAACTTTCCATACTGAAAAATGGGTCAAAGATTTTGTACCTATTCTACAAGGGCCAATAAAAAAAAAAAAGCACAAATTTGGTTGCCATGTTAACTTTCTTCATTTTATTGCATACCTCCTATTCTGAATTGCTTTAATACCTTTAATCTTCACCACAACATAATCCATATAATCTACAATACCACAAAATTAGCAAATAGTGATTAAGCAAGAAATTAAGACTTGCAAAAAAATTCCCTCAATCTTACCAACAATGTGTGTCCAGCAACACATCACATATCTATGTGATAGCAGGAGATAGGAATTGAGTTGTGAACAAATTTTGTGTAGAGGCCATTTGTAAGAAAATATGCTTTTTTTCCTCCCCAGTTATAAATTCATGTGTACCACACACATATGGGTTGCTTGATACCCAAGTCAGTTGTATCCTTTTGTTTTCTATTTGGTGTGGAGTGCCCCAAATCATAATTAATTGAAAAGCTATTGTTTATATATACATATATAAATATGTGGGGAAGGGTGGTTTGATTTTTTTTTTAAGTATTTAAAATGTAACTGCTTTAAACATTGATAAGCTTGAGCAGGATGGGGAAAAAAAGAAACAGAGGTGTGTCTGTGTTTTTATTTAATGTCTTTTATCAAATCTTATTCTGGGACCATCCCATGACTGAAAACTACTAAACCAACAAACTACAAACTTTTTAAATGCCTGTTAGCTTGTTTTTGTTCTCAAAAAATTAGTGCTAATGACAAAAGTATACTGATTTAGGTTTGTGTCTCATTGACTGTTACTATTGATTTATTGTTGTGGGCATGTTTTTTTTTAACATGTAAAAATAACTTATTTTATTAATATGTAAAATAAGTTTAAAAAAACAGGTTTTCTTTACTGATGTAAAGGGCTTAAGCATCTGACATCTCAGTTAAATCCATTGCGGTATTATTAAGAAGCAAAACATAATAAAAGACAATTGGAGTTAATATATTAGAAAATAATTCCTTGTTGAGAGAGGTAGGTTATGCGAGCTTTACTGGTTGCTTGTCTGCCTTCAGCACTGTTATTTGATCAAATAATCTACAAATAATCTCCAGTTAGAGAAGAAGCAGGTCCAGTGGAATCTGACTCTGATGTACGGTGGGTGGAGACCACTCAGAGGGACTAGAAGCCAGGCTATCAAGTTCTTCCTAAGCAAAATTCCCAAGGGGCCATGGTTTGACCTGCTGGATAGCCAAATCTAGGTAACATCAACCACACCATAAAGACATTCTACTTTAGTGAAGATAAATCCTGTATTACTTACAAAATTATCCCAAATTCATTTGATTTGGTTACATGAAAAGTAACAGGCATGACTTTAGGCCTGAAATATATCTGAGCAAGAACTGATGATAAGTTCAGCAAGACATACGTACGTACGTCATCATCACCTAGTTTTTCTCTCTGAGTTGGCTTTTATTCAGCCAATACCAATGATTCAAGATGTCGTGTATGATAGGAAGGCACAAAAACATAAGAGAAAAATCTTTTATCTCATCTTCAGGCTAACTGGAAACTAGGGGAAGAGAAGATTGTGTAGTGTTAAAGAGGAAAAGAATTAAAAATTTGAAAACTACGCTTGTGCTATCTTTTCGTTTAGAGTGAAGGTGCTCTCTCTTTCTTTGGTACTTAAAGGAATGGGTGTTAGGGAGATGTGCTGAGGTAGCTGTCATCCTATGGTATCATCTATACACACACACACACACACCATATCTTGTTACATGTCTTCCAGTGAAGAGGGAGTAGTGGAGGAGGAAGCACAAAGCTAACAGGAAGGGTACTGGAAACCCTTCTCATTGATGACGAGACATGATGACAAATGACAAGAAAGCCCTGGATTCACCTCCAGACAGCAGCAAATACTCAAATGCTGAGACCGCTAGCAAGTGATTCACAAAATCCCCTCTGAGCTATTCTTTAATTGCAAAATGAAGAGCTTGCCACCAAAGAGGGATTTCCTTCCCCTTGAAGACTTTCTGGTAATGCCGGAGCTGCTTGGGTTAAGAGCCACATCTCTGACAGTAGGCTTTCATCTTATACTACTAAGCTAGCATGACTAAAACAAAGCAGATTTTTCATGAATATACCATATTTTGCCGTGTATAATGTGCTCTTGTGTATAATGCACACCCACGTTTTTAGCCCAAACTTTCAGGGAAACGGAATTAGTCTACCCATGTATAATGCACATCCTTATTTTTCCTTCACAAATTTGGGCAAAAAAGTATGCATTATACACAGCAAAATATGGCAGTTTTGAATGTATTGGGTATTTATATACCTCTGCCAATGGAGATATCACAAGTTAGGCTGTCCAGTAAACTCACTGATCAGGGATAAGGTGGTTCCAATACTTCAGGATTTAACAATGGGGGAAAATATAATGAAGTCAAATTTTTAAAGGAAAGCTAAACATACTTTGAACTCAGCAGCATATCTTCTGCCTCTGTACTCATAAAGACAGTCTGGCCATGTGCTGCTTCATAAATTTAGAATCCCCTCATAGTTTCATGTTTCTGGGAGTTTTTGTTTGTCCCCATGTTTTCCTTGGTCATGAGCACACTGCTCCAACTAGATGCCTGGTAATGGTTCCTTGTCACTTGGAGTCAAAATTAAAGCTATGGATTCCGACCTACTCCCTAAACGCTGATAAATTTATTATAGAACCCAATATTCTTTTCCTAATTACCTCATTGTCTGACCTAAAACTCAGGATGTGAAGATTAATGTGGAATAAGGCCACGTTAAGGAGGAAATAGAGAAATCTTAAGGAGATTCCTGAGGGGAAATTCACCTAGGAATTCTGCTAGTTTGGTAGAAATTTTGAAGATGCTGGCTTCTAGGGCTTTTCACTCTGGTGCCTTTCCTCAACTCTTACAAACAACCAAATGCAAAACTTAGGACCATCTATCAAAAAATTTGGATTGAGAAGGAAACCCCTTGGTATAGCCATGCAGGCATTATTTCATTCCATAATACTCAGAACTGGGTAAATCAGGATGTCAGGATATGTCAGTAAATCTCTCTAAACAGTACATGTATGAGTATTTTAATGCCAGATACACACACACACACACACACACACACACACACACACATTACTAAGAACCATATGGAAAGGGGAAAAGAAAAGGCAGATGGAAAATATGTGGCTTATCTACAGATTCTCACTATTCTGTTTGGCCTCTAACAATTGAACTCAATCACTAAGAAGTCAAGATCTGAGAACTGAAAACCCAAGGAGAGTCTCCACAAAAAAACAAACAAAAACAAACTACTACATAGGTCACTACTTTGTTTGAAAGACCTAAATCTTATATGTGATTGCAGAAATTAGATCTACATTGAATAATTTTGTTCACTATGACAGTGTGAGATACCTCCATTTAGCAGACCCCACAAAGGTAACACATAAATGACCCTTTCTAACCACAGCAACACTAGTCATATTTTTAATCACAAGAGACCAAGCATGCTAGTACCACCGCACAGAAGCAATTCACTACATTGAATCTATTCCTTTAGGTATGGGCTATTAGCTGGATGTACAAAAGAACAATAGGTTACATTTATTATACACATTCAGGGCTCTCACAAAAGTTAGACAAACACTTATTTATACACACACATACAAATCCATACCATGGTATCCAGAGTTTCTTTAAGACTCCCTATCAGTTCAAACATCCTACTGGGAATTAATTTGCTAAGCACAGAACAAGCACATGACACAGGGAGATTACCAAATCAGCTCCACCATCCTGATTTATATAAGCTCGTCTATTTGAGCAACACCTGAAGAATCCAGTTGTCTCCACCTCAGTGGTCTCAAGAGGCTTTCACAGCACTGAATAAGAATGTTTCTGGTATTGACACAGGGCTGGTTTCAGTACATGGCAGCTGCTTTCTGTCCTGAGTCTTCCGGAGTGAAAAAATGGGTTCACAGAAATGGAAAGTAACACAAAAGTGCACCCTGTCTGGTGAGTCAAGAGAAGAATAGTTCATTGTTTTAGTTCAATGTATTTTCAAAATAGCATTTGATGAGAACTGGAGAGCACAAGATTCTCAAATGAGTGGCAATGAGAAAATAGGTACATGTAAGAGAATTTCATTGTGAAGGAAAATGGATGGTGTTTATATATGTAGTGCTGCCTCTAATATTCATCTTCATAGTTTGGGTTCCAAACCAACAAGCACACAGATTCTATATTAAAAATTCTATATTATTTTAAATAGCTGTGTATTTATATCCTTTTAAATGCTGCAAGTATTAGTTCAAGTGCATGCCCACAGAAAATTCAGGAATCTCCTTAACTCTTTCTTCCCTTCTTATTCGTGATTAGAAATTGGAAATCAGATTTCTCCATCTTTTATTTTAAAATATGTAGAAAATTTAATTATCTATTTATCCAAGCACAATCTTCATTCATTCATTCATTCATTCTACTATTTAATCATGCAATATCTACTGAATATCCATTATTACTTGTAGTGTCTTAACAGCACATCAGGAAATGAGTTGTTTCAAATTGTGATCCAAATTTTAATCCTGCATTTCTCCACATTAACTTCTTTGGCTTCTCTGTTGACTACAACCTGTTTCTTATTCTATCATCCAAATCATGTGTTTTAGAGATGGGCCTTAGTGTCCAACTGGCCAGGCACTAAACTGGCTTTAAGACCTACCTGCTTTAATAATCCACTCTCAGGGAGTCAGAATAGTTAAGTACTAAGAAGACAAGGATCTGGATTAAGAGTCCCCAGGACTCTGTCACTGGATTCCTGTTTCTTTATGGACAAGCTACTTAACATCTCTGCATCCCCATCTTTCAAAATGATCGTAACACTACCTACCTCACAAAGGTACTGTGAGGCTTACCGTGAAAGCATGAGGGAACGGTGTGTGGAACTGGGGGCCTATTCCAAAGGTGCTACAGGATTTAGAGTGGTTGGACAAAGTCACTGAGTATGAGCCCCTCTTCTCCTGGAGCCCCAGGTCTGCCAGGATATGTCTAGCTCCTTTACAATTAGCATCTAAAATGGCCTTTACTATCAATTGGCTTGATTTATCTTTAATATGACCTCTACATGAAATCTACAAGATTGATCACAAATCCCCTCTTCGGAGAGATGCTGGTTTGGAGAAATTACTAAACTAATTTTAAGAAAGGATAATAAAATGATTCACTCCCAGGTGCAGGGGATGGGGGAACAGTTATTTATTTCAATATGAAACAATAGTTTGAATAGGTATCTTCAAGGGGATGCATTTTATTGGAGAAATTTATTGCCTAGGGCTTTCTGTTGTTTTCAGTCTGACTCCCCAGCTTTCTGTACCATTGTTTCAACATACATCTCCTTTCCCTTTTATTGGGAGGGAAGCTACAGTCCTCCTTGTTTCATGATGATTCTTTTCATGCAGTCTGTTTTGCTCAAAGGACAAATTTTTTTCAACAACTATTGTAATTATTTTCTTAGAGGGCCATTTTTAATTGCCATATTGTTTAGCTAAGCCCTATTGTCTTGGTGTCCTTCAAAACTGTCAGTTGCTTTAAAATACAGAGGTGGGAGGGGGGAGCTGATAAGCACATTGTTGTAATTGATTTGTATGTTTAAATTGTCTTATCAGAAAACGTTATGAATTTCATCTGTTGAGGCACAAAAATAAAATACTTTCCTAAAAAAAATTGTATTTAATTTTTGAATATTTTAAAACATCATTAATTCTTCTCTTTATCTTTTTAATGTTTCATTAATAGTGTTGCATTATTAATCATATAAGAGAAGCTTAGCCTTCTCCTATATTCATTAGCATAGCTCAATTCTTCATTATAAATACTTGGGAAAAAGTAAAATGAAATTATTCAAGATTTAGAATTGAAAAAAAATCAAGAGCAGCCTGTTCTGGGGATCTGCATTCAAGGCCGACCATGGAATTACACAGACAGATGGGTGTGAAGAAACAGGCCACCCAAGGTATATGGTAACATGACCCTTTTTTTTTTTTCCAGTGGAAAATGTCACTCGGTGATGGGAAATAACCAGGAGATATCATTTCTGTCAGTTAGGAAACTTTAAAAAATGAGATGAACATAATTGAGCTTGATTTACAAAAGTAATCTCTGGCCAAGATTCTGCCATAGTAATTTAGAGAAACTTTAATTTTTAAAAGAAAACAAACATCACTGGTATCTTAGCTTGGGCTACCATAACAAAATACCATAGTCTGGGTGGCTTAAACAAAAGAAATTTGTCACATTTCTGGAAGCTGGGAAGTCCAAGAGCAAGGTGCCAGCAGGGTCAGTGTCTGGTTAGAGCTCTCTCCTATGTCATCACAGAGCCTTTCCTTGGTGGGTGCACATGGAGAGAGGGAGAGATCTCTTTCTTTTAATAAGGCCCACCAATCCTATCAGATTAGGACCCCACCCCATGACCTCATTTAACCTTAATTTCCTCCTAAAAGTCCCATTTCCAAATACAATCACATTGGAGGCTAGGGATTCACATATGAATGGGCGGGGGGACCTCAATTAAGTTCACAGCAGTTGGTTTCTGCATATTACTCATACCTTTATTCACCATAGCATGAGAGACAGTATGTAATGTTAGTAAGGCAAGTCAGGGAAGTCAATATAAACAAGTACAGATAAAATGAAAAAGGATTTCAACAACTAGCACAGCTTCTGCTCCTTCTTTTACTTAACTTTACTACTGCTTGTCTCTTCCAGGCTCTGCTGCAATTGTCACTAATTTGGGGGCAATTACATGATTTTGAATTCGATATCACCAAAATCCTTAAAGAGCGACGCCATTTGATTTCTCAAAACATCCCCAGAGAGCTATGCTATCCCTTCTCAAAAATCTTAACCCTTAAATGACTTTCTCTCTTATTCAATATCATCAAGTAGCTTAGTGCTTTCTGGAATCCCCACCCCTCATCCGATCCTCCTCTCAAACACTAAATTATCTTTGACAGAGCCCCCAGCCCCACCCACAAATGAAAGCATTATCCAGATTCCATTTCCAAGGAAAAAGACATGACAGCATTCTCCTCATGATTCAAAATGCACTCACATTCCAGACCACCTGTACCATTTTCAGTGTGCTGACTGGCTCCCCTACATGAGCCAAGTGATGGGCTCCGCGCTTGTGCTCCACGGTTACTTTTATGTGGAAACGTAAATCGACGTATTCTTGTCTAAACAAGCATTACAGCATTTGTTGAGACCATTTGCTGGACCTGAAGAGTCCTGGTGAATGACACGTCTGTCTGAAGAAGATAACTGCCTAAATGAAAACTTGCTCCGGATGCCCACAAGTCCCCCTGGAGCTGTCGCTGTTGGGTTTGCAGATAGCGCAGAACCAGAGTTTCATGCCCAGTGTGATAAGCCAGCATCTGTCCAATTTATTCATGAGGTTCCCAGTGAACCAAAATGCTGTGTCAGAGGACACACAGGAAGAAAATGTTCCAAAAATTGGGGAGAAAGAGTCAGCGTTCTCCTGTAAAACAACTTTCCTTTTTCAAAGATTAGATTTGTGTTCATGAAGCTTTATTATGAAACGCTCTTTTCATTACCTTTTGTGAACTGTAATTGGGTCAAGAGTACTGGCCTGTCTTGGCTGTGATTTCCGAAGCTGGCACTTGAATTTCTAAGGCCTCACATCCTATTTGTGTGCCTCTGACCATTTAGCTAAGCTCCTCAAACATGACTCATTCAAAGGTCTAGAACAAGACATATGACACTGAAGTAGTTAACAAAGGGTCATTTCATTTCATTTTTCCTAATTATAAAGGTAATGTATGCTGGCTCACTGCAGAAAATTTGGAAAATAAGGAGAGGTTGAGAAATAAATCTTTTATACTCCCATTTTTAAAGGCAATCAGTTACTATTACAGTATAATTCCTCTTGGTCTTTCCAAAACTATAAACTAAGATTTAAAATAGAGATTTAAAACACTTCCCTGACACCACCAAGACTCCTTCTTCTCCCACTCGTTCTCTTCCTCCTCCACCTCTTTCTCCTTTTCTTTCTACTTTTTCTATTACGCATCCCAGGGCCTTTTGTGAAGGGCCAGCAAAATAGCTCCCAAAGCAGAAATTACCTGCCTACTCCCTCACTACTCTCATTCAGGACCTCAGACAAGCGTTCTGAAAAAACCCTCTGTAGTGATCATGATGGAGTTCTTGTATCCTTAAACATTAATCTTAAAAAAAAAAAAAAGGACTCTTGCTCAGGTTAGTCTAAATAATCCTCTTTCAAATTTACACACCCAAACTAGAGGCAATAATGGTTACCAATTACCAGACACCACGTACCTGGAACTTTACAAAAACAAGCTCATTCAACTTCCCAGAAGCCACAGAAACGGGTACGATCTTTACCACTTGATAGGGTTTTTACCTGATGTGGTCTAATTCCAAAATCCATCCTCTTTCCACTCTGCCATGCTGCCTCTCAACTCTGAAACTTTCCTAAGTAAAGCAAAACTTGAAATCTTTTCACAAGGAGGCCCCTAACAGTCTCCCAGTGCCCTCTTGCTGTTAGTTGACATTCCTTTCTTTTGGGGGGCTTCCTCCTCCCCTACATATACCCTGGGCACCCTATATCTCTTATTCATTCCCCTGGTATTCTTTGCAATAACATCCATCTATCCAGTGAATGCTCTTATTGCTAATGTGGACCTAACAAAGGCTGCTCTGAAAGTGCAGGTGTAATTTGGTATTAATTAAAAACTAAATGATAGTACAGTGTAGTCTTTCGATGCCTGCTTGTAAAAGCTTATTGACTGTCTTAAAGGGCAAAGGGGCATTTCTCTTCTTCTGAAGTTATCAGTTAGTAATTGCGATTACAGCCACCGCAGGGAAAAAGGTTGTTGCTCTTCATCACCTTCAAATATCTCCTGCCCTCATATTAATAAAGCCTCTTTTTATTAGTTTGTTTGGGAAATGGGTTAGGAAATCCAAATACAACAGAGTTGTCTAGATTTTTTATTTCTTTTTTCTGACACATTTTTCTGGATGAGAATGGGCTTTCTCTGGAATTGAAGTTAAAACAGGAGATAAAACTAGACTGTGCCACCATAGGTAGAGGAAACCCCATCTGCTTTTTACAGAAAATCGTCTCTGTCTGTTCTGCAGAATTCCAGTATTTGATCGACGGGAGGTCAGTCTTGAGGTAAATGAAACACAGAAGTTTCTTTGCCTAATTTGGGAACACTGAGTATTGAGTCAGGCTGGAAACTTCTGTTAATTGGGAAAGGAGAGGAGTAGAAACTGCTTTCTCCTCTTAAAGGTTAACGATGCACAAAGGACACCATGGGGCAGCTCTGACCCAATCATCACTGTCGTCACCCCCAGGAGGATGAAAACTCCCTTCCAACTACCAGGAGAATAGAGATCATTAACAGTGGTTGCCTGCTGGTGTTCAATAAAGCAGTCTAAGCACGGCACTGGAAATTCATCTCACTCAGGGACAGAGAAGCAGAATGACAGAGTGATTCCAACACCGAAAGCGTAATATATTGAGGTTTCCAATTAAAGGCCTGCATGGTAAGCAGGGACAAGGCCGATTGCCCATGGGTGCTTCTACAATCTTTACAATGCAACATGGATTATTTATGTGCCTTCTCATCTCTGTCATTTTGTCATAGTATACTTTCATTTGTCAGAGTTATTACACAATGCGCTTCCCAAATGCCTTGTATTTTCACATGTCCCTGAGTTGGTACATGGAGAAACCCAGAGAAAGGGCTCCACTCTTGGGTACTTTCACTGAGAGTAGAAACAACTGAGCTGATAGCTGGCGTTTCTGTAAATCATGAACTCAAGGATTTATTGAATACCTACTTTGTCAGCTACTATGCTAGGTTCTGAGGATACTGTATTAAATAAGACACCTGAGAAAGGAGATGCCAAGTCACTACCTATTCTTTAGCTACTGCTCTGTATAGAAGCCTTCCAGCAGGTTACCTTTTATTCCTACCTCTGTCAGCTTTGTACGGTAGAAAACTAGGAAGGCAGATCAGCAATGACATGGGACACTGGGCCCAGCAAATAGTCTAGTGAAACAGTGAAGAGAAGACCTCGGACAAAAGCTATTACAGTCCAAAGGTTCAATGTTACTACCAAAGAGCAGCTCTCCCAGGCCTTCCCCCCTAATAATAATAATAATAATAATAATCATGTTATAGTGAATTGCCCAAAATAAAAAGACTTGGCATACAGACACTTCCCATTTTAGAAATAGCTGCAGGAAAAAGGAGATCAAGTGCTATGTGAGAGTCTCTCCTCTGCCCTATGAAAACGTTTACAATGCTTGTGAAGGGTGTGTAACGTCAACATCCCACGATGGAGGGACAGCCGAGTACAGAGTCTGGCATACAGTAGGTGCTCCGTCGACATGTCAGACAAATGGATGTCTAACCTAAAACGCAGGGCACATCATGAGGAGGTGTATTTATAGACAAGGAGTAGTAGCTTACCTGCATAAGGCTCTTTAAAAATCGTTCACCATTTGCGCAGTCTATTGGTGTGTGTTTTTAATAACACAAATAATAAATGTTTGTGATATGTTCATAATTACCTCCATAAGCTAAATTATCTGAAGTGGAATTGTTGAGTCAAAAATTAATCCAACTTTTTCAGGTTTTTGATAAGTAGTGATAGCAGAGAGCTACCAATTTACAGTTGAGCGACAGGGTAAAAAGGATTATTTTCCCTGAACCTTCATGAACCACTCTGGGTTTTAATAAAAGCATCTAGAGTGGAGATTGTCACACTGTCCGTCTATGTGAAGTACATTAGATCCCACCTGACCCCATGTCATTGCTCTACAATACTACTGTACTCTTTGTTTGCAATGTTTTTCATAATCCTGTGTAACTTCCTCTCAAGTTCTCGCATCATATGTGCCTAACAGGTCTTTTTGAGTTTACTTACTGGTCAAATCCACATACTAGCACTCATTTGACTGCAAGCAAGAACATTCACTCATTTATTCAATAAATACATAGCAAATACTTTTAATGTACCAGGCACTCTTCCAGACCATGGTATAAAAACACTGAACCAGACAGATGAAACCCCTATCCATAAGAGCTCATATTTTGATAGAGAAGAGAGAAAACATTTAAATATACAATGTAATATAATAGCCATAAGCGCTACCTCATGTTCTAATAAGGTAGTCAGGGAAGTCCTTTCTCAGGAGACACCTAAAGAGCTACCTGGTAGTACTGACTGATCAAAACATGCTTACATCTGGAGTAAGAGACTGCCAGAAAAAACAGAAGCGCATGTGCAAAGGTCCTGAGAAGGAAATGAATTTGACATGTTCAAAGAACAACAGGAATGGCAGTATAACTAAAGCAAAGCAGAAAAGACAGATAGTGGTAAGAAATGAGATTGAGAAGCGATCAAATCAAGTAGGTTCTGGTAGACCATTTAGAGGACTTTGCATTTTCTTCTAAATGATGAGAAGCATTTGAGAGTTCTATGCATGGGTGTAATGTGATCTGACTTAAAATTTCTAAACCTCACTTGGATTGTTGAGTGAAGAATAGACTATGGGTCAAGAGTAAAAGCAGGATGACAAGTTGCAAAACTCTTATACTAGTGTAGGCAACTAGGTATTTCAAGCTCCTGAATCTGTTTTGAAAGGAGGCAAGAAATTTAAAAGTGATATGAATACTCATGGTTAAGAGCAGAATCCAATCATTACGTTACCTGGCTCAGTGACTAAAGGATGCCTGGTCATCGTCCTATCATCACTTCTGCTATCTATCAGCTCGGTTTCCATGTGAAGGTATCTATAGAGCAAGTTATAAGAATTGGTAATGCACAAGAGAACTCTTTCAGCACAGATGATATATAGTCCTGGATTAAACGGTCATGCAGAGCATGAATCACTGTTTCCTCATAAGTAAGAAGTCAAATTACTGGAGGGGGCTGTAAGGGAATTCTGAGGGGCCCTTTTTCGGTGATTCTGGGTGGAACTTGCTTTTGACCGTGCAGGGCTCAGGAATAAGAACTGAGTCAAAAGAAACAGCATTGCAAATATGAGAGTCTAGTGATGGAACTGTATACAAAGGGTGCCAAAAAATGTATACACATTTTAAGAAAGGGAAAAAAAACTGTATTGAACTTGGAATACTCAATAAATACCAACAACAAAAAATGAATACGAGACATGTGTATACATTTTTTTGGCACCCCTGGTATAATCAAATGTCTATTAGGAAATATTACAAAAGAGCTAAATTAAACGTTTATTTCTATTTCCAGAAACCTGTTCACTGAATATTATTTAAGCTTTTGAGGGGGTACATACATGATGAACTTGATCATTTTAAGGATCCTTGGATTTTTTTAAGGATATAAACGTGGGGCACGGTGTTTTTCTTTTAAAATGACACAAATTGAAAGGACTTCTGAATCCACAAGGACATAATTTCAGCAAAAGTCTTGGGAAAACCAAAATCTCTGGTTCTAAGTATGTCTTTTTATAGTTTTAAGTTTTTCCTTTGAATTTGTTCTGACATGAATGTGTAATGCTGAGAATCTATGCTAATGAAGAATGTGTCCACAAGATGTATAATGCATGCCTTTTAATTAGTTCTGCTGCTGTAACTGATGAACATTCTGCCTGTGCACTACTATTAGGAAGAATGAGCAGTGAAACACGATGCACCTAGTCCCTGCAGGGGGAAAAAAAGCACCAAGCGCCGCCATTGTGTAACATCTGCACCGATAAAGCGAGCATGCGCATTCCTATTAAAAGTCTGCTGGGAGGCTTTTGAAGCAGCTTGGAAAGAAGCAGCAGAAATAAAAGAGAAAATGAAAGGGCAAAAGGCCCAAAGGAGTGGATATGGGAAGTGTTGTAAGAGGAGGGAAAGAGATCAAGGTGAATATGAAAACTGTAGAAACAACCATAACTCCATAAGGAATCTGGGGTGAATGGAGTAGACAGAAATAAAAGCTGAGGAGAGAGAGAATGAAATTGTGTGCACATATGTGTGTATCGACATATGTATACATTCAAGGATGCATGTGTGGATGGATGCACGTATATCTGTTGTTGTGTGTAGAATAACAGTGACAGATATTAACTACAGAAATATAAGGCTCCAGGACCAGCACAGAGCCTGCGGATTTGGTGACCTGACCCCGGGCCAGATCCGCCTGAAGCAGCATCTCTAGCAATCACACTCGCCCCCAACCCATGCCCAAGGTGAAAGGAAGGCCTGTTCATCATTGGCTCCCAGCCACTTACAGAGTGTGTCCTATATATGAACCCTGTGCTAGGTACTAGAGAGTGCTAAAGAAGAAATTTTTTTTTTTTTTTTTTTTTTTTGTTCACTTGCTTCCAATCCAGTCGGGGAGAGTACAAGCAAACAGGGAGTCAGGGTGCTATGATCTCACAACAGGAGAGCAGATAAACATCGACTGTGGACACCAAGCTTGCGTGATTGGAGGAAGGATTTCTGACATAAGTGATACCTCTCCCGAGAGGGTCATACGAAAAGTTGGTGGGGAAAAGGATGTTCCAGGCTAAGCGAACATCCTGTGCAAAGGACTTGAGAAAAGAAGGAAGTGAGTATTTTAAAGAAGTGCAAACCTCCAGGAGAATGAGGAGGGAGGCAGTCGGTCGGGAGACTGACATGGCAAGGTCATCAGGCCAGAACATGAACACCTCTCTGTGTGGAATTGCTTTAAACACAGTTTAGTAAGTTTAGTCGTTTTAATTAAGACTTCTCACCAACGATGCAATACCATGCAGTACATTATGAATTTCCAAGTGAAGGAGACAGCTGGAAGAATTTCTCAGGTTCCCCCCACCCCCTTGTTATTCCTTTTTAACAACATATCTATTCATCTTAGGTATTTAACAAAAGACCTGTTAGACACAATCTGAGAATCATTAGCCTAAATATTAATAAATACAAGGTCTGACAATTAAGTTACCGAGCTTGTTCCAACCATATTGCTAACCTTTTTTTCAACAGCAGAGGATTATTCATTATGAATTTGTACCAACTGGACACACAGTTAACCAAGTTTACTATTTGGAAGTGCTGAAAAGCCTGCATGAAAAAGTTAGACAACCTGAACTTTTTGCCAACAATTCACAGCTCTTGCATCACGACAATGCACCAGCTCAAACGGCACTGTCTGTGAGGGAGTTTTCAGCCAGTAAACAAATAACTGTATTGGAACACCCTCCCTACTCACCTGATCTGGTCCCCAATGACTTCTTTCTTTACCCGAAGATAAAGAAAATATTGAAAGGAAGACATTTTGATGACATTCAGGACATCAAGGGTAATATGATGACAGCTCTGATGGCCATTCCAGAAAAAGAGTTCCAAAATTGCTTTGAAGGGTGGACTAGGTGCTGGCATCGGTGCATATCTTCCCAAGGGGAGTACTTCGAAGGTGACCGTAGTGATATTCAGCAATGAGATATGTAGCATATTTTCTAGGATGAGTTTGCAAACTTAATTGTCTGACCTTGTACATTGTAACTTTGCTCTGGATCTCCATAATCTAGCTCTCAGCCTACCCATTCAGATATTATACATTCATAATCAAACACTGCCCAACAGTCCTACTATGGTTCTTTTTTCCCTTTTATGATCATCTCACTCTTCCATTCTCCCTAATAGCAATTTCAAAACTCCTCTCAAATCTACAATCTTTTCCCCATTACTCTTCACTCTCAGCAGATAACTTCCACTTAACAGAAATTAGAAGCCATCAGACAGGAACTGCTCAGTTTCCTGCTATGCAACATCTAGTACTTCCACATGGACACCCACCTACCACTGTCACAAGAGGGGAACTTTCCAGCCCCTTCCTTATTCAGATCTTATCACTTTGTTATTTCAGTAAATTTATATTATGAAGGGTCGTTTCTCACAAAAGTCTCCCCTTAAAATACTATCTACTAACCCACATTCCTCCCCAGCAACTACTCTCTCTCCTCCTCCTCCTCACAGAATTTCTTAATTTGTTGCTATCCCTTTGTCTCTGTTTCCTCACTTCCCACTCATTTTTTCACTAGTGTCCATCCTCCAAAGCAGCTCTTGCTAAGAATCATCAGTGCCTCTCTGACAGTACATCCAAGGGACCTGTTTCAGCGCTCATCTTCCCTTACCTCTCACTAGCATTTTACACTGCCGACTACACCCATCACTCCTTAAAACTCTTCTCCCCTGGCTTCCATGACAGAAATCTCTCCTGGTTTCCTCCTACCTCTCTCTGATCTCTGTATCAGCCTCCTATACATTTTTATCCTCCCCTATTCCACTGTTAAAATATTTAAGGTCCTCAATCTCAAATTTAATTTGTTGGTCCTCACTGTAGTCTCCCTCCTTGGGTCAATGCATTTATTGCTGTCTTCAATTACATTCTGAAAATCTCCTGAATTCCATATATTCATCCCAGTCTTCATTGCCACCAATCTACCACCATTCTTCTCATACTGTTGTTGTGGCTCCCCTATTAGTTTCCCTATATCCTCTTTGGGACCCTTAAAATGTGGTCTCTGTGCCATAGCTAGAGTGGAAGTTTTATAGAACAAATATGATTATGTCAAACTTTTTCCCTTATGTGCACACAGTATGTACAGACACACACAGAACTTTTTTATAGCTTTCTGTCATCTTAGGATACATACCAAAAATACTTACCATGCCCTACAAGGCTCTATCTTCTCTGGTCCCTGCCTATATCTCCACCCTTTTTTCCCTCATGTCATACTTCTTTGGTTCAATCTTGTACTTCAGAATACTATTTTTCACTGTTAGGTTTCTCAAAAACACTATCCTTTCTCCCACCACAATCTCTGCCTGGAACACTCTTGCCCCTCCCTCCCTTTAGCTAGTAAATGTCTTCTCATGACTTAACTCTCAGTCAACTGTAAATTAGAGATGCCAACCAGGCTGTCCATCCTAAACTCTGTGTGAAGGCAGAGGTCTTGTTAGATACCTCATCATCCAAAAGTAGCTAATACTAAAGAATATTAACACAAGTCATTGAAAACGGATATAGTCCCAGCTGGGAGGAAATGTCTTAGAGTTGGAATGATGTTTTATAACATATGAATATGCCTCAACCAATGGCCAATATATTATGTCTTTTCACCCACAACCAAAATAGCATATATGGGAACCAAACAGAAGTGTGGACAGTACCTCTTGATGGTACATTTAATGGTCCATACTTAAAATGTTTGCATCTTAATCCAATATTCAGCACTCCAATAGTTCACAGGTTTGATAACTATGGAAGGGACATTTACTGGGGCACAGATATTTCCACTACATGAAAGCTGGGTTTCAGTATGGACATTTGGGTATCTTGTGTGAATAAGGAGGTCATGGAGTTGGCTGGGGTGATGGACACTGACAATAACAGGAAATATTGTTGCTGCTACACAGTGGGCGATACAAGGATTTCGAACCCAGCGGACACCTCAAACCACCTCCTGTATCACTCAGCTAATGTTAAGGGCAGACTCTCACAAACTACACCTATGTGTAGTTTGTAGGACCACCTCAAACTTTGTCTTCTCAGAAAAATAATATTTAGGTTACTATACTAGGCAAGGAACCTTGACTGTATGAGATACTGGATAGAGAAAAAGAGACTGTGGAAGGGTTAACAAATGAAAACAGCAAATACCAGTTGTGGTCTCATGACTCACTCTAGAAACAAGCTGGTATATCTACTTGAGTGTCCTTGCTTGCTTCCCCTCCCTCTTCTTTTCCCTTGCTACTTATATTAGGTATGTTGTTGGTGATTATATTTCCCATTTAGCTCCATAAGTTGCAGAACATTGAGGTGGATTCATGATGGAACAAAAGGGGAAAGAGACATTAACCAGAAATCCTGGATGTAAAGAACAGGGGTACCCTATTCTCTCCACATGTGGTTTGGAACTTATTCATGTATTCACTGATTCAACAACCTACCAAATAAATACAAATTTATTTACGGCGGTCTACAAAGAGCTATGTCAGGAAAGGTGGTTTTCAAGCTGGATTCTTGAGATCTCTCCAAGGCGTTACAGCAACACTGTGCACTGCCTCGGTTGTGGGAACGTCTTATTTACTGTGCCCTTGCATCAGCAAGGACAAGAATTTCAGCGGCATATAATTACACTTCCTGTCTCTTAAATCACAACCATCTTTATATGAGTGTCATACACTCTGTTTCAATCCTTGCATATTTTATAGTTTGTGATTATTCCTGTAAAGGAGAGTAGGCTGGGAAGCCTATGATAAATTCCAACAAAATTTTCTGCATTTTTAATAGACAGCAGAATCTGAACTGCAGATAAAGACACAAGAGGGACCAATCCATATTTCACTGCTATGTTTGCCATGCGTCTAGAGACAATGCCATTTGGGTTACAGGGTTTTCTGCAGGAAAATTTTATCCTTGCAAGCCAAATGTGGGTGGTTCTATGGCTGTTGCATCTTGTGTTCTGAGATTCCAAAGGGAAAAGCACACGGCCTGGCAGACTTTGATTCACTGCCTCCACATTTCCCAAAGAAGTTGGACACTGGAGCTGAGCAGAAAATCCCTTCATAAGCACAGACATTCTTTCCAGGCCTTGCTAACCAAAGGAAAATGAGGAACTTTTATAGTGACTCAGCCCATAAAGTTACTCAAAACTGTCTGGGGACAAAATCCATGGCATTCATTTATTGAGCACCTATTATGAATCAGACAATATCCTGGAAATTTATCTCCAAGTGTAACAAAGTCAAAAAGCTACACATTTCAAGATGTTAATTGTACACTGTGGCAAGAAACTGAAAGCAATCCTTATGCCCAACAATAAGGGAATGGCACAGTAATTGTGGCCTATCAGCAAGCTAGAAAATCATGCAACTGATAAAACATGATAGTTTTGGAGATTATATAGATGCATGGACTTAGTCATGATGATATGGTAAGATGGAAAAAGCGGGATTCAGATTGCTACATTCACTGTAGATCTGCAATGACATCAGCAAACAAAGACAGGTAAGACAGTTGAAAGACATAAAAATAGTTCTTGGTGAGGGTTAGGAAAATTAAAGTTTTCTTTTTACTTTTCAAATGGTAATAAAATACCATTGATTCATAATCTGCTCAATTATAAAATTATAAATGACCCAATAATCATACAGTACTTTTAGCGCTACTAGGCACTGTGATTGGTTGGCAGAGGGAGAGGAGGACAAGAAGTACAAATAAAACCCGGCCTCCCCTGAAGATTTTGGTCTATAAATTAAACCAAATGCATTTGAAACCTTAGTGAACAAAATAAGACCTTTTGTTATGAAGTCCTAAGCTCCCAGAAGAAAGAGAATGAGTCTAAACAGTCAAGAATGGCTTCAACTGAAGCTGAACAATAATGAATGTCAACTACAATTTTATATATATATATATATATATATATGAAGCGGAGTACAGCATTAGGAATAGAGACAGTGGAAATGTAATAGCTGTGTGCGACGTCAGGGGGATAGTGGATGGGGGAGGGGTGTTGTCACTGTGTGAGGGATATAAATGATAAATGTCTAACTATTACATTGTTTTGTGCACCTGAAACTAATAAAAATAAAATAACAAGCTCCAAGTGGCACTAACACTGATGGTTCATGGGCACATTTTGAGTAGTAAGGGTCTCAAATGACATAATTTATTTCTCAAAATCACATTTATACTTATTCCGCAGCTTGCACAAGTACACAAATGACTCCCTGAAATTCTTTACTATGGAGCTGGAAGTCGTACCTAAACCTGTATAATTTTTGAGATGGAATTATGAAGTAGATATTCATCTGTGTAATAAAATATAATTATAAAAAAAAAGAATGGCTTCAAGAAGGTGGCAGAACATCACGTGGGCCTTGAAAAATACAAGAGGTCTGGATAGGCAGAGGTAGGAGAGGAGGTCATTTCTCACAGAGCAGGGCACTGACACAAGAATTATGGTAGCCTTGTCTTATAGCAGCCTTGTCTTATGGTAGCTTTGTCTTTATTTACTCTCACAGGGCCTGGGCATAGATAATGAGAGACAAAAGAGTACCCTGATCAGAGGAGAAGATGAGGGATGTGGAGATGAGGTTCTATTTCGACTTCCACCTCAGACACATAAATAAGTGAATAAACTAGGGTTTCTTCTGTGTGTTAATTTATTATCTGCTTAGCAACCAAGCCCATTGTATTCTTATTCTACAGCCCCTTTAAGATCACTCATATCCAGATAGGTGCTCAATTGGTGTTGGCTGTAACAAAGTCCATGTTTATTGCAAAGATGACCCCTCTTATGCAAAGCTAGCCCTGTGAGGACTGTGGGTATGGGTGTGTGTGGGGGGAGGGGGGACTGCTTACTAAGGTTGCTATGTGGTCCGTGTCTTCCCCGACGTCCACGAGTACTTGTATAGGCTGATTTGGTCCATATAAAAACAATGATTAGCTAGTGGACAAAATGCCACAAGCTGTTCATCTTGCCAAAGTCAAAATACCATGTAAAACAAGTCTTAAAATCTATGGATTCCAATTGCAATTGTTAAAAACAGGGTGGAAGTCCACAAAAGTTGCCCATTACCCAACAGAATAAGATTACATGAATCTGCCCAGGTAGAAACCTGCATGGTTCCTTTTGTACTTCAAATTTCATCCCTTTTGCATTTCTCAAGGCTTATTGTTTTTGGTCCTCCCTAGTTCTCAAACAAATAAGAGGAAAACAACAAGATGAAGGCATACACGTGCCAAAATACTACTTTCATTACTATAAAGCTAATATTGAAGAATGTGTCTTAAAACAATCTGCAACAGAGCTTCCTAATAATTCAACCCAGAATTTTTTTTTTTTAATTTTATTAAATTTATTGGGGTGACAATTGTTAGTAAAATTACATAGATTTCAGGTATACAATTCTGTATTACATCATCTATAAATCCCATTGTGTGTTCATCACCCAGAGTCAGTTCTCCTTCCATCACCATATATTCGATCCCCCTTACCCTCATCTCCCACCTTTCACCCACCCACAGGCAGGCGGACACACACACACACACACACACACACACACACACACACCACAGCATGGAGGGGCAGAGTAGAATGTGTGCTCCCTGCAGGCAGGCAGCTTCCAAAGCAGAGAGACAGGATAGGGCAGAGCTACATTTGCATATTTCTCTTCCCAAGCTCACAATCAGATACATCATCACCCCACCTCATCTCGGGAGGAGCAAGTGAGGGAGCAAAGAAAGGCCACAATCTTATGTTAGTAGAAGTCCCTTCAACGTGGCAGAAAGCCTCAGGAGGATAACAAGAGACGGGATACCCATTCTCTCCCAACACATATGTCTTGCCAATTTTTTGCAATCATTTCCATAGAGTAAATTCCTAGCAATGGGACTTGTAGGTCATTTTTATCCTCATAAATATTGTTAAATTTCCCTCCAGAAAGGTTGCACCCATTTTCTCTCAGCAACGAAGTATGAGGATTCCCATTATCCACCCTCACCACTCATTCTAGATACTTTAAACATTTCTATTCTTTCCCGCCTGACGGGAAGGAGGGGGAATGGCATCTCACTGTTGCTTTAATTTGCATTTTCTTAACTATGAAGGAAGTTAGGCTTCATTTCATTTTTTTTTTTTTTTTACTATTTGCATTTATTTTTTCTACAGACTGCCTTTTATGAGATTTCCCTTATTTTTTAAGGTTGTCCATCATTTTATTACTGATTTGTATGAGCACTAAGTAAACTAAGGGAGTCATTTGTCTTAGGTATTGAAAATCTGTTTCCCTTGACTGTCATTCTCTCTCTCTCTCTCTCTCTCTCTCTCTCTCTCTCTCTCTCTCCATTATACAATTTTAAATTTCGATGTAAATAAATAAATTTATCAATCTTTTTTATTATGTTTCTAGGAATATAATGTTTGTTTTATAGTGGCTTATCCAGGTAAGTGATCATAACACAGTGTAGCTCTAACTGGATTTCTTTCCCAACCTTGACAATAACTAATATATGTTATCCTTTTAGTCTCTATTCAAGGCATCCACAGAGGGTAGGTAGTAGACCTCCGAGCCATTTACCTGCTTTTACAGAGCAGGTCAGATTTTATCTGTTCTATTAATGTTTTTTTTATAAAATTACTTTAAAAAATAGTGAATGCTGCTAAATTAGGGGGATAGAAGATGAAACATTTTTCTGTTGTTATTTTTAAAATACACACAAAACAAACAAACAAACAAAAAACAGATACTGAAACCCCCATGACATCCATTCTGAAGTCAAACTGACTTATAAGAGCTACACATGGAAGGTTGTTGTCCATTCACCGTTTCCTGTCCCACCTCCAGTCTCCCACTTCCAGGTCCGACTAATGTTCACTCCTCTGATGGAAGGAGGCACGCTAACCTAAGCTTATACTTTACATATTCATATACGTTCTATGTTTCATTTGTTGGATGAAAGGGTAGAGACTGTGGGGAACAGGACTGGAATGGAGAGAGACCCAAGTAGTCACCTTTTAGTGCCTGCCATAGGAGACTTTCCTCCGACAGGCAAAAATGGCTGCACATGCTCATGGAAGTCAGACACCTGAGCTGGAGCTCTCATGGCAGGAATATTCAGCTGCTGAGGGCATCCCTCCTAACCTTCTGGTGGCCACTGACTAGAAGGTACCCCCTGAAATGGCTGTGCTCCCGGGATCCCTCAAAAGAACTCCATGTTTTCTTCATTTGTGTGGTGCCTGACAGTGAACATAGCATTCCTGTATGTAGAATTTCACTGTGGTATAGTGACGATGTCACTAGACTTATAATCACAAATTGTGGCTTCTGCTCTAAAACTGTAAGCAATGTGGACATAGGCAAATGTTTCTTTAATAGGACACAAAACACAAAAACATAAATAGGATATATTAGATTTCATTAAATTTAGAATCTTTCAATCAAAAGAAATTAATTTTTCCCCTTTACTTTCTTTCCTCTTCAAAATATGTATGACTGCTTAAAGTAAAAATGATAACAGTATCATGGGGGTAAAGTGGGTTTCTGGGGAATACATATGGGTGGGTCTTTTCTATTCAGTCTGACAATTTATATATTTTAATTAGAATGTTTTAACTATGTGTATTTAATATAATTATAAATGTCATTGGTATTAAATCCACTATCTCGTTTTTGTTTTCTATTACACCCTTCTGGTTTTTGGATCCTTTTTTTCCACTTTACTGCTTCTATTGGGTTGAGTATTTCATATGATTCTGTTTTTCCCCACTGTTGACTAACGGGATTTACCTCTTTGTTTTATGTGTCGGTGGTTATGTTGTGCTTTGTAATATGCATCTTTAACATATCTCAATTTTACTTCAAATAATACTATAAGATATTGCACAAAATGTATGAGCACTACAGGAGTATAACTTCACCTACATTCTATGCTTTGAGCTACTGTTGTCACATATTTTATTATACATGTGTCATAAACCTCACGCCACATTATTATTATTTTAGTTTAATCATTTGATTATTTTAAATGAATTTTTAAAATGAGAAAAATATTATTTTATATTTATGGACACAAAGAATTTTCAATAAAATATTTTCAAATCAACTCTAGAACTACAGAAAGATGATATTGTATCATAATTGCCAAGAATAATTTGCCCCAGAAATGTTTGGTAGGTTTAACATTCAAATACCACTCATTCTAATTCCACTATATTAAAAAATAAAGGCAAAAATTCAAATTATCTTAAAATATGAAGGAAAAACATTTGACAAAATGCAATACCCATTCATAATAGAACATCTCAAATATTATATGTAAAAGAAAACTTTCTAACTCTCATGGAGGGCATCTCTGAAAAACCTTGAACTAAAAAATCATTCTTAAAGATGAAATTGTTAAGATTTTCTTCCTGAAACTTAGATCAAGGCAAATATATCCACTCCCAATATACTTATTCAACATTTTACTGGATGTCTTAGTAGTGCAAAGGGTAAGAAAAAGAAAAAAAGCCTATGGAAGAAGAGAGCAACTATCTTTATTCACAGATTACATGATTGCTTATGTGGAAAATCCTAAGGAATCTACAAAACAACTATTAGAATTAATACCTAAATTTAGCAAGTTGCAGGATATTATACAAAACAACTAAGGAATCTACAAAACAACTATTAGAATTAATACCTAAATTTAGCAAGTTGCAGGATATAAAGTCAATATTTAAACTCAATTATATGTTTTATATACTAGTGGCATCAATTGAAAAATTAAAAGAACAATTCCATTTATAATAGTGTCAAAAATGTAACATACCTACTAAGGACTAAATTTAACAAAAGATCTGTAACACTTCTGCAATGAAGACTACAAAACTCTACTGAGACCTTAATAAATGGAGAGCTATATCACACTTATGGATTAGGATATTCAATATCTATTAGATGTCAATTTTCCCCAAAATGATCTTGTAATACCAATCTTAAATCCATTTGGCTGTTTGTAGAAATTGACAAGCGAATTTTAAAATTTATATGGAAATGTAAGTGACCTAGAATAGCAAAAGTAACCTTTAAAAGAAGGACAATGCTGGAAGACAAATACTGTCTGATGCCAAGATTTACTATGAAGTTACAGGACAGTATGGTATTGGTATAAGGATTGACAACCTGGTCAATAAAACAAAATAGTCTGGAAATAGAGCTATATTTATATGACCATTTGATTTTTCACAAAGGTACCAAAGATATCCTTGAGGAAATCAAAGTTTTCACAACAAATATCCAGAACAACTGGATTTTCATACAGAATAAGTAAACACTGACCCCCTACCTCACACCATACACAAAAATTTGAGAAAAATATAGACCTAAATGTGAATGCTAAAACTGGAAAGCTTTTAAAAGCAAATAGGACTACCACCTGGAGCTAGGTTCTTCAACAAAACACACAAAGCAATAACCATATAAGAAAAAAATAATATATTAAACTTCACCAAAATTAGAAACTTGTGCCCCTCAAGACACTATTAAGGAAATAAATAGGCAAGCAACAGTCTGGGAGAAAATATTCACAAAACACATATTTTACAAGGGATTGAAGATATACCAGGAATTCCTTTAATTCAATAATGAAAGACAACCCAATTCAAAAACGGACAAAAGTCTTGAACAGACACTTTTGAAAAGAAGACATAAAACGGCCAATCAGCACATTAAAAAGCGCTCAATATAATCATTTTTCATAGAAATGCATACTAAAACCACAATGAAATACTACTACTCATCTACCATAATGGCAAAAATTAAAAAGACATATAGCTCTAATTGTTGAAGAGGAATTGCAGTAACCATAACTCTTATAAAACTATAGGTATTAACCAGAGACATGAAAGCATATGTCTACAAAAAGTCTTGTAGAAGAAATTTCATAGCAGATTTACTTATACTAGCCCAAAATTTGAAACAGCCCAGATGTTTAGCAACAGAAAAAATATATGTGTGTGTGTGTATATATGTATATATGAGTATATATGTATAGATAGATATAGATATAAATATAGATATATAGATATAGATATCATGGCACAAAAATGAAATCCTACTCAGTGATAACAAAGAATAAATTTCAAAAATATTATGCTGAATGAAAGAATTCTTTCTCAAGAAAGTACATACTGTAGGCTTCCATTGGTATGACGTTCTAGAACAGGCAAAATTAAAACATGATGAACAAAACATCAGGACACAGATTACCTCTGATGGTAATCCCTTGATTGGGAAGAAGCATGAGGGAGCTTTCTGGCGTGACAGTTGTGTTCTATATCTTGACGTGGTTTGGACTACCCAGGTATATGCATTTGTCAAAAGTCATAGAATAATACACTAAGATTTGTACGTTTCATTTTATATAAATGTTGTCTACAGAAAAGCACTATAAATAAATATTGAACTATAATTAATGGTATGCATATCGACATACTTAGGGATAATGTGTACTAATATCTATGACTCACTTAAGAATGCATCAAAATTTGATAGATGGATAGATATGTGATGGAGCAAATACAGTAAAATATCAATGGCAAATTGGGGTGGTGGGCATATGGGTGTTCTCTATATAATTCTTTCGAATTATTCCTATGTTTGAAAATTTTCAGAGTGAAATGTTAGAGGAAACTTTATGCACAGGAGAACTTTCCATCAGATCCAAAGTGCTAGACAAATAAAACATGTCCTTAACATCTCACTTAATTCTTAATACCATCTGACTCAGAGTTTAGGAGTTAACTCCTGCCAACTAAAAAAATCCTGATTAGCCAAATAATAACATGGCATTCCCATGGTTTCTTACAGGGAACTCAAGATAGGATGATGAAAGTCAATATCAGAAAGATAATTATTTTTTAAAAGAACAGCAGAACATTACAGTGGGATAAAATACTTTAAGCTGCTTAAACCAGACTCTTTCTACAATATCTGTAACAGGCAGTCCTAACAATGACAGTTTGTTAAATTCTACTGTGTCAGTTTATAATAATTTGTTTAATACTTACAATTACCTTGTGAGCTAAGTTTACTACCCCTATTTTACAAATGAGAGAGCTGGGTTTCCTGAGGGGGACAATTTGCCCAAGTCACAGCTCTCACGGTTAGTGCAGGATTTCAAACCAGGGCAGTGTGTCTCCAAAATCCATGCTGTCAACAGCTGTACTTCACTTATTCTGTCTGAACTTCAAGCAATGGGAGAACACACAATCATCTTGGATAGCCTGTTCTATTGCTGAATAACTCTGCTTGATCTATTTCTTGTCCTTGGTCTATAAATGGACTCGGAAACGTCTACAAAATATAGAGTCTACATTTTGCCAAGATGTCCTTCTTGTCAAAATCAAGCAAACTTTGTCCTTCCAAAGTACTTGTCCCCTATGAATATCCCAGGAGAAAACTTGCAAGAAAGAAAGTGGGTGTGTGTGGGGAGAGTGATCCTAACGTTGGAAGAAAGCAGGTGTCTAACTGTTGGCCAAAATGTTAAATTACTAGAGCAATTCAGTTTCCCAATTTGCCTTGATACCAGCTACACAAAATTAACAAAGACCTGCATATATCAGCAAACAGCTGAAGATAATTTTCAGCAACACTGTGCCCAAAGCAAAAGAAGGCATTCTAAAGATCTCATTAAACCTTTAGAGCCTGAATGATCAACTGATTTCATTGTAAGCCACTGACTTTGCCTCCTGCACTCTCCAAAGTATCACTCGAGTTAACATTTTTTTCTGGGAAAACTATGTGTCTCAGTGAGCAAACCTACTGGCCAGGTCTTGGAAAATCAATCTGTACTATTTCCCTCGCAGAGATTTGTGAAACAATTCCCTTTGTCCTGTGTGAGGGTTGGTGTTGTGTGTTTTAGGGTCTGCACTTCCCAAGTGGGTCAAAATATAAAGGATAGTTCTTTGACTATCATTTGCTGCCTGTCATCTTTGAAATGAGTGAAGCTCCTGAGATGGTTTAGCCATCAAGGCAACTGGTGACAAAGAAGGTCCCCATCCTTCCCGCCGCTTTAATTGGGCGTATCAATATCTTTTCAGAGCCTTTTCAGGTTTTAGAGAGCCAGCATGAAGTTCCTAAAGAATAAAACGTTCATAGGTGTTCAGGCTGCCCAGTACCACTCAGTAAATGATATTTTTGAATCTGTATTTTAAGAGGCTTGGTGATGTCCCCTCTCAAAATTCCTTCACTGTATATCATAAAGCATGAATACACACACACACACACACACACACACACTTCAGCAATTCTTAATCCCTAACCAATTAACTGGGTTGAAGGATTTGAAATATGTATTCTTCTTAATTCCAACCTTCCTACTGAGTGAGCTCAGAGGAAGTAGCCACTCCAACCCCCAGCGGCTCGTTTCCATGACTCTCTAGACTTTAAAATTGATGGAACCATTCTTTACTTCCTCATTTTTAGTAGTGCAAATGGGACCTCGGTCAACGTTAAAGCTACCATACTATTATTCCAAGTGTTACCCAGAAGATGGTGGGAATGCAGAAACAGAAGTGGCCAGAAACTTTATTGGAGGACTGAGTTCCATCTGTGAAGTAAAAGTTCGCTTTGATCTCCGAAACTACAGCCCTCAGCTCAACAAACTACCACATCTGCAGGGTCTTAGGTCTGCATCTGCCCAGCCAATGACTGCAGCTCCAGGCAATCTGAACGACAGATTATCTCCACCTCCCCAGTTCAACTGCCAACTCTCAAGTGTCACATCAAATTTAGAAGGCAGCATTTATATATTAGTTAAAAACAAACCACTTTTATAGAAATCAAATTCTATCAAAATAGAACAGCCTCAGCCCTGTTTTAAAAAGTAGTGACCAGTAAACCAAGCATCAATCTCTAAAACAATTTAAATTGCATTTGCAATAAACAGCAAAAGCTTTATTCACAGATGTGTAAGTAAAATTCTTACAATGAAAATCATTTCTTGCCTCCCATCAACCATACATGGGATGAGAAATGGAAGTTCTTCATTAAAATCAGAATTTTTGTTGTTTTGTCTCTCTCTCTCTCTCTCTCTCTCTCTCTTTCTTATTTTTTTTTTTTTTCTTTTTTTTTGGCTTGGGGCACTCCTGCTGAGATCACAGGCAATTAACTCCTTTCACAGTGGTGCCATCTTGACAAACCTTAAAGATTGATGCATTAAAGGCAGAAAGATATACCATGCCTGCATTTACCTTTGCTGTTGGCTGGGCACACTGTTTACAAGCACTATAAGAAACACACATATTCATTTTATTATTCAGAGTGCCCCCAAGTATTCTGATAGATCAGAAGTGCAGCCAGAATCCTCAGCAATACTTATCTCCAACACCAACTTCTTCAAGTCCCACAGCTGAACGCTTTTCTTCTCGAGTTGACCTAACGGCAGGCAGACTGAAACTACTAAATCAATATTCACATAAGAGCTGGCCATGCTAGGAAACCAAAGCCTTGTTTAAATTATGCGTCATGTGCCTTTTACCTGGAGGATAATATCTTGTATTTTCCTAAATTTAAGATCAGACCATTAAATACAGTGGTCAGATTCTCATTAAAATAAGTTATATAGAATTCCCTCTCTTTGGAATTTTTAGGGGAGAGTTTTTAAAGTCTTCATATTAGAAGAAAGATCAAACAGTCCACTGTTAAACTTCACTTTCCCAGGAGAAAGCACACCCTCTCCATTGATAATACCTGCCATAGACTTGGCAAAGTGAGTGTTCTGTCCATTCCACCTCAGAATTACTTGCAAGGCATCCTCCCAAAGCTCAACCTTATTTCTAGCAAGACAAACATCCAGAAATAAAACACGTCCTTTTATCCCGTATAAATCTGTCCATTCTATTGCCTTCTGCGGCAGGAACGTGAATGATTGGGAACCTCATTCTGTGTGTGACACGAGGAGGTTAACAGTCACTGACTGCAAAATGAACATAAGCAAGACGGAGCATGGTCAGCTCCCCAGAGTCGGGGTGTAATAGTCTCCTTTCCAAGAGGAAGGGTGTGGAATGGATAGAGCTCTGGATTGGAAAGGTGCAGAGTTAGACTCTGCCCCACGGTTGTGAACCTGAAGCAAATCACATTCCTTTTCTGGGTCTTGGCTTCTTTGTATAAATACCAAAGTTTTAAAGTTAGGCCTATTTTGCCTATATGTGACAGAAAACCAATTCAAACTACTTTAAGTAAAAAAAAAAAAAAATGAATTTATTGTCTTACAGAGTCAAATTTTCCAGAAGCAGACCTCAGGAAAGGCTGAGTCTAGGAGTTTGAGGGGTGTAATAGTAAACAGTCCTGTCTGTCTTCAGCCCATACTCAGCGTTCCTTTCTGTTTTCTTTGTCTCAAGGGGAGACAAAGAAGGCCTTTGGAAACCTCAGGATTATATTCCATCAACTGGGTAACAATAGCAGAAAAAGAGAACATTTGTCTCAGTAGTATCAGAAAAGCCCTGGAGCTGGTATTCATAAGCTTTAATTGACATGACTTGAGCTCACGTCAACTCCTGAACCAATCACAGTGACCAAGATAATACATTTGGACTTTGGCTTGAGTCTGAGTCACAATGCTCACAAAACACAATTCAAAAGATGTCAATGATGCTATCAGAAGAAAAAATGCAAACAGATATTACTGGTGAGAAAAAAAATAACAGTTATCAACTACATGAAAGAAATGGATTAGAAGATCAAAGCTCCCTTCTAATAAAATTGCTCATTGTAGGATCCTTCTAGTTTTGAAATACTGAAAAATAATGGCGAGACAAAAAAAGGTTAATTTTTTTTTGCTCAAATCAGTTTTAATTTCTTTAAATAACGAGTAATAAATTATCATAACCAAAGTTATTGAATAAATAAAATATTGTCCCCAAAATGGGTTGGTTGTGAGTTGTATAATTAAAAAAAAAAAAAAAAAAAAAAGCAACAATGGTGGAATTTGTCAGAATCTTTTCCCATAAATCTCTCCCTTGAGAAACATGTGATCACCACTAAAGGTCCTTTGGGTGCCCAAAGAGCAGCTCATTTCATTCATAACGGTAATCAACTGGAAATACAATTGAAGATACTAGTATATAAAAATCATTCAGTTGCAAATGGATTAAGTAAAATGTAGAAATACATCAGGAATGAAAGGCATCATTCGTACTAATTGTGGAAAAGTGCATTGGATTCTGACCACATGTGTGAACCCAATTCTTGTATGGAAAGCATGATAGAGAGGAGTTCACTGAGACTGCCAGGAGCTATCGGTTTTGTCTCTGGGTTGTGGGAGTCGATGGAAGAGACGCTAATAGTAACACAAAGAGAAGAGAACAACCCCTCAAGAACGAATCTGATGACTAGAATTTTAACGGATGGTGTTTGTGATGGTTAATTTTAGCTGTCAACTTAACTGAGCTAAGGAGTGCTTGTAAAACTGATAAAATGGTAATTCTGGAGGTATGTTAGAGTGTTTCTGGACGAGATTAGCATTGGAACCCACAGACTGAGTAAAGACCTGCCTCCCCAATGTGGGCAGGTATCATCCAATCCCTGAGGACTCAAATAGGGGCAGGGAAAGGCAAAGGAAGAGTAAATTCTTGTTCTTCTTGAGCTAGAATGTCCATCTTCTCCTGGTTTTGGACATCAGATCTCCTGATATTCAGACCTTCAGACTCTGGGACTTATTCCCATGTCCTGCCCCATCCTCCAACCCTTCTCAGGCCTCAACCCTCTACTGGGAGTTACATCATCGGCTCCCCTGGCCCTTAACCTTCAAACTTGGACAGGATTATACCACTAGTTTTCCTGGTTCTCCAGCTTGCAGATTGCAAAGGAAGATCATGCCTTATCTCAGCCTGCAAAATCTTGGGAGCCAATCCCCAAAATAAATCTCCTCTGCTATATCTATAATCTATATCTACATCTATGTCCATATCTACCCTATTGGTTCTGCTTCTCTGGAGAACCCTGACTAATGCAGTGATCATGTTTCCCTTTTAATTGGTGGTTTCATAAGTGAAGGTTCCAAAGGCTTCTTTTTCCTTTATTAAAAACAGTGTTATGAAACAGTGCGTAGTCAGGATTAACCTTTCCCCTCTCCCTGTACTAGTCCTAGTCCCTTTTCTTCCATTCACTGTGACAATTCCCAACCCCCTGAAGTATCACTGCATCCCTGGATTTTCTCTATCAAGGTCATATTTGTTGGAAGCGTCAGCTCTGTGGAATGCAAGACCTTTTCCTCCCAACAGACGCAATCGCCCCAGTACCTTTAATGACATCACTGTTACATACGCCACTGAGGCACATGATGATTTTCTAGTGCTTTGGAATGTCTAAAGAAATAACAGACACAGCTTGGTATAAATAGTTGCCGGATTTTACAGAGGCAGAGAAGATTGAATGGTCTTGAACTTCCATTCAATGTTGTTCACAGTATGTCATGTATGTATATAATCCACTTTTTTGTTGTTGCAAAAGAGCTACAACCAGTGGCTGTAGCCAAGGTTCATTTATTAGTGTGACACAGAGAAAAGCAGTATATGAAAGGTTTTCCAAGGAATGGGAGAATCTTTCACAAAACAGTCCACACATTTTTCATTTATCACTTACATATCATCAAGCCCTGAAAAACATCTGCAACCAAAGCTATGGGATGTGGAAGAGCAGGTTATTTTGTAGGGCAATATGTCTCACTCATACAGCTAGCATTTTGTGCATCTGTATACATTTGTGCAAGGTAAGTAGTAACTAAAATCTTTGAGTAATAAAATTGATTTAGTAGGTCACTATGTAGTTTGAGCAGAAAGTAGCTGAACTTGAAACAAGAGTAGCAGAGAGTGGGAACCCTTCATAATTAGTAAATACATGTGACCTGTTTCATAAGAAATAGTGCCTGTGGTGTGAAATGTAATACTGCATGGTTATTAGCCATGAAAGGCTCAATTACACTGCAGTAACAATCTCCCAACTCTTAATTGATTAAAAAACAAAGACTTATTTCTTATACTACATATTCATTGGGGGTCTGCAGAGAGACTCTTTCATCACCAAGGGACCTGTCTGATGGAGAAGTCACGATCTTGAGTTTTGCCAATTCAATAGCCAGCCCAAAGGGAAAGGAACAATTTGTAGAATTAATCACAGGTAATTAGAAACTCCTCTGAGAAGTGGCACATGTCACTTCTGCTCAAAACTCCAACAGAGTTGACTACATCATCCCTACCAGTCATAAGGTCCCAATCGACCATAAGAAGCCAAAGAGCATCCTGTGTCTGGAAGGTGGAAAACTGGATATATTCGGTGGGAAACACTGATGACTACGACAGAATGAGATTGCAATGGAATCAAATGAAAACTAACATCAAAAGAGTGACTATACTGGAGTTTGCAAAATATAGAGGACCATTTGAATTCTGGTGAGAAGGAATTAGAAGTGAACAGCAGATCATGCAACTGCACATTATAAAATATTTATGACTATTTAATATGCACTGTTCAGTTCATTCTGTGGGTTTATTCCTTCCACGTTATTTTGCTATCTTGATAAAATCTTGAGCAAAACATAAAAAGAAGAAAAGACATTTCTTGGGTAATATAAGGAAATACTTCTGCCTTTCTAAACCGGCCAATATCCTTTGCAGGAGAATCAGATTGGATGAGGATTTAAACTGTTGGCTCTGCTCATTCTCAAACTACATCTCTGTTTTCCTGGGTCTCCAGCTTGCAGGGGGCAGATCCCAAGACTTCTTAACCTCTATAATCACCTTCCTTTATGACTGAAGGTCACTTTTGTATATTCCCTGCCTGCAGAACCCTTCTTATCTGATGGCTGCTTATAGTTTAAAGAAGTTAATAATTCTCAAATGCTTCCAATAGAGCCGAGCATGGACTCTGGATCAAGATGGCAACATAGGGGGCTCCTGAATTTCCCTCCTCCCATAGACACCCCAAATATAAGCTACACATGGAGCAATTCTTTCTGAGAGAAATCCAGAAACTTGTTCAGTGACTCCTACACATTGCACTGCCAAGAAAGTACCCACATTCAAATGGGTGGGAAGATTGAGACACACTCTCAGTAAACCCCACCCCTGCCTCAATGCCTTACCATCAGGAAGGAATACCCAACTCCCAGCTTCTCCCTGAGGAGCAAAGGGTTTGGACCACATATCTAGCACCCCAACTTTTAAGTGGCCACCAAGGGATGGGATCCCAAATTACCTAGTTCTGAAAGCCAATGCATTCAGAAGTCCCACAGGACTGCAGTGAACAGAGAAGCAGCTGTTAATGGGTATATGAGTACTTGCCACAGCTATTCCCACCCTGGGCTCAGCACAGGGGGAGCAAGCAAAATGCCTATCTCCCAGTCTTTCCCTGGAAGGGGTTTGACTGCAGTCTTCAGAAACTCCTGCTTGAGGGTCCTGCTTCTAATTCTCATGCATCTAGGTGCTGACTGTGATTTTCCCAGAGCTTGTCTTCTTTTTGTTGTTAAATTTTAGGAATTCTCTACATAGTTTGCATATTAATCTCTTAACAGAAAAATGATCTGCAAATATTTTCTCCCATTTTATGGGTTGCCTTTTTACTCTATTAATAATGTCTTTTGATGCACAAAAGTTCAATTTGTCTCTTTTATTTTTTATTGCCTATGCCTCTGGTATCATATTTAAGAAATTATTGCCAAATCCAAGGTTGTATAGTGTTCCCTGGGTTTTATTCAAAGCATTTTAGAGTTTTAGCTCTTATGGTTAGGTCTTTGTTCCATTTTCAATTAATTTTTGTATATGGTATTAGGTAAGGGTCTTATTTCATTCGTTTGCATGTGCATATCCAATTTTCCTGGCATGATTTGTTAAAAAGATGGTGTTTTCCTCATTGAATAGTCTTGGTACTGTGTCAAAAATCATCTGACCATATGTGCGAGAATTTATTTCTAAGCTCTCTATTCTGTTCCATATCTATATGTCTTTATGCCAGCACCTTACTTTTTTATTACTATAGCTTTGTAGTAAGTTTTGAAATAAAAAATTGTGAGTCCTCCAACTTCATTCTTCTTTTTCGGGCTTTTTTTTAGGGTGGGGGGGCTATTCAGGGTCCCTTGAGATTCCATATGAATTCTAGGATGGATTTTTTTTCTTTTTCTTCAAAAACACTGTTGGGATTTTGATACAGATTGCATTAACTTTGTAGATCTCTTTGAGTAATATTGACATCTTAATAAGAGTGTGTTCCAACCCATGAACATGTAATGGCTTTCATTTATTTATGTCTTCTTTAATTTCTTTGAGCAACATTTTGTGGTTTTCATTATATCAGTCTTTCACCTCCTTGGTTAATTGCTATGCGTTTTATTCTTCTAATGTGATTGTAAATAGAATTTTATTCTTAATTTCATTTTCAGAGTGTTCAATTGCAGCACATAGAAATGCAACTCATTTTTGAGTGTTGATTTTGTAATCTGCTGTTTTGTTGAACTTATTTTTTAGTTCAACTTATTTAGTTCAACTTATTTTTTATGCAGTCGTTAGAGTTTTCTACGTATAAGACCAAGTGATTTGCAACCAGAGATAATTTTACTTCTTCCTTCCCAATTTGGATACCTTTTACTTTTCTTACCTAATAGTTCTGACTAGAACTTCCAGCACTATGTTGAATAGAAGTGGCAAAATTAGGTACCCTTGCCTTGTTCCTGATCTTAGAGGAGAATCTTTTAGTCTTTCACCATTGAACATGTTTACTATGGGGTTTTATACAGAGGGTGCCAAAAAAATGTATACACATTTTAAGAAAGGAAAGCTGTATTAAAATTGTAATACTCAATATATTTCGATAACAAAAGATGAATACAAGTCATGTTTGACTTCTGCAATGACAAGAGGTGCTCAAAGTGGTTACCATCAGCATCTAGACACTTCTGATTACGGCAAACTACTGCTTGAGCAACGTTGACGAAAGTGTCCACTTGGCATCCCTGGTATATGGTTATATTATGTAGAGGCATTTTCCTTTTATTCCTACTGTGTTATTATCCTGAATTTTATCAAATGCTTTTTCTACATCAATTGAAATGGTCATGTTTTCTTTCCCTTCATTCTGTTAATGTGGCATATTATATTGATAAATTTTCATATGTTGAACAATTCTTGCATTCCAGGAATAAATCCTATTTGGCCATGGTATATAATCCTTTTAATACACTGCTGATTTTGGTTTGCTAAGATTTGACTGAAGATTTTTGTATTAATGTTCATAAGGAGTATTGTCTAAAATTTTCTTGTAGTGTTTTGTCTGGCTTAGAACCAGGGCAATGCTGGTGTCATAGAATGAGTTAGAAGTGTTTGCGATCTTAAACTTTTGAAAAAGTTTGAGAAGGATTGATTTAGGTTATTATTATTATTATTATTATTATTATTATTATTATTATTAAATAAAGGTTTGGAAGAATTCACCAGGAAAGCCATTAGACCCAGGGCTTTTATTGCTTTTTTTTTTTAATTACTGTTTTAATCTCCTTATTAGTTATAGGTTTATTCAGGTTTTCTATTTCTTTCTGATTCAGGCTCAGTAGGTTTTTTGCTTCTAGGAATCTGTCCATTTTATCTGGGTCATACAATTTTTTTGGCAAAATTGGCATACAGTTGTTTCTCTTATCATTGTTTCATACAATCTTACTCTCGTATCATTTTTATATCATCAGTAGTAATGTCCCCACTTTCGTTTCTTTTTCTTTCTATTTCAGCATAAATTTATTTTTGTGCTTATCTTACACAAAGAATTTAGAATACTTGAGGCACACCATATGACACTGAGTAAACTTTTCAGCCTTTGCTTTTTTTCTTCTTTAAATATAGATGCCGAACAGAAAAGATGTGGTCTACTTTTCCCTCTATGGCTGATTATTTTACAGAATGTACACCTGAAATCTATGTAATTTTACTAACAATTGTCACCCCAATAAATTTAATTTAAAAAAATATATATATTTTAGAGAATTATAAATTATGAAATTAAACTGAATAAATGTTGGAAGTTTGTTGTAAGCATCACCATAATGACCAGTCACACTGATACAAATAACAGTTTGGAAAATACTTCTGAACTCTTGAAATCACTTCCTCGCAAGCCACGATTATAGGGGTTCCTCTTCTCATATTATATAGCTTTGTAGAAAGTACAACAGAATGGTACCACCCCCAGGGCTAAGGCTGCTCCCACAGCATCATCAGTATAGGCCCCAATGCCAGGTATTGCAAATCTCCTTTTCTACCATGTGTTTTGAATTTCATGTCATTTATAGATGTATACCAGTAGTAGTACATCCCATCTTAATGGATTTTCCTAATTCATCAGGGCTTCCTTCAAAGCCCACAGTGACATCACACTGCTCTTTCTCACATACAACACAGCCACTCTCAACTTCCTCCAGGGCAGAATCTCCAGAGGCTAATCTCCTTCCCACTCTCTGGTCGCATTCTTGGACCAAAACTTGGTCCAGGTGTTGAGGATCAAGGGCAGAAGACCTGTGCTGCATGGGAAGGCTGGCCCCCAGGAGGAGCAGCAGAAGCCAAGGCCGGTTCAACCTCTGCTCCATGCCTCACACCAGGCTGGTGAGCACGGGAAAGGTCGCAGGCCCATGCAGCTGAGACAGACCTCATTTCTGGCCCTCATTTCTGATTTTAGTATTCCGAAATGTAGCTTCTCTCTTTCTTAGTCCATCCAGCTAAATGTTTGTCAACTTGGTTGCTCTTTTTCAAGAACCAACTGTTAGTTTCACTGATTTTCTCCATCGTTTGTCTATTCTACAAGTCTAGTTCATTCATGTCTGCTCTAATCTTTATTATACCTTTTCTGCTAGCTTTGGGCTTCATTTGTTCTTTTTCTAATTCTTTAAGTTGTAAAGTTAGGTTGTTGAAATCTTTCTTCTTTTTTAAGGTAAGGATTTATAGCTATAAATGTGCTCCTTAGCACTGTTTTCACTATATCCCATAAATTTGGTATGCTATGTTTTTGCTTTCATTTGTCTCAAGATATTTCCTAATTTCTCTTGTGATTTTTTTCTTTGATTCATTGGCTGTTTACAAATATGTTAATTTCCATAAATTTGTGGATTTCCCAGTTTCTCTTCTGTTATTAATTTCTAACTTTATTCCATTGTGATCAAAGAAGATACTTTGTATTATATCTATCTTTTAAAATCCGTTGAAGCTTAATGTCTGGCCCAACATATGTTCTACCCTGGAGAATGTCCCATAGGCACTTGAGAAACTTGTGCATTTTGTTGTGGGACAGTGTTCTGTATGAGTTAGATCTAGTTGGTTTATTGTGTTGTTTATGTCCTGTATTTCCTTACTTATCTTCTCTCTGGTGGTTCTATCTATTACTGAGAGTGGGGTATTAAAGTTTCCAACTGTCTATTTCTCCCTTCAGTTTGGTCCATTTTTGCTTCATATGTTCTGATGGTCTGTTATTAGGTGCAAAATGTTTACAATTGTTATATCTTCTTGCTATATTGAAATTTTTATTAATATAGAATGCTTTTCTTCATTCCTTGTAAGCTTTTGATTTATAGGCTTTTGATTTAAGGTCTGTTTTGTCTGATGTTAGTATAGCTATCCCTGATCTCTTTTGGCTACTATTTATATGAAATATCTTTTTTCAACCTCTCACTTTCAATGTATTTGTGTCTCTTGTACACAGCATATATTATAGTTGGACTGTGCTATTTTAACTATGTTATCAATCTTTGTGTTTTGATTAGAGAGTTTCATCTATTTATATTTAGTAATTACTGATAAGGAGAGACTTATTTCTGTCACTGTTCTATACTTTATAACTTTATTGTCCCTCACTTCCTGCCCTTCTGTTTTCTTTCATCTTTAGTCCATTTTTTGCAGGGAAACATTTTAATTCTCTTCTCATTTCCTTTTGTATACATACTACAACTATTTTATCTGTGGTTACCATGGGGATTGCATTTAACATTCTAAAGTTGTATCAACATAATTTGAATTTATACCAACAGAAGTTTAATAGGATACAAAAATTCTGTGTCTCTATGACTCTGTGCCTACCCCCTTTCAGTTAATGTTGTCACAAAATTACATCTTTACACACTGTATGTCTAAAAATATAAATAATTGTTTTTATGTATTAATCTCTTAAATTATGTAGAAAACAAAATGTGGAGTTACAAACCAAAGTTACAATAATACTAGCTTTTGTAATTGCTGTGTATTTACCTTCAAGGAGTTCTTTATTTTTTCACACGGTTTTGAGTTACTATCTAACGTTTTTATTTCAATTTGCAGTACTCCTTTTAGTGTTTCTTGCAAGTCAGGTCTAGTAGAAACAAACACCCTAAGCTTTCATTTGGGAATATCTTAATTTCTTCCTCACTTATAAAAAAACAGTTCTTCCAGATCTAGGATTTTTTATTGACAGATTTTTCTTTCAGCACTTGGAATATGCTAACCCACTGCCTCTGGCCTCCAAAGTTTCTGATGAGAAATCTGCCGATAATCTGCTTGAAGACATCTTACATGTAACGAGTCACTTCTTTCTTGCCACTTTCAAGATTCTTTCTTTGTCCTAGGCTTTCAACAATTTGATTATAATGTACCTCCACATGGGTCTCTCAGTTCATCCTACTTGGGGTTCATTAAGCTCTTTGGATGTTTATATTTATGTCTTAATCATCATGAATTTTACATGTGGTTTTCCAGGACGATTAAAAATATGTTATGCAAACATACCACGTAAGAATATATAGTGTTGCTTTTCTGTGTGATAGTAAAAATTTTATATATAAAAGTGCCATACTACTTTTACCCTATTATTTTTTAAATCTACCTGATTTAATATATTTTCCTTATAATTTCTACATGCTATTCCATCATATGAATTTACCACACATCATTTTTCATTCCATTTTTGCATTTAGGTTGTTATTTTCCTGTTAAAAATACTGCTTTGTTTACAACATTGAGTCCATGATTCCTTGTATATATGTACAAAGGTTTCATTAGAGTTTGTTGCTATATGTGGAGTTACTGAGTCAAAATATATGAACATTTTCAAGCTCACAATATATCCCATCTTGAACCACACTCAAAAGACCTAGCCAAAAACAAAACAAACAAAACAAAAATCCTAGCTGAAAAAAAGAAAAGAAAAGTTTAAAATTAGAGGAAAATATCTTTGAGAGGGTGTAAATAAACAAGACACAAAAAGCGAATATTCAAGGATAAAGACACCTGAATTTGACCATGTTAAAACTAAAAACATCTGTCCTCAGAAAAGGTCCATAAACAAAATTATAAGGCAAGCAACAGACTGGGAGATGATATAATATTTTTAACAGATAAAGGATTGTAATTTTTAAAAAACGTAATTATTTAAAGCAAACAAAATAAATTTATTTTTAAAAGGCCAGGATATGAAAGAAAAATCACAGAAGATGAAATCTGATTTGAAAATACACAAATAAAAAGCTTTTCAGCCTCACTAGTAATAAAAAACATTCAAATTAAAATAATGAATGTCAGTTTTCACTCATCAGATTGACAATAACCAAAAACTCTGATAATTTCAACTGATTGGGAAAATGTAGAGTAACAGGAATTTTCACACTCAACTGTGGAAGTGAAAATTGATAGATCCCCTTTGAAAAACACTTGAATATTTTATAAATTTGAAAATGTGCATATTCTAAAACCACAATATTTAAAAGAATGTTACTACTTAAAGAACATATAAATCAATCAGTGAAAATTAATATATATATATATATATATATATATATATATATATATATATATGTTTTTAGAAAAGTGTATATTAATGTAAAAATGGCATTCTGGGGGTGACCGGATGGCTCAGTTGGTTAGAGCACGAGCTCTTAACAAGGTTGCCGGTTCAATTCCCGCATAGGATGGAGGGCTGCACCCCCTGCAACTAAGATTAAAAACGGCAACTGGACTTGAAACTGAGCTGCGCCCTCCACAACTAGATTGAAGGACAATGACTTGACTTGGAGCTGATGGGCCCTGGAGAAACACACTGTTCCCCAATATACCTCTCAATTAAAAAACAAAAAAAAAACTGAAAAAGAAAATTTGAAAAAAATGGGATTCTGAATAACTGAGGGAAAGGTACATCAATTTACCCTGGCCACTGTGAATTCCTTTTCAGAAGACATCTCCCTGCTGTACTTCCAAGTAGTCTCAGCAAGAGAAATTGCTACCAATAATCCTTCATTGCAGGGAAAACCACTTCAGGGCAGAGCTCATGCAGTAGCATAGCAAAATATCATAGTAGCTCTATAGCAAGGAAAGACATAATTTGGGTGCCACAACCGTGCTTTGAATACATATGACACAGACTATGGCTGAAGAGAGGAGAACTCAGTGTTGACAATTCCAGAGGAGGGATCTTCTAACCAAGGTGGGGTACAATTGACTTTATTGGGGTTCTCAATAAACTACTCCAATAAATGGTATGAAAACAATCTTTTACCCAAGAATGGCAAGTCATATGAGGCTTTAATCCATGCAGGATCATGACATGCTAGGGGACTTTGGGTTACTAAGGGTCAATATTCCTGGCTACATTTATTGATTTTTTTTCCTACATTTAAATAGATGAGCTGTCTCACACTTTACGTCCTGTGTACTTTCGAGACATGGAGCTAGTATGGTTTTATTGGACTCTCTGCTGAAAGATTTCCTCAGGTAAAAGGTTTGAGCCAAGGGAACTATGACAACTCTACAAAAAGATCCTGAGCAGTTCAGAATGCCAGCATTTCCCCCACACACGTATACCTCAATTTGACGGCTAAGGCAAACAGATTGAAAGAGCTGAGTTGCAGTTCCCTTGTTAACGTGTCCAAAGTATGACTAAATTAAGACCTAATATTTCTTCTCAGTAGCAGCTTAAAAGCGAACGTTCCTTTCCTCTTTATAATGAGGAAGATAATAAACTTTGCTGTGCTCACATCTTGAATTCACTGTGAAACACAAATACTTCCTGAGCACCTCTTCCTTGCCATCATTACACCCGTCTCCAGGTTATGCCAGGTGCCTCTTCTCTACAGCCTCACAGCACCCTGTACACCCTTAATCAATGCAATTTTAAAGCCAGGTCATCATTGTCTGCTTAGTGTACCCTCTCACTAGACCACGAATCCCTTGGAAGGTAGTTGTCTACTTTGTGGCTCTAGCCTCTGGACTTAAATAGTGCCGGCCATAGTGTTTACTCATTAAATATTTACTGAATACCAATTAATTAATACAGGTGGCACTTATACCCATTCTACAGTCTGGTGTACAGCTACTTGTGCTATTATCTACTTAAAGGACAGTTAGCTGGGGCTGATAGTTACACGATACAGGGATTAGGCAAAGGGCTGTGCTCATTTTCCCTTACTTTCTGTTTGGTGCCTAGAGACAGGAGGAAATCAAATGAGGATCGGAGGGAGGATGAGAGAGAGGAAAGAAATAGGAGGGATTCAAAGGTAACTTCTGTACTGATTCTGCCAAATACGGAACAGTCTATACATTAATTTGAGGTTCAAGTCGTTGAATATGTGCTAATGACACCTTGCATGAATCTCTTTTTCCTGGGAGGCTATTTGTCTTTCCCTACCAGTGGCTGTTTCTCCTAAGTCATTTTTCAATGTCTGCAGTGGTCATAATAGCAATCTGTCAGCCCCCAAAACCTTTACCAAACATACAGAATAAAAGGCCAAGGAAATTCATTTAACCAACCAGAAGTTTAACTCATTGCAGTTAGAAGCCAGTTGGACCTTGCACAGTTAAGACATTGTTTAGACAGGGGAAATATATAAATATTGTTTAATGTAGTATATCCCACCCTCCCCACCATGGGAGTTCGGTGTAGTGTTTTCCTTCTAAAGAACTGCAAATATTTTTGAAGTTGTTTAGGCTCTCAATATTTTATACACTAATAAAGCAAATCATCCCATATAGGGAACTGTGAAACAAGGGAACTGTGAAACATGTAATCATGTTTCACAGTTCCCTATATGGGATGGTTTTCTTTATTTTAAATTGTTTTTGATAACTAGCTATTATTAAACCATGTTAATGCTTATAATGAAATTCATTGCTAATTTAAGAACTAATTATATAACCAATGGTCCCTGCTTCTACTTGTCTTTTAGCTACTTTAGAGCGTTCAACTTTGTTTAATTAGTACTTGGAATAATCTAGGAATGAGAAAGTACGAAATAAATGAATTCATAACACAAGCTCTAATTATATGTTGCATCTGTATAAGTTTACAAATTACAATTATTTATATACATTGTCATTTATTACAATACTTTTAACAAAACTTTTAAGTATTTCTCCCACTATAAAGACAAGAAAACTGAAATTAAGATTCTTGAAGGATTCTGTGGTTTTACAGACAGGAAGTGACAAATGCAGGGTTTAAACAAAAGCTTCTAATTCCTAATTAGTGTTCTTCCACCCTCTAGGGAAATCCATGGGTGTTTCTATGGCTCTACAAATGGCATCTTACTTAAGAATATATCAATATTACAGGTTGAACTGTGCCCCCCAAAAGATGCTAAAGTCCTATCTCCCAGGACCTGCGAATATGACCTTATTTGAAAATAAAGTCATTATACAGGAGATGATCAAGATGAGGTCATTAGGATGGGCCCCAAGCCAATGTGACTGGTGTCCTAAATAAAAAGGAAAAATTTGGACACGTAGAGACACATACAGAGGAAAGTGATGTGAAGACACAGGAAGAATGTTATCTACCAGCTAAGGGATGCCTGAGGCTATGAGCTGCTAAGAGAGAGGTATGGGACAGATTCTCCCCCATGACCTTCAAAAGGAAACAGTCCTGCTGATACCTTGATTTTGGAGTTCAAGCCTCTAGAACCGTGAGAAAACAAATTTATGTTGCTTAAGCCACCCCATGTTTGGTACTTTGTTAAAGCAGCCCTAAGAAAATAATACAAACAGTGTTAGCCATTGATCTATGTGTAACCTTGGAATCAGAGCTATTAGGGATATAAATAAAGTATAAAACACTTCACAGCTCTCCATTTAAGAAATTCAGAATATAATTACAGAAGCTCTTTTGTTTCACTGAACCTCATTCTGTACAGGTACAGAAGCCGCTCCTGAGCAAGACAAAGACTTCATTAGCAAGTTGATCACCATCAACAGAATTAGTTTTATTGCTATAAACCTTGCATTACAAATAAGTCTGAATGCTAATTTACCCCATCCACAGGGAGATGTTTATCTTTAAGTAGCCCATATTGCACCTCAAAACCCTTCTCATCATTCCAGAAATCTCCTACCAACATTAGGAATTAGCAGCCAAGATGACATTCATTTGTCTTCCCTTCTCTAGGTTCTTTATTTCATGTTTACACACACATGGGGCATGTATATAGGGAGAGGATAACACCTGACTTTACACATCCATCTACATCTACCCCTTAAACCTCCACACTCTGTTGCTACGCTGGTCCCACCTCTAAAACTGAGTATCTGACTCAGTGTTTTCCCCTGTACTGTCCCTACTGGAAATTAGATTTTTTCTTTACCTAAGTCCACGTTTCTGGACTCCTCACACCCAATTTAGCTTTTGTCAATCTCTTCCCCAAAGAGATTGGATGGTACCACTGGATGAAATTCTATTTCAAAGTGCAATATATGCCAAAATCTTGACAGTGCTGTAGGCAGAAAGAATAGGGCTGCAGGAAAGGGGTGGAACGAAAGAAAGGAGAAGGTGAGGTAAGACAAAGGAAGGAGGAGATGAGGTCATTTTTAAGAAAAGGTGCAGCTACCAGACTGGCCAAAACTAGATTTCGGTGGCTGAGAGCAGATGCAGGACGCCATCTTGTCACTGAAAGGGAACTTTAGCTAATTGTAATGGGTTATAGTATTATTAGCATTATGGGCAGGGAAAACCTCCACCCACTGTGCCACCATGGCAGTTCAGACCAGAGCCAAATAAGGACAAAAATCCCTCCTCCCACAGGAAAGAGTGGTCAGCAAGGACCCATCCTGGGAACGCCTATAATGCTGCCCCTAAACCTTAAATATTTTGCACCCTCATTCTAATTCTAATTCCTCAGCCTCTTTGTTCTTCAGAGCAGGTGCTCTTTCCCTGGCCTGCCCACTCCCACCATTTTGTGAATGTACTATCCTCTTTTCTTTTAATAAATTCATCAGTTTCTTGGCTTATTCTGTGCATCTGTGAATTCTTTCCTGTGGCGTAAACCAAGAACACATCTTTCAGCAACACTGCTGCCTGTTTTCTCTTTAGTCTTTGCTCCTGAAAATTCCAATGCTGTATCCCACTCACCCTTTGATAAGGTTGCCTACCTACATCAGGCCCAAGTTCATCATTTAATAGCTACCAGTCCTTGAGTGGTTCTTATCGTTACTATGAAAGATGTATAATTTATGTATATCTTACAATAATTGTAAGAGATAGGTACACTATTATCCCAATTTTACATGGAAACAAGCTCAAAAAAGTTGGTAAGGGTTTGTCTCTCACCCCTCTCTAATTTTACTATGTTTCATCGCCCTTGTAACACTCTTCAGGATGTCAAACAAATGGCTGACTTCATTAATGGGATTAGTGTTAGGAAAATGAATGACTCTAATGACCAGATTTTTTAAAAATTCTTTTGTAACTCAAGAAGTTTCCAATTCTTCCCCTTCAACTAGAATGATTGAAGAACTTATCAATTGACAGCTGTTCATAGAGAATTTTTGATGATTAATCTTTATGTGATTTTTGTCGCGTATCTCAAAAGGATTTCAAAGTGAATGACATTGCTATAGCAAAACTTCCACTTCCAGGTACTTTTCAGTAAACTTCCATTTCCAGGTACTTTTCAGTACTTCCCAGTAAATAATATCTCTCAGGCATGAAATAGGAATAGAATTAATTTTGATCAATATTTAATTTAGCAATAACATAAATACATGAACTAATTTAAAAAATATAAGGTCCCATCCATCCCATTGAAAGATGCATCTCAAAAAATAACAACAACAACAACAACAACAACAACAACAATCTTGGTATAGATGCTGATCAAGAGATGAAAGAACTACACTAGCTCCCATTTACTGACAGGAATATGTTGGGTGACTCAAATGATTTTCATAATTGGGAATCAACATGAAATTCCTGAACTGAGAAGATCACATCTTTCAGGTAACTCCACAGAAAACAATCAACTTACCCAGTAAGAGAAGCATTTGATCAAATTTGAATAAATGACAGCCTGTAAGATAAAGCTGATTATTTCCATCTATTTAAGAAGGCCTACACTGGGCCAGCCCGGTGGCTCAGATGGTTAGAGCTCCATGCTCCTAACTCCGAAGACTGCTGGCTCGATTCCCACATGGGCCAGTGGGCTCTCAACCACAAGGTTGCTGGTTCAACTACTCGAGTCCCGCAAGGGATGGTGGGCTCCGCCCCCTGCAACTAAGATTGAACACGGCACCTTGAGCTGAGCTGCCGCTGAGCTCCCAGATGGCTCAGTTGGTTGGAATGTGTCCTCTCAACCACAAGGTTGCTGGTTCAACTCCCGCAAGGGATGGTGGGCTGCAACCCCTGCAACTAGAAAACGGCAACTGGACCTGGAGCTGAGCTGTGCCCTCCACAACTAAGACTCAAAGGACAACAACTTGAAGCTGACTAAGATTGAAAGGACAACTTGACTTGGGAAAGAAAAAAAAGGCCTGGAAGTATACACTGTTCCTCAATGAAGTCCTGTTCCCCTTCCCGAATAAAATCTTTGAAAAAAAAAAAAATAGAAGAAGGTCTACATTGGTCAGGAATGGTGATTATTTCTCTCTCATTGAAGTTCAATGGGCACAGGGTGATAAAGAATTACTTAATGGCCCCATTTAAAAGCTTTCATGATCGGAGTTAAAACTGTCTACTCAGATATACCAGTTTGGCGATACACCATAATTTTCCACTCTAGCAACTATATCAAGAATGTAAATTGGGACAAATAACTTAATTTCTGAGAATTTAGTTCTACATATTAATAATGGGCCAAATTACAGGCTGTTATAAGAATTAAATTACATAAGACATGGTATGTAAAGTACCTACTATTTATCTTGTTGAAAATGAAAGTATAAGTATAAAGACTTAATTTTTTAACTCAACAAATATTTGATTAGCACATAAAATAAATATCTCATCACTTATAAGATCATTTTGCTAATTTTAAAAGCAATTAAAAGTAAAACAGGATTTATAAATTATGTATGTAATTTAATATTTCCATATACATAATTCACAAAGACCAGTTAGTTTTAACATGTTATTATATTTTGTTTTGACAAATAAGAAAAGTTTTTTTCCTCTTAAATAAAATCAACTTTATTGTAATGATATGTAATTTATATACTAAAAACTGCACACATTTCAAGGGTAGAGATCAATGAATTTCAGAAAATGTATACACTCAAGGAACCACCACTGCAATCAAGATAGAATATTTCCATCATCCCCAAAAGTTCGCTTGTGCTCGTTCCCTGTCAACCACCATCTCTGACCCAACCCAGCAACCACTGGTCTGCATTCTCTCATTATAGATTAGATTTGTAATTCCCAGAGTTTAATATAAATGAAATAGTAAAGTATGAATTCTTTCATGCTTAGCTTCTTTACCCAATACTACTATGTTTTGCAGGTATCAATAGTTCATTTGTTCTAATTGCTAAGTAGTATTCCATTCTATGAATATACTATCACCTTTTTTCTTTTTAACATGTTTTACACTTTTATTGAAGTATAACTGACCAATAAAAATTATGTATATTTAAAATACACAACGTGATTTTTTTTCAAGTTTAAATTTCACTTATAGAGTTCTTTTTTTTCTAGTTTTATTGAGAAATAATGCACATATATCACTGTATTATAAGTTTAAGGCATACAGCATGATGGTATGATTTATATATATTGTGAAATGATTACCACAATAAGTTAGCTAACATCCATCTTCTCATGTAGATGTACGAAAAAGACAAGAAAGAAGCAAAAAGGAAAAATTATTTCTTCTTATGATAAATCTTAGGATGAATTCTCTTAACAACTTTCATATATATCACACAACAGTATTAACTGTAGTCATAATGTAATACATTAAATCCTTAGTACTTACTTGTCGTATAACTGCAAGTTTGCTCCTTTTGACCACCTAAGACTTCATTTTAATAGCAGATCTAGTAGGGTTTGGTTTACTCCTTCTCACTAAAATCTCTCTCTCTCTCTCTCTCTCTCTCTCTCTCTCTCTCTCTGTCATGTGGGCAGTATTGACACTGAACAATCTACACTGATTGCAAAAGACTTGGAGAAAAGGCAGTATGTAAATTTCCCCTTTGACTTAAGCATTAGAGATGTCCCTTAAACAACTGTAATATATGGGGACATGAAAGCAGTGCTGGTAATTCCATGCTTTCATTAACAAACATTTGTTAAGCACCTGGTATAGCCAGAAACTAGGACTATAAAGCTAAAGAGAAAATTAACCTTTACTGACTCTTGAATAACTACGAAAATTAATTACAATGTGATGTGAAACATGCTTTAATAAATGAGTGTGTGCGTGTGCGTGTGTGTGTGTGTGCATATACATATACATGTACCAGGGGTGCCAAAAAATGTGTACACATGACTTGTATTCATCTTTTGATATACATATATGAACGATGGTGGTAACTAAAAGAAATGAGTAGGGTCATAAAAAAGTGATAGTAGAAGCAGTATTTATCAGATGCCCTGGGTTTAGTCAATGGGCAAGTAAAGAAACCATGGGTGTTATGTTCACTACTGAGCTGGCACATCACTGGCACTCAATAATCATTCATCAAGAAATCATTTATTGAACAATTATTTTTTTGTCAATGTATTAATAAGTGAACATTTGAAAAAGTCTGTATGCTTAGATTTTAAAAACTCTGTTGGCTGTGTCCAGATATGCTGTAAAAGTATTTGGGTTTCTTTCATTATCCAAATTTGGGTTATCCATAATTGTTTAAATTTTACCAGGAAGGCAAGGGTAGAGAGCATATCTCTGGACTCGTACAGAACAAACTATTTCACTGATAAATTCTTATACTATTTGCATAATAAGTTCCAGTCTTCACTACTCTGACTTAAATATTCCCAGTACTATCAAACATTTTCATCTGATATGAATTCTAGCCCCTTCCATACAGTTGTCTTTCTTCTGTAGATACACATCAATTTTTTAATGTCTACAGTGAAATTGGGTTCCCGAGACACAAATATGTTGTTACAAATACAGGAGACAATGGGACAGATGACAGTAACTTCTTTTACAAATTATTTTCTACTAGAAGGTATTCAATTGAAGAAACAAATAAGTCAACACAGCCTATCTGGGCAAGATCGTTTCTTGTCATGGTTTGCCAAGCATTGTTCCTTTTTTTCACTGTGTTTTTCTGTTGCTAGGAAGTAAAATCAACCCTAGTCTGGTGAAAAACTACAGTTTTAGCAGTGGGTTGGCCTGTTCATTTGTAGCATGTAGCTGTAAAAGCTGGAATATCCCTTAGAATTCACCCAGGAGCTCAGCAATCCTCTGACCATAATTTGTACCCAGATAAGACTCAGAACAAAGACAACACTAGATCCACAATGACAGTGTCTCTATTGTCTCTATCTTCCAGATGACTCATCTCCATAGTCTCCTTATCCTGTTCTGAAGCAAAGTCACAGCCTTGCATGGAGGTGCTCCTAGACCCTCTACATCCAAAGCCTTGTCTTTTCCTTTTCTCTCACTGTGAGCCATTCTTCCCAAACATGTTCTCCCTAAGATGTTACAGAATTATTCTTTCTGGCATTAAAACAATTTCTGAGGCTTGAAAATAGCACAGCTAAAGCACTACAACTTCTTATTCTCACTAACAATTAAGAGTAGATGCAAGTAACAGAGAGAGACAGCACAGAGCTCTGAAACTTAATGACTTCTGAGTTAATGCATATGAATTATAAATTACTATTTTTCTTACATTGTAGGTAGGAATGAAGACTGTCATCAATTATCTGGGGAGGAGGTGACGGCTTCTTTCCTCTGTGCCTCCATCTCTTGCTTCTGAAATTCAGGTGATGTGTCATATGCTCATAGAAGCCAGTTAAGTCTTACAAACTATGGTTGCAAATTATTCTCCATTTACTTCTCTTTTGTTGTTCCCCAACTTTAGGATAATTCTTACATAAATAGTGCAAATATCCCAACTTTGATCTCACTATTCATACAAGGACAGCTTCTCTTAGTCAAGAAAGTTCAAAGGAACACAATAACCATAAACCTATACCATTATGTTCAAAATGGTGGCAGTAGAAATTCACCAGAAACACCAGAGAGAGATCCAGTCAAGATGGTGGAGTAGGTAAATGCTGTGCTTAACTGCTCTCACAACCACATCATAATTACAACTAAACCACAGAACAATCACCTGAACCGAAGCCCTACAACAAAGGACATAAAGAAGAAGCCACCTTCAGATAGTAGGAGGGACAGAGACACGGAGGGGCAGACACTGGTAGAAGGGGCTGGTCCCATACCCTCACGTGACCACTAAAAATCAGGAGGGATATCTCAACTACGGAGGTGTCCCCTGAGGAACAAGGGGTCCCAGCCCCACACCAGGCTTCCCAGCCTAGGGTTTCAGTGCTGGAGAGAAAAGTCCCCATAACTTCTGGCTGTGAAAACCAGCAGAGATTATAGCTGACATGGAGGCCTGTTGGAGTCCCAGGCACTCCTCTTAAAGGGTCCACACACAGACTTACTCACTGACAGACTCACTCACTCTGAGCTTCAGTGCTGGGGCAGCAGCTCATAAGATGCGAGGGACATATCGGGAGGAACTCAGTTCTCTGGCTTCTTCAGGGTAAGGGCTGGAGAGGCAGCTTTCCCCTGGACAGAGGAGCTGATAGAAGCCACTGTTTCTTTGTTTAGCCCTCCCTACTCCCGGCATGCAGATACAGGCAGTCACCATATCTGAGTCTCCATCAACTTGGCTAACACTGTTTGTTTGTCCCTAGCTGGTCATGCCCTGAGACCCCACCCTACACAACTTTGAGCCCACCCAATCCACTTCCAGTAGCTTTTCTGTGTAAATGGCCTGCCTTGGCTCATGTTGTGAACTTTCTTAAAATCTCTCAAAGATTCACAAAACCCAAACAAGCAGCATCTGACTTTGGCATGTCCCATACCTCTGGCTGAGCAGCCCTAAGCCTCAATTCACAGCATGGCCTCTCGAGGCACCTCCAAGCACCGAGCAGAAAGCAATCATCTTCAGATTGCTTTGTGGCTCATGCCAGGTGATCCTGGGCAGGGCACAGACTGTGCTGAACTGGGCATGTGGTGGGCTTCTCCCAAGAGGCCCTGAGGCTGGTGTGCCCAGTGGCCAGCTTTAAACCCAGTCAAAGCAACGCCTGGCCAACTCTGGGTACAACACACTCAAAGTGCACATTGGGCAGGCGTAAGAGCCCTGCTAAAGCAAATCATGCTTTGTAGGGTCAGCCCCTGCACAACAGCTCCTCCACTGTAGTCAGGGCCAGTCCTCACAACCAATCAGCCTGAGGATCAATCCCTCCTATTGATGTACAAACAGCAAACAAGGCTCAACTACAATAGGAGGGCAGACAAACCCCACACACCTGGAGTGTACAGTTCAGGTGATCAGAAAGACTGCACCACTGAGCCCCACAGCACACCTACTACATAAGGCCACTCTACTAAGACCAAAAGGCATAGCAGCCCTGCCTACTACACAGAAAGAAACACAGGGAGGCAGCCAAAACGGGGAGACAGAGAAATGTGTCCCAAATACACTAAACAAAGGTCCAGAAAAAGAACAAAACAAAATGGAGACAAGCAATCTACCAGGTACAGAGTTCAAAACACTGGTTATAAGGATGCTCAGGGAACTCAGGGAGAACTTCAACAAAGAGATAGGAAACATAAAACTGGAGATAGAAAACATAAAAAAGAACCAGTCAGAAATAAAGAATATAATAACTGAAATGGAGAATACATTAGAGGGAATCAACAGTAGATTAGATGAAGCAGAGGCTCAAATCAGCAGTTTAGAAGATAAGGAAGCAGAAAACACCCAATCAGAACAGCAGAATCCAAAAAAGAATCCAAAAAACTGAGGAGAGTATAAGGGGCCTCTGGGACAACATTAAGCGTACCAACAATACCGTGTTTTCCCGAAAATAAGATCTAGCCGGACAATCAGCTCTAATGTGTCTTTTGGAGCAAAAACTAATATAAGACCTGCTCTTATTTTGCTATAATATAAGATCAGGTATAATATAATATAATACCAGGTCTTATATTAATTTTTGCTTCAAAAGATACATTAGAGCTGATTGTCCAGCTAGGTCTTATTTTCGGGGTAAAGGTATATAATTTTTAATTTTCTGTTAGCTGCCTTTAAAAAAATAAAACAGATGAAATTAATTTTAACAATATATTTTGTTTAACTCATTATTTCCAAAATATCATTTCAACAGGTAATCAGTGAGTATAAATTGAATATTATACATATATGTGTGTGTGTGTGTGTGTGTTTGTGTGTGTACTGAGTTTTCAAAGTCCAATATGCAGTTCACACATCTTACGCTGAATTAGCCGTGTTTCAAGTACTTAATGTATCAAGTGGCTAAGGTACTGAACACAAGTATACAATATCTCATAGATTTAAATGATAGAACAGACATTTTCATATATGTAGATATGGAAAAATCTCTCACACACATTATTCAATGCAAAAAAGACAATGCAAACGAGTACATAAAGATAGTATGAGCCGGCAGGCCCAGTGGCTCAGGCGGTTAGAGCTCCGTGCTCCTAACTCCAAAGGCTGCCGGTTCGATTGCCACATGGGCCAGTGGGCTCTCAACCACAAGGTTGCCAGTTCGATTCCTCGACTCCCGCAAGGGATGGTGGGCAGCGTCCCCTGCAACTAAAGTTGAACACAGCACCTTGAGCTGAGCTGCCGCTGAGCTCCGGGATGGCTCAGTTGGTTGGAATGCATCCTCTCAACCACAAGGTTGCCGGTTCAACTCCCGCAAGGGATGGTGGGCAGCGTCCCCTGCAACTAAAGTTGAACACAGCACCTTGAGCTGAGCTGCCGCTGAGCTCCGGGATGGCTCAGTTGGTTGGAATGCATCCTCTCAACCACAAGGTTGCCGGTTCAACTCCCGCAAGGGATGGTGGGCTGTGCCCCCTGCAACTAGAAAACGGCAACTGGAGCTGGAACTGAGCTGCACCCTCCACAACTAAGATTGAAAGGACGACAACTTGAAGTTGAACGGCACCCTGCACAACTAAGATTGAAAGGACAGCAACTTGACTTGGGGGAAAAAAAAAAGGCCTGGAAGTACACACTGTTCCCCAATAAAGTCCTGTTCCCCTTCCCCAATAAAAAAAAAAAAAAATCTAAAAAAAAAAAAAAAAAGATAGTATGAGCCAATGTGTATAAGTATATGGGAAACATACTTTTTCCTGGAAAAGTTAAGGACTTTAACTTGTATTTCTTAAAGAGAAGAACTAGCAACTGAGAATGCAGTGATATTTTTTCTCTATTTTTATACCTCTATGAACTTTGTTAACTTTAAAGAATATTCTATTACTTTTAAGAACAGAGGCACATAGTTAATAAACGACGCATATAACAGTGGGGAACATATTGTGAAATGACAACAGTTAACCTAAGGGGAACCAAACTCACATTTTCTACCAATATGTCAAAACTACTGATTCTGTAAATGGAATCGTTTGCCTTTCTCTGCCTATTTTGACAGACAGGTATCCTAGACAGACCACAATGGTCATCTGCCCTGTGAACATTCTGCTTTTCTCAACATTGCAACTCGTGATCTCGATGAAGGTGGATGTTTAAGATTAGGAAATTAAGTAATCCATGAAGGAAAGGTGGCTAAAACCTTTATGGCCATGGCTTTAAATACTTAATTCGAATGCACTGGCACATATGAGAGACCCTAGATCTACACTCCCATGGAACCACTAATTCAGTAGTCCCACACACAAAATATTAAAAAAAAAGAAGTGAATTTATAACTGACTTATTAATTTGTTTCTGACACACTAGTGTTTGTCACTATCACTTCCTTTGAAGTAGATCTATAACAACTTATATGAAGAATCTTATTAAAGTTTTTCCTAGGGGACTTGTAAGCATTACTGGATAATATTCCAGAGTCTTCTTTTTTTTTTTTTCCTCAGACTATCCGGATTACATGGTCCTATTGCTACAACTGACCCCTTCCTTGTTTTGCATAAATATTTAAGAACCAACAACATTGTTCAGGAATTGCTCCTAAAAGTTCTTTCGGTGCTTTTAGATTAATATTGATCAGGACAGTTTGATCCTTTTGGGGTGGTCCTATTCTACTCTACTTCTTTAATAATGCTAGTTATGTGACCTTAATCTGCAGTACATTTGTAATGGCAAAAAAAGGAGATTTAGGATTTGAGTGACAAGGCCTCAGTTTCATCATATGCTAATATTACACCACGAGCCCCAAACAATAAACCTATTACTTATTCTCAAAACGAAAGCCATTCTCAGTTTTATCACCTTAGTCCTAGTCTTCCAAGTTCCTACTGCTAAGCCTGACCAACAGCTTCCAGCCCATAAGGAGTCAAGGTGAGTAGTATTACCCTTGGCCACGAGAGGGCAGTGGAGGCCTGAAGCCAGGTGGTCATGTGGCCTAGTATGACTGTGACCATGGAAAAATGAGCTGGAACCTCCTGACCATCATCATTGTCACTTCCAAAAGGCCACAGAAAAGTCGGGAGTGCATCAAACATGGTTCCATCAGGGGTTCCATTAATTCGTTCAAAATCTTATGAATAAACTGAAAAGTTACTTTTACCTTTTCAATGTGATTTGCTTTTGTCTCATTATCTGCTCTATTTTAAATATATCACATAGGCCATCATTGTCAAAGATCCATCCCAAGAGTTTCTGATTCACGAGGTCTAGAGTTAGGCGCCGGAATCTATACATGATCGAATGCCACAGCTGACTCTCATTCGTGTTAAAGTATGAAAACCATGTCTAATCCCTTAATGAATTCCATACAGTTTTATTATTTAATCTTATTTTATCTTTTATGCTGTATTATTGTTCTTCATAGTTGTTAACTTTTATCTTCTATTAATTTTTCCCCCCTTAGGGCTCTCAATCTTACTCTCATTTCCAAACCTATGTATTCTGCTACAAACAATTTTGGAGGCAATAGAGTATAATAGAAGAAATATAATGGGCTTTGGAATCAGACACACCTCCCCAAGCCTCAGTTGTTCTCATTAATAATATGAAGATAATACATAATATAGTTGACATGAGGATTAATGAGATAATATATGTTAATCACTTAGAATAGTGACGAGATAAATGTAGATTCAATAAACATTAATTTTACTTCTTCTTTTATTTTTATGGTAACCAAAGCTATATACCCCGCATACCTCCCTAGCTCCCATCTCCAATTGTTCTGCTTTAAAGAACAAGGACACAGACCATCTCATCTTGCTTAGTACGATATTAAAGGTAGAGGAGGGAAGATAACTAGCCCTGTCTCAGAGGAGATACAGCTCTGACACCTGAAATCTATGTAACTTTACTAACAATTGTCACCCCAGTAAACTTTAATTAATTAAAAAAAAAATTGCTGCTATAGACTGCAAACTCCTCTAGGTGGAGGATATAACTTCTATTTAAGCACCAGTTCAGTGACTAGTGTCTAGTAAGTGCTCAATAAAGGATTGTTGAATTAATTAAAAAAAAAAAAAAAAGAAAGGAATAGCCGATCCCTTCTGTGACAAAATACTGAGATCCAGTAAAAGCATTCAGGTGACTTGTAGACACTGATATTATTTAAGAACTGCACTAAGAAGTAAACATCAAATGATGTAATATTTTAACTCAAAAAGTTACTCTACCTAAAATTTGAGCCCAAATTGAGTAGTGTCTATTCAAACTGCTTCTAGAAATTACCATGGTTTATTATCTATATGAGACAAAAACTCTCAAGATTATTTTTTATAGTTATTATTAAAATAACTGGAAAACCATCAATATTTGTCATGGAGGCAACCACTAAGGCAAGCAACCACAAGTTTATATCAATATTGTGTATGAAAAATAAAAATAGTCCAAATAAATAAGAAATGCATATATAAAAAGATCACAAATCAGAAGCCAAATTATTTGTTATTCTGTGTAGTTTAGTGGAACATTTAAAAGTGAAACTTAAAAAGAATTATTAATTTAGTTCAAGGGCTTAAAGCTACAGATAACATTACCGAATCTATCAATAAGTCCCCTCATCCTGCAGACCTCTAATTGCAAAGACCAGAAGAGTGACTAAGAGGCCCACTATAAAAGCAAATGTATCAATTTTATTTCAAAGTTGAAATTATTTTTCCAGATACACAGAAAGGTGATTCCATTATTCATTTCTGGTGGATCCAACTTTCATTTGGTATTACTTTCCTTCAGTGAAAAGAGTTCCTTTAAAGTGTCTTGTACACGTCAGCAAGCAATAAAGGCTTTCTCTCAACTTTGCTTGTCTAAAAATGCCTCTCTTTTTTTTGCTTTCCTTTATATATTTTTGATGAATGTGAAATTCTAGTTTGACATTTTTTTTGTCTTTCTTTGAAGCCCTTAAAAAAGCCATTCCATTGTTTCCTGACTTATATTGTTTCTAAGGAGAAATCAAAAATAATTATTATCTTTGTTTCCCTGTATAAAAAGTGTCTCCCAATCCCCTTTGGCCACTTTTAATATTTTCTCTTTATCGCTGTGTTTCAGAAATTTGATCATGATGTGTCCTGACATGGTTTTTGTGTGTGTATTAACCTTGCTTATTTTCTTTTAGCTTCCCAGAGCTCTAGGTACATAGTTTTAATAGGAAATTTTTTCTCATTATTTCCTTAAATAGTTTTTCTAACATTCCCTCTCTCTGGAACACCAATTGCATACATGTTACTTTGCTTGACATTGTCCCACAGGTCACTGAGACTTTGTACATTGTTTTTTAGCCTTTTATGCATGAATGCTTTGATTTGAACAGTTTCTATTGCTTTTTCTTTAAGTTCATTGATCTTTTATTCTCTAGTACCTTACCTACTGTTAAACCAAGCCATCGATTTTTTTTTTTTTTTTTTTAATTTTAGGTATTGTGTTTTTCAGCTTTAGAAGTTCTACTTGGTTATTTTTGTATATCTTCTATTTCTCTTATTAGTGCATTCGTGTTTTCCTTTCAATCTCTAAACATTTTTATAATACTGTATTAAACTCCTTGTCGGATAATTTCATCATCTTTGTCATTTCTAGATCTGTTTCTATTAATGATTTTCTCCTGGTTACGTCACATTTCCTTCCTTCTTTGCATGTCTAGAAATTTTTTATTGTATGCTAGGAGTTGTATGTTTTATGTTATGGGTGTCTGGATTTTGTTGTTTTCCTTTAAATAGGGTTAAATTTTTCTTTGGAAGACAGATTTCTGCCTGATATATTTTTAGCCTTATTCTAATATTTTAAAGGCAGATCTAGACTTGTACTTAGGAATAGCTTAGCCTACCACAAAGAGGTGATCCTTCTAAGTGTCTATACTGCAGGTCCCAGGTTCTACAAAGTCTCTTCACTGTCTGGTCAAATTCAAATGTCCGCCAACCCTGTGTAACCTCTGGGAATTACTCAGCACATATCTACCTTGTAGTGGTTCTTTCTCTGGTAGTTGGTCTTTGTACTGGGTTTAATGACGCTGCTTTCTTTCCAGTTCTAGGTATATATCTGGCTTGGGTTTAAAGGTGATCAAAAGAGGAGCAGAGAGGCGTACCACTCTGATTAAGTTGCACAAGTTTAGTATGTGTCATAGTAGCAGTATTAATCGTAGGCTATTTGCATAAAACTTAAGATAACTCCCCATTGGGTCTAGCCAGGATAGAACTTCTGATTTTGGAAGTCTTATTAGCCAGGCTTATGAAGTTCTTATTCTCCATGATCCTCAAGGAGAAGTTTTTGTGGAATGTAGGAGAGATTCAGCTTGTTTTTAAATTCCTAAATACTCTGTAGAGGTTAAATACACACACACACTTAAGGAAGATTTTTTTTTCCCCTAGAGAGTTAGCCGATAGGCTTGCTGGGAGCCAAGACTCATTTATTTGAAGGAGACAGGATAGTAAGAGGCTGTCCCATGGGCCATATCCCACACCTGCACACAAGAGAGCTTAAAAAATCCGAAGTGGGCTGGCCCAGTGGCTCAGGCAGTTGGAGCTCCATGCTCCTAACTCCGAAGGCTGCCAGTTCCATTCCCACTTGAGCCAGTGGGCTCTCAACCACAAGGTTGCGGTTCAACTCCTCAAGTCCCGCAAGGGATGGTGGGCAGCGCCTCCTGCAACTAAGATTGAACATGGCACCTTGAGCTGAGCTACGGCTGAGCTCCCGGATGGCTCAGTTGGTTGGAGCGCGTCCTCTCAACCACAAGGTTGCCGGTTCGACTCCCTCAAGGGATGGTGGGCTGCGCCCCCTGCAACTAGTAACGGCAACTGGACCTGGAGCTGAGCTGCGCCCTCCACAACTAAGACTGAAAGAACAACAACTTGACTTGGAAAAAAACAAAAAAAGTCCTGGAAGTACACCCTGTTCTCCAATAAAGTCTTGTTCCCTTTCCCCAATAAAAAAATCTTAAAAAAAAAAAAAATCCCAAGTGACATTCGAGAGTCCACTGGCTGAACATGCATTTAAAAATGCTTGCTCTTCATGTTTTACCAGTGTGTGAACACTAGCATAGCAACTGTATTTCTCTTTCCCTGGAAAGACGCATGGCCTGAGACAGAAAGAAAGCCAGAAAAGAATTAGTTTGACAAAGAAGTTAGTGATTGTTTTGGCTAATGTGACAAAACAAAGAGGGGAGAATTATCAGCTTTCTTCTTTGTTTGAAAATCTAATTTAGATAGAGAAAAGGCTTGACCATGAGTTGCCCTTGAAGGTAGAATTCCACTCAACTTTCTCCCTCCTATGTGCTTCCCTTTGGGAGCTTTTTAAGGGATCTATCACCAGCCTACCAATTTCTGTCTTTCTTAGTTTTTCCTAATTGCCTCAAAACATCTGGCCAACAGGGAGCAGAAGAAACCAGAGATGAAGCCAGTGACCCAACTGAGAGAGTATTTTTCCTAGATTTAATGCATATAGACATCAATTTTCATTATGGGAAGTCAGGGTTCCATCAAAGGATGCTAGGCATAAATTTTCAGCATTCACAGTAAAACTTGAAACATATGCTCTATAGTTCATGATAGGGGAAAAGTTCTAAGAGAAAATACCAGGGGGTCTTATAGAGCAGAACTTTATTTCCAGATTTATATTCTTTTACAGCAAATCTTAACTTTTGGGGGACATGGATCCCTTTGAGAAGCTCATGAAAACTCTGTGCCCATTTCACAAAAATGTATATTCATATAAAGTATGTTTATATCTTTGATTATTCCTCTCCCCCCAACTCTCTCTCTCTCTCTCTCTCTCTCTCTCTCTCTCTCTCTCTCTCTCTCTCTCTCTCTCTCCCTCCCTCCCTCCCCCACCACCTCAAGTAACCATGAGCTCTAGGTAACAAATGGCCCTAAAACTCTTGCTAATTAACAACCCTCACTCCCATGAGGACTGGAGGACAGAGTCTGCTTCAACATTCTGGCCAAAGAGAGAACAATTCCTTTAACAGGTAAGCCATAACAGAAAAAGTATAAGACTTAATGAAGGGTAGGGGATATGAAAACAAAAATAAACACAGAGTAAGTTATAACCAAACAAGGTGATTTTCTAGGCATGGCTGCCTTCCGGGAACACTACCACAATCACCTCACCTCTGCAAGACCCAAACTGAACAAAGGAAAACTCAAAGAAAAAAGATAATCAGAAGTGTAAGCTCATTTGAGGAACAGAAAAGGAAGAGTCCCTCAGCCTTTTTTTACCTTTTGGGGCTTTAGAAATACTGTTCCTGACAGGCTTTCATGTAACCTCATGACCAAACCTGAGGTGGTCATTAAAATATGTGCAAAAACTGTATTCTTTCTAGATGAACAGGTGGAAAGCCCCGCCATGAACTCAGAGAAGAGGTGAATACAGGTTAGCAGATAAGAATTCCAAAGAGTATAATTAAAATATGTAATTCTATTTGAAATGACGTAGAAGGCAAAAGCAGCCATGAGATTTTTAGCAGTTAGAGGACATTTTTGGGGGGTGTTTATGAGGGAGCTATGGCCTTATTGGGGAATGCTATTTTTTTTTATTTTTTATTTTTTTGCATTCAATGGGTATCTATCTTTTCTTGGTTCCCTTGAAGTAATAGAGGCTTGAAGGATAGCACAGAGCATAGGAAAATGAGATGGCTTCCCTTAGAGACAGGAAAAAAGCTGTGGTCTGAATGAGTACAAAAATTAATGGCTATTGACAATTAAGATGCCAAAAAGTAAAGGCAGGGTATCTGGAAAGGGGATTTATGAATCTCTTGCTTTATCAAGATCCTGTTGCATCTACTTTCAATTGTAACAGAGCCCAAGAAGCCCTAAGAGAGTGGGTTACATAGAGCAGAAGTAAGTATGCTAAGAGTTAGACTCTGGTGTGTCTCTGTGAAATCAGCTCCAAAAGGTAAGAAATCCAGCTGTACCTTGAAGAGGAATGAGTTGAATAGTCTCCTGAAGGCTACAAATGAAAGATGGGAAAATCTGGAAGGCTAAGGAGCCTATGTACCTGTAAACAAGAGAACAGTAAGATGAAATGGCAAAGAATACAAGCATTTTGTATAGGAATTAACAACTTCTTATATCAGTATTCTTTGGACATAGAAAAGAGTGCTAAAGAACTAACTGGGTGGATCAGTTAGCAGGTATGCACGAGTTAAAGTAATCCTAATGGGGCTACGTGATGTGTATCACCAGATGTATAGGGACATATATGGTTCATAGCCACTTGATGTGACTTAGTCCATTTAATGAGAACCATCGCCAAGAAAAACTGATTACAGATGCAGGTGCTGTTGAAACAGCTGAGAGATGAGAGCGCTCCAGGCTCTAGACACGCTCTGTGAAGAAAAGCCCAGCACTGACAAAAGCACAAGGGAGCGTTCTCAAACATGAGTGTGGCGAGGTGACAGGTCCAGAATCTCACACTGTGAACTCTTTCAGAGAGACAGGCGTGCATAAAATCATGTGTTCTTCTGTTCAGTGTTAACAAATGCTTCAATCCATCATCTTTTCAGCTAGAAAGAAAAGAAAACTTAAACAGAATCACAGACTTGGAAGGGCCCTTAGAGATGATCTAGTCAAACTTTCGTTTCACAGCTGAAGAAACTGAACAGGGCCAAGGAAGCGGAGTGATTTGCCCAAGGTCACGTACATGGCTGGGTCATGAGTGATCTGGATTTAAACCTATAGGTCAGCTCTTCTAGTCTCATATTCTTGGCAAGACACTCTCATTTTGATCTGTGCCACAAATTCATCTAACAACTGTAAAGGTAAAAACTTGGTAAGTAGAGACAATATACTATCATAGATGCCATCTATTTGGCCTAAGAACTAATAACATCAATTAGTGATAATACAGATGATTGGAGAGACCGCATCTGCCATACGCAAATTAGCCAGTTCACATGTGACTTGTGCTGCAAAATAGACACTTTTAAAGTTGTCCCAATGAGAGACTTAACCATAGGAAATATTACCAACATATGTAGACACAGGATATTTTACCAGGCTCATTTTCTCTCTGGGATTTATCCATAATAAGGAAAAAAAGAAAAAATCAACAGAAATTCAAATTTCTCCTCATATGAAGATGAATTTTGGCTTCTTATGGTTCTCAAAGTACAGATCCCAAATACTTCATAAAACATTATAAACAGGACACAAGAATACAGACATTAAAACTTTATTCCTGACAAGTACAGTTAACATCATACTATCAGTAGGCAGGAGAAAATTTTTTAAATCTTCATTTATGGAAATTTCAAAAACTAGAATTTATTTCCTTCTACTAGGGTACAATTTGGCTAGGAGGAAGGAAGATGACTTCTCGCTTTTAAGTTCACTAAGGACTGTGATTTAATAAAGGTAAATCAAGCATTCTATGAGAGGAATCAGAAGCATTATAAGAAAGGTAAAGTGGGTCACCTCATAGAACCATTGCATACAACATGCCACCAGCCACTGCCAGACATACACAGATTTCAAGGTACATTGCACAAAGCAGTACCTCAAAAATTTGCAAATATCTGTTGTTATAATTCAGCCAAGCTACTATATGGTATGCCAATCGAGGTTATTAAAATGATGTACTCACTTCTCATGGAAAAAAAAACTTACCATAAATATTGAAAATCAAAACTGTAAGTTTTTATTCTCTCCCAGTACATACAAAATAAATTATTTATTTTTCGCATAATAGGTAAAGTGAAGTTTCATTAAATGTTTGATTTCCAGACATTTCTAAGTAAAGCAACAAAAATAATTTGTTAAATTTACTCATATACTATGCATTCTAATAATTACAAAATAGAAGTGGAGAGGCTAAAAAGTCACAATCTCTGAATGAGATGCTGAGTCTTTATCACCTCTGGGACTGTTAATTAGGTAGATGCTCTACCTGAATACCTGAAATAAATACCTGAAGAGTAGTTAAAATATTAAGTTGTCAGAATTAATCCTCCTTATGTTGTGCTATACCCTAAAAGTTTGATCTCAAAAAAAAATTTATATTATGCTGAATTATATTATGTTGTAACCTGTTGGCTGTGGCTCATTTGAGCCAACATACAGATAGAAGAACAATGAAAACAAAAATCTCATGCTGGATGTCCTTTTCTTTAACATACAATAGTGGACATTTCATTCTACCTAATGACTCTAAGAAAAATTCATCTTATGCAATCACAGTATTGAGAGTATTCACCAAAAAAAGGAAAGAAGTTACCTAAAGATACAAAACAGCATTTGTAAATGTGACACTCCCCCAGACACCAAACCTGGCAAAAATTTCCCACAAATTGCTGCAGGATTGCATCTCCCATGGTCTGTTTAGAAGATATCTCCACTGTCTCATTTAGGGAAGACTTTCTGAGGATTGATCTATCCTGCTACTTCTCCCAACTGACACCTGTGCCCCCAGCTACCCAAGGTCTTCCTGTAGCGTGAGGCAAGCTAGTCAGCCACCCGGTTCTGTCCTCACTCTGCTTTCTCCATTCCCTCTGTTTGCTCTGCTCTCTTCTATTGCTTTGTCCAGAGCCTTTTCAAAGAAGGACATAACACAGAAAAGTGAATTAGGAAGTTAGAATCACAGTCCTGACTTTGTTCCTAATTAGCCATGCGACCTTAGCTGATTCAATTTTTGCCTCACTTTCCTTGTATGTAATAGTTGGAACCATCCTTCCTATTCTTCTCATGAGAATTCAGTATGATGGAGTCCAGTAAAGCATTTTGAGAAGAGCAGTGTGTTAAGCACAAGTACCCATAGCACGTACCTTGCTATCTTTCTGCCTTCAACCACCTGTACTAATATTGTTCTGCACTTGAACCCAAACAGTGTACAAACTGAAACACAGAGAGTGACATCCCCAGAGTAGAACAAGGAAAAAAAAAAATCATTTCCAATTTTCTCATTCCAGGTCTTAGTATTTTCCTAAAAAACTCTGAAGGGACTCAATGCTTCTGCCATTAAATCCTCTGAGAGAGAAAGAGGTTTGGGGTTGGAAGTGGTCAAAGTCCATGACAAACTGGAGAAGTGATTCAGAAGTCTGTTCTGGCTATCAGTTACCCATAGAGATGAAAGCAGATTCCTGAAGCTTTTGAGGAGGTACAGAATTAGACATTAGAGTGTAAGGAAAGGAAGGAACTCTAAAAAAAAGAGAATGGGTGTTCAAAATTACTAAAGGTTAAAGAGCTGTTTCAGATTTAACCAGCGATCCTCTGGGGAAACAATGAAACGGCCTATAAGAGGTCGCAGGGTGGCACTGTTCTAACATCAGCTCTTCGCACCTCATCTCCTATACCCTCTGCTGCAGCTGCCTTAACATGTCAGGGATTCCAGAGCCAGACTGTCTTTCTGTGCTTACTGCCTTTGCATGGCCTAAATTATCTGCCAGGAATTCCTTTCTTTTATTTGATTCCAGGCCTTAGTTTGGAAAAATTGTGAAGCCTTTGGTGAAAGGAAGGCCTACCTAGTTTGACAAAAGGAGTTGCCCCCAAATTTGCCTCCCTTGAAATTGCAGGTGAGGCTAATGGGTAACATGTACCCCCATTCTCTAACAACTGGTGTTAGAGGACTTGCCTATAAGAGAAAGTAAAACTAGTAACCGGACCTTGGTCCAACATGCACGCCCAAGGCAGCTAGCGAATCATTGAGAATAATCAAGGCAGATTTGTTTGAAATGATTTAGTTATGGACCTAGGAGGGTGAGTCTAAGGCACTTCTCATCCCTTGTTCTTCTCGGCCTGGAGGTAAGTCAAAGAAGCTTCAAAAGCTAATGTGCTCTTAACAGCAAAGTTGCTGGTTCAATCCCTGCATGGGCCAGCGTGAGCTGCGCCCTCCACAATTAGACTGAAACAACTACTTGACTTGGAACTGATGGCTCCTGGAAAAGCACACTTAGAAAAAAAAAACTAATGTGTAGCAGATGGGATTGGGAATAGGAAAGTCTTTTGCTAGAAGGCACACTGCCTTTTCACCTCCCATGGCTAGATGTTTGATGACAGTACATCGGCCGGGCTTCAGAGTGGAGAAAAAGTTCTTTGAAACAAGTCACCCTTCCCAAGTATGGCAAGAGAAGGATGCAAATACTTATTTTGGCCCAAATGACAAGAAAAGTCACAGAGCTTGAGTCAACTTGAATGCTTAGTGCTCAAGAGGATGCCTCCCTGAAAAGATGAGTCCATCAGAAAGGGGAATTCTAGGTTTCACGGGGCTTGAAGAATATTTAATTGGGGGGGAGGGGACTCCTTTTACATATACAAAATTAGGCACAAAAGTAAAAATTTATTTAGAATGAGAAAAGGATAATAAAATACAAATTTTAAAAGCTGACAAATGACACAAACACCAAAAATCCAGACAATAATATTATATTTTTACTAATTGTCTAACAGTCCTCTACAATAGTTTTTTTCTCTAAAATGTTTGGCTGATTATTTTTGAAACCTGCTCCATATGAAAATAATAGAAGAGAGAATTCAAAGATCATTTAATCCTTCCTCAGGTGTGGCTGAATTAATTTGTTTCAATTTTTAATAGTTTTGAAAATTTTTGCTTTCCTCTTAGTTGGCAATGCCATTAAATTTGGGAAACTCTAATTTCTTTCATATCTGTACATTGGGAAATTTTTTTCACACTAACTCTGACCCTTACATGTTTCAAACCCTGTTTCTTTATTACCCATATGCTTCTGAAGCCAGGTGCCATAGATTTCAAGTCATTAAAACCTCCATCTCTACCTTCCTATGCCAATGACTGATAGTGTTACAGAAAAAGAGGCTCCTTGACTCATGTAGGAAAGAATTCAAACGTGAGTTGATACAGTGTTTAAAGTAAAAGTAAGTTTATTTAGCAGAGAATAAGTAAGGAAATAAAGGCCATCCCATAGAGTGGCGGTCTCTATCATCTAGTGGAAGAGAGACCCCTCCATCCCCCAGGCTAGGGTTTATAAGTGTTTTCTGCCTCCATGGAAAATTCACTGGTGTGGGAGGAAAGGAGGAAAGAAGAACAATGGTAAGTTTATCTTTAATTTCAGTAAGATGCAAGAAGAATAGGGGCAGGTTTGTCTTTAACTCTTGTAAAGCACAACCTCTGTTTTCTTTCCATGGGCTGACAAACCGGGAGGGTCCTAATGGAGTCTCTGGTTTGCTCTGGGTGACTGATTCTCATCTGCCTGAGTTCTGTGTTTTGGAGCACATAGGCAGCAGGCTGGAATCCAACCTCTTAGTTCCTTCTTCTGCAAAAATAGCCTTCATGCCCCTTCCCTGTGTTAATAGGAATATTTCTGGAGTTCATAGAAATAAGGGAAAGTATTTTAGAGGGACAATCAGAATGGAAAGAGACTTCTTTCTTAACTGCTTGTGTTAAAATAGTTTACTCTTATGAATTTTACCAACGCGTATGACCACAAGAACACGTTGCTAGGACCCTCCCTGGGGTCCTGGGAGGGGCATGTGCGAGTGAGGGGCCCTCAAGTTGAAGCACCCCTAGCCTCTGGGTCAATCTGTGGGTTGTGTAATTGGTGTAGGAACAGAGATGGCATCAAAGGTATCAGCTAGAGCAGGCATAACACACATCATAAAATTGTTCATTTCTAAGGTCCAGAGGCCTCCAAAGAGTCCACTAGGACATACCATGAAAGAAAATTTCAACGTCTGCTACGATCAAACACATTAATAGGCAAGAAAAACAAACTGTGCCGGCTAAGGGAAATGGAATGCATGCCCCTCTCTGTCATTCCCTCTCTTCCCAACTTTAAAGAAGCCAGAAACAGCCTAGTGAACAGGAGAGGAGGACAGGGCAAGAAATGGGAGAAAAATGAAAACAACACGTAGGGCTGAGACTAGGATGGAGCAAGTGAGGCACCAAGGGAGCAAAATTCATGGAGGCGCTCACCGCAAATGCAGGCTCTGGGGCCATGCCCCCCGCCCCTTTCCAGGTCAGGTTTTAACTGCAGTGAAGGAAAGACGCCCTTCGCTGAATGCGAAATTGGAATTTTGACTCCTAGCACACTGGACTTTCTAATGAGTTTCTGATCATTGATAACTGAAAGTGACAAAAAGCTATGAACTCTTCCCAATTTAGGCAGAGAAACTGCAGATTAGAGGACAATGGTGGAATGAAGCTACTTCCTGATTGCATCCTAATGAGCATGTCTTCGTTCATCGACTGGCTGCATCTAAAAAAGGAAGCAATCACTCTTACTGCCCACGGGATTCAGACGCACTCTCTCTGGGCACAGGAAGTGAGCTTCCACCTTATCCTTCACCATTACCTCTGGTCCATCTGCCACTGTCGTGAGAGGGACCCTGCTCGCTCCGCCATGTGTCGTGCGAAGCAGCCTGCGGGTCCTCTAGTCCCGCTCCCCACATAGGAACACAGGACATGGTGAGGCCAAAAAGGAACACCCATGGAGCCATAGGTAGGGGAATCACACCACTATAGTCTCGCTGGCGGCTGGAGCCACACGACATGCGACCTACTGTCCGCTTTTCTGCCTACCGACCAACTCCCCAACCAGAGCAGGCACAGCAGGTATATCAGTGATTAATTGGCTAACTGGTTACAGCTGACGGCCAACTACACAAAGCCGATGGCCATCTACTACCCGAGCCAGCACCTTTCCATGTGAGGCCGAGAGCCTGGAAACTGCTCTCTGGGCCTCTGTCCCCACAGCCACCATCACCCTTATAATGCAGCACTCTCTGCCTGAGTCTCTGATGCTCCCTCTGCCTTGAATCCTATCTTTTCCTACATTTCGGGCCAGATGAAACACCACCTCCTCATGAAAACTCCACTTTACAACCTCAGACAGAATGAGTAGCTTCATCCTCAAAGCCCCACCGCACTCTTCTTGGCCACTGCAGTGGCTTTTGTTTGTAGCTCTGACTCCCTCCCCCACCTTCAGGCTGTAACATCCTCTAGGGAGGGAGTGTGATTTGTCCATCTTGTTGCACAACGCTTTTAACACAAATCCTGGCACATATGGTTTGTTCCAATCAACCTTAGTTACGTGAGTGAAACAATGTGTTTTCCACCTTGTAAAGAACTGCACAATGAGACTGCTGGTTCTTCCTGTGGGAGAGGGCTCCCTTTGCTTACTGAATGCATTCACCAATGTATTGCTACTGCTTAAGGATGCTTATGCCATCCATCTCTAAAGATGTCATAATCGAAGGTGAAACCCAAAACAAACTCTTCCATTTGTGATTATTGCATTAAGTAAGTAATTTCAGTTTAGAAATTCACACAATTAGGCTCAGATAAACAATCCTCTCAGGCAATATTTTAAATACTTAACTACCTTTATTGAAGGGCTCTGGTGAATTCATGCGAGAAAAACACTGTGAGATTCAAAGATTTCGGGCTCCCAACAAGTAATAACTAAGTTATTGACTAAGCACAACTTTCCCTGAGTAAATCTCCAGTGTTCTTCCTCTCCTGCCTTCTGAAATGCAGCCAACTCCTCTGAGGTACTAACTAGGTCTTCATTTTACTAACTAATAATCCAATTTACCTTTAATCAAAGTATTGCAATCAGGCAAATTGAGAAAGCATACTCTAAGATTTACTTGGGGTGGAGATGAAGGTTTTAAAGATCCTCTGATTGCTAAACTATTCTACTGATTTCAATCCTTTGATATCTTCTATCTCCCTTGAATCCTAAAAATTTGAGCTCATCCTGAGTGTTAGAAAACCTCTGCCTCAATCAAGTTTCTAAATGAATGTAGCTATAAGCCAGATTTGTTATTCCTTACATGAATTTGTCTTAAAAACAGGGCACTGTTTATAGGAAACATGTTTTAACAGCATACCAGACCCGAATAGCATTATTGAACCTCCTTTATGGAGTCTGAGAGTCCTAACGGGAAGGTCATAACAACATTCCAGAACCTTGATTCTCACATGTGTCAGGTGTCTGGATTATAAAACAAGCTACAAGGCAATGCAATATGGTCAGGTTTCAGTTAGCATCTTTAATGAGCATAATGGAAGGGGAAAACAAAAAGTTTTCCTGGCGTATGCTTTTATATATATTTTATGCTTCCCTTCATAAATGAAATCAAATTTGAGTGAGGGGCTTTTCTTAAGTCAATAGACTACTCTCTCCCACTGTATGTGCGACCTTGGAGAGACCAGCTTCTCTGTCTAAAGCACTAGAGAAATACTGGGTAAGAAGGAGTGAGGTGCAGAGAGAGTCACGCTGTAAGTGGGGATTGCTTGAGATGAAACAGTAACTCTACCTCTCAATACTACTAACCCCATCAGGTTGAGGTGAGGAGATTTGGTAGAGGGTGGGGTTCACAGGTGCTAAATATGATTTGTTTGCCACATAAGGCAAATGCTATTCATCCCTTTTAAAAACTCAAATAAATTCTAGTATTAATTGTGGAATCTTGTTTCACTGAAAGAGCACTGCTAAAAGGATAGCACTCCCATGTATGCACATTCCAACTGACCACAGAGAAATACCATTATTTCTCTTTTTCCCCCACCCCCACTCCAGCACCGTTTCTCACCACAACCTCCACCTCACTGGTGGGTATATGGCAAGTCACAGCCTCTCTGAAGCATTCCCTGATTTTTCAGTCCTGATCTAGATGTCCCCCCTCTCCTTCTGTAACATTCTGTGTGTACACCTTACCTTTATCAGGATACATCACGCAATAATAAACCTTGGTTTTATTTTCAGCCTCCCCTCTCTTGGCTGTGAACTACTTAAGATCAAGAGCCATAACTGTTCAATTCTGTGTCCCCAAGACCCAGCATAGTACCTGACACAGTAGGCACTCAATAAAAACTCGTGGAAATCATGCATTAAAAAAATGAAGGTGATAGGTATCAAAATAAATACAGGTACGTTCAAATCTTGAAGTCTGCTTTTCCCAGATCTCCCCTATTAAGCAGGTGATTCAATACCCTCAGGTCTCCTGAGGTCTTCAATATTCCCCTCAGGTCCTTCTCACAGTGTGACACTGAGAGCAATCCATTAGCCTTTGCAATTAAAATGGGAAACCACAAAGAAGGGCTGCACCAGGGCTCACTGGGATTGGGCTTCTCCACACTCTGCTTCCTAAGATGCAAGTGGACCCTAATGGGACCAGTGTTCATGTCAGTGATTGTCCAGTTGTCTTTTTAAGGTCCCTGTATCAGGGGAGTTTGCCGCCATGATGAAAGCATCGGTGTGACCTGGGAAGGGTGGAATCTGAAGGAGAGGACTCTGATTGAGTCTGCCCTCAGAAATAAGAGGCGAGAGAAGAAATTCAAGAGACCTGCTGGGTATCCATGTCCACAAAACAGAGTCAAGGCTAAGGGTTGTGGGAACTCTGTAAGATTTCTTAAATCTCTGCAACTTGTCAAAGTGTGTGATTTGTTCTTATGTATCTGACTGCTATGGCAAGGAAGTCAGTCACCAAAAGGGGAAACAAAACTCTGTGGCAGAAAGGGAGCTCAGGAAGCATTGCCTCCTCAATCACGCCTTCCTACTCACTTGCTTGGCTGAGACCTCTCCCTTAATTAGCCTGCCTCCAGTGCCCTTGGGGGGACCCCTGCCCTCCTGCTTTTACACTGTGCTGTGGACCAGTGCTCTCTACTGGCTTCCCCCTTCCTCATCCCACAGTCTTCTAAATACCATACTGGTCCCTAAGCTGTGCCGCCATATATGTGCACTCTATCTTAGATTTCTTCCTGGGGGAGGAGAGACCTGTGAACTGCTCATTTTACTTCATAACTGAGTGTGTATATGATTTATCATCCAAATAAAACCACTTCTGAAAGTGAAAGGAGATGCTATTCATAATTATACCAGGAGAACAATAATAAACTTCTCCTAGGCAAATCAAGAAGAACGTTCACCCAGCTTGTAACACCAAAACGGAATAACAGTAAAGGCTGACAGAATGAATGGAAGTGTAATCAGGGGGGGAAAAAACAGGCATCAAATTTAAAGAGAGAGAAAACCTTTTCTTATCCTCCTACTTCATAGTGTAACCAATCTCTCCTAAGAAACCAACTCCCATCAGGCCCCCCTATGTATGGCAATTTAACAGTAAAATAGCTACAGCAATATTATTCATAGCAAGATCTTCTCCCCTCAGGGACACTTCTTGGAGGAATTCCAGCTCAGGGCACCGCTCATCCTCTAACAGAGCTCTGTCCTCTCTTCTTCCCAGACACCTCCAACGATGTCCTCAAGACTCCTAGCCAATGGCCCAGAAATGTCTAAGTAAGCTTTTCCCTGACAAATGGGCCCTGCCAGGGCAAATTTATTCCATGTCCACATCCGCAAATGGCAGTGCTTAAAGTAAAACCTAGGAGTATGTAAACCACATTGTGGTGTACCTGTTTGCTGTTAAATAAAAGCCCATAAATGCAACGTTATATCAAAACCAGAGAACCACTTTCAAAAAGTGTTTCAGCAGCTCACACTAAACTATAAGCATATATTCACAAGGTAAATTAAAATAAAGTTAAGAGATATCAGGAACTATAGAAAACAAAGGCACTCTTGAGTTTTTTCTAAAAACAAATATAATAATTTCAAAATATAAAAAACAGAAATTCTATAGATGATGTAATACAGAATTGTACACCTGAAATCTATGTAATTTTACTAATAATTGTCACCCCAATAAATTTAATTTTTAAAAAAAGCAGAAATTCAGGAATAATACAAAGAAGAATATCATTATATCAACTAAAGGAATTTACTCTTTAATTTCTAGTTAGGAGACCTGGAAAACATGGATTGTTGGAATTAAATTGTTCTATCAGAAAATACATTTTTTCTTTGAAGCAATAGGAAATGATGCTCCTGATTGGTTGTTATTAAAGTTACATGTTAAAGAAACATGACGCGTTCCTCCTTTCCTTCACCTCATTCCTCAGTATAAAACCATCCTCTCTCCTAATCTTTCACTCCTCATAGTTCAGGCCACCACATTGTACAGCATAGGAAAGATATAATTTTTCAGAACACGAGGGCAAGGCAATAGAAGATCAAAATGAGAGGCCAGTCACGCTGAAGTCTGTCTCATAGCCACTGTCTCAGAAACAGGGTAATTATTAGGAGCAATGAAATGGGTCCTTAGGTAGTGTCTTGAGAAGCAAGAAATGAGAGGGCACGGGAGACACAAAACGTGTGTCTTTGAGCCTATATATCAGCAACTCTCTGACCACAAAGATTCAGCGGCTGCCACGCTGGAGAGAGCAATGGGGGAAGATGGGGGCAGCCTAGATTACTGATTGACGAGTTTCCAGGGCAGAGTAGCAGAATTATTTAAAAGCACCTCAAGTGGGAGTTGATTACACATCCTCAGGAAGTGCCCGTATAAATGATTCACATGTCCTGGCGGCCCGAGTGGTTGCAGAGCTGACCAGTAATCCACGGTCTCGGAGGTTTTAACATCTCTGAATTCAAATCAGCACCGCATGAGTCTGAAGACCTGTATCTGATGAGTCCTGTAATTAAAGACCCACATCACCTTAGAGCAGCCACTTCAGGTCTGCCGGCCTCTTGTGCATGATTTACTTTTTCACTTGAGGTGAAAAACCTAATTATATGAACAACAAAGAGTGTTCTTTTTTTTCCCTCTTGGAAAAGGCCCTGTGTTAAGTCTCACCAGTTATTTAGCTCAGTGTCACTCCATGCATGGCACTGCTCAGCCCTTAACAGCATCATCTATTCTGGGTCAAGAAGTTCACTCTCCCTTAGTTGCAAATGAAATTCTTCTCTTGGCTTCATCAGGTGTGACCTCAGCAACATGTCAAGGAGCTACTTTAGTATTAAAATTGTCACCTGAACAGACTACACTCTGTGCCAGAGAGAAGCCAGAAAGCTTCAAGTTAGACAGGATTGATTTCAAATCCAGTAGATGCACTCATTTAAAAATTAAAAATCTCCCTGTGTGCGAGTTTCTATGCAGTAGGTATAAAGTTTCCCTTAGGCACGATTGTTAAGTTCTAGAGATCTGCCATACAACATGGTGCCTGTAATTAACAATGTTGCGTTGTACACTTAAAATTTTAACGGTAACTAACTCATTGTAGGGAAAGGGCCAGGAGAGCAGTTTCCAGGCTCTCCACCTTGCTTACAAGGCTTGTTCCCCTGCCCACTCAGACCACCTGGATGCCCCCCGTTATGTAACCAGCTGGCTGTAAGCCACCTTTGTTCTGCATGCTATTTAATTGTCGGGGTTGCCCCAGTAGGCGCCGATACCCAGTGAATGATGTTCCTGTGGCTCAACTGGCCGCCCTCGAGAATATACCTGTTTCCCCCAAAATAACACCAGGTCTTAAATTAATTTTCGCAACAAAAGACACATTAGGGCATATTTTCAGGGTATGTCTTATTTTTTCATGTACAACAATCTACATTTATTCAAATACAGTCATGTCATCTTCTTCTGGAACATCGTCATAACGTACTAAATACATCCATCTGGCTGACAATCTTAACTGGGGCTTATTTTTGGGGTAGGTCTTATTTTCAGAGAAACACAGTATGAACCCCTTACCTATAACTCCGTTGTCTTTTTTCAGCCTCACCGAATCCAAAAAACTGCCAAGAGTTGAGCTCCTGCATTACACTCATATTAAGTGTCCTTATCACAATAAAAGTAAAATTTGGCAAATATTTATTGAGAGTCTACTAGGCACCAGTGCCACCACGTAGTAATTACCATGTTTCCCTGAAAATAAGACCTACCTGGACAATCAGCTCTAATGTGTCTTTTGGAACAAAAATTAATATAAGACCCAGTATATATTATATTATATTATATTATATTATATTATATTATATTATATTATATTATATTATATTATATTATATTATATTATATTATATTATATTATATTATATTATATTATATTATATTAAAAGACCCGGTCTTATGGCTCCTCTAGTGGAAAAAGGGAGCACAGGAGGGATATCCAGATCCCCCAGTATTGTGGTCTTATATTAATTTTTGCTCCAAAAGACGCATTAGAGCTGATTGTCCAGCTAGGTCTTATTTTGGGGGAAACACAGTATGTAACGTGAGAAAACTTACTTAATCTCAAAAGCCTTATTTACTCTAAATGCAAAACAGACAACAGTACTTCAGGCACATGGTGGTTTTGTTGAGATCAAATAAGACACTGTGATAATTATACCTGTTACATTGTATTTAACGTACTTAGTGCTGGCTCTGTGCTAAACACTATACTAAGATTGTACACACATTAGCATAATATTCGGTTCATAGCAGCTACTCAAGAATGTTCGTTTATTTCTCCCTCTTCCTACAAGCTCTCTGGGAAAAAAAAATCACTCAAAAGAGACTGGCACTGTTTGTCTGTATTTTTCAAAAAAAGCTTATGCTGTTCTGCTTCTTTGAGACAAAATCCAATTGGCTATTAGCATGGGAGGTGAAATGCCCATCAGGAAGATATAAATATGTTATAGTGCATGTATACCAGAGGAGTTGGATGACTTCAAAATAACATTATTAACTCCTTCTTTCGCAGTGTATTTGTGAAATAAGCAGGCAGTAGCAGCTTCCATTGTGAAGCTTGAAATCCATCAAATAAAAAAAGAATAAAAGGAGAAATGAGAAAAATATCTAACCCATCTTGCAGTTCATTTCCTGCCACTTCTAGATTTTTATCGAGAATGTCCTCAGGGTTAACATTTCTCAGCTGGCAATCCCTCTTTTCACACAATCAGCTTAGTTGGGAGATTTTTTTCCCCCTTAACTTCCCTTGTTTCCCCAGTGTTTTTTTGATATGTCACACCCTGTCAAAGAACGCCTCGGAAATATTCAATTGGAGCATGGCTTGGCATACTACAGCCCACAGGTCAAATTCAACCTTCACTTGCTTTTGTAGAGTCCATGAACTAAGAATGTTTTTTACATTTTTAATGGTTAAGACTAAGTCAAAAGAATCATATTTCATACCTCAGAACATTATATGAAAACCAAATTCCAATATCCACAAATAACACATGTGATGTCACCAAGCTGGTGACAAACATCGTTCCTGACTTCATTCCCCCTCACAAGAACAACCAACAACTATTCATGGAAGAGACACCACTGAGAAAATCCTAGAACATGCGTGAGGATGAAGCATACCCCCTGTGCCACAGAGACCAAGAAAGACTACATTCGAAGGGTAAAGAGGAAGGGCTACGTGCTGACCCAACTGCCCCTCCCCCAGGCCAGTACAGCACACTTAGAGGTGTACCCTGTGCTGTGCCTCCTCTAGTGGAAAAAGGGAGCACAGGAGGGATATCCAGATCCCCCAGTATTGTGGTTCATTTCTTGGGAACCCCCACCCTGTTATCATCCATGGGGATCACAGAGGAATCTGCAGGACTTGACCACTGGGATTCTGACCGTGATGGAGAAAGGGGGCAGACCAATGACGTATCTCCAATGCCCAAGTAGTAGTCCCAACCATCCGCTTTGCCTAGCAAAGCTACAGTTCTGCAAAGCTAGCATCTGCAGAACTAGGATGATGGTGCATTCTAACCAGAGAATTTGGTGGGGTACAAGTCTATCTAATTCAGGTCCTCAAACAAAGAATCTTTCTGGCCCTGGAGCCTGATCTGTCCCCACCCAGAGAGGGGAGCTGAGTCATAGCCCAGCTCACTGATGAGTGTAGCTCCTGGCCCCACATCACTAGAAAGACTGGTCAGAACACGTGGAAGCTACTTAGTCCAGCCACACTGGAGCAGAGAGTATAGCCGGCAGAGCTCATCATCCAAAGAACAAGGCCAGTGGCTTCTTCAGGAGCAGGTTGGCTTAATCAAAACCACAAGCAAAGAGCCTTTTCAGTCTTGGAGGTTTCCCCTGCTCCTACCAGGCAGGGGAGCTAATGTATAACCCTACCCACTACTGAGTGTGACTCCTAGCTCCTCCCAACCAGATAGCCTGAGCGAGAACCTTGGGAGGCTGCTTGGAACAGCCTTCCCATCCTGCTTAGGCAACACAGCTCATTGAAATCCTGCAGGATACTCACTTCAGTCTTAAATACACATATAGAGTGAGAGTGAAGGGATAGAAAAAGATATTTCAAACAAATAGTAACAAAAAAAAAAAGCAAGAGTAGCTCTACCTACACCACACAAAATAGACTTTAAACTAAAAATGGTAAAAAGAGACAAAGTTCATTATATAACAAAGGAGTCAATCCACCAATAACATTTTTCAGTATTTTGCACCCAACATCAGCGCACATAAATATATAAAGCAAAAACTACCATAACTAAAAAGAGAAACAGCAATGCAATAACAGTTGACAACTATAATATAATACCCCACTCTCAACAATGCATAGATCATACAAAGAATCCATGAGGGAACAGGATTTGCACAATATAAACCTAATGGACCTACCAAGTAAAACAGAACATTCTAACAGCAGAATGCATTCTTCTCAAGTGCACATGGAATATTTACTAGGACACGCTACATGTTAGGCCACAAAACAAGTCTTAACAAGTTCAAAAATACTGAAATCATACCAAGTATCTTCTCTGAAAATAATGGTATAAAACTAGAAATCAGTCACAAGAGGAAAACTGGGAAATTCACTAATACATGAAAATTAAACAACACCCTTCTGAATAGCCAATAAATCAAAGAAGAAATTAAAGGGGAAATAAAGTACTATCTTGAGACAAAGAAAAATGGAAATACAACATACCAAAACTTGTGGATTGCAACAATAGCAGTTCTAAGAGGGAAGTTCATAGCATGTTCATAGCAGTTATTAATGCCTGCATTAGAAAACAAGAAAGATTTCAAATAAACAATCGAACTCGATGCCTTAAGGAACTAGGAAAAAAAGAACAAAGTGAGCCTGAATTTAGCAGAATGAAGGAAATAATAAAGATTAGAGTAGAAGTAAATGTAATAGAAAACAAGAGAACAATAGAAGAGATTAACAAACTAAGCACTGGTAAATTAACAAACCTGTAGCTAAATTAACCAAGGAAAAAAGAGACAACCCAAATTAAAATTATAAAGGAGACATTACAACTGATACTACAGAAATAGAGAATTATAAAAGGCTACGAACAACTTTTCACCAACAAAATGGACAACCTAGAAGAAATGGAAAAATTCTTAGAAATATACAGCCTACCAAGACTGCCTCAGGATGAAATAGGAATATGAACAGACCAATTGCTAGTAAGGAGATTGAACCAGTAATCAAAAATATCTTATAAAATAGACGACTGGATAAAAATGATGTGGTACATATATACAATGGATTACTCAACCATTAAAAGAATGAAATCTTAACATTTGCAACAACATGGATAGACCTAGAGGACATTACGCTAAGTGAAGTAAGTCAGACTGAGAAAGACAAATACCATATAATCTCACTTATTTGTAGAATCTAAAGAACAAGCTAAGTGAATAAATAAAACAGAGTCATAGAGGCAGAGAACAAACTCATGGTTGCTGGAGGGGAGGGACTTGGGAGCTGGGAGTAAAAGGTGACGGGATTAAGAATACAAGTTGGTAGTTACAAAATAGTCATGGGGATGTAAAGTAAAGCATAGAGAATATAGTCAGTAATATTGCAGAAACTATATTTAGTGCCAGGTGGGTACTAATCAGGGGAAATCACAGCATAAACTAGATAAATATCTAATCACTATGCAGTACACCTGAAACAAATACAGACAGAATAATACTGTATGAATGTCAACTGTAACTGAAATAAAATAATTTTTAAAAGTCCAGGGCCAAATGGCTTGACTGGTGAATTTTACCAAACATTTAAAGAAAAATTAACACCAATCCTTCTCAAACTCCTCCAAAAAAAAAAAAAAAAAAATTTCAAAGAGGAGGGAACCCTGCCAAACTCATTTTATGAAGCCAGCATTACCCTGATACTAAAGTCAGAAAAGGACACTACAAGAAAACTACTGGTCAAAATCCCTGATGACTATGGATGTATAATTTCTCAATAAAATACTAGCACACCAAATTCAAAAGTATATTAAAATATCATTCCAAAAGGACCAAGTGGATAAATCCCTGGGATGTAAGGATAGTTTAACATACACAAATCAATAACTGTGATACATTACATTAATAGAATGAAAGAAAAATCATATGATCATCTCAATAAACACAGAAAAAACATTTGACAAAATTCAACATTCATCCATGATAAAAACTCTTAACAAATTAGATATAGAAGGAATAGGCCTTAACATAAAGGCCATATATGACAAGCCCATAGATAACATCACATTCAACAGTGAAAGGTTGAAACAGAAAGAAAACAAGGGTGCCTACTCTAAACACTCCTATTCAATATAGTACTAGAAGTTTTAGCCAACAATCAGGTAAGAAAAAGAAATAAAAGGCTTCAGAATTAGAAAAAAAGAAGTAAACTTTTCTCTGTTTGTTGATGGCATAAGTTTATATATAGAAAATCCTAAAGACTCCACCAAAAACAAAAAAGAACTGTTAGATCTAATAAATTCAGTAAAGTTGCAGGATACAAAATTAACATGCAAAAGTCAGTAACATTTCTATACACTAACAAATAATCTGAAAAAAAAATTTTGTTTTAATGATCCTACTTAAAATAGCATCAAAAAATAATAAAATACTTAGGAATAAATTTAACCGAGGAGGTTAAAGATGTGTACACTGAAAATTACAAGACAGGTGTGGCCTGCTTCTGCGGCTGTGGAAACCTGGCTGACATCTGCAGCTTCAGAGACGCAGGGGATCCCAGGACGGAAGAGAGAACACAAAAGCCAGGAGGGCCCAGCTTAAGAGGCACAAGATTCAACATACTCAGAGACCAACTCCAGACCAAACCAGAGTACTACAGAGTTTGACCTACAAGTCACACACCCAGAGGGAATTCTCCACAGGCACAAGAGCCCATAGAGGCCAAACCACATTTAAGCAGTCAACCCTCACGCAGCAGAACACCCTGCAGTGGGCATTGCCAAGTCTCACAACTAGTAAGCCTAGGAGTTAACCTCACCTACTCACAAGGGAAAAGCAATTAAAGATCTTCTTTAACAGGACAATATACACAACACAAGAGTCACCTTTGGAGAACACATAGAGGAGAAGAATGAAGTAGTGCAAGTCAAATATAAAGGACACATACTACATAAGATAACCCAGCAAGACTAAGAACTCTAGGGGATCTACCTAATACATCGAAGCAAAGATAGAGAGTCAGCCAGAATGGGGAAACAAAGAAACATGTCCTAAATAAAAGAACAGAAGAAACCTCCAGAAATGGAATCAGTTCAGAACACTGATGATAAGAATGTTTAAGGAGCTTAGAGACGACATCAAGAAGGATGTAGAAATCATAACGAACAACCAGTTAGAACTAAAGAACACAATTACCGAAATAAAGAACTCACTTGAAGGAATTAACAGCAGGTTAGATGAAGCAGAGGATCGAATCAGCGACTTAGAAGACAAGTTAGCAGAGATCACCCAAACAGAACAACAGAAAGAAAAAAGAATAAAAAACAATGAAGATGGTTTAAGAGACCTATGGGATAACATCAAGTGCAACAACATGCGCATCATAGGAATACCAGAAGGTGAAGAGAGGAAACAAGGGATTGAGAACATATTTGAAGTAATAATGTCCGAAAACTTCCCTAACCTGATGAAAGAAACCAACATACAAGCCCGAGAAGTGCAGAGAGTTCCAACCAGGATATACCCAAACAGGTCCACACCAAGAGACATTATAGTTAAAATGGCAAAGGTTAAAGACAAAGAGAGAATCCTAAAAGCAGCAAGAAAAAGACAGAGGGTTACATACAAGGGAACTCCCATAAGACTATCAAATGACTTTTCTACAGAAACATTGAAGGCCAGGAGGGAGTGGCAGGAGATACTCAAAGTGATGGAAAACAAAGGCCTACAACCTAGATTGCTTTATCCAGCAAGGTTATCATTTAAAGTTGATGGAGAGAAAATATTGAAAGACAAAGACGGGCACTATATAATAATAAAGGGATCCATCCGACAAGAGGACATAACCCTAATGAACATCTATGCACCCAACATAGGAGCACCTAAATATATAAAACAGATATTGACTGACATAAAGACAGAGATCAACAGTAACACTATCATAGCAGGGGACTTCAACACACCTCAGACAACAAGGGACAGGTCTTCCAGAAAGAAAATCAATATGGAAAAAGCCTTAAATGACACATTGGACTACTTGGATTTAATCGATATTTTCAGAGCATTTCACCCCAATGCTGCAGAATACACATTCTTCTCAAGCGCACATTGAACATTTTCCAAGATAGACCACATGTTAGGCCACAAAACAAGTCTTGATAAATTTAAGAAAATTGAAATCATACCAGTTGTCTTCTCTGACCACAGTGCTATGAAATTAGAAATGAACTACAGGAAAAAAACTGGAAGACACACAAATTCATGGAGGCTGAATAACATGTTACTAACTAATGAATGGGTCAAGCAGGAGATCAAGGAAGAAATCAAAAGATATCTCGAGACAAATGAAAATGAAAACATGATGACCCAAAATCTATGGGATGCCGTGAAAGCAGTCCTAAGAGGGAAATTCATAGCATTGCAGGCCTACCTAAAGAAACAAGAAACATCACTAATCAACAGTTTATCTTCACACTTAAGGGATCTGGAAAAATAACAACAAAATAAGCCCAAAGGGAGTACAAGGAAGGAGATAATGAAGATCAGAGTGGAAATAAATGAAATAGAAACCAGAAGAACAATACAAAAGATCAATGAATCCAAGAGTTGGTTCTTAAAGAAGATAAAAAAAATTGACAAACCTTTAGCCAGACTCATTAAAAAAAGAGAGAGAGAGAGGACCCAAATTAATACAATCAGAAATGAAAGAGGAGAAGTGACAACAGAGACCGCAGAAATACAAAAAAAAAAAAAATTTAAGAAATTACTATTAGCAGATATATGCCAACAAATTTGACAATCTGGAAGAAATGGACAATTTTCTAGATGCATACAACCTTCAAAGGCTAACTCAAGAAGAAACAGAAAACCTGAATAGACTGATTACCACCAAGGAAATTGAATCAGTAATCAACAATCTCCCAAAAGACAAAAGCCCTGGACCAGATAGCTTTACAGGTGAATTTTACAAAACGTTCAAAAAAGAATTATCACCTATTCTTCTCAAGCTCTTCCAAAAAATCCAGAAGGAGGGAAGACTCCCAAACACTTTTTACGAGGCCACTATCACCCTGATCCCAAAATCAGACAAAGACACCACAAAAAAAGAAAACTACAGGCCGATATCGCTAATGAACATAGATGCAAAAATCCTCAAGAAAATATTAGCAAACAGAATTAAGCAATACATTAAAAAGATCATACACCATGATCAAGTGGGATTCATCCCTGGTATGCAAGGGTGGTTCAACATCCGCAAATTAATTAATGTGATACACCACATTAATAAAATGAAAAATAAAAATCATATGATCATATCAATAGACGCAGAAAAAGCACTTGATAAAATCCAGCAGCCATTTATGATAAAAACCCTTACGAAAGTGAGAATAGAGGGATCATATCTCTACATAATAAAGGCCATATATGATAAACCCACAGCTAACATCATACTCAATGAGGAAAAGCTAAAACCATTCCCCTTAAGATCAGGAACAAGGCAAGGTTGCCCACTTTCTCCACTTCTATTCAACATAGTGCTGGAAGTTCTAGCCACAGCAATCAGACAAGAAAAAAAAAATAAAAGGCATCCAAATCAGTAAGGAGGAAGTAAAATTGTCATTATATGCAGATGATAGGATATTATATATAGAGAACCCTAAAGACTCCACCAAGAAACTATTAGAGCTGATAGATGAATTTAGTAAAGTAGCAGGATACAAAATTAATATTCAGAAATCAGTTGCATTTGTATATACCAATAATAAAACATCAGAAGGAGAAATTAAAAAAGCAATCCCATTTACAATTGCTCCAAAGACTATATACAAAATACCTGGGAATAAATTTAACCGAAGAAGTGAAAGATCTGTACTCAGAAAATTATAAGACACTGAATAAAGAAATGAAAGAAGATACAAATAGATGGAAACACATACCATGTTCATGGATAGGAAGAATTAATATAGTTAAAATGTCCATACTGCCTAAGGCAATATACATATTCAATGCAATTCCTATCAAACTACCACTGACATTTTTCACAGAAATAGAACATATAATCCTAAAATTTATATGGGACCATAAAAGACCCCGGATAGCCTCAGCAATCTTGAGAAATAAGAACAAAGTGGGAGGTATAACAATACCTGACATCAAATTATACTACAAGGCTACAGTAATCAAAACAGCATGGTACTGGCATAAAAACAGACACGTAGATCAATGGAACAGAATAGAGAGTCCAGAAATAAATCCATGCCTACATGGCCATTTAATCTATGACAATGGAAGCAAGAATGTATGGTGGGGTAAAGACAGTCTATTCAATAAATGGTGCTGGGAAACTTGGACAGACACATGCAAAAAAAGGAAGCTGGACCACCTCCTTACACCATATACAAGAATAAATTCAAAATGGATTAAAGACTTAAATGTGAGATCTGAAACCATAAAACTCCTAGAAGAAAATATAGGAAGAAACTTCACAGACATTACCCGGAGTAAGATTTTTACTGATATATCCCCTCGCGCAAGGGAAGTAAGAGAAAAAATAAACATGTGGGGTTACATCAAACTAAAAAGTTTTTTCACAGCAAAGGAAACCATCAATAAAACAAAAAGGGATCCTACTGAATGGGAAAAGATATTTGCCAATGACATATCTGATAGGGGGTTAATATCACAAATTTATAAAAAACTCACTCAACTCAACTCCAAAAAAACAAATAACCCAATTAAAACATGGGCAGAGGACATGAAGAGACATTTTTCTAAAAAGGACATAAGATGGCAAACAGACATATGAAGAAATGCTCAACCTCACTAACCATCAGAGAAATGCAAATAAAAAACACAATGAGATACCACCTCACCCCAGACAAAATGGCTATCATCAATAAATCAACAAACAACAAGTGCTGGCGTGGATGTGGAGAAAAGGGACTGCTTGTGCACTGTTGGTCGGATTGCAGATCGGTGCAGCCACTATGGAAAACAGTATGGAGGTATCTCAAAAATCTGAAAATGGAACTACCTTATGATCCAGCAATCCCACTCCTAGGTATCTATCCGGAGAAACCCAAAACTCCAATTCAAAAATCTTTATGCACTCCTATGTTTATTGCAGCACTATACACAATAGCCAAGACATGGAAACAACCAAAATACCCATCGATAGACGACTGGATTAAGAAACTGTGGTACATTTATACAATGGAGTATTACACAGCCATAAAGAAGAAAGAAACTTACCATTTGCAACAACATGGATGGACCTAGAGAATATTATTTTAAGTGAAATAAGTCAGACAGAGAAAGACAAATACCATATGATCTCACTTATATGTGGAATCTAAAGAAAAGAATAAGTGAATGAACTAATCAGAAACAGTTTTGGAGACATAGAGGAAAAACTGAGGGTTGCTAGATGGGCGGGGTGTGGGGATAAGGGGGAAGGAGAGGGGATTAGAAAACAGTTGGTAACCACAAGATGGTCACGGGGTTTTGAAAATTAATTTGGGGAATGCAATCAATAATGTTGTAAAGATTTTGTAGGGTATCCGATGGACACTTGTCACATTTGCGAGACCACCTCAGGGAAGATGTAGATGCCTGATCACTGCACTGTACAATTGAAGCTGAACAATAATGAATGCCAACTATAATTTTATGTATATATATGTATGTATATACTTACAAGAAGTGGAGTACAGCGTTCGGAATAGAGACAGTGGATATGTGATTGCTCTGTACGATGTTGGAGGGATAGTGGATGGGGGAGGGGGTTCACACAGTGTGAGGGGTATAGATGATAAACATCTAAGTATTACTTTGTCCTGTGTACCTGAAACTAATAAAAAAAATTTAAGTTACATTAAAAATAAATAAATAAATAAATAAATAAATAAATAATAAAATATATTTCTTTGTTCTCTCAAAAAAAAAAAAAAAAATGAGCCAAGGACCTGAATAGACATTTTTCAGTCCTTGTGATATACAAATGGCCAACAGGTACATGTAAATGTACTCAGCATCACTAATCATAAGGGAAATGCAAATGAAAGCCACAATAAGCTATCACCTTACATCAGAATGGCTATCATCAAAAGACAAAGGATAACAAATACTGGTGAGGATGTGGAGAAAAGGGAACCCTTATGCACTGTTGGTAGGATTGTGAATTGGTGCAGCCACTATGGAAAACAGTATAGAAGATTCTCAAAAAATTAAAAATAGAATTACCATATGATCCAGCAAGTCCACTTCTGGGAACATACACAACAGAAACAAAATACTAACTGGAAAAGGTAACTACACCCCTGTGCTTACTGCAACATTATTTACAATAGCCAAGACATGAAAATAACCTAGTGTCTATCAAACCAATGAATGAATAAAGAAGTTGTGATATAGGTATAGACATAGATACAGATATATAGATATATATTATACATTACACATGTTGGAATGATATTCAACCATAAAAAAAAGGAAATTCTGCCATTTGCAGCAACATGCATGGAGCTTGAGGGCATTACATTAAGTGAAAAAAGTCAGACGGAAATAGATAAATACTGTATGATCTCACTTGTATGCGGAATCTAAAAAAAAAAAAAAAAAAAAGTTATAGAAGAAAGAACAGATTTGTGATTACCAGAGGTGGGGGTTGAGAGAATTGGATGAAGGTGGTCAAAAGACATATGAAAATAAATACCAGTTACAAAATAACTAGTTATAAAATAAGTTATAAAGTAAGTAAGTACTGGGGATGAAGTATACAACATGATGATTATAGCTTGAACGTTAAGAAAGTAGATCCTGAGTTCTCATCACAAGGAAAAAAACATTTAAAACTTTTTTTTATATCTTTTTAGGAGTTAGGAGATGATGGATGTTAAACTCATTGGCCATCATTTCACAATATGTGTAACTCAAATCATTATGCTGTATACCTTAAATTACACATTACTCCATGTCAATTATAGCTCAATAAAATTGGAAAGGAAAAAAGAGAAAACAAAAAAATGCATTGCAGTATAACCCAAAGTATAAAATAAATATCCATGAGTCCATATTGATCTAAAAATATCCATAAATAAATTTTTTTTAGAAAACATCCATGCTTATTCATTTTCATATCAACTATAGCAGCTTTTGCCAGCATCAGTAGAGTTGAGTGGTTGCAACCCAAATCATATGACCTGTAAAGCTTAAATTACAGTTTGGCCACAGATGACAAATTTGTCTACCCCTGAATTACAGTATAGCTGAAATTAACTTATACTGGGGGTGCCAAAAAAAAAATGTATACACATGACTTGTATTCATTTTTTGTTATGGGCATATTATGTTGGTGCACAAGTAATTGAGTTTTTTGCAATTGTTTAACCTTTTAAATCGCAGTTACTTTTGCACTAACCTAATATATTGAGTATTACAATTTTAATACAATTTTTCTTTTCTTAAAATGTGTATACATTTTTTTGGCACCCTCTGTATATGAGGGAGACCCAGCAGGTACTGATCACCTCACTGAATGATCAAAGGCAAAGCTTTAAAGGTTAACATGGTAGCAGGTGTGTAGAACATAGGCCTTCAGCACAGCTAATTGGCTGAAATCTACCAAGGAGCATAGTTTGCCCTTGAACAGTAGATAGAGCTGTCCAGGGAGGCGATTTTGATTATTTGAAGGGTATGTAAAATCCGCTATTTCAGGAGCGTGATGCATGTGTCTCTGAGTTATGGTTGCTGGTGACCTGTCCATGACAGCTTGGTTAAGTCAGGTCTGCACCATTTCCTCATGCTATGTCCACTACAAGTCCCTATAAGTCCACTTCAGATCCCAGATGGGCTTAGCTGACCATTGTACTTTCCTTTCCTTTTGATTACGTATCATCGGCTGAATATCTGCTTGGGATATTGGCCACATAGTAACATAAAAACAACTACATATCAGATAGAGGAGGAAGCCAAAAGTATAAAGGCAATCAAAAACCCATTAGAAAACTTGAAAACTGATTTGTATGCAGTTTTCTCTTCAGCCTAGATCTAACCAAAGGAAGAAACCCCATGAATATTGGTATTTAACTTTAAATTTAATCAAGTGGACTTTTCTCTAAGTTAAAAACTAATTCATTTTTTCTCTAAAGTATTTACCAAGGCACAGAAAGATGTTTTAGTCATTGTGCATACTTTGCTGTAATTGGCCAATAAATAGTCAATAGAAAATCTATTATCCATTACTATTTTTGCTGGTCAGTTGGGTCTCTAAAGCTTGAGCTGCTTTATTTGCTTTCTGGGCCTTAGACTTAAATTGTGGGTCAGGCACTCTAATTTGGGAACTTTGAAGCAGTAGAAATCCTTACACAAACTGGTTATATCCAGTGCCTCAGATGCATCCAGGTAAATTATTATCAGGCTCTTAATAAATCAGTACCAATTGGGAGGGGGGCTTGTCTTTGAGTACATGAGAAGGGAAGATGGTATAGTTCATGTTTTAATGTGGTAATCACAAGAGTGCCATCTGAACATGCACACACACACACACACACACACACGTGAGAGTTGCATTTTCAAGGTATAAGAAATGTTTATGCTAAACAATCTATCTGTTACCATCTAATCATATTTGCTTTAACCATGGTAAAGGATAAATTGGTGAAATTAAACAGATCTGTAATGATTTCTGCATAGTTTCATGAGCGATAATTGGACCAGAGTTTGCATCAATTTCATGTCCATTTTTAGGCTTTTCTTCTAAATTGCTCTGAGGCTCTGTGAAACATTAATAGTTAACCTTTGTGCTTAGTTATATTCCTGTACTGAATGTGGCTGTACAAAAGGCTTTAAGAACTTGACTAAAGAAGTCTGGGACCAGATGCCAAACCCAAGAGTTTGCTGTCAAGTATTGAAATTGTTTGGAAATGGTATAGTTAGAGAGTTTGAAGATTTTAAGTGAAAGAACTTGGTGGAAAAAAGAGCAGAGAAGTATGATAAATGGCTTCAAGTCTTCTATGGACATGAATATTCATTTTTTACTCTGAAATAAAATCAAGAAGACAATTCTTCAATTAAATTTTAATACTAAAACTCTCAGTGTTTTGTTTTGTTTTTTTTTATAAGCTGGGTATCACTTACTATAACTTACAAATATTCATTAATTTGGCAGCTAAGTTTTTCTCTCCCTGAATTACAGCCTCAACAAGAATCTGGAGCTTTCATTAAAAGCCGGGCATTTAAAGTGCAAGAGTTAAACTCCTGAGTTATGTAGAAATTCTTGAGCTCTCTTACCGTGGGTGTATCGAAGTATTAAATACACTCTCTACCCTCTATAAGTCAATCTGAATAGGAACTCCTTTAAATTTAAGAGTCTTTAAACTTCTTCAAAATAAGTCAATGCATTTCAAACTATCTGCTCAGAAAACCACGTATATGCACACAGTGGAGCAATTTGATCAATATTTTGGTTAAGGTAGGGAAATTTGGAGGTAGATATTCTTTGTAGTAAGAGCCATTTTCCCCGATCCTAATTCTTAGAACAGAATTTCCTAACACCAATATAAGGAATCTATGGTTAGAAGCAGTTTCTCCTTATTTCAGAAAAGCTATTTTCTCTAACATTTGTCCACTTGCGTTGTGGGTTAAGATTGGGACTTAACTCTAAGATTTATTTACAGTTGGCCCTAGTCACTCAAAGGTTTTCCTCACCTTTTGATTTAGCTCACTTGTGAATTTCAATAAAATTGTCCTATTATTTTCAAGAGAGATAAGAAAAAAAAAAACATACATTCAGAATACGTCAGATTTTTCAAGTCTTAATAAGGGGACACGAAACTTAGGATAAGCCAGAAGTAATAATTCCCATTCAATCTTCATTTTCTTTTCAACACATATTCATACTTTTTAATACAAGTATTGTAAAAAAAAAAAAAAAAAAAAAAAAACAAGTAAAAATCACTTAGAATTCAGATCTCTGCTCTCTAAACCAAGTAGAAACCAGTTTGATTATTTAATTCTTTCCATCTTTGTATATACTTCTCTTTAAAGGGTAGACTTGTCTGAATAAGGTATCCCTGATGTGCACATAAATGACATATTATTGTGACTAATTTAATAAGGTCCTAGGAGAGAAAATGAGAGAGAGGGAGAGAAGGAGGGAGGGACGGAGGGAGGGAGGGAGGGAGGGAGGGAGGGAGGGAGGGAGGGAGGTAAGGAGGGAGAGAGAAAGAGAGAGATCAGATATAAAAAGTGCTATAAATATGAAAGGACTGTTGAACAAGGCGTTTTTGATGATGAAGAGAAGGCTGTTTTGCTTTTTTCATTTATAAACATCTAGACACAGAGACAGAGAAAACTGATGGCTTCAGCTTCACATTTGTATCAAAAGTAAATAGAGACACCAGATATCCATTACTTTATTTTGTCTTTTGAAATTTTCTTAGACTTTCATATACAAACAGTGGTATCACGGCTGAGACACCATATAGAGATTTCCAGAGTTCATAAAGACATGACAGACAACACAAAGAATTATATCAATGATGGAGAAGCAAATGGTCAGTGGTGTAGAAAGTAACACAAGTGAGTTCTCAACCCCGTGAAACCACTAGCCAATGGTCTGAATAAATACAGTCAGTTTAATGGCAAAGAGATGGATGTCTCAGATGTCAGGAGATGCTGGAATCATCAAGACAGACAAATGCAAGAATCCTAGCTTTAAGAGACAGGCAGGTTTTCTGACTCTTGACATTTGACAGATATTACATTCCCGGTTAAATACAGAAACCAGATGATCAGAACAAAACAATACTTTCTCATATTATTGTCCCAGTGCAGGGATAGGAATGCCCATGCAAAAATCATAACCAGGACAAAACTAGACGAGGTCAGGAACCAGATTCAAGCACATTAAAAGTTATCTGTTGAATGAAGGAATCCCTCAAAATAAGATGTAAAATAGAAGGATCACACAATTAAAAAACACGCAAAGGACCTGAATAGACATGTCTCCAAAGAAGATACACAGAAAGCCAACAGCACCATGAAAAGATGCCCAACATCAGTAGTCATTAGGGAAATGTAAATTAAAACCATAGTGAGATATCACCTCATGCCTGTTAGAATGGTCATCATCAAAAGGACAAGAGATAACAAATGCTGGTGTGGATGTGGAGAAAAGGCAACTGTTGTGCACCATTGGTAGGAGTGTAAATTGGTACAGCCACTATGGAAAACAGTATCCTCAAAAAATTAGAAACAGGACTACCATGTGATCTAGCAATTCCATTCCTGGGAATATATCCAAAGGAAATGAAAATACTAACTCAAAAATATATCTGCACCCCTGTGTTCGTAGTATTACTTAGAATAGCCAAGACATGGAAACAACCTAATTGTCTACCAATGGATGAATGAATGGAATATTATTCAGTTAAAAAGAAAACCTAGGAAATGCTACCATTTGTGACACTAGGGATGGAATTTGAGGGCATGCTAAGTGAAATAAGTCAGACAGACAAAGACAAATACTGTATGATCTCACTTAGATGTGGAATCTAAAAGAAACAGAAACTCCAAAAAAAGAAATCTGACTCATGGCTACCTAAAATAGGGGGTCAGGAGAGGGAAAACTGGAGGAAGGTGGTCCAAAGGTACAAACTTTCACTATAAAATAAGTAAGTACTAGGGATGTGATGTACAACATGATGACTATAGTTAACACTGCCGTGTGATATAAAGTTCTTGAGAGCAAATCCTATGAGTTCTTATCACAAGGAGAATTTTTTTCCTTTTATTTTTCTTTTCTTTTTATTGGAATTACATAAGAAGATAGATATTAACTGAACCTATTGTGGCAATCATTTCACATGTATATCAAACCATCACGCTGTACACTTTAAATGTGTACAGGGACGTATGTCAACTTTAGCTTGATTAAAACTGGAAAAAATAGCAGGATCAATGGTAAGTCCTGAACTTAGCAATACATAGAGTTAAATCCAATGGAGAATAATAGACTGTATAGTAATGTAATTGTACTATAATTGTGAAATGTATTTATTTCATTCAATTTTGTATCTTGAAGGCTCTAAGAAACGCTATGTGAATAAATCAATTAGTTTAAATATTGAAGAAACTGTTTTGCTGATTATTTTACTGTACGCCAGGAAAACTCGAGAAACTTCAGTTAAAAAAAATACTAGAACTACATGAGAATTTAGTACAATAGCTAGATAAAAATGCAAATTTAATAAAATATAAATATAAATAAAAATTAAAGAAGCTTTTTGTTACATTAAGAAGCCAATGGAAATGAAAAATATTTCAGTTATTGACAGTAGTGTTGAGATTTTTCTTAAAAATTAAAAGGATGTATATACACATACATACACACACACACACACACACACACATACACACTTTTTTTTTTTTTTTTTTACCACAAACACAAAAATTCCAGTTATGTCAAATACATTTGTCTTGAGGTAGGGGATTATGGGTTATGTTTAATTTCTTCCTTAGACATATCATGTGTTGTTAAATTTTCCTGCAGTCAGCACGTATGTAAAAATGGTGTTCTCCAAAATGAGCTGTAGTCAAGTGGAAGGGAAGGACAACCACAGGGAGGCAGTGATGATTGTGATGGTAGGAAATGAAACAAGTTGTTACATCAAGGTAAAGTGAGAAAATATTAAAACTTCTACTTGTGTATTTCTCTAACATAAGGGAAAGAAATCACATCACTTACAGCCAGCCAACTCTCCTGGAAGTTCCACCAGAGGGACGGGCTGCCGGTGGGTGGCACCCTCATTCATTTGTTCTCTTTTGGCACACTGGGTTGTTTTCACTTCCTATCGGCCTCATTAAATGGATTTGCAGAGTATAGTATCTCAAACATGGAAACAATGCGACACTTTGGAATGAGATAGTGAGTAATCATAACTTTTTATACCGCACAGATATTCACTGTGAACTGCCTGGCCAAGTTTTTTGCTTTAATGATAGCTCTCAGAGATGAATTATACATTTTTCCTTTTCCAAAATACAAAATAAAAAATATCCTATATTGACTGATTATTTCTGTAATGAAAAGTGGTTTATTACCTAGCAGCTACTAAACACAAACAGAATCTTTACTTTCAAATTAAATGTTAACATTGAATGAGACCGTAACGGCTTGTAGAAGGAAATTTTTAAAATAAATAACTTCTTCTGATTTGTTTATAGGAACATCACTGATGTCGGATTGACCTCAGAGAAGGTGAGGATTTATGAGCCAAATTTCAACAAAAACCTTTGCATAATTGGTGGATGGAGGAAAACATTCTCAAATCTAGTAGAGTATTTCCTATTATGGCTGGCACAGGGAAGCTTTATAATAGCTATCTGTTAAAAAAATGAATATGCATCCAGAGAGTCTCAGTTTTTCTGTATTTCCTATAATGTCTCAATCCTGACATTTTACCCATTTTATCCATTTTAGATACAAAGTTATTGGAGTCAGGCCATCCAAGATTGCCAGAGCAGAATGACAATCCAAAAATTTTTTAAATTTTTTTTCAGAGAAATTAAATGACTTCCCAAGAACATTCTTTCATCTGCTTCTCACAGCAGATCTGAGGAGTTGGGGTAATAATTTCAAAATACATAAATATTAATATGTTTCTGTCCTCCGTTCCTCTTTGGGGAGACAATCTGATGTTCTGAAACAGATCGACATCAAATTCCTGTCCTATCAGTTGGTTTTCTCTGCCACATTCGTCAGGTGCCTTGCCTTCTGAACCTCAGTTTACACAGCTAAAGAATGGTAAAACTGTTACTGATATTACACATGCGTGTAGTATGTACATCGCAGATAACAACATCAGTCTTGGTTTTGGTGGTGGTGGTTCCTTCTGATGGTCCCCAGACTGTGTTCTAAGAAACTGGTAGTCCAGTTTAGGAACGTATTAATTGGGGTCCTTGCAGGGAAGCCTAGACTTACCCGCAACACTTCAGCTTCTTTCTCTCTCTTCCATTTATCTTTCAGCTGTGTGTGGATTTTCTTCTCTCACTATTACTTTGGCTATTTTACCGTGGACAAATCCCTCCGACTATGTCTGTGTGTATAACCTCATCTCTCTCAAACAAGAGGCAGTGCCCTTCCCCAACGAGAGAAAATATGCTTCGAGAGAGGCTCTAAACTATCAGTGTTACCACCTCCTGTCTTGTTTGTTCTATGGCAAATTCTAAGGTGTCTCATTTTTATTTTTGTTCAGTTCTTCATCTTCCACCCAGAAAGAGCTCGCCAACACCTCCGCTTCATAAAAATTGCTTTCTGACTTTGAGAAAGCATTTACTCTCTGGTACATTCCTCAGCCCTTCACATCTTTCTGAACAGATAGTTCTCTCTTTGCTGCTTTCCAAGTTTGGAGAAAAACTACAATTAATCTCAACAACCTGTAAATCGTGTGGTTGGCAAATGCTTGTTTCAGAGAAATGTAGATGACATTTACTGAACACCTATAACATACTGAGTACTATACTTGGAGTTTAGAAATGAACCGAGCACCGTTCCTCACCCCCACGGAGTTCCCAGACTAGACAGACATGAAAATCACCACATGGTGGCAGTGCCAAGAACGCCACAGTGGAGAGATGGGTTTAACTTCCAGCCAGAGCCCCTTTTATTCAATTATTTTTATCCTGCATTGTTTCAAGAAAGATTGATATTTTTTCACATTGATGTAATGCCTCTTCAGAATTTTATGTCTTTTTTTTTTCATTTGCTGCATTTTGGACTATCCCCTGGATCATTTTAGCACAGGCTCTGCCTGTGCATAAAGTGATCATTGAGCCAGAGCTAGACAAAATATAAAGAAAATGCAGTCATTCTACTCCCCATTTCAAGAGGGAACACTGGGGAAGTCGGAACAATCCAGAAGAAAGCACCCATGGCTGATGAGAGAGCCTGGCAATATGGTGACCCGATTGAAGCTGTTTACACTGAAGAGATAACAGTATAAGATCACATGATAGCGCGTATATTTTCCTATTGTTCAGCAAATCACTACAAACTTAGCAGCTTTAAACAATGGCCATGTATGTATTACCACACAGTTCTGAATGTTGGAAGTCCATTCTGGCTAAGCTGGGATCTTTCCTCAGAAACTTGCCCTCAAGATGTGAGGCCGGATAACTTCTCTTTTGGAGGCCTGAGGAGCAAATCCACTTGCAAGCCCATTCAGGTTGTTGAAAATAACTCATTTCCTAGACGCTGCCTGCCCGAGGTCCACTTTTCTGACTGGAGGTCGCTCTGAACTCACAGAGGCCGCTCTCAGGTCCTTGCAAATCGGCTTCCTTATATTCAAAGCCAGCAACAGACAATCTTCCTCCCATGAAATCCACCTCATGCTTCAAATCCTGGACTTCAGGAAGAGCCCAGTCTCTTTTCAGGGTTCACCTGATTAGGACAGGTTCACATGTCTACATCATTTCCCTTTCGCAAAGTCAGCGTTACCACATAACATAACCTAATCGGGGAGTGCTATTCCAGTATGTTCACAGCCATGACCACACTCAGAAGGAGACGACTGTACAGCAGGAGGAAGGAAAACTGGAGGGCCTTCCTAGCATATCTCCAACCACAGATGGGCTCTTTTCTTGGTATTGAGAGAGCCATGAGCATGAGGGCTTCAGCACAGGAAAGTAGGGTGTCACTGATAGAGGACCAAGAGGGTTATACGATGCTCTGAGAGACAGAAAGACAGACTGGAGAAGAAGTGTAGGAAATTACCATGCACTTCTCAGTCTCTCCTCAGAACAAAACTGATGCTCTTATTATGAGAGATTATGCTCTTGTTATGAGAGATTCTATTATAGCAGGCATTCTCAAATACATTGGAGCTCTCCTTGCAAGAGAAAAGGAAGAAACACTTCAGAATCCCCATTCTAACCATCCACCAAGTGTCCTAACAGAATGTTGTATTCAATTTGAAGCTGGAAATACATCCATACCCTGTCCCGATGTCTAACCAGAACTGCACACATTTTAGTCAGATGAAACAATCTGGGAAAAGTCAAAGCTATTTTAGGGTGCCTTTTTTCTTAACCTCCTAGGCTAGGAAAGGAGACTAAGCCAATTTCAAGTTCCTGTTTGATGACCCTGGTACGGTCTCAGCATAGGGCCTCACATATCGTAAGACCTTGGGTACTAGTAGCTATTGTTATAGTAAGATAACAATTATTCTAGTGAGATAATAATAGCTACTAGTATCCAAGGTTTTATGATGTGTGAGGACATATGCTGAACATTTTGGGGCATCATTTTGTTTCATTCCTAAAATAGCTTAATAACATAAGCAATATATCATAGAGGAGGATATACATACAGACAAGCATGTATACCTCTTGCTCAAAATTAGAGAAACCCAGCAAGAGACTCTACCAGGGGCTTCCCTACTCTGCATGGCCCGGATTTCTGAGGGACAGGGAAAGAAATCTTAAAAGTGTTTGAAAGGCTCTTGTATTAGGTTAGTGCAAAAGTCACTGTGGTTTAAAATGTTAAAAATAATTGCAAAAACTGCAGTGACTTTTGCACCAACCTAATAGACAGGAGGAAGCAGACTCATTCTGCTCAGCCCCAGAGACGGTGGTGTGCTCGCAAAGACTGAACAACCTACCCTCCTAACGTTCCCTGATGAGTAGCCTTCGCGTATTTCCTTGATGGGAACACAGTCACCATGGCCGATTTCAAACTCCAGCCCAATGTCACCGAACACAGACTTATGAAGAGCAGACACTTCAGGGAAAAATAAGAAATCAGAATTTCCCTGAGGTACAAAAGAATTTTGCAACAAGCAAAGCAGTACAATGGACTGGCTTTCTCCAAAAAGGGGTTCCCAGTACTCTTGGTAATTGAAGCAGATCTTATGCTGTCAGAGGTAACTATAAAATGAAACCTTCCATGGTAAGGTGAGGGAGATAGGGTATGAAAATGGAAGGGTTAAAGACATCTGGTAGTTTCCTGTTCCTTCTGCAGCGTCGATGGCAAGAGCTCTCTAATTTGCAGGTAAGACATGTTCCCATCGGCAGCTGAGGGCTAGAGCGTGCAGGACAACCGTAATGAATGACCTCAAGAGCAATGGCACGAGGACATCTCTGCGCTTTTCCATACCTGAAATCTCCAGGCACTCTCACCGTTTTCTGTTTCAACATTTTAGGCTGGGAATTTTCAAATTATACTCTGTAAAAAATCACATTCTTGGCAACTTTCTTTACCACTGTCTCACAAGGATTAGAACTATAAATAATAGAAAACCTTAATTACCAATTTCTTCTTTTAAAAAACAGTGTTTAGAGATGTAGTGTTTAAATCACCATAAAATTACACCTTTGAAGCTGCTTAAGTGTGTTTTTCCTGCCAATTTAAATTGCTCACAAAAGGAAAAAGTTTAAAATATATAGTGTCTAATTCTTTCCCTGAATCATCACAGTAGCGTTACTTTTGCTCCAGAAGATAGCGGTGCTTGTGCAAATACTGCAAACATCAGCAGATTGAGGTGAGGCCTGCAGTGGTGTGGGAGGAAGGGGGGGGGGAGACATTCAATATCCTGGTTTGGTTTAATTGATGTCTAATGGATTTAACAACAAAACAAAAAAAACACTCACTTAAATGTTTGGTTCTTACTCAAAACCTTTCAAGTAAGACAGGAATGATAGTTATAAAAGGTTTTGTTAAATTTCCTTACAAAGATGTTGTTCTCCAGGGCAGAGGGACCTGACTTTCTTTTTAATTGTAATTATTACTGTGTTAGGCCCATTTATTTGCATAGTAAAAATAATCGTTGCACTTATAAATTCCTTTGTTCCTAGGAGCTCACCTTCTCATGAATTATATCTCACCTAAATATTCTACCGCCTGTACAGATGTGTGAGCCAGCAGTCTAGTTTGTCTGTAACTTTACAGGAATGCTCTCTGAAAACTCTTTTTCCTCTGTACCCAGCAGCCCAATCTGCAAACAGGGCAGCTTCAAAGCTACATCAAGTGCTACTGACTTTGGTACCTTCCCACCTTCCCAGGTTCTGTGAGCTCCCTTACCCAATCAAGCCGTTGCACCACATGCAACTTTATACAATTCTAGGGCAAGAAAGCAACGGAAGGGATAACTAAGAAGTGCCGGATGCGTTAAGCGCCGGATGCGTCAAGAGTGAGAACTTGTGATTGCACAAATGCTACAAAGCATTCAAAATTGAGGCTTCTGCTCCTCTGTGCAGGATGTCATCTAGCAATCCGCTTCCTGCTCGATTTCAGTGCATTACATATAGAGAGAAAGCATATTCTGGTGGTTCTCACACCTGGCTGCATTTTAGATGAGCTTAGAAAAAAATCCTAGTGAGCTTTTCACAAATGCCGAGGTCTACAACCAAAGATTCTGAACCAACTGATCCTGACTTTAATTTAAAGTATATCAGCATTATGTCAAACTCTCAGGGGTCTAATGCACAGCTCAATGTTGGGTATCATTTGCTTAGTGAAAACAACACTGGATTGTTTTTGGTCAGCCATTAACTAACATGATCCTGAGAAAAGCATTCATCTCTCTGGGCCACAGAATCTTAGCCTGAAAAATTAGATATTTGGATTAGAAAAAATTTCCTTTCATCTCTAAATGCCTCTGGTTCAAAACAATAAAAATGAACACTTCTAACCAGGAACTGTAATTCTCAACACACTTACACTCAGCATTTACAACAGGCAAATACTACAGGGGAAAATACATCGTTGGGATTATACTCTCAAAAAACATATAAACAACATAAGCTTTGTGGGAGACCAAAGAATGCGCATTAAAAAAGTCACCATTCATGCAGAAAGTATCATGTCAATGGCTGACCATTTCTTTAGAACTAGGTTATTAGTGTAAAAGAAAAACTATACCCACCACTTCAACAGGCATGGAAGACTTTATGCAAGACGATTGCATAAGGGAGAGATAAGGAGCAACATTCAGCTGAAAACAAAAGGCAGGAGATTTTTAAGAACTGGGGTGAACTAATAGAAAGTGCTGAAGGATTGGACGGGGAGGGTTGGTCAGCGTAATTAGGCCATCTGTGTTTGGTGACTGGTACCCACAGAAGTGAGGCTCCTACCCTCCCTCAGAGACTGAGGAGAGTGGTGCTATCTCCTTCAACGATTACAATTCAAAGGATGGTCCTTGACAAGACACTTCTGGGCTGTAGAAGATTTACATCTCAAAGAGGCAGAAAAAGAAAATTACAATCGCAAGGTTTCTAAAGTACATGCCCTAAGAAAATAGGGGTCAGGGGCCGACAGTCATGAAGAAACTTGTCTCAAGTTTAGCCAAGCAGAGGAGAACACTAAGGCCTGCTTGTTCCCTCGCTTACTGCTTCAATTCTCTTGTCGTTGGACCTGGAATTCCTACAGCTGGAAAGTTTTCTCATCTCTTGGTTCTTTAAGTTGATGAACTCTCCTATAGTTCTAAATCACACTTTTTTTTTTTTTTTTTTTTTTCCACATTTTAACCTTTCCAAATTTGGGTTATGTCTTATAAACAATGGTGTCTTACAGTAGCAGTGGTAACATAGCTCACGGTATAACTTGTTAGTCTTCAGAAAGACTATATGATTATTCACTGTTGGAACAGAGCCATTGCGTCGAAACGAATCACGTCTTGTAAATTTGACATTATTAGTGAAGTAAATACTTAATGTCAGAGTAATGATTGACTCTCCTCATCCTCTTGCAAGGCAGCAAGCAAGTTTTTTTGATGAAGCTACAACCAATATGGAAATGAAGCTGTGTTATTTTTGTTATCGGTTCATGTGCAAAAGGCTTGTGCCTGTCAAGGGCAAAGCAATAAAATAAAGGCAGGGGAAATCACCAACACCACCAGAAAAGACCAGATACATGTCAAAGCCGCAAGGGGCTGATGTGACCAACTGTTAGCATGGTTTTCATTTCTTGGAGAAAAAACATTAACATAACCTGGTACATCCTAGAATCAATGGAGTCTTCGATAGGAGAAAGTAGGGTAGCTTGCCTAGCTGTGACTGCTAAGCCTAAGCCCTGTGGCAGTTCATTATATTTGCCCCGCACCCCATTACAAAAGCAAGATTTTTGAATCTGTATACACTTTGAACAAAAGATGTCTCAAGCGGTTGAAGGGAAGGTACAATTGAGAGTAATGTTCTGGGGGACAAAAGAAAAAAAAGCTATTTCTGTGACTTCCAAATGTTATTAATCCCATCTTAACCTCGCTCCTCTTTTCCTTATCTTACTTCAAACAGAATCTATACCTTGGTGTCTCGATGTGTCAGACATGGAAAAGCCCCCCACTGCTGTGTACACTGCCTGATGCCCCCTTAATGGGCAGTGTGCGCGAGCCTTCCATGTATTCTTCGAAATCAAAAATGCCGATGCTATCTTTTCATGAAAAAGAACTACTACCTGTGGGTTTACAGTAAATAAAAATCATTGATTCAGCAAAGCCACAAGCAGATGATGGCTTTAGTTGTTTTGTTTTGTTTTTGTTTTTTAACTTAATCCCAAAGGAGGGTGATCTAAAGCAAGCTGGATTTTCTTTTTAAAATGCCCTGATTCCAGTTTAAGTGAAACATGCCTTAAAGTACTTGAAGCGAGGGATCCTAGGGGAATCTTTAGCCACGCGACAGTGGCTGTCCTAAATAGGAAATGGTTAAAGGTTGTCATTTACAAACAGGGCTGGAAATCCCCAAAGGCCTTAGGAGGACAATCTCCTCATGGCCTCTGGGAATTCTCGAGTGTGGGATGTAGCAGGAAGAGTGCCTAGGTCTAGCTCTGCACTCCAGCAGCTCTCTCAGTGGGCCAGTGGGTCAGTGGATCACAGCACTGGCTGAAGCAACCTTGTGTCTCCTGCTCAGTGGTGACATCCTCTTGTCTGACCTTTGAAGTCCTAATATTTCCTTGGAACTGAATCTACATTGGGCGGGGTCCTCAGTGACACACTGGTGAAAGATGATTTTCTATGACTGGTCATCTCACCACTCTGCAATGCTCGCCCTTGTCTTCACATAGCAGCTTTGAAAACAAGGAAAAAATCAAAGTTTCATGGCAAACACACTTTATTTGGACACCAAACATTTGGGTTCAAGTTTTGGCCCTGTCTCTCTGAACCCAGACAATATGTTTAACATCCAGAAGACTCAGTTTCACTAACTAAACACTGGAAAACGCGGTTGGGAGTATCAGCTGTAGTAAAAATGGGTAAAACATTTTGCAAACTGTAAAATAATTTACCAACGTGAACTGCTTCAGAATTGGGAAAATAAACAGCAACATTCCTGCCCTCAGATGAGCCACAATACTAGACACAAGGTTAAATGTGTGCAATGGCGAGGATGCGCTTTACAATAGAAATGGCATCCTTTATCGTACTGTTAGTGTAATACTCCACAACATCTTACACTGGATTTCCCTAGGAGATCTTGGAAGACTTGTTAGAAGATGCTAAGTGACTTGGTCAAAGGTTCATAGCTATAAAGGAATAAATGGACAACAATGAAAAGCTACTTCACAGGATGGAGATGTGGAGGTCACTGCTTACAATATCGTGCTCCTGCTGAGATTATCTTAGAGTAACACCTAAATTGTTTGCTCACCCATCTTACACCACTATTGAACAGTTGGAGGACATGATTCCTGAGGGGCACTTAAACCATGAATGCCATGTTGTGAAAATCCTTAATGCAACCTAGTCCTTTAAATGTGTATTTCCTTTCTTCTTGAGGCTTTCTGGCTTTTTGAGTACTGACAAACTTCCAGTCTAGATAGGAGGACTCCTGAGTATTCTTCAGGACTGTGAGACCCAGGCTATGTCTGTGTTCTGTCTCTGGGATACTCTTCTCCCCTGATAGTGCTACACAGGTGTCCACAGCGTTTACTTATTTTCCCTAAATAGAATCACAGTGCCATCAGCAAAGGTATTGTGCCTTGAGGAGTGAGTACTAGAAGGAAGCATTGGTCATCCGATGAGATATGAGGTCTATGAAAGTGTTTTGTAATCTGCAAAGTGCTATAATAACAATGGCCAACATTTGCTGTTGTGTGTTGGGCATTGTGTTAAGGTCCTTTCACATGCATTATTTCATTCAAGCCTCCCGTGAAATTAGCATAATAGTATGATAACAGTCTAATACCATAATAGTATTATTAAACTAATTTTACAGAAAGGACTGGTGAGGAACAGAGAACCTCAGTGTCTTGTCCACAGAAACACAGCAAGTTTTTAAAGGAGAGAATCTGAATTGCACACTCAGTCTCAGAGCCCAAGGTCTCAAACCATATGTCCCAAGCATATGGTTTGATACCTTTCATGATAGTAATATTAATGGAATTGTCTCCCTCAGTTGGACAATTCCTAATCATACTTCAAGTGTCAACTTAAATTTGCCTTCCCCTGGAGGCTTTCCCAGTCTACCTCATGAGGTCAAATCGCTCTTTTTTGTATACACACTCATAGTACTCTGTACTTCTCCTTCATAGTAGTGACCACAACTGTATTTAAATAATTCTTTGGGTAACTCGGCTTTATTTCCATTTCTTCCACACCTCACTCCTATACTGCAAGGCGGGCATTCCATCAGAATTAAGACAAAGGACAGAGACATTCAAAATGCTCATCCTGCTTTAAAAGCTCCCGTGATAACCCCTGACACATGAAAACTAGAGAAATCCAAAAGGACCACAATAACACCACTGCCCTCCTTCAGGGAGAACAGGGGAAGAAACTTCTTTCTGGAAGTCTGGCAGGCCTCCCTTCAGCATTCTGAGCTTGATTTTCCTTTTTTATGAACCACAAAAAGAACTTGGTCATACAATCTCCTGCAAGATTTAACTTTCTATAAATCCATAGGCCTGAAAACCTCTTAACTCTATGAGGAGAAAAACATAAATGTAAAATTTCTCTCAGCTCTGGCAAAACCATCTCGAATTAATTAAAAATAGTGGGAAACTCACAGAGCTGAAGAAGGTATTCATTCTTTGCTGAAAATCTTCTCATCCACGCGCATGAAGTCGAGCCACCAACATTGAGAGCAGTCAGTTGCGAGCCAAACTAAAAGAAAAGACTGAAACATAAAAAAGTATGATGTAGCTCATGCCACAGTGAAATGTTCTCTCTTTATCTAAATTTTAAAAATTTAAGTACATTCCGGGGCACTTTCCAGTTTAACAAACAATGGAAAACTAGAGAGAGAAGTAGAATCACAGTAAAATTGAAACTGTTAGCCAACATGAAACCAGAAAGAATAAAAATATTTCTGAACTCAGCCTTTTGAACAAACCTGTAACCACACTCACACAAGTTACTTCTATCCTTAGTGAATGCAACTACAAAACATGATTGAACTATGAATGGCTGAAAACCAATTACAAAAAGCTTTAAAATTTTATTTTGTCTAATGCATGTGTTTCTTATTCTGAATGTAAAGAAAGGAATACAGTTTTTACTAACAATTAGATGCTACCCTATACTACTAAATATACGTGGAACAACTATTGAAAGAATATTTCTTTAAGGAGATGCCAAATCATTAGGCTGCTATGTACTCTCATGTCTAAATGTAATCCTACATTCATATATCTGAATATACACCCACAAGTATATGCTACAAAGTATTAAAAACTACTTTCTGTCTGTACCATTTTGAGTTTTTGAAAGTCAACATCAACCTGACAGCTAAGTGGCTGCTCCTTAGAGCTATTCTGGATTGACTGAAAACAGGAAGTGTCCAACCTTGGAAATTAATCAGATTATTCTACTGAAGCATAGTTTGGGACCAGATAACCATCTCAGTATTCAAGGTTTCAAGGTCCACCTATTTTGCTTCGTTTCTCATTCATGGTGAAGTGCTTTCTGACAGCTTTAGAAATTCTCTCTTTTGTGGGGGACAAGCAGAAACTTTGGATTTTATTTGGAAAACAAAACTTTTCTCCAAAGTTATGAATTATCTCCAACAAGAGGTGCTGAAGCTATTCAACTAAGCTAACTCATATGTCAATTACTGAACTCAGTTATGAGAATGCTAATGTGTAGAGAACCATTTCTGTTGCAGACAAGGATACTTAGAATTTCTGGAAGTTTCAACTATTTTGTTACTCCTTGATTTATGCATAGAATGATAAGGGATAATGAATGAGATAAGGAAGGAAGGAATGGAGGGAGGAAAGAAGGCACATGGACAAATAGATTAAAATCTATTTGGAAAAACATGTGCTGAGAGAATACAAAGGAAACAAAATTTACAATGTCACCTAACAGTTCTCTTGAAAAATCACATAGAATTATTACTTGTGATCTGGATTTATTTTATTATGGAAAACTGGTACTATGATTTGGACTGATTTAGGTCCTAAAAATTAAGAGTTAAATTTTCAGAGAACAAAAGAAGCCCCTATGTTTCTAGACTATAATAGTATCAGGCGTGTTTATTTCACACATGTCAGGACTCAATATGGATGAAACATTTTCCTCCTCCTAATTCAGAATGGCATGGCATCATGGTTGCAGCACGGGTTTTAGAGTCACACAGAACTAGATTCAGATATTGGTCCAATCTTGATTTACCTTTCTGTGCTTTGGATTCCATTTTGACGCTAAAGAAGTAACAACTGATCTTAGAGTTTCACGGTGAGAATTAAATGAGATAATATATATAAAACTCTTAGTATCGTGCCTGGCACATAATCAAAGCTGAGTAAATAATAACCTGCCAAAATATAACTAACCAGCAGATATTAATAGTTACCTACCGTGTTTCCCCAAAAACAAGACCTAGCCGGACCATCAGCCAGAGCTAGGTCTTCCTTTCGGGGAACACGGTATTAGCATATTGTTTACTTATATGCAGAGAAAAACAATAAAAATCAGTACTTATTATTAATTGATTTTATTTATCAAAAGTAATATCGTATTTAGAAGAGAAAGAACAGGGGTGAAGGGAAAACCATGGACAATCTGAAAACAGTGAATGTTGGATAAAGTGACAATTTGCTAGAAGAGAGAAGCTAACCAAGGTGTGCTGTCTGACCTTGGGTGGATGGACGAGCATCAAAGAAAACAATGTCAGTTTTTTATGAATTCTCCAGAAGCGAAGCGCTGACTACTTAGCTGTGGATTGGGGGCCAGGATACCTGATGTATGACATCTATTGCTGTCCTTTGTTAGCACTTTCATATACATTATGCCAGGTCTGCAGTGTTTCACTGACCCAAATTTCTTTCTTTTCTACTTCAAAATCTAAATACAGTCCTCTGTGATGCTAGCTTACTGTACTTTCCTTGGTGGGCACTCAACTCATTTCATAATTACAGTTGACCCTCAAAAAACATGGGTTTGAAATGCACGGGTCCACTTATCATGCATAGTTTTTAGTAAATACTTGTACTGTATTTGACCTGCAGTTGGGGGTCCACGATGGAGAGCCTACTGTATGCATTGATCACTATTTTATAAGGGGCCCTGGAGCATCTGCGGATTTTGGTGTCACTGGGAGGGGTCCAGGAACCAATCCCCCATGGATACTGAGAGACAACTTAAGTTTTGGGGGAGTCAAAAGGTATGTGTGAATTTCCTATTGCGTGAGGGTCAGCACCCATAACCCCTGTGTTGTTCAAGGGTCAACTGTATCCATTTACTTTTTGGTTGATTGGTGGCTCTCTTTCCCCTGACTGTCACACCCACAGAGCATGGATCTTTCCTGCGTTAGTCCTCGCTGCATGCAGCACAGCATGTGACACATAGATGTTGAAGTGTTTGAGGAAGGAAGGAAGGCAATCAAACAGGCAGGCACGACATGGTACAAGTCAAATAAAGTGCTGTGATAGTTTAGAGACAAGAACGACCACCCTGGATTTCGATGTGTGAATTAGAGCAAACTTCAAGGAAGAACTGCCGTTTTATCTGAGCCTGCAAGCATGGGTAGAATTTAAACATTCCCACCAGGAAAGCATGAGACATGGAAGGTGTCTCAGTTTCTCTCGAACATAAGGTCTCCGAGGGGCATTGTCAGAGCTGAGCCTAGAAAGCTGTTCCAGGCATGTCAGATCAGGCCATTTGACAATGGGGAGCCCCTGGGAAATCTGGGTTGGAGATGAGACATGATCAGATCTATACTGTAGAAATATGAGTTTGGTAAGTCTTAAAACAGAATGTGAGAGGGGAGAAATCCAAAGCAGGGAGGAAACTCGATCCCAGCTAAATTATTCTTTCTGTTATTTCTGTAACTGTAGAGTAGTTTTATTTACACTGGCAAATAGCCTACCAACCATTTGGAGTTTACTTGATTTATACTGAAGATGATAATGCTCAATCCTTTGAGGAATTTTTCATGAAATAAAATCACCAAGATGAATAATTAGAATATCTTGAAGACTATTCAAGCCTTTTCTATACATGCATTTATCTATGTCTGGCTAGCATGCAAATTAGTGCTTATATTCAAAACCCAGGGAATTATATCATGGAATTCACATAGAGTAGATAAACCCCCAAAGAACCAAGGAAGTTGTGACTATGTAGACCTATTTAAATTACAAAGGCAGGTGAATCCTATTTTGACAAAAGTCTTTGTGCTTTCCAAATGTATGTGATTAATAATAGCATTTACTCTGTGGTCCCTATGTTCCAGGTACAGTGCTGGGGCATTATACACAACCATTAAATGAAATCATGTATAAGGTGGGTGTATTGGCCAGAGTTCTCCTGAGAAGAAACAGAGCCTACGTCTATAAGGGATATATATAAGGAATTGGCTCATACATGAATGGAAGCTGAGCAGTCCCACAACCTGCCCTCTGCAAGCTGGAAATTCAGGAAGCCAGTGGTGTAGTTCAAAGACTTGAGGGCTGGAGAGCCCCGGGAGTAGTTCCAGTCTGAGTTTGAAGGCCTGAGTCCCAGTCCAAGAGTAGAAGACCCATGTCTCAGCTCAATCAGTCAGGTGGACAGAATTCAACCGCCTGCCATCTTGTAGTCCAATATGGGTCCTCAATAGGTTGAATCATGCCCACCCACACTGGGGAGGGCAATTTGTTCTACTCAGCCCATCAATTCAAATGCTAATGTCTTCCAGAAACACCCTGACAGACACACCCAGAAATAATGTTTAGCCAGATATGTGGGCATCCTGTGTCCCAGACAAGTTGACACATAAAATTAACCATCACAGCAGATTATGTTTTTTCCATCTTTCAGATGATTTCACTAGATCTTAGAGAGGTTACACAGCCCATAATTGGCTGCTCCAGGACTCCAAGTGGGCTTTTCAAACATCCTCTCTCCTAGTCCAGAGGCTCTTTCCTTTGCCTGGTAAATGGCTCCTTTCTATTTAAAAAGGTTTTTTCCAGCCAATCAGCTTATCACAAATGCTATTAAATGTAAACATACACACGCACACACCTGTCCCCACCTCTCCTCTGCCATGTTCTGACACCCCTCAGCCAACTTCCTCCTGCTGAAGGGCATTTTCTGGATCCAGGGAGTCATAGGTGTTCTCATCTCAGGCAGCTTCCTCTTCCGGCCCATCGCTGGTCAGTCCTGCTATGGTCACCTCTGTCTGCGCAGCCCACCCCATTATCTCCTCTCTACCGCCAACATCACATGTGGTTGATTCCTTCCTCACAGCTGGCTGCTTTGCTGTCACCAGGGCAGACATGATAGTAGAGCCTTGTCACTGCAACCTTTCACCAACAAGGAGGCAGTAGAGGTAGGTGGCAGCAACAGATGGTGAAGGCCTGGAGGCAAAGGTGGGGGCCCCTGAGGAGGCAGTGAAGGGCCAGGATGCACTGTCACCAAGCAGGAAGCAGCCAAGAGCATGGCTGCCAAGGAAAGGCTGGCAAGATGAATCCCTGTACTAAGAGCTGGGAGAGGCTCCTGCTCTGATGAGAGTGACATTCTAGGGGACAAGAAATATAAGCAAAGATAGAGCAGCATGCCGTGAGGCAATTTTCACCCCACTGTAATAATCGGATATCCTCCTACTGCAAAAGAAGTGTGTTTGGTGTGGCTACAGTGGGTAATAACTAAGCCAAAATAAAAACTCTCAGGCTAATAAAACACTGAGAAAATTCACATCAGAAGACCGGCACTACAAGATGTGTTAAGTTCTTCAGGCAGCAGGAATATAACAGATACCAGGCCAAAAACTGGATCTGTACAAAGAAATTAGGAGAATTACAAAGTGATTTTTTAAAGGTAGAAAATCCATTTGGGTATATAATTCTGGGTTGAATTTTTTTTTTCTTTCAGTACTTCAAAGATGTCGTTACATTGCCTTCCACTTATATTTTCACTGGTTCTCTTTCTCTCTCACACAAATACACACATGCACACACACCATTATATATATACATATATATGTGTATATATGTGTATATATATGTGTGTGTGTATATATATATATATATATGTGTGTGTATATATATATATATATATATATATATATATATATGAGTATATCACTGGTCATCATCCAGGTAAGAGTTGACTCTCCCTAGAATTTTGTTTCATGGTTGCTAATATAACTATGCTTGCAGCAAAATATTTTCTTTCTAACAAAGAGGCAAAGCTGTTTTAATTTGCCTGAGGTATTGTTATTGTGACTAGAACAGCTGAATTTTTATTGGGTTCATTTTAATTGTCTATGTCATCTGTATGCATTACTCCGTGTCTCCCACACACACGGCACTGTTATTAGCTCTGCTTTCAATTGAGGAAACTGAGTCTTGGGTCATTTTTCACTGGGCCCTCACTGATCTGCTGAGGGTTAAGCTGGATTTAAAGCCTAGATCCTTTTGGCTTCATAAGCTAAGGTGATAAGAATCACTCACATGGCCATAATATCTAGCATTTCCCAGTCCTGGGTTTGTTTGTTCAAATAAAGATTTCTAAGCTATCTAAAGGGCCAGCGGCTGCATTGTGTTGGATAAACCCAGGGGGATTGAAAAATAAAGATGGAGGAGTTTAGAGTTCTGGGAGTATACTAAATGCAGGCCATATTAAGAAAATTTGATTAGATAAAACTCCTTATGGAGAGAAAATGTCTTCTATCAAACAGATCTCAAAAATTGGTGTGGCTAAAATCTGTAGGTCGCACTCATTTTACTTAATAAAGTCAACTCTTGAAAAATGTGTCTTACAGAGATTTTTAATGTAACTTAAAAGTTATTTCTGATTGATTTATTTGGACCAGAGATTTTCAGACACTATTGCACTGTGCAATTTGATTTTTATGTGTCATAAGGGAAAAATACAATGTCACATGTCCAGAGTTCCCCAACATGTCCGCATGTTTACATGGAAAGTGAGAAAGTGAGCCACAACTTAATCAGGATAGGCTAACTGCTGTAAAAAAAAAAAAAAAAATGTATAAATAAAAATATGCAGTTAAGCAAACACAATAGAAGCATACTACTTGATCAAGTAAATTTTCCTGGGCAGTTAAACAGGTTAGCAGAGCAGTCCTACTATGTGTAGACATTTAGGAATGTCAGGGAGGCTGCCAGATGCTCTGCTTTTTTCTATGCATTCCTTCTAGAGGCACCTTTGAAATCACCACCATTCCAGGCAGCAAGGAGGAGACAAGAACACAAAGTACCAAGGGCTTCTCAGTACCAGTCCTTACAGCAGCACACATCACTTTCACTCACATCCCTTTGGCTAGACTCAATCACAAGGCCACACTTAATTGCGAGGTTTTAGAAATGTAATCAATGATGGACAGCACTTCCAGTGAGAACTGTGCACTACAGAAGGAAGGGGACATAGCTATCTAGCAGTCAGCCATCTCTGCCATAGCCCACAGCCAAGATCTGTCATCAGGAAGGTGACAATGTGTAAAGAATCATTACGGCACCTATGATTTATTGAACACAGAGATGCCCGACACTATGTTCAGTTCTTTACCTATATTCCCTCAAACTTAGTTTTTATCTTTTAATTAGACAATGCTGAGGTGGGAGTGTAGGAAGAAGGGAAGCAGTACTCAGGGCTGTTGAGCCCAGAAAGCCTGCTGGTGTCAGTGCATCAGGGCTCTTCGCAATCAGGAAAACAGAGGTTTTCAAAGAACTTTCACATTTATTCTCTAACTTGAGCCTCATAATGGCACATTGAAGGAGGTAAGACGAGTCTTATTGCTATTTTGAGGAAAGGGAACCTGAAGCACAAAGAGGTCAGGGGTTTTACCTAAGGTCGCCCAGCTGATGAGGATGAGACTAGATTTCTGGCCTGCGAGCTGTAATCCAATGCAGCCCTCTGCTCCCCTGGCACTTTAGCGGGATTGCATTTGTCCATCGGGCAATTAAACTGAGACCTTTCAAAGAAAAGGTATTTGATATTTGGTCAGTAATGGTGTGTGTTTTGTTTGACTGCTCCTGAATTTTTTTTTTTTTTTTTACTATTAGAGTTGAAAAAATACATTCCTGCCACCCTTTATTGTGACAGTTGAGTGAGAAGGAAAACCTTTGAATTGGGGAACCAGGATACCTTAAACTATGTTACGTTAGTTTGCCAACGTCCTAGAAAACCTAGAGCATAAGCAGAATCCTGGACACAATTTCCATTCTATTAGCTGGTCAAGGAGACTGTGCTGTTAAATGTTCAGTCCCCTCTGAGGCATGGAGGCTGCACAGAAACCACCTAGAGGGTGGCCCGGTTCCCACAGCCCTGATGCTGGAGGTCTGTTGGTCTCTGCTGTTGACCACGTAGTGGGCTTCTCATCTTTCTCTCCTTCTGGAGTCAGAACCAGGGATTCATCTCATTATACTAAATCTTCTGATGAAAGGGTAATGTTCAAATCACATGGAAATGCTTACAAGTAATGTCATTCAGAAAGTGCTAGAATAAGTCAGAATCTCCCTGTACGGGATTTCATGAATCTTTTAAAACCTCCCAATGAACCCAGGCACTAGGGAGCAGAGTAGTAGCATCTGAAGCCCAGATTGAAGGATAAAATTTTCCTGATGCTAATATAATTAAGGCTATTAAAAATATATATATATATTGAATCATCTTTCCCAGCCAATAGTCGAACTGGAGCAATTGGATATTCATAGGCGCGCGCACGCGCGCACACACACACACACACACACACAATCTTAATCTGAACATTACACTTTATACAAAAATTAACTCAAAATGGATCACAGACTTAACTACTGTGTTTCTCCGAAAATAAGATCAGGTCTCATATTAAGTTTTGCTCCAAAAGGTGCATTAGGGCTTACGTTCAGGGGATGTCATCCTGAAAAATGATGCTAGGGCTTATTTTCTAGTTAGGTCTTATTTTCGGGGAAACAAGGTATACAATATTAAACTATGAAACATAAAAGAGGGAAAAAAGCAGGGGAAATTTTGGGGATCTAAGGCTATGCAAAGAGTTCCTAGACTTGACATGAAAATTATGATCTATAAAAGGAAAAACTGATCAATTGAACTACATCAAAGTTTATAACTTTTTTTTGGGGGGGGGTTCTCTGAAAGCCCATAAGAAATGGTAAGTTACAGACTGGGAGAAAATATTTGCAAATTGCACAAGTAACCAAGGACTTATATCCAAAATATATAAAGAACCCTCAAAACTCAACAGTGAAAAAAACAATTCAATCAGAAAATGTGCAAAAGACATGAAGAGATATCACACTGAAAAAGACATGCAGATAGCAAAGAAGCACATGAAAAGATATTTATTATTAGTCATTATTTAAATGCAAACTAACTCATAATGATGTAGCACTACACAGCTCTCAGAATGGCTACAATAAAATATAGCACCACCAAATGCCAGCACCACCAAATGCCAGCAAGGATGCAGTAGGAATATAAAATGGTACAGTCATTCTGGAAAAATGTTTGGCAGTTTCTTAAAAACTAAACATAGAACTGCTACAGGGCCCAACAAAGGCACTTCTGAGAATTTGCCCAGAGAAATAAAAGCATTCATACCCCCTCAAAAAAAATCTACACATGAATATATTCATAGCAGCTTTACTTGTAATAGCCCAAAACAGGAATCAGCCCAAATGTCCTGCAAGGGATGAATGGTTAAATAAACTGTGGTACACACACACCATGGAATACTATTCAGCAACCAAAAGAATGAGCTACTGATATACACAAACACTGGATGAATCTCTAGGGAAGTAGACATTAAAAAAAAAAAAGCCAATTCAAAGGCTACATACTGTATGATTCCACTTGTATGACATTTTTGAAGTGACAATTTTAGAAATGGAAGACAGATTAATAGTAGCTGCCAAAGGTTTGGGATGGGGAGGGGGTAGGAAATAAGGACAGGAGGAAGCGAGTGGGGCTATAAAAGGGCAACACGAGCAATAACTATAGTGTTGGAATTGTTCAGTATCTCCACTGTAGTGGTAGATACACAAACCTGCACAAGTGATAAAATTGTATAGAATTTAATACACAGAGACACAGATAGACACAAAGGACTACAAGGGAAACTGGGGAAATCTAAAGCCTGGTAAATTGTATCAATGTCCATATCTTGATTGTGATGTTATACTATAATTCGGGAAACGTTACTGCTCGGGGATACTAAGAAAAGTGTATCAGGAATCTCTCTGTAGTATTTTTTACAGTTGCATGTAAATCTACAATTATCTCAATAAACAAGAACTTTGATTGAAAGAAATGTCTGTAGTAATCCACTACCAATTTAGCTTCTCTCCCTTTTCTCGTTGCCCTGTAATGCAAAGAACCTCTGAAGGAAGTCAGAGGAGGAGTATTTGATGTTTCCAATGAGAGTCTCCTCTTATATTCACATCTTGTCTTGGGTTCTTTATCGTGTGATGTACAGCATCTGCCAATGAGCAATTTAATTGCTTCCAGATGGACCCAAATCCTTCCTCTATCGCAGCACCAAGGCTATCACTCAACGCCGAAAATGTGCCCCTCATTGCCCAGCATCCATACATCAAAGGATAAGCTCCAGATTTACACACACCCCACATGCCAAACAGGTGATTATTTATAACCAGTCACAAAGGAGCCTATAAAAATCATTCAAGTCGAAAAAAAATTACAGAATGACAGCAGATGGCCCTATCCTAAAATTGACGAATTAAAGATGTTAAGCAGAAAAACAGTGAAACAATGGAACATAAAGGCTCACAAAAGGAAAGCCAATCTTCTTCCCCTTTAGCTAGTTAAGGACAACTCCATTCGAGCCTAACAACCATGTCAGTCATAAGACAGGCTAGACCCTTGTACAACACCATAAAGGCATATCTGCAGACTATCAGAGGGGAATCACGTACACACATACCTTGGAGATACTGCGGGAGCAGTTCTGAACCACCACAATAGAGCGAGTCCTAATCTTTTTGCTGGTAGAGGGTCTTTTCCTCAATCCGTAAAAGAATGCAATATTTGTGAAGCTCAATTATACAAGGTGTGGCTGTATGGCTCAACTTCCCGCCCCCAACAGACAGAAGAAAACGACTACTTGTAGTGTTCACAAGACACCAAACCCTGAGTTTACACATAGAACTGAATTTGCAGATGGATGCCTGGTAGTGTGTTAGAATCCTACTTGAACTCCTTCGGGCAGCAACATCAACAGCTGTGTGGAGTGGAACCTCACACGGCTCCAGCCTTCTCTCCACTAGCTGAGCCCTGGCGCCTTTAGCTGTAGAGTGAACTGCATTACCAGGGTATCTTGACAGCCTCATCCCCTGACCCTGGGCTGGCAATAAATGAAGAACTAAGGATCCTCGGTTCTAAATAACATTTCAAAACTTCCTTTTCCCTAGGTTAAGGGGTGCCGCCCAGCTAGGAGAGTGTCACGTGGATCAGGAATGACATGAGCATCATTCATCTGAAATTGTACGAAGTTTACAAGTCAGATGGTATGCCCGGCAATGGGCTTAGAGAAAATAGTTCATAAACCAGAGAAAACGTCAAATGGTCAAAAACCAGGAAGCCCAAACAAAATAAGGAGTACCAAGTAACAAAGTCAGAGATCAAAGTATCAGGGAGACAGCCACAATCAGCCGGCACAGTATAAACTGAAAGGGAACTTGAGCCCTTACCAGAAACAGACCTTTCCGACTGAGCCACCGGTCTGCCTGCAGATGCAGTGTGGGGGGAATACCAGCTGTTAATATAGGACCAGGGTTAAAAGGCAGACAGGGAAAAGATGGGAAGGATTAAAACCTACGTGAAACACCTGTGTGCTCATTACACTGAGTACACCTGTGTACTCAGCTCAGCTAGGCACTAGGGAGTACCAGACTCAAAAGTTTGTAATAGTCGCCCCTTAAAGTTCACTGGGGGCTCCTAGAAACAGCTAAGTCTCAAGGGAATAAAAAAATTAAGAAAGTTTCAAAATTTACTGTCCAAATTAAGTGGCTTCTTATAAAGAATTAGTTATCTTGACACCTGCTATCAGGTTTGAAGGAAAGAGCAAATCCCCAGGAAGTCCCATAAAAAGTGAATGTGTAATGACTCTATTGCAAGGCAAACAGAAAGGAATGCAATTTGACTGGAGAAACTTTGGGAATTAGAATCAGAAGGCTCGCAATTATCAAAATAGCCAGGAGGTGGGCTGTAGGGTGTTCATGTCAGGACACAGTTCTTCCAGGCAGATATGGGAAACTGAGGCAATGAATAAAGGCAGCATTAAAAAATTCCCAAAACTGGCTCTTGAAACAGGTAAATATCCTCAGAGCCATGATGGGTGGTAAACTATTTCTATTCCCTGCAGATACAGATTTAATCAATCGCAGAACAGATATTCCCCAGATACAAAAAGCCTCCTCAGAGAAAAATTCTCAGCAATGCTATAATTCCATTGGGCACTCACGAAAAAAATACTAGTAACCTTATTGTTCCTTTTGGGCCAGTTTGATTCTCCAAGGATATCATTCTGTTCAATGAGGAAATTCATGAGTATTACCATCGGAGCCAAGGCTGAATACTAGATAGCACAGTTACAACGAATCAAGCACAGGGGCACCACAAGACAAAGACATAAAGAAGTCAAGGGTTACCAGTGCAAGAATGTAATACCTAGCAGGAAGAGATTTACAGAAACCACCGGGGTCACATTAGGCCTTGCTGCTCAGATGCAAAGCCATGTCCTTATCTAAGGAAAAGAAACAAATGCATTATAAAGGAGTTGTTTCAACGAAGGCACTACTTCTTGTCCTTAAAGGAGATGCTCAAGAACAGAAGTAAAAGGGAAGCTGTTCCATTTCTTGTTTCTTAACATCTTCACATTTAAATTCCTCTGTCTTGGGGGCAGCCAGTTTGCTCAGTGGTTAGAGCACAGTGCTCAGAACACCAAGGTCTCTGGTTCGATTCCCACATGGGCCAGTGAGCTGGCCCTCCACAAGTAGATTGAAAACAGCAACTTGACTTGGAGCTGAGCTGTACCCCACAACTAGATTGAAAAACAATGACTTGACATAGAGCTGATGGGTCCTGGAAAAACACTGTACCTCAATATTCCCCCAGTAAAAATTTATAAATCAATCAATCAATCAATCAATCAATCAATCAATCAAATCCTCTGCCTGTCAAGGTCCGCTGTTGTCCTACTCCCTCCCATCCATACTTCTTTATCCTCATTCACCACTACCAAGTCATGCTACCTATTCTAGTCGAGTACAAATGAGTAAAGAAAACAAACAGAAATATTATCTGGTGTCCTTCCATGTAAAAAGTGTGTCTTATATTAAAAACTCCCTTCTCTTATGCAGGGTAAGACATCCAAGAGAAGAGTAAGAGGGACCCTGGAAAGTAGAGCCAGCCATTGAACCCTGAAGAGTTGAGCCAATATCTCAGAATACCTCAATCTTTTTGCAATCTGTAATTCGAATGGTACAAGGTGGGAGGTGGGAGGGGCGGCGGTCATCATTCCGACATGGGAAATTAAGAGCAATCCAATATAGAATGTGAATTTTGAAATGACATAAGGTAGATACTGCTGTCAGCTATTAGTTCAGTATTTCCCAAAGCGTACTCCATGGGATTTAAATAAGAATCAGTGATTCCATGGGATTTAAATAAGAATCAGGGTCCATGTTTCAATAAATTTTAGAAAAGCTAGATCAAACCAAAGTATCTTTCTCACTGCAAGACTGGTCAGTCATTAATTTGTGAATATGGACTGTGATTCTCCAAGGGTAGGGAGGGAACAGCTGTAGTATTAATACATAGCAGTACGCCACGTTTCCCATCCATATTCAATCATGAATTCCTTTTTTCACTGAACATCTTTAAGGACTACTGTTTTTTTAGAATCCACTTGGGAAAGCACTATATTAAGAAGAGCTGATGAAAACTGAGAGTCTATGATAATGATACTTGTCAAAGACACAACACAATCATTGAGAATCCAGATCTGAGAACCCCAAATTCACGAAAAGTGAGTTGGCCTTCACCAAAGTGCAGACCTGGTGAGGGACTACCCTGAAGATAAATTTGATTGTAAGAAAAAAAAAAAAAAAAAAAACAAGCTAAGGAGGAAGGCAAAGTCTTTCATGGAAACTTTTTGGAGAGCCCAAAATGTCAACAATGAGGTCAAAACAAGGTGGTATGGAGGCAAGAGAAAAGCCCACAGAATTCAAATATGGATGGTTTTACATTTGTGGCTCTGGAGTTCATACACAAAACAATAGCCCCTGATTCCATAAACAGGGTGCTACAAGGGCTTCTTAACAAGCAGTTTTATCTGCCAAGTAATGAAAAGAACGCTAAGCTTAGGAATCACGAGAACTAGATTTTCAGTTAGCCCAGTCAGTGGTCTGCTAAAGCCAGCTCGCACTTACTCAACAACAGAAAATCGTGTGCATCTTTTCCCAATTCCATGTTGAATAAACTCAGGTTGGTAGCCTTTACACTACAGAAATTAATAAACTTTACAAATTAGGGCTTTCTTTACTCCTTCTGCCTACTCCCCCATTCCCCTCCCCCTTCCCCCAAGAAAGAGAGAGCTACTTACTAAATATTTACCAGTACACCACTGACCATGACCTAGATTTGGTTTATGTGGCCTTTTCTGTAAAGTTAAATAAATTATACTAAGTTCTCACCCTTTTAGAGTATAAAGATCCAATAATAAATGAAGGCAAGGTATCAGACATATACATGATAAAGTTTATATTCTCAGTGGTACTTGTTTGTTGAGAAAACAAAGACAAATAGCTATTATGCTTTAGATAACTTTTAAAAACATATTTTATAAGTTACAATAGTTCTATAGATTTGATGAATATTAAATATGAGAAAGACAAGTGATAGTTACTTGATAAGAAAAAGGCAGCATTTAGAATAACTGAAATATTTACGTATCCCACCCAGCCATAGGAGGCATGGCCTACAATCTGGGAACCAGTGGGCTTGCTGGGGATTTCCCAAAATGCCCAAGCATCAGGATCATTGGAGATATTATTAAAATTCAGCTTCCTTGGTTTTGTCCCAGAGCAACCTAGTAGGAACCTCTGAGAACAGGCCTCGCAATTTAGATGCATAGGAAACTCCCCTAGTGATTCTTGTAAAAGTGCTCCACAGTAGTTCACCATATTCATATTCTTACTGGGATGAGCTTCATGATCTTTTGTTTTCTTCTAATACAAACATTCTATAATTCTGAAAATCCCTTCAATCCACCCTGAGTAGACCATGCTTGAAATATTTTATTTCTCCTGACTCCAGGAAATAAAAATTGAAACATATCAAGAGCAGAGGGGACCAAATGGGTGAGAAAGCTATAAATTATGCCTCAGGAGAAATGGTTAAAGAACCAGGAAAAATTCTGTTTTAAAAAAACGTTTGAAAACAACTGATCAAGAAAGCTCCCTAATTGGTCCTCTTCATGTATTTCAGTTCTTGCTTCAACTTCAGGAACTAGTCCTCTGTAATCTTAGATATAGCTGTTAGAAAAAATTTAGTTCTCTATAACTATGAGGTGTGATCAACAAACATAGCAAATATTTAAATTTTAAAAAATGTATTACAGTAAAAGACACATTGCCATTAATCCCCCTCAAATAACACCCCACCCCACCCCGACCCCCACCCCCACACACACACTTATCCCACCGTTCTTGCTACTTTCTGAAGCAGTTCTGCAAGTCCTCTTTCGTGAGTGTCTTTAGTTGCACTGTCCTGGCTGCCTTGATGTCCTGAATGATTTTGAATTTGGGGAAGGTGCCATATCCGGTGAATAAGGTGGATGAGGACACACCGTTATGTTTTTATTTGACAGAAATTGCCATACCAGAAGCAATGCGTGACATGGAGTATTGTCATAGTGGAGGATGATTTAGGGCACACTTTAAAACACACCTTCTCTCAACCATAGCTCACACCCAACTAACTGCACCAAACAAGTTGAAACATGTCACACACTGTTACTGAGGTTCAACGCACTGCTTCCCATATTCAAGATCCCTACTTGTCCATTGGATGGCACTCAGCAGCAGCATTCACTGTAATTGCTGATCACACTTCGTAGTGTGACCTTTCAATTTATCATCCAAACTGGTACACTTATAGAGTGAAAAGAAATGCTATTAGTAATTACCTCAGGATATCAGGCAAAAGGCATCAACTTGGGTTGCCTCAAGCAAGCTGCAATGTATGGTCACCTCACTTGTAGCAAACTAAACCCTAGGTCCCAAGAACTTTTAACCATTTATCCCCATTCTTCCTTTGAAGCCATAACAATCAGTCTAATTTCATTCGATATCCTTCAAAAATTAGAAAATATCTATTCTGACCTCCCTCCTGGTTCTTTTTTTTTTTTAATTTATTTTTTAAATTTATTGGGGTGACAATTGTTAGTAAAATTAAATAGATTTCAGGTGTACAATTCTGTATTACATCATCTATAAATCCCACTGTGTGTTCACCACCCAGAGTCAGTTTTCCTTCCATCACCATATATTTGATCCCCCTTACCCTCATCTCCCACCCACCACCCCCCTTATCCTCTGGTAACCACTAAACTATTGTCTGTGTCTATGAGTTTTTGTTTGTCTTGTTCTTTTGTTGTTTTTGTTTTATATACCACATATCAATGAAATTACATGGTCCTCTGCTTTTTCTGTCTGATTTATTTCGCTCAGCATTACACTTTCAAGATCCATCCGTGTTGTCACAAATGTTCCTATATCATCTTTTCTTACTGCCGAATAGTATTCCATTGTGTATATATACCACAACTTCTTTATCCATTCATCTATAGAAGGACATATTGATTGTTTCCATGTCTTGGCCACCGTAAACAAGACATGGAAACAACCTCCTGGTTCTTTAACCATTTCTTATGCAGAATCTCAGCATGTAAAACAGAATCAAATATGGTTGAAAGAGGTGATGAGCCCAGGCTCCCCCTGCTGACTTCCCTTTGTCCCTTAGTGTGGTGCTAGAGGCACGTGGGTTCCTAAGAAGTGGGAGTTTTCAGACTAAGCTGACAAGGTGGACATCACCAGGTGATCTTCCAATGTTAATTTTTAGAATTCTTGAATGACTTTGCATTTTGAATGGAGGAACTGGAAGCCAGAATGAGATGGCAAGGGGAAGAATATTATTCAGTAAGCTTTCAATTCCCATTTTTAAAAAAGTTATGTTGTGGCCATACAAAAGTGTTATATGTAGAGTATAAAAAAATAACAATACGAGCAACATCCAAATAAACACTACCAAGTTAGAAAGATGTTAGTATTGTATTTGAAAGTCCCACTGTTATTCTTCCCCTATATCCCTTCTCTCTCCAAACCCCCACCCCAAAAAGTAACCATTGTCCGGAATTTGTGTGTATGATTCCCTTCACAATTTAATGGGATACCTTCAGCCTTTAGCCAAGGGCCAGGAAACTGAATTGAATAAAGCAGGGGATGAAGACCCACCACGCACCCCAACCCAGTGAAAAGCAACTCTGGCCTACATGACCAACAATTGGTTGTCAAGTCCTTGAGGCCATCTTCCTAGAACCATTTGAATTAATGGAGAAAGACCCTGGGCATGGCTATTTCCCAAGGTGGTGTGATGTCGCTAATACAGAAATGCCAGTTCCATACAGCTGTACAGAATGCTTAGGGTTTTGAGTGAGGAAACGGATGAATCTGGCACAGAAAAATCTTCACAAACCAGTGATTGTCACAGGGTTTTATGCCCAGAAATTGACAGTGGCCAATCTTTTTAAAGAAAAAATGGGCTCATTTAAATCAGACAGCTAACTGAAAGCTTTGACCAGAGTTGGAGTTAAGAAGAGAATTTGAGAGAAAGAAAAGGTTAAGGCATGGTCTGGCCTTTTTAGTCTTTTAAGTCAGAAAGTATACTTTTGAGATCTTGTGTTTAGCCTTACACAGTCCTATCCATATGTGTTTTTTTGTTTTTGTTTTTTTTATTAGTTTCAGGTGCACACGACAAAGCAAAACTTAGACGTTTATCATTTATATCCCTCACACTGTGTGAACCCTCCTCCCCCCATCCACTATCCCTCTGGATGTTCCCCAAATTAATTTTCAAAACCCCATGGCCATCTTGTGGTTACCGACTATTTTCTAAACCTCTCACCTTCCCCTTATCCCCACCCCCCTGTCCCTCTAGCAACCCTCAGTTTTCCCTCCATGTTTCCAAAACTGTCTCTGATTAGTTCATTCACTTATTATTTTCTTTATATTCCGCATATAAGTGAGATCATATGGTATTTGTCTTTCTCTGTCTGACTTATTTCACTTAATGTAATGTTCTCTAGGTCCATCCTTGTTGTTGCAAATGGTAAGATTTCTTTCTTCTTTATGGCTGCGTAATACTCCGTATGTTGCTTAAACCTCATTTGGGGAAAAGACAAATGCAGGGAAGAGTTATATTATGAAAAAGGTGGTATGGTACTGAACATCTTTATATGCAAGTGCTAAACTGTGTACTCTAGGCCATTGGAGAATAGCGTAGTAACAAGAGGGTAATTGTGAGGCAGGGTAAATAGACACAGAGAACATTTGAAAAGGGAAAGATTGGTTTGGCTGGCATCAGAGATCTTCATAGAGGCAACAGCATTAGAGCTAGGCCCTGAGGACAGGGTAGGGTATGAGGAGATTGAAGAGGAAGTAATTTTATACAAATAAGGAACACAACTGAGCGCCAGGCACTGTGGTAAGTGTTTAAATGCTTTACTTCATATAATCCTCCCAACAACCCTCTGAAGTGTAATTATGCCCATTTGAGAGACAAAATGAGACTCAGAGAGATGAAGTAACTCATTCAACTTCACGTAACTAGATGCAGCAGTCAAGATTCAAACCCAGGATGTCTGACCAAATAGCCAGCATGAAGCTTCACTGCCCAACGACAGGAAACAAGCTGATGGTCACAGAATCAACAATGATTGGCCATCATGCAGGGGCCACAGGGTGTGGGTGTTTGATCAAGTGACTCCTCTGCTGAACATCATGAAATATCTTCCCCACCCCTTATACCCTGCACACAGAAGTGCTCAAAATTGCTTGTTAAATTTAATTGGCAATATAGGGAAAGTCGCCAGCATGAGAAGCAATGATATAATTGGGATTCTTTGCTTATTATATCTTTCTAGTTTGACTAATATTTTTAAGTTTAACAGGACATAAACACTTTTATATGGGGGGATATTTTAAATACATCCATACAAGCTGGGAAAATAAGGGACAACACAAGAATGAAGGTATCAGTTTAACACTTTCCAGTGGTAAGAAGTCACCTTTTATTCATCTAATCAGTCAACAAACATTTCCTGATTGGTTATTTTGTATTAGTCCCTGTGCAGGGGCACTGTGGATGAGCCCCTCTGAAGGGGCAAAACAAAAGGAAACAGCCTTCCACTGTGCTTTATAACAAAATAGAACGCAACATCTGCATCATGCATTGAAAAATGGACCTTTATCAAGCCCCTACTATGTGCTGAGTGTTTTAAGAGAAGGTAGATACACATTCCTGTCCTCAAGGGCCTCCAAGGAGAGATAAACAGGCAAACAAATAACTTCAACACAATGCAATGAGTGCCACCGAAAGGGGGTTTATAAATGAAAACAAATACCTGTACCAAAAGAGGATATAAGATCCTGCTCTTGTCTGTGTCTACTGAGTTCACTCAGCATAAGTTCAGTTGTTCCTGCCTCGGTTGACTAAAAAGTTCAATTCCCTGGACTCCAAAAAACAGAACAGATGACCTCTTGAAAAACCTCTCAGCTCTAGGATTCTGATTCTACACTCCCACAGCAACTGAGAAATCAGGGCACATAGGCAAGAAGAGGAAAATAACACAAGAGCAACCAACACCAAATACTCAGCTTTGCTAAAGCAAACTAGGTCATGCTCACTAAAAGGTAATGTCTTTTTTTATTTTACACGCCACCAAAATAGAAAACATTCATTTATGCAGAAGCAGGTTAAAGTCCCCATTTCACAATATTAAGAAAATCACTTTTGCCTAATTGCTAAATTCCACTACATCAGTGGTGGTCCATTGAATGTCAGGTTTCATTAACCAGAAGACGTAAACTCAAGTAGTTATGCCCCATCAGTTTGTTAGAAAATATAAAATTCAGAAATTCAATTGCACATATCTAGAACAATTCCAAACCAAAGCTCAATGATCATGTAGAAGAAGGATTAAAGCAGAGACAACTATTTCATTAAAGTCATTGGAAGAGTCATGTGACCTCGGGATACAGCTTAACTAATTTGTGTGATGTTATGCCAGTCACTTACTCTTTCTGAGTCTCAGTTTCCTCATCCATAAAATGAAGAGTTGGACAAAGAGTTGTACCTGCATCCTGTGATATTATGAAAAACTAACACTTTAGAATTTCAGTCAAGGGACGGCAAGTATTTTGGCCTCGAATAGCACCTGCAGTGGATTAGCATTTATGAGCTACCTGAAGAGTGGAGAAGGATTCTGATGTCCAGTCCAAGCTCAGAGGGAAAGAGTCAAGAACTCTCACACTGCCTGGAAGGAGGGGCAAGTGGGATGAAGGGCACAAAAGAGCCATTTTTGTTCTAATTGAATCCTCACTTTTTTTTTAAACTAGAAAACTTGGACCCAGGAGTGGTTTAGTGACATGCAATGGTCACAAAGGAAATTAATGGACAACACAAATTCTAAGTCGCATTTTTAACACCTACCATGTTTCCCCGAAAATAAGACCATGCCGGATAATCAGCTCTAATGCGTGTTTTGGATCAAAAATTAATATAAGGCTCGGTCTTATTTTACTATAAGACTGGGTATAATATAATATATTATAATATAATACAATACTGGGTCTTACATTAATTTTTGCTCCAAAAGAAGCATTAGAGCTGATTGTCCGGCTAGGTCTTATTTTTAGGACCCCAGTATCAACCGTACTCTTATTTTTAATTGACAATTATTATACCATCTTGCATCTTGTTTCCAAAACAGGTTAAAATGGCTTGCAAAAGTGCATATAATGCAGTGAGATCAAGAAATGCAAAAATGAGACAAAAAGAAATCTATTACTTCATGTGGTCATACTCAGTGCTGTCAAACTATTAATAATTTGCCCAGAGCATAGTTCGTTTCATATCACTACTCTTCCCAGTTATTCCCCAAAGCCCTTCATTATCTTTCTCAGCTGCCCTTCCAAACCTGCATTCCAGCTGCACTGCTCTATAGCTCCCCATACACAGAACAGTGGGTACCCGTTAGGGGCTCTCTGACTCGCATGCACATCATTTCCCTGTGTTTAGGAACTTGCAGATCGTCTTCCCCTGAAAGACATGTTCATTTGTGACTTCACTCTCTGGCAATGGTGCATAAAATGCAAGGCAATTCTCTACCCTTCCATTAAAGAACTGGGAGTATCCATAGCCTGCCATGTGAATGGAGAAGCAGAGAAAGCAAGTCTGCAGAAAGATAGAAGCAGAAGTAGGAGGAGAATCCCCTGGGTTCCTTCCTGACTGCTTCCCAACCCTAATTCCAGTTCCTTCCTGAGGCCTGGCTGTATATCTGCCTTTGAGTTCCCCAAGGTGCCCCCAAATCCTACAGTAACTTCCCCTTCTCTTGAGCTCATTCTAGTTATTACTCTGCCCTCCCGATGTGTGCCTTTGCCTTATCCTACATCCTGCCTCAAGTCCCTGCTCAAGGTAACTTCCTCTGAAAACTCTTTCTGAGGCCCTGCAGGTAGAAGTAATGTCTGCATCCTATGAATTGCATCTATATATCGCTTGTGACATATCTGCCTTAGATCATACTTTCATGATTACACATCCTGCTTGTATATGATCATTGCTAAGCTTCTTGTAGAGAAGGACCCATGCCTTATTCATGACTAATCTCCATATACCAAGCGGCAGAAGTCAGCAGTTGTCAACATTTATTTGTTAAAAGAGTGGATACTCACATGAACACCTTGTACTCATTTCCCGCTGTTGTGCAAGTCCCTAAACCTCTCTCCTTCAGACTGGGACAGAAGTGGAGATTGGATCAGCCAATTGACCCAGTTAATATGAGCAATGTAGACAGATAAATAGGATAATTGTGGCCCAAAAACCTACTCAAGGGCCAGGATGATGTTGTTTGGCTGTCAATATTGATCACGTTTAATTAGAAAATTGTCAGATCTCTGCTGTTCTTAGGGCTGTGTGGGCATCACCTAGAAACAAAGGGATGACAAGCTGTTCTGAACATCTGCAGCCTTTATGTAATAAACATGTTTTCATTCGAGAAAGTGGGTGCCTGTTTCTCAGCAGGATCAGAGCGTTTTAGAATTTCCTATTTTTTCTCCACAAGAACTTTCTTCAGTGGTTATGATGAAGGAACTTTTAATGTATAATTCCTAGAGTTATTAAAATAATGTCAGTTTACTTTAACTCACACCGTATGGATGAGTACTTGCACAGTGGATTTAGAGTAGAGTTAAAAATCAAATTTAGGGTTTAAGAAATAATCACTCCAGAAACAGAATGGGGTCGTTTGAACTGTGATGACTTTGTGAAGTGGATTATTAACCTGCTAGGTACCCATGTCCCTTCCAAACACCTCTCTGGTCTCTCCTGACCCTATCAGAGTCCTTTCCAGATAAAAGCATAGTTATAATCATTGTTCTATGCCACAACTTAGCTTCTCATGGTGTGATTTGCCATTTGATCTGTTTACATCTATGTAGATCACCATCAGAACTGGAAAAAACCTGTCACTCTGCAGTAATAGGTAACACAGGGTTAGATCCACACAAAAAAGCAATTGTTCATTTTGCCAATATCCATAATTGGAAATGGTCATTCAGCAGCAACCAATTTGCTCACTTCGGTGTTCAGGCATGTTGTATTTGCATGCTGTTACTGGTAAATAAGCCTCAAGTGTCGATCAGTCAATTGTTATTATCAAGAAGAAACCAAGGTATAAGACTCTTAATAGCCATGGGATTTTCTTATCTGTGCGTATCGACTAAGGGTATGCTTAACTATGGACCTGCAAGAATCCATCTATGCTTTGAAAAGGCATATTGGAAAAGCATTCTTCACTATCTCGAACACAAACAATTGATTGTCATTTCTTTTATGAGTTGAAAGTCTCTTTTTACCTGAAAGGAACAAGTCTCATAAGATTGGTGAGAGAGATTTGAAAAGAGAATCCTTCCTTAACCTGACAAATTCCTTTCAGCTAGCTAGGATAGAAAGTGAAAGATGCAGAAAGCCACAAAGAAAAAAATGTCAAATCACCGTTAATACTACTGTCCTGAAAGAACCAAGATTAAAATTTTGTTTTATATCCTTTCAGTGATTTTACTACATGTAGATATCTATATCTATATCTATATCTATATCATCTATTCACATAGATATAGATATATATGAATGTGATTAAAATTTATATATAAAATTAAGTGGCGCTATACCATTTATACTGTTTTGTAACATGCTTTTTCCACTTAACAATATAGTGTGAATATATATCTGATACAGAGGCTGGCAAATTTTTCTGTGAAAGTCCAATAGTAAATATTTTAGGGTTTGTGAGCCATACAGTCTTTGTCACAGCTATTCAACTCTACTGTTATAGCAAGGAAGCAACCATAGACAATATGTAAAAGAATGGGCATGGCTGTGTTCCAATAAAACTCCATTTACAAAAACAGGTAGCAGACATATCGTGTTCATGGACTAAAAGACTCAACATCGTAATGATATTAATATCAACACATAATACAACTCCTATCAAATTCCTTCCCAGAAAAATGTTTTTTGCAAATACAGACAAGATCATTCTAAAATTTATATGAAAGGGCAAAGAACTAGAAGAGCTAAAACAATTTTCACAGAAAGTGAAAGTGGGAGAAATCACTCTATCCAATTTTAACATGTATTTTATAGCTACAGAAATCAAGACTGTGTGGTAATGCAAACCACTATCTGACAAAGAACTTGCATGATTAGATATTATTATGGACCTATCAGAACAGCTAAAATTAAAAAACTAACGATAACAATAGAAATGTTGGTAAGGATGCAGAGAAACTGGATCTCTTATACATTGTTTAGGGGATTGTAAAATGGTACAGCCACTCAACGGTTACTTAGAAAGCTAAACATACTTTTACCATCTGACCCAGCAATCACATTTCTAGGCATTTATCCCAGAGAAGTGAAAATTTATATTCACATAAAAACCTACATACAAATGGTCATAGCTGTTTTATTTGTAATAGCCAAAGATGAGACACAACCATAACGTCCTTCAATAGGTAAATGGTTAAATAAAACGGGATATATCCATACCTTGAAATATTACTCAGCACTAAAAGGGAATGAACAATTGATACATGTATAACTTGGATGAATTTCAAGGACATTATGAAGTATGAAAAAAAATTTCTTCCAAAGTTTACATACTATATTATTTCACTTACATAACATTCCCAAAATGACAACATTACAGAGATGAAAAACAGGTTAGCGGTTGCCAGGGTTCAGAAATGGTGAGGAAGAAGGGAAGGGTATGGCAATCAAAGGATAGCTCAAGGGAGACCTTTGTGATAATGGAATAGTTTCTTATCTCAGTTGTGGTTGTGATTATAGGAATCTACACACATGTTGACTGTCAATTCCCTGGTCTGACATTGTGCGATATAGTTATGCAAGATGTAACCAGTGCAGGAAATTAGGCGAAGGATACACAAGACCTTTCTGTACTATCTTTGCAACTTCCTGGGAATCCACAGTTATTTCCAACTAAAACGTTAAAAACCAAACAAAGAGGGTGGCAGGCCATTGCCATGGTTTGGCTGTAGTTCATTAACCCCTGACCTAGAACATGAGATGTTTTGACAACGGTATTTTTATTATAAAACTTAGACCTACGATATTTTATCTTTTTACACATCTACATTATTTCTTTAGAATAAATATATAAAATTACAGTATCCAATGCATACATGTCTTTAAACTTTTGGCATAATGTTGCCAAATTACCTTCTAAAAATTCACCAATTTACATTCCTATCAGCAGTGGTTGAGAGTATGCACCCACATACTCACCAACAATTTATCTTAAAAAAATTTTTTTTTGCATATTTGTCAAGAAAATATTTTGCTGTGCTTTCCTAGATCTTTGCTCATGTTGGCCCTTCCTGGGACAAATACTGTCCCTTAAGTAGCTCACTGGTACTCAGACTTCAAGTAATGAGTAAGACACCACTTCCTACATAAAGACTTCCCCAATCTTTGGTCTGGGTTACAAGCCCTTTTTATTCGCTTCCACGGCACCCTGTACTTCCTCTACCATGTCACCTATACTGTGCAGTCACCGCTTAACTTTGTATCTTCAATTTCAGTAAAGGTCTAGACCTTAATCTCTGTTGGGCAGGGGCTGTGTCTGTCTTGCTCCCTCTTTTTTTGCTCAGCATTAGCACAGTACCTGACAGGGTGTAGGTATTCACTACATACTTATTGAATCAATGAATGAAAATGGAACATGGCAAACATAAAAGGGATGGTCTGCTTCTTAAGAGTTCTCAACAATAGTATTGATAGTGGTTTCTAGTACCATCCAGGAAACAGGGCCCCTTACCTGTGAAGATAGATCAGGTCATAAGGGAACCTACTCCTACAGGAGGGATATGGAGTCATCACATGATCATAGCTCGATGACACTGGCAATGAAAACCATCCAAATAACCTTCATTGTGCCGATGGTACACTCTCCAAGCCACGTTTTAGTCGGTATTTAGTTTTCAGGCATAGACTACAGACCATCCACACTGAGATCGTAAATGTGTCATACAAGCCTAAATTTTCTTGCCCTTGTAACAATTACATTTCCCTCAAATTTAATAGAGCAGTATCTGATTTCTGCATGAGTTGCTTTTGAATTTTATTCTTGTGAGCACACTCCCCAAAGCTCCATAACCTCTGTTAGAAGGTGGAGATCTATCAATGTGCCACCAACCCCTCCTTCTCTCCAGGGACTGTCTTATTGTTTGCTTCCTCAGACTAAAACACACGGTTTTTAAATCTTATAGCAATGCTTCTATTTCATTTGGCTTTTTTTTTTTTGTTTCAAACATCTTACAAAATTGCTCATGACACCGTTAACAAGCCTCTGCACTTTTTTGCCTTAGCCAGAACGCATTTCTTGATTGTAACTGAATTAGACCTAAATTAGCAAGGTATTTTAATGTTCCTACTCTTGATGAGACTGCGGTGGCCCCTCTTTGGTGAAGGGTTTGAAATGTGGTTCTACTCTTTATCAAAACTGCCTCTTTTTCTCTATAGGATTGTGCTCCTCGTGTGTCAGGGGTTATTGCATTTAATTCATCTGAGGTACTTAGGTTTATTGTAGACAGAATGACTTTTTAAAAAAATGTTCAGTTGCTGAGATTTCAATATATGTAAAACAGAATTTCTCATGTGAGAATTACATTCTAGGTCATGAACAGTATAACTGGTTGCAAAAGGAAACTATGGAATCATGTGCAGTATGACCTGGGGATAAGAGGAAGGTCTAGAGGAGAAGGCCACCTATGACAGAGGAAAAATACCAGACTGTCATCCTGATACGAACTTACTGAGGAACTCAATGCTACCCACTTAACCTCTCTCAGCCTCAGTTTCCCCATCTAAGTTCTGTGATTCTGTGATACAATTGGTGTATCCCTTTGATATCCAATCCTGAGTAGTGACATTTATATTGGAAATCTACAATTTACAATCTAATCAGGATCCCTTCCCTTGGGCCCCAATCTGTGATGTCCCCTTTTTAGCCCAGACACTTAACACTGTCCTTCATACCCAGTAAGAGAAGGAGACCTTCACCAGACTTAACTCTGTCTCCATTAGCTCTCTCTCCCTGTCACCCGGCTTCCTCTTGCCTAATTGGACCAACTCTCATTCTTATGTTCTCTAGGCCAACTCTCCTAGTACTATTCTATAATACTATATTATTATTACTATATTATACTAATATATATTATACTAATAATATATTACTACTATATTATTACTATATTAATATATTATTACTAATATATTAATAATGTTTATTATATATTAATTATATATTAATTGTTATATATTAATATATTAGTTATAATATAGTAATGATTAATATATTATTACTATATTAATAATACTATATAATATTATTCTATAATACTAGACACTTATTGAAAACTGTCTAAACCTGTCTTCATAGGTGGAAGGAGGTCCAAGGCAACACTTAGAACCTCATTCCCAAATATCATCTCTAAATTTGAATAAAATCTCTTCCTTTTTATTCTCACCTGAAAGAGGGACGTTAATTGAAGGAAGGGTGAAAGAAAACTAACATCTCTTACATACTTACTGTGTGACACACTTTTACATATCACAGTCACTTCTTACAACTATCTCTTGAAAAGTATACTATTTTCCCCTACGTGTTTTAAGTTGAGAAAATTGATCAAGAGGTTGTCACTAGAATGGAGATTCAAACTCCCAGCCCATAGGACTCGAGAATTGTTCTCTTTCCACCAGGTCATACGGTCCTTTTATGTTCTACGAAGCCCTGGGTTCTGGGGTATTTCCTCAGGGCCCCTAAGAAAAGAGGACAGAAATTAGGCTCCATCCTTATAGTCTGAGTATGTCAAGAATATTCCCCATAGTATTTATTTTGTAATTATTACTAATATTTGATTTGAGGACAAAAGATCCCACTGATTTAGAAATGTTATTTCATATAGCACTTGTTTAAAAAAAAAACAAATGACCCCCTAATCTCGAGTATCACCTTATTCTATAATACTAGGCCCTTATTTTCACGGACATTTCAGGTGCTAGTCTCCGCTTGATTAACTACTCTCGCCCACTACACATCCTCAGGTACAGTCTAAGAAATAATTGAGCGGTAGTAGATGCTTCACAAATGTTACCCTGTGCCATTCCTTCCAGCTTTGTCTAACCCTGGCTACATCACTCACGGTTTGTCAAAATTCTACAGTTCCTATAAATATACAATTTAAATTTCATGGTAAATATGCTCAGGACTACATCAAATCATGTAACCATCTTTTTTTTTTTTCAATTCTCCTGCACCTCCATTTACCCCCTTCTTTTCTTTGAGCCAGTGGATCATACAGCATGAAAATACAGGTCTACATTGAGAAAGAATGGATGTGCTGCACGTGTGCGCAAGTGGTAGATAACCAGATATATTCCTTGAGAATGTTTTTTGAAATAGAACATTTCACAACTTTGCATTCAGAGGAGGGATAATAACATCTGAGGTTCACTACAGGGCTTAGCAGTGTCTAGCATCAGAAAGGTCAATGTGTGATCAACAGATAAGGCAGAAGCCAGAAGAAACAGCAGTAGGAGAAATGGATACGGAGCAAAGGGCATCAAACAAACAGCCTCAGACTTAGGAGGTGGCCTCTGGGTGTTTGCTGGGCTTGAAATCTGCAGCACTGAGTTTGAGTATTTCTGACCCTCTTCTAATTGTGTCATTCATCAAAGAAGCCACCCTGGAAATGGAGAGTTAGACTGAGTGATTGTTCCTGCTGACTGAAAGTTACTTAGAATTTGTCCAGGGATGGCAGAGGGGCAGAGATGAAGGCCGCCCATTTCCTACATGGGACTGCTTCACAAAGGTGCAGGATAAGTAATAGTCACTGTTTGTATCCATGCAACCTCTGCAAAGGCAGTGGACCACTGAAGGGACATCCCAAGACACTTAACTGAGGCCTCTCTTACCCCAAAGATGTTTGCTGCCAAGACCAGTGTCTCTACAGGGGCACACATGATATCTTGGATGTGGAACTAGATCAAATAAGGTCGTGTATACAGACATCTTCAGCATGGCAACTGGTGCATCAGGGGGATTCTCTAAAAGCTGATACGTTCTATGAATTGAATTCATTTTTGGATACACTAAATTTAACATACCAAAGGGACTGTTATACGGAGATATTAGTACTCAGTGGAACATTACTGAAGATGTGGCTCAAGTTCAAAAAAGAGACAGATTTATGAAAGTGTGAAGTGGTAGAAATGAAAATAGGCCCCTGGTAACTTCATATTTAGGAGCCAGAGTATCCTTTTCTGAGGGCTGAGCATCACCTTGCATGTCCTTAACCTTATCACTTATAATGTGATCACTGGTTTGCCAGTGACCTGACACATGGACCACATTTATTCTATATATTCGTTGATAAAGTAGCTAAAAACTTAAGTCAGTGGGCCCAGTGTAAGGCAAAGGCAATGTCTTGAATGACTTCTTTCCGTATGTGCCCTCCCATCCAACGCAGACCTGAAACCTAAGCGCTGGTAATTGCCCCAATGTCTACCCTTCTCCATCAACAGTGGTTCGGGTCATGGCCTCTTCTCTTCTCTTTTGCTGGCAAAGAAGAAAAAAAAACACACATTTTACATTTCAATTGTGAGCTCTTCTGCTTGACCCTGCTGGCTTTGAAACCATAAAATGATGTCTCTGTGTGTTTCATAATTCTCCTTTTAGAAAGAGCAAGTGGGAATCAATTGGTAAGAACATAAGATGAAATAAACTGGAGCAAACACTGAAACTGCCTGAAACACCAGATGCCAAAAGAACAAACCTGGTTAATGATCTAACTTTGAAATATATTGTGTGCTTTCTAGCAAAGTAAATAGCAGCAGGAAAGCAGGCGACATCAATGTGTCATAAGTCCACCCACTTGAAAACATTGCATTCTAACAGGACTAGGGAGGAAACAATAAAAGCAAGAGAAATTCTCTAAGTAATATTATTTGAAATCCTACTATGTGTTAGGCACCTTGATATGTATTTTCAATATTATTTCATCTCCTCTAGCCTTCTCAGGAAAATATTTGCAGTCTGTATGGAATTTCAGTCTGTCTCGTTTTGAGCACTGGGATGTCTTAGTTGCCCACAAAGAAAACCTTTTTATCATTCCTTGAAACATAGCAACAGAAATTCTGTTAAAGATGGTGTGTCAGGAGACCCCAAGAGTACCCCGTGTTTGGAGATTCACTAGAAAAATCCACAAGACTCAGATATAGTTGTACTCACAGCTAAGATTTATTACAGCAGAGTAGTAAGGATAAATAGCTGGATCGTAGGGGGGAATGTGCAGGCAGAGTCTGGAAGAGTCTATATACAGGTTTTCCTACGCTGTCTCTCTCCCACAAGGGGTCATACAGAGCACACTCTTCCCTCAGCAGCTAAAATGCAGCACGTGTGTCGTGTTTCTACCCAAGGAAGTTCATTAGAGACTCAGCACCCAACGTTATATTGGGGTCTGGTCACCTAGGTACACTCCACCTACTACGTACCAAAATTCCAGACTCCCATAAGGAACACAAATATTTCTCATAAATCATATTTGCACAATCTAGGCACAGTAATTCTGAAACCAAGCAGATAGTTCAATACTGACTACTGGGGCTGCTCTGACAGCCATGTTCCCAGCCATCAGCCAAAGGCCACATTGCAGGAGTTTCTAAAGGTAACAGTCTCCGTCTCCAGCACGCTATGTGAACTCTTCTGCACCAGTGGTGTCATAAGTTAATGCTTTCGCATATCTTTCTGCACACTACCACCATCCCCTTCCAAACACCTAGCAATGGTGGATAAAACATGAGATGGTGAAGTACAAAACAAATAGCTGGGCTCGGAAAATAATCTCTGTGGACTAGAAATAAAAGCACGATGCAGAGCTCCCTGTGGTACGAACGCACAGTATGCTTCTAGAAGAAACCCTGAAGAACGCAACCAGGTTTGACTAGACTAGGACACAAACTCATACATTTATTTATGGAACATTAGATCTCTACTGCAAATCTTTCCACTTGCAGGTAGCCTTGCAAATGGAAAAACTGGTACAACTTGAAAATACTGGTTAGAGTGGTTCACATCCATTACGGCTATTTGCTCAGATTGAACCTGAGCAAAATTAAAGTAAAACTTTTAAACTTAACCAAATGAATCAGATCTGCTTGGTTTCAGAACCATTTGAGTTTAGTCCTCAGATGGTGCCAAACGTCCCACCAGTAGCTTTAAATGCAGCCCTGGCCACCAGAACTTTCTGTGATAATAGAAACATTCTTGCTGCCCAATATGGTGACTATGGCCACACGTGACTATCGAGCACTTGAAATGTGGGTAGTGCCACTGAGGAACTGAAATTTAAATTTTACAGCATTTGAATTCATTTAAATTGAAATAGTTATATGTGACTTAGTGACTTCTGTATTGGACGCATTTTCTAATGGGTTCATTGCCTTGTTTCTACTATTATCACAGAAGCTACTTTCAAAATGTGTTGACAGATCAGTCGGTTTTGAGAGGCTGTGTGTCTGTGTCTTTGGGCAGTGTTAGCTGCACCATTTGCAAGTGTACATACCTACTTACCAGGAAGAGAGATCCAGGTGCTACTGTCCATCTTCCCAACTTAGTTCACATGTCACCTCTTCACATTCGTAACTTGACTCTTTGGAAATCTATATGCAAACTTCATCCACTTAAAGTGGGGAGGCCAAGTAATACTTCTTGAATATACAACTTCTTGAAATCTCACTGAATAAATGATTTTTTCTTAAAAACATAAAGAGAAAAGGAGGTAGTAGTAGCGAATGGTAATATTCACCAGAATCTGTATTATGGATGAGTAATGAGTCAAGTTATGGTTTTACTCATTAGTTTTGCTTTAAAAAAAAAAAAAAAGGATGTACTATTTTCCATTATTCTGTAAGAATGTATAGTATTGTAAAATGAAAGGTTTATCAAGACACCATCTGCAGTGTTTGTCAGGGCCTGAGTGTGCCAGTTGGAGGAGGCGAAATCGGCTGGACCATGTTGGCCTTTGAAAAGCCTCATATCATCGCCCATATCCAGAAGGACCTCAACTACACAGTGTTTAGCAATTGAAAGGGCCAAACACATTCATGGTGGAACATTTGGTGTAACACCTTTACAGGAGAGATATTCAGCTACTGGATGTTTTCCTGGAAACCTTCATGTATGCGCAGTCATTTGGAAGCTCCAGAAATCCCAGTGTATTCTGTAAAGGAACAAAAAGAAATTATAACTACTACAGATGGCATAGGTGGGCTAGGGATCGGGGAAGGAGCCCCTGAAGCTGCGACTGGCAGCTGAGATGGAGCTGTGAAGGTGTGGGATCCAAGGCAAAGCGATGATCCTGTTGCTAATATGGAACCTGTACAAGGAGAAAACAAGAGACTAGCGGACTGTGGCATTTGGCTATGCTTATAACCAAGAGGAGCGTGTTGCTTGTGCTGGCTGTGGCAACAGGGATACCAAGCTGTTTAATCTCAGAAATACGTCGTTGCTGTCAGAGACAAACATTACAAATGGGGTAGCTTAGAATTTGACAGCAGAGATGTTAAGTATGGAGAAGGTGGTAGCTACGTCTCTGGAACAAGAGTTTCATATTTTTGACATGAGGACATAGCATCCAATCAAAAGTTTTGCTTCTGTTTCAGAAAAAAATGCTCATAAGTCTGCTGTACGGCAGGTCCGACACCCACCACAAAACAGGGAGCTCTACCTGACAGCCGGAGTACCGGCGGCCTTCACCTCTGGAAGTAGGAATACGCTATTCAGAGGTCAGAGAAAGATTCTGAGGGAGCAGACATGGGAGTGGAGGGTTCCGTCAGCCTTCCGCAGAATGTCATGTTATCTACCCAGCCCATTTCCAGTCTGGACTTGTAGTCCAGATAAAACAGGTCTCTGCATCTGTAGTTTATTTGATCAAATGGTAAGAGTGCTGATTATTACAAAACTCCATAAAATTTGATCTGAAGATCTTGCAACCTTCCAGCAGAACAGTCATAGAATTATGTCTCTGGATCCTCAGACCCTCACTGAACAAGGTTGGATTGTACTGATGAACAAAGGCTCCAGACACAACCGTGCAGGGTAGCCTCGCTCTGGGTGTGCAGTGCTCAGTGGTGAGTTCCCGTGACCTGGCTGGTCGCTGGTCTGCTGCTGCACATGGGGCACCTCTGTCTCCAGAGCCAGATCTGCTCCTTTCGCTCCATTTCTACTTAAAAGTTGATCCTTGTCTACATTTAAACATGTTTTAAATTCGGTCTGCATCCCAAAAGTTCTATATTTTATAACAACACTTGTGTTGCATTTTAATGTTTAGAGTGTTGTGATAGGGTCTCTTAACTTGGTTTAAAGTTTGCCATAGAACAGCTGTCAATTAACCTTCACAAATACACTTTGAGAGATTTCAGTGTCACTAAGTTTCAGTGTAGAATATTACTTTATAAAATTCCAAAGTGGCACGGTCAGACCAGCTAGGGGTAACTGTTTTTAGAAGTATAACTCATAAAATGAAAGACTATGATTTACCAAGATCCATTTCTTACTTTATAAACAATGAATAAATTTCTGCTTTTCAAAAAAAAAAAAAAAGAAGAAGAAACTATCTGAATTCTAAAACTAAAGTGGCCGTGATACACTGAAACATTAGACTAGGTTTTGATGAGTGAGCTTCAGGGAGTGACACTCATTTGCTCGTAAACTTGATAACAGGTCTTGTATGTCTCTGGGGTACAAGGCACCATGCTAAGTAAAGTGGATGGTAAAAAGATGAGTCCCTGACCTCCAATAATTCTGACCAAGATCTGGCACCTGGAGTGGATCAACCTTTAGAACAACGTGTCAACACAGCATATTCCTGACTGAATTCGCATCAGTTCATGTTTACACACAATTTTGCTTATGATTATATCCAGAAAGATTATGGTCAGAAAATTTTCAGTGACAGAATATCATAGTATTAATCCTGCCATCTTAAAAATACATATGGACTAAATGGAAATATGATATCCTGGATTGCATCCCAGAACAGGAACAAGATATTAGTGGAAAAACTAACAAATCCTGAACAAAGTCCGAAGTTCAGTTAATAGTAATTAATTTCACAGTTTTGACAAGTATACCATAGTAATGTTAATATTAGGGAAATTGAATGAAGAATGCATAGGAATTCTCTATACTATTGTCTTAGTCTGTTCAGGATGGTATAACAAAAATGCCACAGATGAGATGGCTTCAAAAACAGAAATGTATTTCTCACAGTTCTGGAGGCTGGGAGTCCAAGATCAAGGTGCCTGCAGATTTGGTGTCTGGTGAGATCCCTTTTCCCCGTTCACAGACAGCTGTCTTCTTGCTGTGTCCTCACATGGTGGAATGCGTGAGAGAATAGTCTAGGGTCCCTTTTAAAACAGCACTAATTCCATTCACCTAATCATCTCCAAAAGACCCCCCCACACACACACACACACACACAAATACCATCATATTGGGGATTAGGTTCCAATATATGAATTTTGGATGTCACAAACATTCAGTCTACAGCAACTATCTTTGCAACTTTCTAATAAATCTAAAATTATCCAAAAATTAAAAGTATGTTAAAAATAGATATGGAAGGATAAGCAGGAATATCTAAAGTCCCTTAAGAGCTTTCGCTGGGTTGTCTGGCAATCAGCTAGCTGGGACTGGGGGCTGCCTTTCGCCTAGAAGGAGAGGCTGAACATGATTTCAACTTCCTCCAAGGTCTCCAATAAATCCTATAAACAATTGGCACTAAAGACTATTTGGCAGTCTACTTCAATCTATGTCTCCAGCAGCAAGGCAACTCTCACACTTGCTCTATAAAAATGTACAGTGATCGGATATAAACAAGATGTGGTATATATACACAATGGAACACTACTCGGCCATAAGAAAAGATGAAATAGTGCCGTTTGCGACAACATGGAGGGATCTTGAGATTATTATGCTAAGTGAAATAAATCAGATAGAAAAAGTCGAGAACCATATGACTTCACTCAAAAGTGGGATATAAAACTGAAAGCAACAAAGGAACAAGACAAATAAACAAAGAAACAAAACCTCATAGTCACACACAACAGTTTAATGGTTACCAGAGGGTAAAGGGGGTTGGGGGATGGTAGATGAGGGTAAAGGGGGTCAAATATACGGGAATGGGAGGAGAACTGACTCTGGGTGGTGAACACACAATGTGATATACAGGTGATGTATTATAGAAGTGCACTCTTGAAACCTATGTAATTTTATTAACCATTTTCACCCAAATAAATTTAATTTTTAAAAAAATTTTAAATGTACAGCAAAGGAGCTAGGGTCTGCTTCTAGATCGTCTCCCCAGGATGTGGCCAGCTATGCCCAGACATACCATTTTGAGAGAAAGGAGACCCATGCATCTTCTGATCCTTTCTCCTGTGGATTCCAGTCTGCACCATGTTGGCACAAGCCCATTTCATGAATGACGCTATGGAAATGCCATTGTACTTACTTTTGAATTTTCCACTTTGAACATTTCAACTTGCTGCACTAACAGAAAAAGAAAGGTTTGAGTAGGCTACCTTTTGAAAGTTGAGAATCAAAGGAAGAGGGGGCAGAAACTGAATAGAACATAGACTTGAATACAGCAACGCTAAATCTGAAAGTATAGAGCAGTTAGTATTTCAATTCCAAAACCAAACTTCAAATTGTCATTCTAATTTTGATGTATGCAGGATTTGTGCAAACAAGGGTTTTGAGTATATTTAGCTTTGTTTATTCAAAAAGCATTAATTTATAGAAACCAAAAAATTTCAACTAGTTCTTCATTAATTTTAAATGCCTAGATGTACTTTTTGTAAGCAAATATTATAATTATAGATAGAAAATTTCCATTAATTTGCATGCACAAACTTAGAAGCAAGGGTGAAGTCTCTTTTTTTTTTTTAAACTTTATTGGGGTGACAATAGTTAGTAAAATTACATAGGTTTCAAATGTACAGTTCTGTAATACATCATCTATATCTCACATTGTGTGCTCACCACCCAGAGTCAGTTCTCCTTCCATCACCACACATTTGATCGCTTTGAGTCTCTTTAACTTCAGAAAAATTCAAGCTTTGGAAAATGTCTGGAGAAAGTTCCCACTTTCCTCAGACATTAGTCTATACATTTAATAAGAAGCATAGCTTATCTTCACAATTTCAAAGGCGGCTGGAGGTTTTTACACATGAGTATAGACAAGCCTATGCAAGACCTTCTCATATTGTGAACAGGTTTTTAAATAATGTGTGAAAATGCCAAGGTTGTAATCTCCTTAGTACTCTCACATGACAAAATAAGAGAAGAAAAATCAATTCCCACCCTAACACTGAAAGTGTGGTTCTGCAGGGGCATTGTACCAGTTGAATGAACAATTTCAAATGTGGGCAACAGACTTTTGGGAAGAATAGATTTACATCCTTTGTGAAAATACAGGGCTCAGTGTTTCTTCAAATAGTTTCACAGGCAAAAATCAGTACATTTCTTTGGAGCAGCGGGGAAGGAAGGAAAAGCAGTTTAAGGCAAAGCTCTGCCTGAATCCTTTATACTCCCCTTGTCCCTATAGCTTTCCACAGACCCTATGACCGTCATTTTTTTTGAACCTTACCAAATCCAGGAGTTTTCTCCATTTTCTCGATAATCCCATGACAATAAAGTATTTTCAGCCTGCCTCAGATACTTTTCAAAATGAAGCAGAGGTTCTCTTCCAGCGTGGCAGGACAACTCCACTATCATCTATGTTATCCTCTGATTGCAAGTAAACCTACCTTACAAAATGCAGAAAGCAACTACCTGAGGACTCTGAGAAGTAAACAAAAGACAGTGGATTGTGGAGGAAAGTCAGAAGTGGGAGAAGGAAGCCACGTGGCGGTTGAGCAATACTTCTGGTGGCTAAAACTTCAACAGAAACCATGTTTCTGGCCAGAGAAATGGAATAAGGGCTTCACGGGTTGGAGAAAGTCAGGGAATTTAAGAGAGGGTATCAATAGAAACTATTCTTATTTTGAAGATGAACGCACTCAAGTCTCAGGCTCACCCATGAAGCTGCATGTGTGAGAGACCCAAGCGGTTTAGCAAAGGCTTTAAAAATGGAGCTCATAGAGCTAAGATTCCAACCACAACTCAAATCACAGAACATCTGAGAGGAGCGTGTGCAGGAAAGACCCCAAGCAGCATAGCTCAGAAGTGAGATTGGAAATACCTCCTACAGAAGGTGAAGGCAAACTTGTGATTTGAAAATAAACAGGTTGATAACCTTCTAGAACAACCACTATGAAAACAATCAACATTCTCTAGAACAAGGAACATTACCAGGGATAGAGAGGTACATTACAAATAATGAAAGGATCAATTCTCCAAGATGTAACAATCCTAGATATCTGTGCACCTATCCGTGGAGCTTCAAAATACATGAAGCAAAACTGACAGAAGAGAAACAGAAAAAATCCAGTTTTATTTGCAGATTTCAGCACTCCTTTCTTAGCAATCAATAGAACAAGTCAACAGAAAATCAGTAAGGATAGAGGACCTGAACAAGATTATCAACTAATTTGATGTCACTGACATTTATAGAACACTCTCAACAATAGCAGAATATACATTATTTTCAAGTTCACATGAAACATTCACCAAAACAGATTATATCTGGTCTATAAAACAAACCTCAACATAGTTAAAAGAATTGAAATCTTACAAATAGGTTATCTGACAATGAAAGAATTAAACTAGAAATCAGTAACAGAAACATATCTGGAAAGTCCCTAAATATATGAAAATCAAACCACCCATTCCGAAATAGCTCATAGGTCAAAAACAAAGTGACAAGGGAAATTAGAAAATATTTCGAATTGAATGAAAAGTAAAATACAATATCAAAATTTGTGGGATGCAGTTAAAGCAGTACTTCAAGGAAATTTTATAATATTAAATAATTCCACAGAGAAAGAAGATCTCAAATCAATTATCTAAGATTTCACTGAAAGAACTAGAAAATGACAATAAATTAAACCCATGCACAGAAGGAAATAATAAGAATAAAGTAGAAATCAATGGAATTGGAAAGGGAAAACGATAGTAATCAATAAAACCAAAAGCTGGCTTTTAGGAAGAAAAAAAAAAACCTCTATTAAACTGATAAACCTCTAGCCAAAAATAAAGACATAAATTACTGATATGAAAACTAAACAGAGACATCACAAAGACCCCTGTAGATGTTTAAAAGATAAGAATATATTACAAATAGCTTTAAGTGCATAAATCTAACAATTTAGATGAAATACACAAATTTAGATGAAATACACAAAAATTCCTTGAAAGGTACAAATTACTAAAGCTTACTAAAAAATATAATCTGAAAAGTCATATATGTATTTTAAAAATTGAATTCATACTTAAAAACTTTGCAACACAAAATTCTAAGTCAAATGGCTTCACTAATAAAGTATGGTAAGCATTAAAAGAAAAAAATAATTACCAATTAGTATTTGGTATTATGTCATAAACACTTCCAGAAAATAAAAGAGGAGAGAACACTTCTCACTTAGTTTATGAGATTAGTATTACACTGATAGCATCGTAACAAGAAAACCATAGACCAATATCCCTCATGAAAATAGGTGAAAAATATTAAATATTAGCAAATAAATTTAGCAATATATAAAAGGGAAAGTATATCATGACCAAGTGGGATTTATCCCAGGAAAGGAAGATTGGTTTAACATTTGAAAATCAATTAATATAATTCACCATATCACTAGACTAAAGAACAAAATGAATTCATCATAACCAATGGAACTTTCAAAAAATACCAGCAACAATTATAATACTAACTTATTTTAGAAACCTCCACTATCTAATTTATAGAAATTACCAAATATATTGTCAAACACACATTGAATTGTTTATTTAAACTCTCTTTGGCTTTTTCTTTCGCATTTTCTTTCCCTGCCCTGAAATAGAAAATAGGAAGTGATGGGGCATTTGCATTATTGTGATCACTTCCTGAATTGGACTGTTTGGCACTTTCAGGAGCACCATTCTGTATGCTTGTGTGACCTTCAACTTAGCAATACTAGTGTCTCTCCAACCTCTAAATGAATGCACCTCAGATGCAAGAATTTCACTATGTTCATTGCAGCATTATTTACAATAGCCAAGATACGGAAGCAACCTAGTTGTCCAGAGGTAATCAAAGGGCTAAAAATGATGTGGTACATATATGCAATGGCTATTACTCAGCCATGAAAAAAGAATGAAATCTTGCCATTTGTGACAATATGGATAGACCTAGAGGGTATTGTGCTAAGTGAAATAAGTCAGACAGAGAAAGACAAATACCATATGATCTCACTTATACGTGGAAACTGAAAAAATAAAATAAATGAACAAACAAAACAGAAATAAACTCATAGATACAGATAACAAATTGAGAGTCACCAGATAGGATGGGAGTTGGGGGTAAAGGGTGAAAATGGGAAAGGGATTAAGAACAAATTGGCAGTTATAAAAATAGTCACTAGGATGTAAAGTACAGAACAGGAATATAGTTGATAATATTGTAACAACTATGTATGGCGTCAGATGGGTGCGAGACTTATGGGGTGATCACTTCATAAGGTATATAAGTGTTTAATCACTGTTTTATACCTGAAACTGTTATAATATTTCATGTCAACTGTAAATGGAAAATTAAAAAAAAAAAAAAAAAGAATTTCACTCTTCAAACATTTCCTTTTGGAAAAAAAATTTTTAAATACTTGAGATTGTCTAGATATGTGAGTTGTGTTGTCCTGCCTTGGGCCTGTGAGTTCTGACTGCTTTGGACCCTACTGAAGCTCACTGCCAGATCTGGGTGAGCTGGTACAGTCTGGCCTTGGTGACAGTACCCACACTGTCACCACAAGCCATGGGGCTTGGTCAGGTGCCCCAACTATCCAAATTGTGCCCAAGAATATAGAATGTGAAGCACCATCGTTTATTCCTAAGCGTACTTTTCTCACTTTCATTTTCCTCACAGACCACAACATTCTGCATTTAAAAATAAGAGGATATTTGGAAGTCTTATTCTCAACACGGGCTGTCTTAAATCAGACTTTTTAAAATAAATTTTGGATTTAGGACGTCATATTCTTATGACTTTTGATTGAGAGTCCAAAATTCTTTGAAAAAAAATGAATGTTTATCTCAATGAAATTCATATCCATATTACATACAAACCATTCACCAGTTTATACAGTCAATAAGCTTTCTATGGAAGCACAACACATGTACATTGGCACCTTCAATTCCAAGGAAAATTTCTTTCCTTTGGAAATTTTATGGATGAGCCTTTGAGATTATGTGAAGCAGCCTGGTTGAATCTAATCGTCTCTCCCAACATACACATTCCCCTCTCCTGCCCCTATTCACGTGGAAGTGTTTATTCATACTCTGTCTGCTTTAGGGAACCCTTTCCCATCATCCCTCCTCCTTACACTGAGTCTTGCTATATGTTACTGGAGTATGTTCAATGATGTATTCCCATTTGGTACTAAATTCCATGAGGACAGCAAAAATGTCTGTTTTGTTTACTCTTATTTTCACTATATAGCACAGTGTCTGGTATTAAGAAGGGAATCAAAAACATAACTGGATAAATGAAAAACTGCTCCATTGACACCAAGGAAAGACTGTCGCCAAACTCCATTTATAAGGATGTAAACACATCAAATAAGATAAAGATATTGTTCACCTCCCTTGAGGGAACAGCAATATTGTTCATAAGAAGAATATTTATTTAGAAAAATGATTTCAACCCAAATTATTAAAATTAGGTTATAGAATACTATGTATGCACTCATAAAAATGAAGAAATTAAGTAACTAGATATCCATGGTGCATTTTTAACTAAAAATGCATAAATTACACAATAGTATATGTAATTTCAATTTTTGTTTGAAAAAAATATAAATTTACACAGGTACATAAAATGAGATCTTAGAATTTTTCAATTTTTACTTTAAACATTTTACGTTATAAGGTTTTAAACAACAATTTTTAAGTAAAAAAATAAAATAAAAACCTTTGCAATTCTGTTTTAGTTCTGTTAAATGCTAGTATGGCAAGAATTTCAGTATCAGAGATAGTATATACGTCAATAGAATAAAATATCAAATTTTGCTGTAGCGAGACATGTATTTTGCCTTTTTTAATTATGGGTAAAAATACACATATAGAAAAGTGTACAAATCATAACTCTTCAGCTTAATAACATCTGAGAGAGAAATCAGACTGTAATTTTCCTTCCTTGCCATGTTAACTCTTCAAACATTCTCCTTCCTCATTATTTCTGTCTTTTTCTTATGGGGTTTGTATTTCACGTAAGATTTTTCACTAGATCAACATGCCTCTTATGCTTTTCTCCTGTATTTTTTACTTTTCCTTCCTGAGCTTCACTGGTTTCTATTGATTTACCTTCATTAATCTTGTCTTCTCTTATTTCCAGCCTTTTGTTTAAACCATCTATTACTTTTTTATTTCAGTTATTGTATTTTTACAATTTCTATTTACTTCTTTTATATATATATTCCAATACTTTGGTGATATCTATTCTTCTATTTTGCCCATATTTCCCTCTATGTGGAGGACGTATTATTCCAAGTTATTTTAGAGTCCTTGTTCCGCTAACTCCAATATCTGAATCACCTGTGAAACTTTTTTTGTATCTCATATTTTAGGTTATGGTCCTGTATCTTGATATGCCTACTAATCTTTTATTGAATGTCAGATATTCTCTGAAAACAAAAATATTTTCATGTGTATCTTCCTCCAGAAAAGGTACACCCTTTCCTCTCAGACTGAACTGAATCAGAACTAGGCAACAACTCCTGTAAGATTCCATTTACCTCTAGTTTACCTGTGCTCTTAGGTGTAAGCCTCCAAGGATTCATACTTGACATTGGTGGATCCACCAGGGCCCTTCAACCTGGTGGGTCCTGAATATTTCCATCTCAGTACCTTGAGGATGTTGAAATACCTTGCTTTGTTTTTCAGAGGCTTTCTGCTTGGCTTTATGGCCTCCTGTCCTTGAAGCTTCAGAATTCAACAAGTATCGTGAAGAGGACATGAGTAGTTCTCAGGCTTTGTTCTCCACCCTCCCTTCTCACTGGGATCTTAGCCCCCAAAGTCTCCAATTATATCTCTCCAGCCCCATAAGACCTCACAACTCTGTCGGGTACTTTGTCCTTTGACACAGCCCCTCTGCCTCGGAAAACCATGGATTCTCAGCCTCTTGCCCTGTACCCACAATCAGCAAATGTCCCTAGGACAAATGTCACTGCATAAGTTCAGCTTACCTCTCTACAGTTCCCCTTTCTCCACCATCTTGGCCCCTGTAGACTTGGCTCCTTTAACAGCTCTCTTACATCCTTAAACAGATTTTGTAAAAATTCAGTTATATGCCTTATCCTCAGTAATAGCAATGATCTGCCACAAGCTACTCCACCGAAACTATAAACAGAAATCTCTTGTGGGTTTTCTGCACTGTATCTTTTGTTACAAAGACAAAATGTGGCTTTTTAAAAAAATTAAAACAATGAATACATGATGTATAAGCTAATGAAAAAATAAGATATAAAAGAGATTTCTATCAATAAATTTCCTGTATTGTTCATATGTATTTTTGATTACTAAATTTTTATCCAGTGTGTTTAGTATATTTATTGAAACTATCTACAATGTAATAGTTATTCAAAACCACATGGCCTCATGTAGCTCTTTTCCTTTACTATTCCATTGGTCTTTGTTATTGGGAGGTGTGAATTTTCTTAATTTTCTACCTTTTGAAAAGATTCCAGGAGTCTTTTACATTTGCTTTTCCTTGGCTGCCTTAACTCTCTAATTTTGTGATACTTTATGCATTGATTTCATTATGTCAATGATTTAGTTAGAATTTTGAATGGTCTCCAGTGCAATTGCATCAATGTCCCTTTCTTTTTCCATTTTAAGAGTAAAAGAATAATTGATTATTTAAGCAATAAAATAATGAAATAGCACATGTACCATTATGAGTTCATAAAACATAATTAGGTATTTCTTTAGGTACTTACTACGTTAGTAGGTACTTATTTTCAAGCACATGGTAATATTCTGTTTACAAGGTTTATGCTGTGCAATAAACATAAATGAAGTCAATTTAAATTCTTCAGTGGCAATTTAACATAGGAATTGAGTTTGAATAGAACTTTTTAAATATAGTGTTCCTTGCTCTTTAGCATTGACTTTCAGAGGAAAAACTTAGTATTTTTTCCTTATAATCATTTCCAAACTAATAACAGTTTAAATATTAAGAGTTGATGTACTCTGGTGGTTAATAATTAACCCCAAACTTTTATAAAATAATAGATTGATATGCTGCAAAACATAATTCAATTGATATGCTGAAAAGACTGTGAGTTCTCTATTCACATAGAACCTAATTATTTTTCTTTATTGTCTATTTAATATGCACAGGCTTAAAGAGACATATCTGGAAAACTTTTTCATCAAGGTAATAGAGCAACAGCTCTTTCAGCCTCTTATGACTACTTATTTAGAGAACCAGAAAGACCAACATAAACTGATTTTTACCAATTTCCCCCTTAAATAACTAAGGCGGAACCATTAGAGAACCCCTAAGACCATCCCTATACCCCTAACTCACATACACACAACATTTTGGAACAGTAACAATTAAACTTTATGTGGAGCTACCTAAAAGCATGACAGACTTAAACTATTGGAAGAACCAGGGAAAATTGTACTTTTTCCAACTAATATCTCTGCCTAGTTTTTCATTTACCTGGAATGTAAGGAAGATAGAAAATTCTTTCCAGAAAGGCTGTGGGACTTAGAATTTTAAGGCATCTGGTGCTCATACTCAAGTGGAGTCTTAATTAGGGGAGCACATTTTTCATCATTCATTTAAACAAAGAATTTTAGTGTTCGAAGAGATCTTATGGGCGGCAGGTTAGTTCAGTTGGTTAGAGCGCAGTGCTCATAACACCCACGTCACCTGTTTGATTCCCACATGGGCCAGTGAGCTGCACCCTCCACAACTAGATTGAAAACAAAGACTTGACCTGGAGCTGAGCTGCGCCCTCCACAACTAGATTGAAAACAATGACTTCACTTGGAGCTGACGGGTCCCGGAAAAACACACTGTTCCTCAGTATTCCCCAATAAAATAAAAAAGAAGAAAAAGAGACCTTACAAGTCATCTACTAGTCTGATACTGAAGAACTCTCCTCACCTTGCTCAACTGGTTTTCCTACTGTTGTCAGGTATTTCCAGGGAGTAGAAATTCCAGTATCTCAGAGCAATTCAGGATACCCTTACATCATAAATTGAAATCTCCTGGAGCTTTCACTCACTGATACTCATTAAAACCCTTCCAACAATAAAAATAAGTCTAATCTTTCTCCACATGCAGTCTTTTAAATATTTGAAGACCTCCATGCTGTTGAACCTGAGCATTCTCTCTACATATTCCCCATTTGATATAGTTTTTAGTTTTTCCCCAAGTATTAATTGTCACTGAAATGGAAAGTACTATGTTAGGAGCAGAGGTATATTAAATATAATTTTCTCAATATACCTCCTCGAAAAGGAGGAGGAGGAGAAGAAGGAGAAGAAGAGGAACATGACGACGACGGCAGCGACCGAGGAAGTCTTTGTACAGGAAAATAAGCCTTGATGAGTGACTAGTAATTGTTCATTCATTCATATGTTCAATAAAGTAGGAGAGTACCCATTGTGTGCAAAACTCTGTATAAGGCGTTGGGAATTCAGAAATGAGATTTAAAAAATCATCTGTTGGACGAATAATGAATGCATCAATGGATGGATGAGCTCCAGCACATGCCCTCAAAAAGCTCACAGCCTAGTGAATGTCAGTTCAGTCTAATTCTTCATACCTTTTCACACTTAAAATTTTCTGAAATATTCTTAAATTATCACATAATGATTGACAAGATTTTGCATTTAAATCATTATGACTTGGAAATATTTCCATTACGCAGTTGAGGAAAAGAAATGCTTGCTGATTTGCTCTTTTGGCAACCAGTCTACAGTTACGTGCATCACCAATACATCTTCATAAAAGACTAAAATGCTACCCTTTACACCATATTTGGAATACAGTAGTCAGTATCTCCAGAAGTTCCACCACCTATCAGTAGTACTTGTGTATTTGCTTTCTGTGTTTGCTTGGTGCCAATGAGTCCCAGAAAAGGATTTTCCACAAATAAACTAATAAACATTTTAAGTTTAATTTTTAAATTATAAAGTATTCTATATAAGCTCCCTATTTGCAATCCTTCTATCCAAATGAATACACTGTTGAAAGTTCAGAATCTGCTCTTTCATTTTTCCTCACCTTATTTTAATGCTTACACAAGCGTATAAAGGGTGTGATACAAATATACCAAGTCATAACATAAATTTGCTTAAGGAGTTAAAAAAATGAAACAAACAACAACAATAAAACTAGTGACGGAAACAAAATCCAAGATTCTTGAGGCTCATCCATCTTTCAGCACACCATTCGTGCTCCTGCATTCTCTTTTCTGTTAGTATTCTAGTAAGACTTGAAGTTAGTATGGATTATTTTATACTTGGGGAGAATATGCTAGTAGTTGGCACTTTATCTTAGGGTCTTTGGAGTTTTGAAAGTGAAATTGTGGCAACTATCATGTTGGGCTAAATAACTCCTTGAGAAGCAGTGTGCCAAGCAGTTAATATAGAGAATTTAATTTGTTTGTTTCTTCTGAGTGTTGCCATTGAGCTTTCTGTGGGAAAGCTCTCCCTAAAAACCACACTTTATTGGCTCTAATTAAGAATGCATCCAGTAGTGTTCTCTCAGGCTTTGGATGCCTGCTGGCTTAATTTTTAAGCTTCTCCACTCTCGATAAAAGTGCTGAATTGAATTTAAAAGTCTATTCCTACAGAATCACCCCTTAGTGTGCACACCACTCACACTTCTGCAGAAAAGATTAAAATACTATTTACTACACAAAGCAGACATTGTTTTTTAAAATGAATGGAAAATGAGTCTATAGTTTAGCAGTGATTTTAAAATTAAAGGTTGTTTCAAACATACGGGTGTTGTTGTTTTTTTTGTTTTTGTTTTTTACCCTGAACCAAGACAGACATTATTAATGGAGCCACAGAATATAAGAAAATGCCTGTGAAAAGTCAGCAAACAGATTCATATCCTTTATTTTCAAAGGCTGGAAAAGTTAGAGTTATTTCTTCATAACCAAGGTATATAGGACTAACCTTGGGATTTTCTCAGTAGGTAGATCTGGATACATTACCTTTCACTAGTCATTGTAGGTACTTTCTCCTTATCCATTCTTCTAACGGATTCCATTAATGAAGGGATGGCAACCTGTGGTGTTCTTAGTGATGGGCCCTAAATGGACTGTTTTTGTTCTTGTGTTTAGGAAATGATTCAGTATCGTGCTACTTATATTCCTCTTACAATAGAGAAGGGAAATTTGTATGTCAAATTATTTCATTCTTCTTCAAACACACATTGTGTCCTACTATGTGTCAGGCACCGTGTTAAACTATGGGGATATAAGTACCATGTTTCCCTGAAAATAAGACCTAGCTGGACAATCAGCTCTAATGCGTCTTTTAGAGCAAAAATTAATATAAGACCCGGTATTATATTATATTATATTATATTATATTATATTATATTATATTATATTATATTATATTATATTATATTATAGACCCGGTCTTATAGTAAAATAAGACCAGATCTTATATTAATTTTTGCTCCAAAAGATGCATTGAAGCTGATTGTCCAGCTAGGTCTTATTTTCGGGGAAACACAATAGCTAAGAGTCTAATGGACTTTTGATAGTACACGAGGCAAACGGGACTATAAGGGATAACAGGATTAGGTCTGATGAGCTGTATGGGGAAAGCGGGAAATTACTGTCTCACAATCAGTGTTGAAGTGATGGATGGTGTCACGGTATGGGGTGTACGACTCAGATCTCCCTTCAGAAGAGAACCTTCTGGTGGGCTGACAGTCTCCTGAGTGACCCAAGCAGGGTTCTCACCAATGTCACACTCTTCCCGGGCTACTCACAGCCACACTGAGCATGGGTGGAGGACGAGAAATGGGCCATTCCTGCCCAAAGCAGGACCCCTCTTTGCTCTGGGACTCCTAATAGCTAGTCAAGACTGCCTTAAGGCAGCCCTATCGTCTGAGGTTCTCCTACCCAACCCTTCTTCCTTCCCCCTCTTTTTTCACAGCTGTCAAACACGTTTCTAGGTCTGAGCCTTTCCTCACTATGTCTGCCCTCTTTACTCTTTCATCGTCATTTCCCATAATGATGTTTCTTACACTCGGACCTCTGTCTGGGCATCCCCATCCAGAACGATGTGAGCGAACATACTTGGGCAGAGGTGGGAGGCTGTGGAGTTGAGGTAAAGTGTACTGGATTTTACTATGGACTCCGAGAGCTCTGAAGGCCTCTTTTGAATCTTACAGACATATTCTGATCAGTGATGAACTGGTTTACCAGGAGTAATGGAATTCTCTGTGTTTTCCTTACATGCTGCTGTAGGTGGTGTTACAGTCGAGATAATGCAAAAGCTTTTCTATAACTATGCACGTTATTATCCTCCTTATATGCCAAGTTAGGAAGGCTAGAAAACAGCAAACAAGAAAGGAAAAATGCATTGAGGGCTTACTCTGTACCAAGCTTTGGGCTGGAGGCCTTCTCATTTGTTCAGAATACTTTTACTGAATACCAAGATGCATGGGGCACCATCTTCAGTCGAAATCTGAGCCAACACTTGTTTTTAAACCATCATTTGCATCCTGCCTTGCTTATAGCGGCACTGTGTTTGTCTTAGAGCAAACCGTATGTTCACAGGCTGCCATGTGATATAAATTCTGCTTGCTATCTTGCTGACTGGATGCTTCCTGCTTCTCCCAGCTGCATCTCAATTTTCCTCCTTGAAGGAGCTAACAAAGGGTCTCTTCTTTGCCATTGCATGTTGTGAATGTTTCAAAAATGACAACAAACCTCCAGGATACTGGAACACAAGAAAATCGATGCCTGCATAAGAGGAGTTTCTTGTGTTGTCCACTTCGGGGTCCCTGCCTAACATTTCTGCTGCTTTCCCAGTAAACAGCTCAGCCTGAGTAAAGGCCAGGATGTGTTAGTCTCCCAACTCAGGAGAGACAGAGCTGTGGGCTTCAGGTTCCTTTGAACCTTTGTATTACTTATTTAACTGGTTTCTGCCCTTTCCTGGGATGGTGATTGTTTAAAATCTCAAACCTCATACTCTTGTATTCTTTCTCTTAGTGAAAGGCTTAATTAGGAGCAAAATGTGTCTTTGCATCATGAACACATTTCAGAAGTTAACAGGAGTCCCTGGCCCCTGTTAAATGCTAACCAAATGTGTTAAAATCAGCAGTTTGATGTTGTCCATGGACAGCAGGAGACTGGGGGGGAGGGGGAGAGGGAGTGTCTCACAGCTGGAGAAGCCAGCAGGAAAGTATCCTAATGGAGATTTGCGTTAAGCAAACAGCAAAATAGGAAAAGAAAAGGGACCGGGGAGAGTGATAATGACAATGAAAATGAATGTATGAGAAACCAGCCCAGCAGCCCAGCCAGGGCACAGAATTGGTCAGGCGATACAGCTCTGGGTAGCTAAAATTAAAAATAACTGGTCGAGAATTGTCAAAGTATATAATTCCATTTACTAAAATTAAATACAAAATCCATTAAGTGCTTACTATTCTACTTTCTGTGCATATGTGTTGTGGTATTATTCAAAAGTTTAATAAACTCACTTCTAAACACTTAGCAGTTATTTACTGTGACCTTTAGCTCTAAAGTTGCAAGAGCTGAAAAGTTTTTAAAGCCCTTTCACCTAGATGTGCCCCTCCTGGGAAGAGAATACAAAAAAATAGCATAGGAATGAGGCAGGGATTCATATCAGCATTAACTCTAATGCCAAAAGCTTGTCAAATAATGCAAATTGTTTTAGAAATCACATAATATCAACAAAAGAAAATATTATGAAGAATATTTAGGGATTAATTTCTATGGGTTACATGATACTAAATGAGTCTTTTCCTGTTTTCTGAAATTCAATAGATGGCAAGTAACACTAAAGTAGAATGCTGGATTCTAAGAATAATAGCACTAGTCCAATGATTATTAATCCCCATCACCGTCAATACCGGAAAACTAGGAATTCTGAAATGTGGTAGAAGAGAATTGGTAGGAAATTCTTCTAAGGTGGAAGTGCAATGGCTTTTTTCTCTCCTCTCTTTGGGGAGGGGGAGAGAGAGTAGGCCCCCTCACAAACTGATTGACAGGGGTTCAAAAGTATCCGTAGATTGACATCACTGTGCAAAAGGAAGCTAGCGTCACTCACCTTGCGGAAATTTGCTGAGCTGCAGACACTTTTAGACCTAAGCTAGTGCAGCCACCTGAGTGAAGAGGGATAAAGGAATTCTCAGGAGAATTTGAAACTTCACACACACAATCATAAAGAGTGGATCTGCCTCTCATCTAGAGAATTCTAAAGGCAAGTGTCTGGCTGGAGCAGCATGTGATGGCAAGGCAAAAACAGACTGCCCAGCAAAGATGCATGAATTTCTTGAGACCTAAGTGGATGTCTTGCAAGATAAATGAACCCTGGCCGGCATCACAAGGCCTTGAGTTCACCACCAGCAGTAGGAGAAGTCAGAGCAGATACAGGAGATTAGCTAGAGAATGCATTGCTATTACTGGTACAGTACGGTGGCCCAGTGCAGCCTCCAAATAACCCACCAATGTACTAGATAAGAAGCCAGCATTTAGACACCTATTATGAAAAACAGTAGTTATAAGACATACACAAGCAGCATTAAGGACAAAGCAAAAGATCTTTGCCTTTTTCTCTCTGGTCTTCTTTTTTCTTCCACCAAACCTATAAAATGTAGAAAGATACACAAAATAAATGAAAGGATAAGGGATAGCAAGGAAGAATGTAATGCCATGTGCCCCATTACATATCCCCAAGCCACCACTCAAGCTTACTGGAGAGAGAGGAGAAGGTGAAATTGGAGGTGAGACAACCTGTGGTTTAGACTGGCCTGAATTGGACATAAATGTATATATATATATATATATAGCCTTAATTACCCCAAATGACACTATTTTCTAATTGAAAGCTCTTAGAAAGCTATGGGTATACACAAAACATATTTACAGGTGGACAAGTCAGCACTGTTCTTGACTTTTTAAGTCATGATTAGGGAAGTAAAATATTTTTCACGTGTGTATTCCCAATGAGATCATCTCATGTATTACATTGGTAACATATAGCATGGTGTGTCTTAATAATTTTCAAGACAGCATGATACCTAGGCTATGCTTTCTGTCCTTTTATAAGTTCATGTTCTTTTTCAGCCATCAGGAGATCCATTATTTGATCCCAAAGCAAGGAGATTTAATTTTAAAATATCAAGATTATAAAACTCCAAGGAGCATCTGGAATATGCAAGTAAAAAAATCCTAGAACAGTGCTTCCCTAAATATGTTGCACAGAAAACTATAAGACGCTCCACTGTTAAAAAGGGGGATATGCAATCATATACATTTGAGAAACTTGTATTTATCTTTCTTCTTATAAATTCATTTTAACATGTTTAAAAATTTGAGAAATGCTGCCATTTTTAGGAATTGCTAATGTTTAACCCAGCACATTTGATATACCTCCCAATACTCAATCTTGATTCCACAGTAAGATTCGAGGAGCATCCATGGAGTAAACCTTTGGTAGAAGTGCTCTCGTCAATGAGTTCTCTCTGTGCATAGAGGGCAGTGGGGAAAATACCTTTTCTTGCCTCTTCCCTTTGTAGATGGTGATTGACGTTCATAGGAAAGTGAGAAGGGAAAGAAAGAGGCTAATGAAAAGGAAACAGAAATTGGAAAGGATGAAAGATGGAGAGATATTACAGGGGAGTGGTACTGTTTCCGAAAGGCCAAGACGTGCCTCAAAATTTTGAGCAAATGAAACCACAACCTCAAGGGACAGAGTCCTGGCCCAGCCCAACCACTCACAAGGCTTCATTCACCAAAGAGTTTGGCTAAACATAGACTTGACCCAATGGTTAGAACGTGGGAGATGACTAGAAGGCCATAAGGCATACATATTTGAGGCAAGATGGGGATATTGTTTAGGTCTTGATAGGGGTTGGGAAGCAAGAAGGGTCTTAGACCTTTCCAGAAGAAAAATATTCTTACTTTTCTTTCTGGGAAAGATAATCACTTGGCCTCATTTGCAGGTAGTATACAACGTAAGAGTCTAAAACAGACGTAAAAAAGAAAACAGAAAATGCTCCAGGGTGGGTTGAAAAACTGCCTTGACAAGCTCCAAAGAGCATCAGTATATCAAATGAGCTTTTCAAGGCCCAGGTCTGTCAATTCTACTCCCTTCAGAAGGAATGGATTCTTAAAAATGCATCTACGTTACATTTAAATGAGGGAAACCTATCAGCCTCTCTTCAGAATTTACAGATGGAAAGCAGCTGAGGGTTTTTCCTGGTGAAAATGACAAATAACAGGGTTTGTCATTTGAGATATGCCATTATATAAATCTAACTGAAAGGAAAGTGATTTGCATCAATTAATGGACTATGCTCAAAGTCTTTTCTAATTTTCCCCAAACCACACAAACCTCTAGCCATTACAAAAGGGCTGCAGGCCAAGAGGAAAGAGGAGGGTCTCCTCTCGGGTCTTCTCCTATCTTCTCCTCCCACAGGGAGTTGGGGCAGAGCTTGTCTCAGATGAGATGGGATTGTGGTTATTAATTAATCTGCTTGCTGGGAAGGGGATTTTCACAGGTGGCTTTTACTGAGCACTTAACAAGGGACAAAGAGCACCATTAGGATTTGGCATCCATTACTTTCCTCAAAACAACTCTCTGTGAAGGTGAGTGCTTTTATTATCCTTATAGAAAGGTAAAGTAAGCAAAGAGAATCAATAAATAGGTAAGAAGAGAAGAAGAACTGAGGGAGGGTTGAAACCAAAGGCCATGTTGAATTGTAGATGACTACATCTAGAAAGTACCTCAGAAATTATTCAGGCCAATGATTCTCAGTCAGGGGTGATTTTGCCACCACACCCATCCACGGCAAAGACTGGAAACATTTTTCTTTGTCACAAATGGGTAAAGGGAGATGCTGTTGTCATCTGCTAAATACAAGCCAAGAACACTGCTAAACATCCTAACAATATACAGGACAAACCCCACAACAATAAAGTATCTGGGGCAAAATATCGATCATGCTGAGGTTGAGAAACCTCAATTTAAGTGAATTCTTTTATTTTACATAGGAAGAAACTGAAATCCAAAAAGACTAAAGTATCACATAATAATTTAGAGCTTGGGCTCTTGGTCCATTCGGGCTGCTATAACAAAGTACCACAAACCGGGTGGCTTATAAACAACAGAAAGTTATTTCTCACAGTTCTGGAGATTAGGAAGGCCAAGATCAAGCCGATTGGAGAGAGGCATGCACATTCCATGTCCGGTGAGAACCCCCTTCCTAGCTCATTAGGGCCATCTTTTCACTGTCTCCTGGTGGAAAGGGCAAGGGAGCCTCCTTGGGTCTTTTTTATAAGGGCACTAATCCCATTCATGAGGGCTCTGATTGCATGACCAAATCACATCCTAAAGGCCCCACCTCCAAATACCATCACATTGGGTTTCAACGTAAGAATTGTGTGGGGGCTATGAACACTCGGTTTACAGCAGGCTCTGGAATCAGACTTTCTAGATTTGTATCTGTATGACTTGGGCTAGTCCCTTAGCTTCTCCAAGTTTCCTTTTCCACATCTGTAAAGTGGGGATAAAAATAATGGCAAGCACTTCACTAGGTTAAGTTAATTAAAATGCTGTATGTAAACCTGGCAGCATCAAGGTGGCACACTGTCAAATCTCAGTCAGTGAGTGACCTGCCCACTGGTTAGTCCCAACTTCCGGCCCCGAGTCATCCACATTGTTACAGGACCCGGGAGAGCGCCACCAACAGGAGCTACTCCGAGACACCCATACCTTCTTCTCACTTGGTCTTACCTTATTTTCCTCCATCAAGAAACAGAACAAAATAATACCCAGCCCACTAAACCCAACGACACTCAAACAAAACATGATATCCAAGCAAGACGAGAAGAAATCAAGACAAGTACTGGGAGAGGACAGGTTACAAAAGATGACTGAAAGAAAAATGAAGAAAGAGGAACGGCACCATGCCTGAGGAATTAGAGCACATTATGTATAGGAAAAGCACCCGCGGAAGCCAGTCCAGGTGCGGTTCACGGCAGGGCGTGGGGGCACAAACCACAGGGGGAAGTAGCTGCTTCTCTTGGCCTTGGCAGAGCCCTAAATAGCATGGCGTGGGTTTAGGACACAAAGCCGGAAACACCCTGTAAACAAACATACACTATCCCATGGATCAAAGTGCTATTTACCATTCTTCTTGGAAAAGAAAAAAAAAAAATCAACGCTGTGGCCCCCTGGTGGGTGTGCGAAAGCAAATATCTGAGCAACTGTTCAAAACAGCACACTTCGGCTTTGATCACAGGATGAGGCTGGAAACTGCATTTTCCTGGTTACATTGCATCTTATCCACTCCCTTGTTGATGCCAAACCACATTTCTCCTCTATTAAAACACAGGCCATTTTTCTGTTCTAAGCAGCTTTTCTAAAAGGTTCTTTTTTTCCTTTTTCTTTTTCCGAAGCATTGCTCAGTTTGAGTAGAATGCTTTCTGATCCAAACTCTGAAGGTAATGTCAGACCTTCTGCAGCTAGTAACCCTGTGCTTCTCCCCCATCCCCTCCCCACCCCAAGCAATGCTGAGGACAGCAGTTGAGCCAATGGAGAGCTCCTTCCCAATCGTGTCAGGGATGCCATAGGTTATTCAGGGCTACCCAGAAAAGGAGAATAAAAATCTCTACCAAACCTTGGCAGCTGTTCAGTGTGGTCCTTGTAGTTGAGTTCATTTTCTCGAGGCGATTATGGACACAGTGACTAGCTCATAGGAGTGTACGTCTTTCTTTTGGACGAGCAGCAGTCACTTAGAATGGCTGTTTATGCAGAAGGCAGGATCGGAGCTGCAGTGAAAAGGCAATGGTTTAGCATTTGCAGTACAATCGATTTTTTTTAAGAGTTTTTTTTTTTAATTTATTGGGGTGACAACTGTTAGTAAAATTACATAGATTTCAGGTGTACAATTCTGTATTACATCATCTATAAATGCCATTGTGTGTTCACCACCCAGAGTCAGTTCTCCTTCCATCACCACATATTTGATCCCCCTTACCCTCATCTCCCACCCCCCACCCCCCTTTCCCTCTGGTAACCACTAAACTATTGTCTGTGTCTATGAGTTTTTGTTTCTCATTTGTTTGTCTTGTTCTTTTGTTGTTTTTGGTTTATATACCACATATCAGTGAAATCATATGGTTCTCTGCTTTTTCTGTCTGACTTATACTCTCAAGATCCATCCATGTTGTCACAAATGTTCCTATATCATCCTTTCTTACCACCGAATAGTATTCCATTGTGTATATATACCACAGCTTCTTTATCCATTCATCTATCAAAGGGCATTTTGGTTGTTTCCATGTCTTGGCCACCGTAAACAAAGCTGCAATGAACATTGGAGCACACGTGTCTTTATGTATAAATGTTTTCAGATTTTTGGGGTAGATATCCAGGAGAGGGATTGTTTGGTCATATGGTAATTCTATTTGTAATTTTTTGAGGAACCTCCACACTGCCTTCCATAATGGCTGCACCAGTCTGCATTCCCACCAACAGTGTATGAGGGTTCCTTTTTCTCCACAGCCTCTCCAACACTTGTTACTATTTGTCTTGTTGATGATAGCCATTCTGACTGAGGTGAGGTGAGATCTCATTGTGGTTTTTATTTGCATTTCTCTGATGATTAGTGATGTTGAGCATTTTTTCATATGTCTATTTGCCATTTGTATGTCCTCTTTGGAATAGAACAAAAAATCATCAGATTTGTTTGGAACCACGAAAGACCCTGAATAGACAAAGCAATCTTAAGAAAAAAGAACGATACTGGAGGTATCACACTCCCTGACTTTAGCTTGTACTACAGGGCTACAATAATCAAAACAGCATGGTATTGGCAGAAAAACAGACATATAGACCAATGGAATAGAATTGAGAACCCAGAAATAAAACCACATAAATATAGACAGATAATTTTTGACAAAGAAGCTTAAAACATACAGTGGAGGAAAGACAGCCTCTTCAATAAATGGTGCTGGGAGAATTGGATAGCCACATGCAAAAGAATGAAACTGGACTGCTATCTGTCACCATGTACCAAAATTAATTCAAAATGGATCAAAGACTTAAGCATAAGACCTGACACAATAAACTTCATAGAAGAAAACATAGGTACTTATGGACCTTGGGTTCAAAGAGCATTTTATGAATTTGACTCCAAAGGCAATGGAAGTAAAAGCTAAGATACATGAATGGGACTATATGAAACTTAAAAGCTTCTGCACAGCAAAAAAAACCATCGACAAAATAAAGAGAAAACCAACTGAATGGGAGAAGATTTTTGCAAACAGTGCCTCCGATAAGGGGCTAATATCCAAAATATACAAGGAACTCATGAAACTCAACAACAAAAAAACAAACAACCCAATTGAAAAATGGGCAGAGGACCTGAAGAGACATTTCTCCAATTGATTTTTTAGAAGAAAGCTAAGCCATAAGGTAGGAGAACAGCACAAACAACCACTCGTTGAAATTTCTGTCCCTCCATAAATAAGTGATGAAAGATCAGTAAATAATTCTTTCAAGATCCCTGAAGCATGCCAACTGTGGTACCTTCAGGAGTTCTGAGTCACAGGTTGGGATGTGAGTAACAAGAATCAAACAAGTAACTGAGTTTATTTAGAAGTCGCACCAGCTAGCACGTAACATGGTATTACCAATGAGGTGGACACTGTGCTAAACACCTTACATACCTCATCACATTTAATCCGCACAACAGTAAGTACTATTATTATTCTCATCTTAATGAAAAGGAAACTGAGGCACAAAGAGGTTAAGTAAGCAACGTGCCTCAAGTTATACTGCTAGCAAGAGATTTTGGAAGTCTTAAGGGCTGTCCATGAATAGTTCAGTTCTCCTCAGAGGCCTGTGATAGAATGGTCCTTGGGTAGACTCTCTAAGAGCCGGTGTTTGATCTACCATGTTCTCTTAGCCTTATCCTAATTATCACTGAGATAGGTATCGGGTTGGAGCCTCCGTCAGCCTAGGTTTCTGAGTAACCATGATAATTATAGGTCTCCTGCCATCCTGAGTGAGAAATTAAGTGTGAGCAAAAACCACACCTTTACTGTATGAAGGCTGCAGATTTGAGAGTGGTCTGTGAAAGAAGAATAGCCTCGCCTACCCTGGCTGATACAGTGGTCCTGCTGCGACTTGAACCCAGGCAGTGGATCTCCAGGGTCCATGTACTAAACTACTGTGTCATGCTGCCTCCCAAATATGAGGCATTGCCTCTAGCCTTAAAGAGCTTACAATCTGGTGGAGAGAATGGGCACACACTGAGGAAGCAGCCAAATAAGAACGCTAAGTTTTCGAAAACCTGGGGGATTTAGAAAATGAGTAGCGCAGGTGAACAGGAAGCTCAGGGACTGGGAAGATCAGTGTAGACAGATGTTTTGGCCCAAGCCCATTGGGTGGGAAAGATCAGAAATCCATTCTAATTAGTTCAGGTCAAAAAAGGAATTTGGTGTTTATGGTTATAAAACTCTTGGAATCAAAAGCAGAGGAAGAGCAACTGAGTTTCCTGTGAGCTGAAAGTGACCTGAAAAGGCAGCAATTTTAGCTGCTGTCTCAGAGGCTGGATGTACTCTCTTCTCTGTTTCTCTGAGCTTTTTGTTTTCTCTTTCTCATCTAGCTGGACCCCTTGGCTTGGCCCAATGTGACTGTCAGTCTCACAGTCCAGAGCTCTACTACCATCAGAAAAGCTCTGTCACTTAGTGCCGGTGTTTGAGAAACAGAATCTACTTGGCTCAACTGGTTTCCCGTAGGCTACGTATAAACCTCTGGTTGGTTTAACCAGCAGGCAGAGGACGCCATCTTTCATAGGACCGTCCAAGACCATCCCTTCAGCAGAAATGGGATGAGAGAACAAGTCTAAGGAAAATGGTGTGTGTTTGGCGAAGAAGTTAATACATTATGGGAAATATAATCAACAATGTTGTAAAGATTATGTAGGGTACCAGATAGACACTGGACTTATCGGGGGGATCATGTCATAGACTGTGTAGATGCCTGACCACTGCGCTATACACTAAATACATATATACATAGGTATATATAGTCATGGGATGTGGAGTACAACATAGGGAAGATAGTCGATGGTATTGTAACAGCGATGTAAGATGTCAGAGGGGTAGTAGTTGGGGGTAGGTTATCACTTTATGAGGGGTTTAAATGTCTAACTATTACATTGCTTTGTACACCTGAAACTAATAAAAAAGTAAATAAAATTAAATTGTTTTTATAATTTACTTTTTAAATTTATTGGGGTGACAATTGTTAGTAAAATTAGATAGATTTCAGGTGTACAATTCTGTATTACATCATCTATAAATGCCATTGTGTGTTCACCACCCAGAGTCCGTTCTCCTTCCATCACCATATATTTGATCCCCTTTACCCTCATCTCCCACCCCCTACCCCCCTTACCCTCTGGTAACCACTAAACTATTGTCTATGTCTATGAGTTTCTGTTTCTCATTTGTTCAATAGATGAATGGATAAAGAAGTTGTGGTATATATACACAATGGAATACTATTCGGCGGTAAGAAAAGATGATATAGGAACATTTGTGACAACATGGATGGATCTTGAGAGTGTAATGCTGAGCGAAATAAGTCAGACAGAAAAAGCAGAGAACCATGTGATTTCACTGATATGTGGTATATAAACCAAAAACAACAAAAGAACAAGACAAACAATTTTTTAAAAAAAATTAGAATGACTCAGTGAAAGTGGTGAGGATTTCATTTAGATTAGCAAAGAGACATATGACCAGGACACTGCAGGAGGAAACAGCATATGCAACCACGCCAATGCCACTGCTTGTTTGTAGGCAACGAGGAAGCCTCCAATAGCCAAAGAAAGAAGGATGCTGTTTCTCAGGGGTGGGAGATTGGAAAAGTGAGAGAAGTCATCAACAGACATTTATCACTGATCTTCATCTTTCCCTAAAATTTATTTTGCAAGTCTGCTCTTCTCAGTTCCGCAGCTGCTCTTCTGATTGTTTTCAAAGTCTGTTCTGTAATCTCCAAGTCAAAGAGTGTATGTCCCTTCTCTGAACTGTGCCATTTTTCTCATTTGAACATTTTAAAATCTCTTTCAATTAACTCTTATGCTCTATAGAAATGAATAAACATTTATTATATCCTGCAAGACTGCAAAGTCACTCTGAGAGTAGGGGCTGGGTTTTATACCCATTCCTAGTATCTGGCTCTCTTCCCTTCACATAAAGTTTCATAAATGTTTGTTGAATAGCGTGTAGGGGCTGGGTTTTATACCCATTCCTAGTATCTGGCTCTCTTCCCTTCACATCAAGTTTCATAAATGTTTGTTGAATAGTGTAATTAAAAATGAATAAACCTTGCTTTCAGAAGAACAAAGAGCAAAACTGACTTAGGAGGCAACTCCACAAAGAGTTAAGAGTTCTTTGAAAAACCAATCGTGTAAAACATCTTAGGGAAGAGGAGATGTCCTAAACCAGAGTGCTTCATTTGCTTGCCGTCTGCTCTGGAGATGGGGCTCCTGCCCTGCTCCCCATAATTAACAAGCCACTTTTTAAAATAACATCTTAAACTTTAAATATCTGAACCAATTTTATAGTAGAAAACTATATCTCTTCTTAGATTATTAGGCCATATGTCAAATGTTGGTTAGAAGTGCTCAGATTTAGTAAAATCAGAGACTATCAAGCCATGACCTGAATCTCTCAGCTCCACCTGATCTCAGACAAGTCACTTTAGTTCCTGGTGGAAAACACTAGATATACTAATACTCCCCTCATTTGTTTGGTGTCAAGATTATGTGAACAAACACATGTAAACTCCTTAGCCCAGCGGCGCACAGTATGTGGTAAGATATATTAGATTTCTTGCTGTTCTCTTCTTTCCTTTGCTGAAAACTGCCTTTTGCTAAGCCAAAGGATGTTGCATAACTGTGTGCCACATTGGTCTTTGGACAGATGGACCAGCTGCCATTTAGACTGCTAACTAGAACCCCCAATGCGAAACTGTACAGCCAGCCACTCAGGCCTCGACGGCCTTTGATCTCTCCAGAGTGCTTCATCTTCTCTGGTTGGCATGGTGCCTCCTCATCGCTCTGGAATAATGGAAGGGCAGGGCAGGGCCCCACACTACTTACTGCAAGTGACAGACTCTCCGAGGCATCACAATTTGGCTTGTTCCCTGTTATGACAATCATGGTAACAAGAACTGAAAATGGCACAACACAAATCCATTCTTCAGACCAAAATTGTAATAAAAATGGGAAATTTTGCAGAGCTGTTATCCCTAGAACAGGCTTCTCATTATACTTGTGTCGATTTTTATTTTTCTTTATTTCTTCTTTTTTTGTAACCTTATGTTCAGACCTTGGTATTGGCCGTCAGTGAAAATTGTTTGGGCAGTCAGAAAAACAATGATGTTCATGTAAGAACAAGGTTGTAAAATTTGAATAGACCAAGAAAACAAATGCTAAAGATAGTTTCCTTTGCAGAATTAACTCTCGTATATTATACTTTTAACACATTGAGGAATAAAAAACATTCAAACCAAAATCCTTGTGAATAAAATTTGCATCTCATGAGACAGACATTGTGTTAAAGCAGTAGTTCTCAAATGAAAACACTTTTGTACATACCCCCATCCCAAGGGTCATTTGGCAATATCTGAAGACATCTTTCATTGTCACAATTGGGAGGGGAGTACCACTGGCATCTACTATGTTTCCCCGAATATAAGACCTAGCCGGACGATCAGCTCTAATGCATCTTTTAGAGCAAAAATTTATATAAGACCCAGTCTTATAGTAAAATAAGACCGGGTCTTACGTAATATAATATAATATAAAACTGGGTCTTACATTAATTTTTGCTCCAAAAGATGCATTAGAGCTAATTGTCCGGCTAGTTCTTATTTTGGGGGAAACACGGTAGTGAGAAGAGGCCAGGAGTGCCGAAAAACATCCTACAGTATATAGGCCAGGTCCCTACAACAAAGAATTACCCCATCCACAAATGTCAATGGTGACAAGGTTGATTAACTTGTGTTGAAAGCACTCCAACTTCTTGCTTTACTTAAATTCCATACCCCACATTTAATTATTAAATGCTTTTGCATCTCATTTCCTTGGGACTTATTAGAGTAAAATAGAAAAAGAAAAACAGATAAAAGGGAAATCTGTAAAATAGAAACTAAAAATTAAATCTCAAACTTTTCAGAAGTCAGTATGAGCCAGGTACGTAAATGTCATACTAGTCACCTTTTTCATTGGCATCATACTCCTAATTCCTAACGCTTACATTTCACTTTAAATAGTTCATTCAATTTAAATTATCCATTTGTTCTTCTCAAAAGTCCTGTGGGGTAGACACAATTATCTACAATTTATCAGAAATAGACTCAGAGATATAGAGACAATACTGATCATTGCTAGATGGGAGGAGGATGGGGATGGGGGGAGAAGGTGAAGGGATTAGAAAGTACAAATTGGTAGTCACAAAATCATGGCGAAGATGTAAAATACAGTATGGGGAATATAATCAATGGTGCCAGATGAGCACTGGACTTATCAGGGGGATCACGTCATAGACTGTGTAGATGCCTGACCACTGCGCGACACACCTGAAGATGAAGTAGAATAATATCGAACGTCAACTATAACTAAACACACACACACACACACACACACATACACACACACACACACACACACACACATATATATATATATATATATATATATATATATATATATATATATAGAGAGAGAGAGAGAGAGAGAGAGAGAGAGAGAGAGGAGGTAAAGTACAGCATAGGGAATATAGTTAATGGTATAGTAACAGCTATATACGATGTCAGAGAGGTAGTAGATTGGGGGGTGTTATCACTTTGTGAGGGGTGTAAATGTCTACTTATGACATTGTTTTGTACACCTGAAACTAACAAAAAATAAAATTAAAAAAATAACTAAATAAAAGTAGGGGAAAAAAAGCAACTGGGTAAGACTCAGAGAGATTAAGCACTTGTCCAATGAAACATGGGTAAAAAGTAGAGCCTGGGACAATGAGCAAAGCAAATGTTTGTGGTCAGCAATACCGAGCTTCCTAAAGTCTACCGTTTGCCAGCCATGTGCCATTGTTTTACCCACTATACCTTGGCTGCTCCAACTATACAAGTATAAGGGGAGTGGTGAGAGCTAGCTCAGACGGTTACTATAATGATTGAATGAGGCCATAGATTTCAAATAAAGTACTTGTATGGTGTGAAATAGACACAGAGGTGGCAGGGCCTAAAGCCAAGATATTCCAATTTCAAGTCCAGTACACTTTCCTCCATCCCACAAGGGTCCACCATGTGTTTATAACACCACAAACACTTGAGGTCACTCATTTCAGTAGCAAATGTGTATAGCACGCCTGAGGAAAAAGAAAAAGAAAAGAGAAACACCTTAAAATCATTTAGAACTCCTTTACTTTCAACTATATTGTACAAAATTGCCAGGAGATTTCTTTCTCAGCCAGGACAAGATAAGCAGAACCTTTCCATTTTCCATGATTGAATAGTGTGTGTTTGTGTGTGTTGTGGGGAGAGGGGCAGGGAGAATGAAAGCATCTCAAAACAGTCTAAAGCAAAAAGGGACTTAATCATCTTCCCTGAAATGAAGAGAACATGCTTTTATTTGTTCAGAGGAATCTCACAACAAGCGAGTGTATTTTTCTCAAGCATCCAGCAAATCTTTTTGGTACTGAATCAAACAGAAGTGAAAATTAAAAAGAAACATTGGCCTAATAATTCCACTTTTGGATATTGATCTGAAGGAAAAACAATACATATACAATTTTAACATATAATAAATTGTAGTATCAATGCAATTCTATAATATTATTGAATCTTTTATAAATATGAAAAATTAAAACCAAACAAAATATCCAACAAAAGGAGAATGGCTAGGCAGTCATTAAAAATTATGGGTATTAAGGGTAGTTATAACATTATGCTAAATGCCTGCTATCATAGTAGTTAGTGAAATGCAGAAACAAAATTACAGATACAAAATTAACCCAATTTTGTTTTTTTGAAAGCCTAAATAAACTTGTAGGAAACAAGTAGTAGAATCATGAATAATTTTTCATCTTTCTTATTACATTTCCTATTTTTACCAGCTTTATGAAATGAGCATATATTCATGTTATAATAAAAATACAAATAAACATAATGAGGTTAAGAGCACTTGGGGGGGGGAAGGAGTTATGGTGGAAGCATATAGAAAATTTCATGTGAAGAATTTGCTACTGCAAATAAAATAGTAAGGCAAGGGAAAGAAATAACTTGATTGTTACACAATTGCAAAGCCCTTAAGACCAAATTCCTCGCAGCCCATCAATTTCACATTGATTTCATCTTGACATGTAACATGCCCCTCAGTTCTACAATAAACCATAAAATATCAATGGTGACTTCTAGAGGACACATATACACATGTTGATTGAAGATTAATTTCTCAGCAGGGTGGTTCATCATCGATATACTGCCTTTTGTGTGACATAGGTCAGGTGACCTTAATGACTATTAAAGGACCCTGCTATGAGCTGGCTCTGGGTTTCTAGAAAATACGAGTTTTTTCTGAAGTAGAAGCACAGATGATGCTCTGGCTAGACCATATATTTTACTATGGAGCGTCAGAATCTGAGCAAGAGATTATTTGATGATCTGACATGCCATTAAAAGCTACCATTTGTATGAACCTTGGCGATCTGATTCTAAACAGAGGAAATTGTTTCTGTATGGGAGCGCACTACCAGGTGGCTTAAACATTGTCCCATGAAAGAGCTACATTTTCTTCCTTTTCCTTATCCTTCGCACACAATTGCCCAGCAAAACTTTTCATCTTCCATGACCTTCGGGGGACATGGGTTAAAGAGACTATCTAGACAGGGCTTTAGAGTAGGCTTGTGAACAGCTGCAAGCTGAAGGCTCAGTTTTAAAAAAAAAAAGAGTACAGATTCATAGCAACAGAAATATGATCACGGACCACCATGACAAGAACAGACTTCAAAAGCCACATTTTTATTGATTTAATGAAATAAATTAATTGGTCCAAAATATCTAACCCCTGCCATGGCTACATAAAAGATTGCTTTGGGCAGTCACAATTACCTCACTTTTTGACAACTGCTTCCCCACCCAGAAAACTTATTTCTGTGTAGTATGTGAACTTACCCTCCCCCAGTTCTGCCCAGCTTTTTCAACCAAAGATAGACATGTGACCAATGTGAAGTCAATCATATACTCTATCACGTGCATTTGGAATTGGGATTGAAAGGCAACCAGTCAGTTGCCGCAAGTGGCTTTAAAACTGAAGGATGGGAATACGGTCATCTTATGCCCTATGCATGAAAAATCATAAAAAGTTGAAGTAAATGTGGAGAGAAGAAAGATGTGTTGGAGTTTGAGAAGGCCCAATACGAAGATCCCTCTTCCCTGACCAAGTTCTGAACCAACTGAGAGACACAGGCTACGGAGATCAAAATACCCCCTTTATTGGTGCTACAGCTTGGAGACCACAGCTTCAGGTGTGGCAGAGCTGGCTTCCCAGTTCACGACCCCAGATGAGTCAGACCTAGCCTCCCAGTCAGTCAGTGCTGCATCTTTTCTCTGCTGGCATCTTCCAGGCATTGTAACACACATGCGATGAAGTAGAATGTATGTTTTCTGCAAGCACACAGATCCCAAAAGGAAGGAAGAGGATAAGCCCAATAGGCCCAATTTAGTCTTCCAAATTCCCCAGTTAGGTTAGTCACCCCTCCCCAAGGAGGAGTGAGTGAGAGAGTGGAAAGTAGCCAGGAAATCCACACTAACAGAGGTATTTCCACATGGAAACATGTTGAGAGGGGAGACAATGTGGTTCCACCTTACATGATAGTAGTCAGAGTGAGAGTATGGATTAGATTCCTGCTGCGTTGCCCTTGGATGCCATGAGATACCCTAGTATCCTTCTCAGAAATTTCCCTTTAACTTGAGTTGGTTTCCATTATAACCAAAATCACCCAAAGACAGCTGCTAGCGATTAGCTAACAGCTAATGGTAGCCCATCGGACTACCATTGGACTACAGAAAGACAATGCCAGCGCTAGCCTAGCAGCAGAGTTAGTCCCATTTTCTCCACCTTTTGTTTTCATGTTAAAGGTGAGAAGGTAAGACCTGCAGAGATAACATATATAAGGTTCCAACACCACATGCTTTGGGCCTTAATTAGCACTATCATTGGAGAGACAGAAGTAATGACAAGTCCCAGAAAAGCTGCTGCACTTACAGCCCATTAGCTGTATTACACTGGACAGGAACAGCAGCAGAAAAGAGCTGACAAGGCAGGAGCCCAGAGCACAAGACTCTCGGGTAGCAGTAGGCTGCGATGTGACAGCACATCAATGGGGCATGCGAGGGACACTGGGGAGCCACCCATTGCCACTTGGCAGAGGACGGAGGATGGAGGCATTTATTCGTCCACTGCTGACAGTGTTGGCAACTGACAGCTCACAGCTCAGTCCCTTCCCTGGGATCCCCTTTTGAAAGAAAGTTGCTTCCCCAAGTCATGCCCCTTCTTCAGGAAAAGAGTGGGGGAGCCAATATCTGGTGACAGTTAGAAAAGGGGTACAGAGGCCTGGCCCCCTTGCCTCAATTCCAGATATTTCTGAAGAGCTATCCCAGATTCAGGACTCCCCCTGGGAAACACGGAGGCTTCACAATTCAACTTTCCCTGTTCTAATCCTACTTCTCTCCTCCCTTCTAGATTTGCTCCCAAGACCACTCCCCAATCAATTTCCTGAACGCAAATCTCTGCCTCAGAGTCTGTTTCTTGGGCGACTCGATCTGTGACAGTCCAGATGTCAGAAATAAACAATATCCAGGGCAGCATAGACCTATAGAAAGTTCTGCAACGATGGAACTGTTTCATAGCCATGCTGTGCAATATGGCAGCCACCGACCACATGTGGCTATTGAGCACTTGCAGAAAATACGTTTCTAATTTAATTCATTTAAACATCCACATCTGGTTAGTGGCTACCATACGGGCAGTGCAAAGCCAGGCTTTCAGGATAAGAACTAGAAGTTCAGCAACATGCCGCCTCATACAAAGTCTGTCAGGACGTCAAAGGTAGTGGGAAAGGGCGCAAAGGAGATCAAGACCCAGGTTTTGAGGACAGAGAATAATAAGCATAATAATGCCTGAGCACCTATGCTAGGTAATATTATCCTCACCTTTCAAATGAGGAAAACGTAGCTCAGAACTCCTGCAACACCATACAATTAGTAAGTGGGAAAGCCCAAATCTGAAAAAGACTCTAAAGTTCATGCTCTTTTTAAAGTGTTCAGAAAATGGAATATGTGAGAGCCAAAGCAGCAACCCCAGCCCATTAATGGGTGACAAACACCTGCACATGTCCTTTATCCTTAGACCTTCTTATTTTGTTGCTGATTGTCACTGTGCGTGATTGTCACTGTGCGTGATTGTCACTGTGCGTGATTGTCACTGTGTGTGATTATGTAAGAGGAATGATGGAGGCGTTGCTGCAGCCATCCCGTCAGTCCCAGCCACCATCTGTGGAATACCTACCGGTGCTGGGTGCCTGAAGCTGCTGATACTGAGACGAGTAAGAAATTAAGACATGACTGTGACTGTAAAGTATGGCCAGGCCTGTGTCCTACCTGCTGACTGTCCCCACTGCATTTGCTCAGAGATCCTGCAAGCTGGTGCAAACACAGCTAACTAAGGCTGTGGTCTTCAATCCCAGCCTCTCATACCCAGAGGACTGGCTGCCCCCTGCACTGGAGTGACCACTGAGGAGGGGGAGGTGGGTATTCACGGAAGCAGCTCTCGGGAACACCATTCACATTCTATTCTGCTTGCATGGCACCGTCTGACACGGTAATGGGTGGCCCTGCATGACTCCCTTCATGCAGGATTTTCCTAGGACCCACTCTGTTCGACTTTTTAAGAATAGGATGGGGAGAACTCCTGGGCCATGTGAGCAAATCAGAGGCACAGAAGATGTGATCAAAATAGAGATGTCCTTTAAGCTTGGAGCAACCCAAAAAGAGAAAGTGGCAGTCAGAGGTTTTAACTCATTTACTTCTCCCAAAGAAAGCTTCAGCCCTTAGCATCATGGCTTTGAGCGCCCCCTGCAGGGGATTCCAGGCCACCTACGGAGGCGTAAGTCTGGCTCTTCAATAAGCTCATAGCCAAGTAAAGACAGCAGCAATAAATAGCTGCTCTACAGTGATAATTTCTATGGGAAAGGGATGTACAGATGCTGGGGGAGCATGAGCAGGAACTATTCAGAGCTTCCTGGTGTCTCTGTTATAGCTCTGTTTTCAGGAAGGTGACAGAGTTAGACACGAGAGCTACTGAACTATGGCTTAGTCTAATGCATGACCCACGGTAGGTTTGAGATTCTCCCAGAAGTCAACCCCAATGCAGACAATCAGCACTTCTTTAAGAGGGACGAACTTTATTGACGAGTTTTTGTTCTGACCCAAGATAAGCCATCTATCAACCAAGGGAATGGAAAACATGAGATGTAGGTTTCAGGTTCCCAGGCCACATCCAGGTCCATACTCAAGACCTATACTCTCCTTTCTTCCAGTAGATTAAGGACAGCGACAGAAGAAAGGATAGCTGCAACGGTGCTGCAAACCTCCTTACAGGCATTGATCACACACTTGGACAATTTTGAAGCTGCTGTTAAGAATGTCTGAGCTCAGTGCTAAATTTTCCAGATCCCCTTCTGTAGCCATGATCCATGGGAAAGACTTCAGTATGGATTCCTGAAGGCAGAGGTGGTTCCATTTATCACTAGTCTCAGGGCCTAGCCATGCCACGTACTCAGTAAATGCTCATTATGTGTTAGTCCTCATTCTCCATATAATAACTCAGCAAGTTCAACAAACATTTATAGAGAGCCTATGGGCCCAGCATCATTCTAAGGTCTGAGACTCAAACGATAAATAAGACACGCTCTCCACTGGCTTACAAACAGGGGGCACTCACCAAGTGTTGTTTGGACTGAATCGCTGTGAGTGGTTCAACGGGATCAGGCTCAGAATCCCAAACAAACTCTAAACAGAAGCCTCCAATCAAGTGAATCCCAAAAACTGATTTGAGATATAGGCAGAGGACATCGATCAGACGTAAGGCTTAGATCTCTAAAGCACACTTGCATGCACTGTCATAACACATGTATGCTGATTTATTGCTTTCTACACCCACCCCACCCTGGCTCCTGTCTGAGCAATCAAGTCCAGGACGCAGCGTCCATCTCTAGTCACAGGAATCACGGAAACACACAGATCTGCACGGGGCTTGAACTGCCGTCCTTCATTAGCATCATGCTCTCACCGGTGGGGCCCACCCACGGCAGACACCAAAATGGATTCGCTATCAAGTGGACACAGCTTTATGGTATATATAGTCTTCAGTGTAACTTAGAATTGTCCTTCCAAGTTGTAGGCAAACAGCATTGAAAGGGACAACTTAACTTCTGCATTTCCTGACTTTGTGAGTTATCTCTGGATTAACATTATGGAGGTTACAGAATGCCCCCACCCTCTTGACACTTTGGCTTATATATACATCATGCTATGTATATTTGTTTGCGCCTAAATGTCCAAAGGAAACTGTCCTTGTCCCTGGAACATAAGGATGAGTGGTCATGCAATGGCAAAACACAGGCAATCACAAATAGTCAGGGAAACAAGCTCTAGCAGCAAGATGAATGCATGGGAAGCAAGCGTAACAGAAAGAGGTGGCGGTGAGCACGGGCCATTGCTTCAGCCGCAGACACTGCCTCTGCGTGTAAACGCTCAGCGGGCTTCAGAGGGAGAGCTGGAAATAAGTTTATACCCAAGGCAAAATAGACTGTCAAGTCGACTTGAGGCCAGCAGCACAGGCAAGAGGAGGGTGGAAGTGATTGGCAGGGGCGGCTTGGCATTTGCTGCAGCACATCCCAGCCTGTCTGGCCTCCGCAAGGAACACAGCTCTCTTGACCACGAGTCAAGGTGGAAGGCCTTTCTGGCTTGCCTCTCCCTTGTGCCTGCCACGTCCTGGACTAAATAAAGGGGTCACGTATAAAAGAGGTGCTAAGAGGTGGAGCTCAGGGATACATGTGACACACAATGGGGGTGGTCCTTGTTCTCGACTTTAGTTCACCTACCAGAGAAGTGAACACTGGTCACTTCTGCCCCTCCCCCACCTAGATTGTAGCTTCCAAAATGTACCTGGTTTTGAAGCAGGAGTAACTTGAATGCTTTCTTAACACAGGCAGGCGCTTCATCAAAGCACTATGGAGTATACCAGCTATGTTTTCCCTGTGGTGAGCTGGATGAGATCCAAGCCAGGGTACCAGACACACACAGGCAAAATGATACAGGCAGGGAAGGAAACCTCGTTATCTTCCCAAGACACAATTTGTCCTGCTTTAGTTAATTGTGTTTGTGCAGGGAGGGGAGTCACGTCATCAGAGACATGTTTTCAAGAGACATGTGGTGGTCTGGAGTTGGGGGGCTACTGTCCCCATCAGAGGCTTGGTCTACCTGGAGGCCCAGGTGTGCCAGCCAGCCAGGATCAGCGCTTCCTCCGCTGTGGGTAAAGGCTGTGGAGCAAATCCCAGGTCAGTGCAGGGAAAACCTGCGCTCCCTCCAACGAGGTCACACTGAACGGATTCCTTTGGGACCATAATTTGTCATGTTGGAATTAGGATTATTTGCCCCTAAGCTTGTTTAAAACTGAGAGACAGAAGCCAGGGGAGGGTGGAAGAAATGCATTAAAATCACTGATGGGCTTCTGGGACTTTAAGTAGTATTAGCATTTACATGAAAAGTAGAGTCCCTTTAAAAACATTTGATTTCATGTAACAACCCCCAGTTCATTTATTCCCTTATTCATTTGTTCATTCTTTCAACAAGTATTTATTTTCTACGTGCCAATCACAGGCTAGGCCCTAGGGATACGGTAATAAACAAGACAAGTAGCATTCTCTCCTTTGATAGCCTAACCAGTTAAACATGGAATGATGTTTCTGATGAAACATTATGTTCAGAGAGTGATGGACAGATGGATGAAAGGCCTAACCTATTCCGTGGAATGTGGTGGCCTTTCCAAGGAAGTGTCTCACCAGGACACTGGGGTATGCTATGGTAACTAACAACCCATAATCTTAGGGACTTAAAACAACAAAAGTTTATTTCTTCTAACCCTCGATGTCCATTGACGTTTACCAGGAGCCTCTGCTAATCGTGGTTACTCAGCAGCCCAGGCTGATAAAATAGCCATCGACTCCAACGGCACCAAATACGAAACTAGAGGAACAAAGAGAGCTCTGAAGGTCTGGCGCTAGCATTGGAATCCTCCACTTGTGACACACATCACTCTGCTCACTTCCCATTGGCCAGGAGTAATCACGTGGCGCCAAACTAGGAAGTACTATCTTCCCAGGAATGACTTGCATAGCAAGTAGTGACTCCACTGGGCAATGAAGCAGAGTACTAGGTAGGTCCATGAAACGAAAGGGGAGGTCAGGGGCCTGAGGAAAGGAATTCCACGCACACGCCAAGGCAATAACATGCATGTAGAACCCCTAATATTTTCCTGCAGTGCACGTCTCTTCTGTAGACACAATTAATTATATGTCTGCCTGCAGACTAGACGACAAATTCCCAAATCCATACTTCCCACCATAGAGTCTGGCACAAAGTAGGCGCTCAGTACATGTCTGGAAATTAGGAAAACAAGATTGCCTTCTGGATTTGACATACTAGATTAGATCAAAACTATGCAAAGTTATTTATAGAGCCATAACCACTCTAGGCCCAAACAATACTTGTTTGAAGAATTTCCTGATCTGCCTCTACCCCAGGCCCTCTCAGAAAGAACTGATCCCTTCTTCCTTCTGTCCTCAACCATACCCTGTCCAGGTAACTTCACAGGATCTGTAACACCTTTTTGCCTGCATATGTTGGTCTCTTGTCCTACTAAATATTCAGGGTAGTGTCCCAACTTACTGGTCTGTGTACCTGTGCGTAGACCAGTTCCTAGTACATGGAAGATGTTCGATGAATGTCAATTAAGTAATTAAATTACTCTAAATTAAAGGGTATCAATAGAAGGGTGGTTGGACAGCAATGGGAGTGTGGGAAAAGTAAGTAAGTTAGCCACTGGCTAAGGGAGGTCAGTAACTGAAACAAGCGCCCTATTTTAGGGCAGGAGAGACAGATGCTGTAAGTTATTGTAGTCTGGTTTGAACTGGATTTAAATTGTGCTAGTAGCTTCCTCACTCTTATGCCATGCTTACATCCGCGACAGAACATACTATCAGCTCTCATGTACATTCTGGTCTCTCTAACACAGATTTCTTTCCTCTCCCTGTTTGTTTAGTCCCTGCTTTTCCACCAGAAACCAATCCAGTGATAACCGCAGTAGCATCCTCTTTGCTTTGTGTAACATTTAAACTTCATTAAATGATTTCATATCCCTTACTGCACCACCCAGAAAGGCAACTTTTGTGGCACCCACCCATAAATACTGATTTTTTTGTCACTGTCAGTCAGAAGAAGAGAAATAACGGTGTGCTGTTTTTGCCTCTCTTTCAGGTTTGATTTTGCAGAGTAGTTGAGATAATGTTCAGTCTCCCCTCTCTCCCAGCTCTATTGGCCTCAGTCACTGCAGGAAACAGCAGGGCTCCAGGCAAATGTTCAGGCTTATGACTACAGAAATCCGAACAGAATGTCAATTTCCATGCACTCGAGGTGAACCAGGCTGCTAATTCTCAGAAATTGTACATTCTGCCGGGATACCTGCCCCGGGGCAGTAAAGCAGCCTGATACTGTCACCACAGTTACTCAAGGAAGGGATTGTGAGCTGCAATTTTTCACACCATTGATGCATTGCTTACACCAAGGAGAGCAGCTTGCAGTCCTGGAACTGCACGAGAGGCTTTGGTGAGAAGCCCGGAGACCTCTCTACCAAGGAGGAAGCGGAAGGGGGTCACTGGACTCCACCAGCTACCTCTGCAGAGAACTGCCACCATGTGCTTACCAGAGCTACGCTTCTGCTTGTTAGGGGGCCCTGATGAATTGAGGGATGTGTGCACTGCTGCACTTTAGTGGGACACGAATAGGATGTCAGCATCAGCTTTCAATGCCTTTCCTGATAACTCATGCCTAATAGCTTCCTGTGCATGGGCCGCAAGTATCCATGACTCCCTTTGCAACTGAGACTTTGTAAGGTTCCAGAAATGCTATTCTTTGGAGAACCCTATGCACCATAAATTCATATTATGAGACTTACGGTGTTTGTTAATGGTTAAGAGCATTTACTTTCCAGTTATACTGATCTTCATGTTTCCACTTTCTAGTTGTAGACTTCAGACAAATTATCCCCCCAAAGCCTCAAATTCCTTATCTTTAAAACAGGTATAACATTAGCAACTACTTACGGCGAAACTTAAATAAGAAAATGAATGGAGAGTAAATTATAATTATTTTTTAATTGTCTTTTGTTTTTATAGGATCCATGTTAGGGTTTTACAAAAGAGTAAAAAGATTGATCAGTAGAAATTACAGGAAAAGAGATTCCAGTAAGCTGTCTCTTACCTGGGTCAAGCACCGCCCTGGAAGAAAAGGCATGCCTTCAATAAATAGTTCTTGAGGACTTACTAAGTGTGAACCACAAGGCTCCAGGCAGATAAGATTTCTGTCGCTGCATGTGTGTCAGTGTGGGAGGTGCAACCACCTGGTGAGAGCAGGAGCCAGCAGCGCATCTCCCACCCCAGAAAAGCTAACAGAGTCCAGTCGGCTACTCCAGGGTAGGGAGAGAGTCATCAGATTAATCTAGGTCAAATAATCAATTTGCACCCATTTGAATCAACCCAAAGTTGTGTGTGGGCCACTTCGTTCTGATAGGTGTCTATATTAATTAAGAAGGATAAAAGGGAAGGGAGAGGGGAGAACAGCAGGAAAATTATATAATTGCCTATTCCAAATTGCTTGAAAGTCTTACCTGAAGAAACATACATCATAATTAAGGCCTCTGGGTTCCATTTAAGAAAATGCTAGAACAGTTCAATTGCTTTGCTCCCTGGCACTCTTAGAATTTTTTTTTTCTTCTTGTTGCCATAATTATTTTACTGAAAAGCTTTAGTCATTAGCATAGGCTCTGCCGTATCATAATATAGAAGAGGAAATCGCTTCGGCACCGTCAGCTTCCTTTTCCACTTATATCGACACTTGAAAGGAGAGGTAGGTACAGAACAGGGAGTGGGTAGGCACGGACATTGTGTAAATACACAAGTCACAGCCCTACACTGAGCAGAGCTTCAAGAAAACCAAACCTTGCCATCTGTCAAAAGTTCCCAATACCCTCCCTCCCTTGAGGACACAGAACCTGGGGAATGAGCAATTGCTGAGCTGAGGAGGTGGCGAGGCAAGCTGACAATGAAGCAGACATGCGGTTAGTGGGTGACAATGTACCAGGGACCAAACCTGGCAAAGGAAGGAGAGGCTGAAAAAGGCCCACGTGTTCCACTCTGAGAAGCAGCTGCCCCAGGAAGCACATGCAGTGACAGATAATTATCTGCCTGGAGCCTGTGGCTCACACTTAGTAGGTCCTCAATAACTATTTACTGAAGACATGACTTTTCTTCCAGGGCGGTGCTTGACCCAGGTAAGAGACACCTTACTGCAATCTCTTTTCCTGTAATTTCTACTGATCAATCTTTTTACTTTGTTGTAAAACACTGGACTACAATATGCTCCCAGATGTCTCCTTTGTGATATTCATGGGCAGCTGTGGTTCTCTACCTTGCATGCGCAGGTGAATCACCTGGAAATCTTGTTAAAATACAGATCCTGACGTAGCAGGTCATGGAGCCTTACATTCTGCATCTCTAACAAGATCCCCGGCCAGGCTGACACTCAAGGTCTATGGACCACACTTTAATTAGCAAAGCACTAGATCAGGCCAGTTGCCTGCTTTTGTCAGTGAAGTGTGATTGGAATACATCCATGCCCGGCTGTTTACCTGTTGTCTATAGCTGCTTTGGCACTGCAACAGTAGAGCTGAGTAGTTGCAATGAACACCTTGGGGCCCATAAAGCCTAAACACTATTTATTATCTGGCCCTTTACAGGGAAATGTTCTGACCCCTGTCCTAGATAAAGGACACTTAGTACTAAAACTAAAAAAGAAAGAAAAAAGATGAAATGGTGTTGTGTAGGGCTGAAGGAACTTGTATTATGACTTTCAATGAATAAGAGGAAAGTTCTTGTTTGCCAATAACAGCAAAAAAAAAAAAAGTGACAAGTTTTATGGAGACTTAGAGAAAATCATAGTCTGTGAGTGAATAGAGGACATAAAAATTCCAGAATTCCATGGTTCTAGAGGAGAGAATCAGTCCCTTAGAAAGTTCCTATACAGTCGAAAAGAAGAACTAGTAAAATTGTGTGTGTTGTCTGAAGTTGCTCATAAACTAGGTTCAGAAATATAAAAGTTTAGAAAGCCACCTTAGACTAGTTACAAATGACGTGCCTCTGCTCTTCACTACCTCATCATGGTTTCTGTAGCTGCTAAGAGGCTTCTTTTTCTTCAGTGGGAAACGCATAGCAACAATTCAAACTTCCCTTTCTGCATGACACAGCACCTTTTCAAAATTACTTTTCACAGGCAACATAACATCTGATCTTCACATTAATCCTCCAATGTGGGTAAACTGACTCAGTTTGACACAAAGAAGCAGCGATGTAGTCTCCTCTCAGTGAGCTCACAGTCATCGCAATGAACATCAACGTGGTGTAATAAATGCTAATAAAGAGGCAGGAGGAACACAGGACTGAGTCAGGGACAGGCGTGGGTGGTGGCTATTGCCACCCAGAATTTACCTTATACTGTTTAAACTGAGGGAGGGCATCGTAAGGAATGAGAAGATTGTAACAGCAAAAATGGTAACAGAACCAAAATCTGAAAAGAAAAAAAAAAGTCAATGATAGCATTTTACACAGAATGTTCTTATGAGGTAGAAATTCTCTTTATGTTGAGAATAAGAAAATTGAAGCTCAGAATTACTACAGATTAGTTACCGAAGATAGAATTCATATTGAAGTCTTCTAACTCCAAATCTTGGTTCTTTCTATTACGATATTAGCTTTTCGAGAATAATAGTTTTCAAGGATGATGACGTCACATGGGATTATAATGACAGTTACGATGATAATGATGACGAACTTTTATGGAGTGTGTTTTCTATGTGCCAAATCCTGTCTTTCAAAGGACTAGCACCAGTAGAAGGATGTTACCTATTAGAAAATTTCAGCTCAATGTGATTAAAATCTTTCAAATCTTTGGAGCTGCCCAGCAGAATAGGCTATGTCATAAATAATGAGCTTTCTCTTCCTTAAGGAAAGTGCCTACATTGAAGGTGAATGCACAAGAGGTTTAGCAACAGAGATGGCTTTGTGTTGGCTGAGAAGTCAGAAAGGATGACTTCTAGAATCCCTTCCAACTCTATTTCCTCCAAAAAGGTCAATGAATTTCCCAAGGCCACACAGTTATTAGCAGCTCAGCCAAAGCTAGAACCTACATATCCCAGATCGCTTTCCTCTACCTCCTTCTGCAATGGGACTATTAATATCAGATGCAGCTGATGGGACAATTGATGAAGGGCCTAGCATTGTATTCCTGGAAGTGGAATGGAGTTCGGTATGGGTATTAACCGTAAATAGTCATAATTCTCAGTGGAACCCTGTGAGGGACTTACTTACTGAACCTAATTTGAACAATTGGGAGATTTCCTCATTGCCTCACTTATTAAGACACCATTCTCCAATTACTTTTTGTGCCAGTTAGAATAGTTCTTCAGTCTTATTTCAGGTACCACTCAAACAGCATACATTATACTTTGGCCATATTTGATCGCTACTTCTTTTTCTAATTCAGATACCATTAAACACAGCTTCTTCTATCAGAGTAACTTAGCTATGGAATATGTATGAGGAAGCTGAGTGAATATGAAACAAGATACAGTGAAACCCCAGGGAATTATGTGATCTTTTATTTTATAGCATATTGTAATATTTTATGCTATCATGGATTCAGTCACATGTTTTCTTTATGGAATGAGCTATCAACCCAGTCCTCTTCCCAATAAAATTCAAAAAGCACTTACTTCAGATTTTAACTCTGAACACGGTTTCTACCAGGCATGTGAGTTGAAAAAAAAAAAAGGTATTCTGTAATGAACTTGGTAACTGTAATCTCAAAGGATTTTATACTCATGGAGATTTGCAAGCATGCAACAAACTGCTAAAGAAAAAAAAAACACTTTCTAAAATAGATGGCCAGAAGGAGTAGAATAGACAATAAGTACCACAGAAGGGGATACAATATTGGATGGAAATTTTAATAACAATAATTTTCATGATGAAGCCACATTATAGGTTGACTAGAACACCCCAATAATTGTTTTATTTATTCTGTCTTCACAGCAACCCATATGTGCATCAGCTGTCATGCCGTATAGTAATCGGCATGCAAGAACCATGTCCCATTGGAGTGACATCAGCTGGTCTAGGTGGCCACGTTATGACCTCAATCCTCGTTCCCTGTAATGCTTCTGTAATGCAAAACCTAATGATTTTTTTCTTTAACCTATATAGTCTCCAGAGGTGGTGCATCCGATTTAGCCTCTAAAGTAAGGTAAACAGTGTGGTTTAGAGAGGCCAGCACAGCAGGTTAGAAAGCAATAGAAACAGCTGTGCAGCCAAAGCAAGTGCTTAAGATTCCTTTTGAAACTGACTTCAGTTTTTAGTGTCGGAAAAAAATAAAATCAAAGGTACTGGTACTCCTTACCTTTATGCTAAATATAGATTTTCATAAATCAGTCAAACACAGCTATATGAGCTGGTTTATCTCGAGGTTAATCTCAGATGGGAAATGAATGTTTAATTCATTTTAGTCAAGTTAAGAGGAGGCAGATATACTACCTTTGTTTAATTGGAATCTAATTACAAAGAGCTCACCCATTCATTCATTTACTCATTCAGCAAATATTTAACTATCTGAAGCCTTTTTTTTTTTTCACTAAAGCAAAACTCACTAGAAAGTTCCATGCTGCATTTATTTTTTTTTTAATTTTAGACACTTGCTTAACTCACCAGTGGGGATACCCTTGCCTTGAGTGAGGAAATTTACATCAAAAATATTTGCCACCTATAACCACGTTCTAATGAACAAAATGCCAAATCTGTGCCTTTGGAATTCTAAATGACTTTGACATAATGGAGCAGCATTATAAATTAATTGAAGTCATCTGTAGGCCGGAAAACTTTCACCAATTAACAAATGGGCTTTGTCCCTAAATTAGTCATTTAACCCTCATCATGCCATAGGATTATTTTTTTTGTTTCTCAAGGTCAGTGGTTCTCAGCCTTACCTGTACAGTGGAATCACCTGGAGAACTTAAAAGCCACTGATACCTGGTAGTCACTCCCAGAGAGACTGACTTAGCTGGCCTGGGGCCAGGCCCAGGTTTATTTGAAGCACCCTACGCGTTTCAAATATGCGGTTAGAATGGAGAGCCACACTCTCACTTACGAGAACACAAATACGTATCTGATCACTTCCCTGCTCTGCCAACAACCTTGTGATAATTAAACAACCCTCGTGACTGCTGGGTGAACGCCAGACCCTCGAAGGTGGCTGTCCATGCCCTCAGGTCCCTGCCTCTGTCTCGCCCCCGCCTGCCTTCCCAGCACGTCAGCAGTGACCTTTCTATGCTGCAGGGCTTTGAACCTGTCACTCAACTCTGATGCTGGTCCTTGGACAAACTGTTCCCTTTACTGGCACACTCTCCCCCTGCTCTTCAGCTGGCCAGTTTCTCCTGGTCTTTAGTTGGACCGAAGTGTCACTGTCTTAAGTAGAACATTTGTGACCCTGCCCCATGACTCTCATCCTAAAACAGGTTTCCCTGCCATAGCTAACACCTAGCTCATTGGTTACCTGGTAACTTGCAGCGCTGAGGACAAGAGCCTTGTCTAGCTTCTGTACTGTTCCGTCTGCAGTACCTACCTAGCACAGCACCTGGCCCATAAGAGGAGCTCAGTGACTATTTGTAATTGAATCCATCAGGGTCCGGTCAGGAACAAGAAACTGTTACGACAGAAATTTGAACACAAAAACTTTTATATAAAAAAATGCCTAACTTTAGTGAAAAGTGATTAACTACTAAATGGGCTAAAGACTCATAGCAAATGTTGGGAACAGCTATACCCCTACTTAGTTGAAGGAGAGCACCCAGAAAAGAAGTAAAAATTGGGAAGAGCACTGACTCATTCCTGAGGCTGAGGCTGAGACCTCACCGGAGAGGGTACAACTGCAACCTGTTGAACAGCAGAAAGCTTCACTGGGTGCTGTGGGCCGGATCTCATCTGCAGGTCACATGTGGGGTGTGGGTGAAGTCCCTGGGGTGAAGCTGCCCACTGGGGTGCCAATAGATTGTAGGGGGTCTGCAGGAAGACTTCCACTGAGGTGCTGGAGAAGCTCACTGAACATTGAAGACCACCGGGCTGCCCACTCACCTCTGCACACTAGCAGCAGGGCAGCTGACAGAAGAAAGCACACAGGAAAATCCTCTTTGCTAGGCCTGCAGGGTCTCTCTAGCTCCCTCTATTGACAAAATCTAACCTTGAACCAGCTCTCAAAGGTGAAATGTTGATAGTGCTCAGCTCTGAACCACAGAGCAGCGGATTTGGAGCTGAAAGGAAATCATTTGATAACTAGCTCCGTGGATGGTGGATAGATGATAGATAGATAGATAGATAGATAATAGAAAATTGATAGACGATAAATAGGATGAGTAGATGAATGGATATAAAAATATAAATATCTCCAGTAAAAATAAAATATGAATCCCTTCACAAACATAAAAACCGACAGCATGTTCAAAAGAAAGGATGAAAGTTTGATATTCACTTCCTCCTATTACATGTTTTTTTTTGCTATTCACAGTTCAAAGCCCATACCATACTGATGATTGCCATTTCATCTATCCTAATTACAGTTGTACCTCTCTCACCACAGTACAAGTTACTGAAAAGCCATGTAACTTGACAAAAGCAAATCTTGGATTAGCAATTTGGTGGTTTTGTTTACCTGCAAGATGGACACTGAATCCCTTCAATTCCACTTTTCAAGAGATTCTGGTAGCTATGCTGCAGTACGAAAGTATAAATCATAGGAAATAAATTAATTAGGCTAATGCTTGTCATACTTTCATATCATTAAGAATGTTTGAGTGCCAAATGAAAGCTTTGATGCAAAAATTAGAGCACAGAATTGTAAGATTCTTTTAATCCTTGATCAGTGCTTATAACTTCTGTGGAATATCAATTGTGGCAAAGAATCCTTAGGCTTCTGCTATACTTAAACTTCTGCTTTATTTAATAAGCAAATAGTGAAAATAAAATGCACACAGCCGGAAGATGACTTTTTAGCTGGTGTCAGGGACTGAATAAAGAACACTCCCTTCTAGCTTATGCTTTCATACAACCAACTACATGACTCAGAATCAAGTGAATTTCTGGAAGCAATTAAATTTCCTTAAAAACACTCATGCACTTCTGTAGGTACAATTAATGGCACACCCTTTTTGGAAACCTTTCCAAGGAACAATTAAACAATATGCATAAAGAAGTAATCTGACATATAGAAAAAGCTCTATTCTAAAGATTTCTGCCGCGCAATATTTACAGGCTACTCTCATTACATCAAAAGACCCAACTGACCAAAAATAATAAAATTGAGGTGCCATTTCATGATACACATTCACACAGGCATTAAAGATGATATGTAAAAGACTTTGAAACAGCACAAGGAAATGATCATTTTATAACAATCTTGTGTTAAATGGGGGAAAAGTGGATACAAAAGCATGTCCCTTCTATAATCACAACTAAAAAGTGCATGGGAGAAAGCTGGGCAGGCTTTGTAAAAATATTTTCTATAGAATAATTTTATAGAAATAAGAGATACTAGATGATAAAGGAAGTACATTTTAAACTTTGGTAGACTGCCAAACTGTCCTCCAAAAAGGTTTTGCAACACACTCAACTTTTCCACTCACAGTGCATTGGCCATACTTACTCCATGTACTCTAACAGACATGGATAAGGTTTCTATGAGGAGAAATAGCTTTTAGATTTTACTTCAAAACTTCCAGAGCGCAGCCTAAAGTCAATACCCATCTTTGATAAGCTGAATAAAGACAGTATAACTGTCTATTGCTTTCAGAGCTCCCATATAGACTGAGAGTAAAAGATCACGTCTGGGGTGTCAAGTTGTATTTAATTCATCCAATCACCATATTTAGTTGAGCAACTATATGAGGTCTGATAATTGAGTTAGCAAACTCATCCTAGAAAAAGTGCTACATACCTCGTTGCTGAATATCACTACAGTCACTTTTGAAGTACTCCCCTTAGGAAGCTATGCACCGATGCCAGTGCCTAGTCCACCCTTCAAAGAAATTTGAAAACTCTTTTTCTGGAATGGCCATCAGAGCTGTCGTCATATTACCCTGGATGGGCTGAATGTCATCATAATGTCTTCCTTTCAATATTTCCTTTATCTTTGGGTAAAGAAAAACATCATTGGGGGTCAGATCAGGTGAGTAGGGAGGGTGTTCCAACACAGTTATTTGTTTACTGGCTAAAAACTCCCTCACTGACAGTGCCGTGTGAGCTGGTGCATTGTCCTGATGCAAGAGCCGTGAATTGTGGGCGAAAGGTTCATGTGGTCTAACGTTTTCACTCAGCCTTTTCAGCATTTCCAAATAGTCAACTTGGTTAATTGTTTGTCCAGTTGGTACAAATTCATAATGAATAATCCCTGTGATATCAAAAAAGGTTCGCAACGTCACTGCAACAAGTTCGCGAACTTACTTGTCAGACTTTGTATGTACAAATTGCTAAATGAAAAGCTAGGGGGTGGGGAGACAGAAAAATAAATCAGAACTGAATTCTACCCTGACATAACACACAGTCTCATACACATAAAGGACTGAAAGTAGGCAGGTAAGTGCCACCAGGGAGGTAAAGAGCCTACAGGCATTCGCTATGATTTGGGAAGTATAGAAGATGGGCGGTGGGCAGTAGTCATTCTGCCTGGGAACCTGGAAAATCTCTTGCTACAAGTGTAAAGGGAAAAATGGCAGAGCATGAAGGATGCAGTTCTTCTGTTTTCACCTTTGTTTTTGAAAATGATAAACCTCCAGCGACACTTAAATTCAGGTATATTTGCCATTGCCCACCTTTCAGTAATACGATTATGTTTATTGAGCAACTATCACATTCCAGACATGATATTTGACTCTAGGAATAGATACATTAGATAAAAAGACAAAATGAGATTTAAAAAACAGTGTTCCTAATCTTAAGCTGTTTAGATTTATACTCTAATAAAAAAAGAAAATCCAAATAATCACAAATCAAAATTCAGAGGAAATACTTAGGAGTGAAATAGCTAAATTATATGGTATGGTAGATGTTATATTTAACTTTTAAGATATTTCCAAACTGTTTTCTACTAGCTATGTAGTAATATCTTATTTTCATTTTAATTTTCCCTAATGACCACTGATACTGAGCATCTTTTCATGTGCTTATTTGTCATCCCAATATTTTTTTTTGTAAAGTATCTGTGCAAATCTTTTTCCTATTTCTTTATTGGGTTGTTTGTTTTCCTGTTATTGAGTTTCAAAGGTTCTTTATATATTCTGGATAAAAGTCCATTTTCAGATATACACTTTGCAATTATTTTCTCCTCATCTATGGCTTATCTTTTCATCCTCCTAACTTGTACATGAATATTCACAGCAGCTTTATTTGTAATAGTCAAAGACTACAGACAATACAAACTTGTTTTTATTAACAGGTGAATGGATACACAAACTGTGGCATATCCACACAGTGGAACAATACTCAGCAATAAAAAGAAATGAACTACTGGCATATATGACACTGATGAATCTCAAAACAATTATGCTGAGTATAAGAAGCCAAATTTTCAAAAAAAACACACACACATTTCCCTTAGCATAATAATCTCAGGCTCCATCCATGCTGTTGCATATAGCACTATTTCATCTTTTTTATGGCAGAATAGTATTCCATTGTATATCTATATCACATCTTCTTTAACCAATTATCTATCAAAGGATACTTTGATTGCTTCCATAGCTTGGCCACCATAAATAAAGCTGCAATGAACATCGAAGTACATAGAAATAAGTCAGACAGAAAAAGTCAAAATCCTATGATTTAACTGGTATGTGGGATATAAAACTGAAAGCAACAAAGGAACAAGACAAAGAAAGAAAGAAACAAAAACTCATAGACACAGACAACAGTTCAGTGGTTACTAGAGGGTAAAGGGGGAGGAGAGGTGGTAGATGAGGGTAAGGGGGATCAAATATATGGTGATGGAAGGAGAACTGACTCTGGGTGGTGAACACACAATGTGATATATAGAGGATGTATTATAGAAATGTACATCTGAAACCTATGTAATTTTATTAACCATTGTCACCCCAATAAGTTTTAATTAGAAAAATAATAATACTTAGTAAATTACTCTGTATATAAATAATACATAGTAAATGACTCTTTATATAAAAGTCTTGAAAATTCAAAGTAGTCTGTGGTGGCAGAAAGCATACCTGTGGTTGCTTGGGGAGGGATTGGCAGAGGGATTACAGAAAGACACATGGAAACTTTTGGAGCAGATGGATATGTTCATGACCACGACAGTTAGCCATAAGTCAAAATTTACCAGATTATACAGTTTAAATATGTATGTCAGTTATACCTCAGTAACTATTAAGAGTACAATTTGGAGGAAATGACAATCTAGATAATTCCAGTTGCTATAGAAGCTCAGAGAAAGGGCTTCTGGCCTTGATGCTTGGGTCACGGGAGGCGTCCTGACAGAATGGCACCCAAGCTGAGCACTGAAGAAGGAGCAGGACAGGAAGGGCGCACCGGCCTCCCCCTCTGCACCCTGAGCACCAACAAACCTTATCATCATCCATAGCTCTTGCTCCTTGAGTTATGGGCATTTCACCTCAGAGTCATTTCCAACACAATAACAGTACTCCAAGTAGGGGATAGCATTGGATGAGAGGTAAAGTTTATTTGCCATCCCTGAAATGGGAATTATTCTGGTAAAGAAGGGGTTCAAGGATTTTGGAATATTCTGTTTCAATTCTGGATCCCTCTTGTCCCATCACGAAACGTGTGCTGGTTGAGGTCAGGTCCACAACTGTTGCTAGGGGCTCCTCCTCTCCGGTGACACCCTCCCTTATCCTTATAGGGTGGGATTTCCTAAAGGAGGCTAGGGCAGGAATTCCCAGGCGAGTCATTAATAGGTGTCGGGGTGTCCTCAGGAGAGGGCAAGCTCAGAGCAGAGTAGAGCAGGAGAGCAGCTGAGCAAAGACTCAGCCTCAGCTGGACCTTGTTTGTCTCACGCCCCGGGAACTCTGGAACAAACACCGCGCAGCAGAGTTCCTCTCACCTTGGCGTCCTGGGGTAATCAGTCATGGGTTGAGGGCTGTGGGAGGGGCGTGGGTCTCGAAGGGCAATAACTTTCCCTCCAAGGTGGAAGAAGTGATAAGCGGATCTGTGAGCTGTTAGCAGCCAATACTCAGGTCTTGCTGGCGCGGGGGACCAGCCCGGAAAAAGGGATCTGGGCTGACACCAACCTTTTACCACAGTAACTCACCCTTTTCCCCTTCTCATATTCTGACCATTACCTTTTAGAACAGGGATCCCAAATGCCTACAAGAAGAGGCATGTAAATGAATGAGGTGGCTGTAGGTACAGAGGAGTATGTCTTTAAGAAAAAAAAAAATGCAAGTGCAATAATCAATAAAACTCAGGTGACATTGGCACCAGGTAGAGAACAGGGGGAGACAGACTGGGCAGCTGGAGAACAAACGCAGCTCTGGCCTGTGTTTTCATACAGCAATATGGATCCAACATGGGTGGGTCTCCCAAAGGTTTAAGAAAAGCCAACAATCTTAATTTTAATGTCAAAGTTCCCCCAATTTCTGACCATTGGCCACCATTAACATAATAATAATTTAAAAAACTTTATTCACAGGTCAGTGTTAGCCCATGAGTAACCAATATGCAATCGCAACTTTAAAAATAATATGAATATAAATACAGTTTCTCTCCACAAAAACTTTCCCCCGTTTTCAGTCCAAAATTAGTAAGTAGGCAGTAACAAACAGGCATCCTTATTCCAGTGTATTACAGAGACCTAAAAATCAAATGTAGTATGAAATGTAGAATAGAGACAGAATGTTAGGGGAAAAAAAGTTGCAAAGCATACCAGAAACTCTCTGCTCACCCAAGAGAAATTCTGGGCAACCTAACTTTATGGTGGGATAGGAGACCGCTTTGAAAATCTGATTGAAACCTCAGACCCTCTTCTCAGAAACACGTGCAGAACATGTGGACATGCACACATACAAACTGACATGCAATTCCTCAGGCTTCCTGGACACTTGGAAGCCCATGGCTGGACCCCAGCGTAAGAGCTCCTGACAGAAAAGTAAGAAGAGTAAGACAAAACGCCAAAGATCAAGATGCATCACAGGAAGGAAAGCACCTGCAGCTTCTTCCTCCTCCCTTCACGAAGAAAGGTGTGAACAGCTGGTATCAAAAAGCTTCCGGGAACGGAAGCCCCCTCCAAGGATGAGGATAGCACAAATGGTGACGATGCTGAGGAATGAGGCTGTAAAAGCCCTGGGTACCATGCCTTCTCGTGAGGCCTGGAGGATGGCTCCAAGAAGGACCAGCTTCTAACAGCACCAGTGAAGGAATGATGCTGTAGGCTGCCTAGAAGCATGAGGGGGATCTACTCCCTTAGGAAGCTGCTGGTTGGATGTTTATTCCACTTCTGAACGCTAAATAAGTCAATTTGTAGAAACTCTTTGTTAAGAGATATTGTTAGGGGTGAGGAGAAAGGAGTCTGGTCCGGCCCAGCCATGTCTGTGACGTGACGCTAGTGCTACCCTCGGAGGTTGTCATGGCCACTCCAGAGTCAGTAGCCAACACAGAACAAAGGGTGCCACTAAGTTCACTCCAACATCTGGAGCCTGTGTGTGCCTTCCCTGGAGAGGAGCTGCAAAGTGTGTCCTGATGCAAACATTTTCTCTCACTGGCCATGGGCTTGGTTTTTCTGTGCCTCCATTTTGTAAAACCCAGCTGCAGTGGCCCTAGAACAATGTACTAAATGCAAGGCACAGAGCCATGGAAAGAAAGGGTTCTGTTCTTGTAATAGCAAGGAATGGGTCACAACTTGGTTGGATGTGCTGGGAAAGCCATGGTGTTACCTGGCGACTCTACAAACGGGCTGCTGCCTCCGGTGATGCAGGAAGAGGTATCCTCTCGGTTCAGGTGATATCACACCACGCCTTTTCCTTTAAAAGGTGGCAACAAAAGCCCCCCTCTTGTTAGTGTTAGAAAAGCAGAGAATCTTCCTCATTGTTTGGTGTGTCCTCATTGAGACCCAAACATATAGATTTGCTTGGGCTCTTTAATTGTGGAAGCAATTTTAAACTCTGTCAACACTGGCCTTATTAACCCAGCTGGTGTTCATTTGCACAGTTTTCTACTCAGCTTCAGTGTTTTCCTTTGCATTAAACAGGACTTGATTCCTTATTCCAAATCTTACCACCATCCGCTGAGAAGACACACTTTTTATTAGCGACAACCTGCATGGTATGTAGATGAGCTCATGGAGATGAATTGAAATCCCTCAGGAGGTGGAATGATGTAGCTTAAAGTAGCCCACATCCCACACATCTGCCTGTATCTAGAGGCCAGAGCCGTTAGAGGACATGCAATTCACAGTGTGTTTCAATACTGTGTGGTTCTAGTCCCAGTAAATACAACTCCTGACAGTCACCTGTAATTGATTACCCTGCCTTGTCCGGCAGCATCTATGGTTTTTATTTGTAATGAAATTGAGAACTCGATTCTCAGCAACCTCCCTGGGTCTCTTTAAGGCTATTTCATAAAATTAAAGTTTTTCTCCTCTAAATACTAGCCCCCCCACACCCGAAGTACAAGGGTCTGAATCAAGCTCAGATTGGTAACTGACTAGGAGGCATTTGTCTACATGTATTCCGACTGTGTAATTGAGGGAGTGAAGATAAACTAGCATTTGTTGAGCACTTATTATGTATACGCCCTCTTTGAGGGACTTTAAATAAATGCAGTCTTGTCCATTTTTATTCACCTCAAAGGAAGGTGCTGCTCTCAGCATCTTGCAGCACAATGAAAACTCAGAAAAGTTTACCTCATCACTGAGCTAGTTAGGACACCAATGAAGGGGTCAGCTTAAAACTTTGCTCCGCTTCTTCCTAGCTCTCTGACCTGCCATGGAGTTGCTTTCCTCAGGCCTCATGTGGAAACGCGGGATATGCGTGGTAGTAGCAGTAGTGTAGCTACTGAATGCAGAAGTGCTTGGCACCCTGTCAGGCACATAAAGGTAGTTCCTTCCTCAGAGATTTCGCTTCCTAAAGCTCACGGGCTGTGTGTGCGTGTAGTACGTGTGACCTTGAAACCATGGCGCAGGAAACTCATTCGTGACTGGCTGAACATGTATGACCTGGGCAGTCCATTTTTCATTCTCTACCTCCCTATTTTGAACATATGTGCCTCTCCTTGCTTTTCTATATTCTTACCCTCTTCTCTCCTCTATTTTTCTACTTCCACTCTTTTCCCTACCAAATGTTTCCTCCTGCCAGACTGTCGACTTACCCCGCCCACCCCCGCCCCAGGTGGGGACGCTGTTCCCAAAGCATCTTTGTGACGTCCACAGTAGGATCCTGAACTGTCCTGGCATCATGACACCCTTGAGAGGCAGCTGGCCTTTGTGGAAGGCTGAACCCCAGTTACATACTAGGACGTGTTGTCAAAACCCTTGGTAGCTTTTTTTGTGTCTCTGAAACCACTTCATTACATGTGTACAACCGTCCTTTAAAAAATGGACTGTACTGATTTGAGAGGAAGGTATCAGACCTACACATTCCTCCTTCATCCATTCAGACCATGAGGACAACAGCATACTGACACCCTGAGGGCGGCCGATCGTCACACGTGTGACTTCTTCTGGCTCCACTCAATTACTGCAAGCACTTTGTTTCTCTGAGTATCGATATGCAATTTTCCATGCCTGTTTCCCTTTCTTGGTCTTTGTCTAGTTATTGGCTGGAAAATCAATGTATGCACTCTACTCTTTCACCTCATGAATCTGAGAAAATTGAGGAAACTAAGACATCTGTGGCACAGTTCCTGTAAATGCTGAAAGGTCTAGTTGCAATCAAAGGCCAGTGTTTACCATGGCCTTGTGTTCCATTCTGTCTCCAAAATAACATCAATGATGGTGGCGAGCATACGTGGGGTGCTGTCTATGTGTCAAGGACGGTGCTAAGTCATTTTTACAACAACCCGGAGAGGCTGACATTATCCTTATTTTACAGATGAGGAAACTGAGATTAAGCAGCCTTGTCAAAAACAAATATAAATTGAAAGGGAATAAGATATATTTTAAGGAGCAGATACATGAGATATTACAGTGGAAAGATGGAGGGCCTCAGACCAATAATCCTAAATTTAAATTCCAGGCATTCACCAACTGATATCTAAGGAAAGTTGCTTCACCTCATGAAGCCTCAGTGTTCTCATCCCTAAAATGGGAATGATAGATCCTATTATACAGGGATTCTTGCAGGAGTCACTGTGAGGAGTAAACTAATAAAGAGGAGTCTAGACCAACTAGAACTTCTGCAAGTTCTTATTATAATACTTTCCCTCCCTTATGCCATGAGCACACCTCATAAAGAATGTGAGATGCTACACATATTGTCACACACTGTGGTTGTGTCATCATATAACCCAGAGAACTGGTCCTCCAGAGTCACGTTCACGGCTATGAGCTAACCAACATTTACAATATGTATTTACTACCTAGACACCCTTGAGTGCCACTAGAGTCTCATGGAGATCTCTCAGTTCATAGACCATTGGCCCAAGTATTCATTAAAAGCTAATAAGGTATGTTTTGTCAGTTCTGTTGCCATGCGTGAGTACTAAGTCTTGGCACAACTAACCTCCTGGCAACATTTTTTCTAACTCATTACATTATTTCTACAGTGGATTTTTAACCTACATCTGTTGTGTTTTTTTAAGAGTGAGAGTGAGTCAACTCCAATCACCCATCTCCCTTGCAGTGATTCTGGTTGTCCACACCGGGCTACCCACACCACACACGTCCTGCACTGAGGTGATACTCAGGCGGAATCTCTATTCACAGGCAAATTCACACCCTTGAAAATAATGGCTTAAAATAGGAGTGCTGACACCACCTTAACTCAAACAGCACAAATGCAGGGCTGTAATTTTCTATGCTATTTAATCTCCTGATACAAAAACCACTACCGCTCCAGGGAATTCTTCATCCAGTCCAGGGGGAAAAAAAAATTCTCTCAAGGATGTAATAAGTTAACAAACCAAATTAGCATGTAGTAGGGTTTTGTGGCTCTTATCATCTACATTAACCTCGGGGCTCTCCAAGGCTAATATCTTTAGTTGTGCTGTTTTTTTGCTTGTTGTCTCCAGACCACTAACCTTATTTCTCCACCGGGGAGACGAAAGCTCTGCTCTTTGCAAATCTGCCTCTGATTCTCGTTCTTTTTGGTGGAGCTAAGCCTTCTGTTTCCAAGGTCAAATGAGCTAAGCCCCTTCCGAAAGGGGCTTACTTCTGAATGACACAATAAAGGTCTACTCTTTTTAGCAGACCCTAGCAGGGGTATCATTAAAACGTTTTTCCGCCATTTGACATAGAACTTTCTTCTCCATCCACATAGTGGATCTCAGAAGAGACACGTGGAGCAGCAGCGCCACCTGCTGGTCTTCCCTGCATGCATTTTGCTGCGGCGTTGCCTTTGGGTCCCTGTTTTTGCATCAGAGAATCAAGACCCCTCACTTTGGGATTGTCACCCACATACAGGTCGAAAACTGGAGTATCTTTAATATCTTTTCTTTTTACTCCCCTGCCTAATGAGATGCTTTATCTTTACTTTGACACGGAGGGGAAGTGAGAAAGCCAAAACTGCAACTAGACAAAACGTTTTTTGTTGACTCCTCGTGGCATCTTTTCGCAGCGCCTGTGGGTATTCCTGTTTCTGATGTCATGTTGGCTGATCAGAGGCCTATCTGCTTAGCTGACACTATGGTACACGGTCAGCTTCTGCCGCTGTATCAGAGTGAGAAAACAATGGCCCAGTAAGTGATTTTTACCTGATGCAGAAAAGTCTGTTTTCCCTTAACTTGCAAGAAAGCTGCCTAACAAATATAACATCATGACCAAAAATGCCTCTAAATAGGAATTACAAAATAGAAACAGTTAAGCCACTATGGATGGCTTAACGGATCAGTTGGAACAGCAGCTTGGCTGGTGCTGCCAAGGAGGCCAAGGTCATGAATCTGATACCAAGGACAAGTTTAGAAGAGCTCTGTTCCATAGAGAGGGTGCAATGACATTTGTGGATGCAAGGTGCCTCCATGTATATATGCTGTCCCTTTTAAATCTAACAACTAATCAATGTGGTAGGCATCGTTACATCTACTTACAGATGAGGAAACTTCCCAAGGTAGCTAGCCAGTAAGTGATGACTTGGAATCAAATCCAATCTGTCTGGATTGACACCTTGTGTTCTCAACACCACAAATAGGTCCATATGCCTAATTGGCCATCTTGAAAAAGGTCTGCTAGTCACAAGAGGAGCCGCATGAGGATGCTGAAGGACGTTTACAAAGCCTAGTCTAATTATACAGAAACAACTCCAGGCGCCTGCCCCCGGTGATATATAGTATCACCTTCATCAGTGACAGAAAAACACGTAAATATCAGCTACAGCATAGGAAGTTATAATGTGCCTTTCCCAGAGGAAAAATTACAAGGTGTTCCAAAACCCACAATGAAGCGGACCACATTATATAATTTTCATATCCAGAAAAATAAAGAAAAAGATGTTTCACCTTCTCAAGGTTTTGAAGGGACATATTGCTCTAGAAGACTAAGTATTTTTCACAAACAAATGTATACAAACCCATTTGGAAATCAGAACTGTCCCCACCACTGCATTGAAACAGCTCCTTCCAAGTCACCAAAAACCTCCACCACTCAAATGCAATGGTCAGTTCTCTGTCTCCAACAGCTCAGAGAGGACAAACAATCCCCCAAGGTCACAATGGACTAGGCCACCTCACTCCTGTCTCCTGGGGAAGTGCACTCCCTATGACAGCAGGCAGGCTTTTAGATAAGCTTACTGCACCTTCTCTGTGACATTTTAGATATATTTTATAGCTTTTTACATTATAAAACAATACAAATACAGATGCCAAAATTGTATGCAGTAAAGGATGAGTAGGAACATAAAAATCACCCATAGTCTGACCACTCAGAGATGACCGTTGTTAGTATTTTGGTGTATTTGTGTGCTGTGTGAGAGAGAAAGAAAAGGGAAGAGAGAAGGAGGAGAGAGGAGAGACGGGGGAGGGGGAAACGGAGAAAGGAGAGAGAGGGGGGAGACAGAAAGAGAGAGAGAAAGAATGAGAAAAATGTTTTCTTTTTCTGTTTGGGATTTTCCTCATGTATGTATATGTATGCTGAACATGCTATTCCTATAACATATATCGTCATACATATCAACATAGAGAAAATGTTTTAATCTTATCAGCTAACACCACAATTCCATGAAAGGAGAGACTTGGAAAAAAACCTTTGTGAAGTGTTTGGGCAGAAAGTAAGCCCCCACCTCTCCCTACTCAAAGTAAGAACCAAGGCTTTGTGGCACAGAGGCTTCAAGGAAGAAGGAAATTTTTGAGACAGAAGGAAGCATCTGGAGCTTATGAAGGTAATTCAGGAAGTAGACAGCTGCAAGAAACCATAGACAAGGAGGAGACAGGGACCCACTGTGAGGGCAGAAAGCCGCACCACACACCAAGGCCAACCAGAACTTCCGCTAAAGTCTCGTAAACTCTTTGGCACTTGCATGAGTTGGAAGATGAAACTGGATAAGAGATGAGGTTCCCATGCAGAATAGGACACAGGCAGCATAAAAAGAAGCCAGAACCCAAAGCATTGAGGCGGTTTCATTAGATCTCAAAAGTTACAGGACTCCCGGCTGACACCTGACTTGCCCGTGGCTCAGGTTACACAGTTTTTGCAGGTTTTATGTGCTTTCATTCCCCTGTGCTCAGTGGTCGATTGCTGTTCCAATACTTGTCTTCATAAGCCTTCCCAAGAGATTCTAAAGACCGCCCCACCTTTCACTCCTGCTTCCTTCGTGGAGGTCTGATGGCTCTGGTCTAGGATAAGTGCCATATCGGGGTTGGGAGAGACATTGGTTGTGCTTGCACAAAGCAGCAAGGTGTGGAACAAGGAGACTTGTTCACTGAAGGCTTCTGACAGCTAAAAGACCTTCAGCTGAGGTTGCTGAGAGGAAAACATCTCCAAAATGTGGCAATACTTACTGTGTTATATATAGTAAATAGGTGAGTCATATGTGGAGAACTGGGAATCCAGAATTTTAAAAACCTATCAAAATCTCAGGAGAGATTCTTTTCCCTGGAGCTAAATAATACCCAGGTCTCTTTCCATCTAACATATGTGTGTTTGTGTTTTTGTGTCAGACAAGTCATTAACAAGTAGAGATTGACATTAAGGGACTAAGGGGGTCTTGAAATATTTCAGGTGTGAGATATGAAGAGCTTGAGTTAGGATGTGCAGTAGAGAAAAAGAGGTGTATATAAAAGATGCTATGAAGGAAAATAGAACTTTGTGAGTGACCAGTTGTAAAACTATGGAAGAACGAGGAATGAAATATGACTCCCAACTTCTCAGCCTGGGAGCTGAGAATGAAGACCAGAAGTAGAGAAGGAGGGGAGCCTGGTTTGGATGGGGGAGCTGAGTTTGGTTTATTATGATTGAGGTTCCCAGCTAAGGCCTGTCAGCCAGTCGTCAGGTGGCAGCGTGGGACTGAGGCTGAGAAGAGAAGTCAGGGCCAGAGCTACAGGTTTGGAAAGCTTCCGTGTGGGTCAATTGAAGTCAACGGAGTGGATGAGACTCCAAGGGAGGGCGTGTGAAGCCCAGGCCATTGCTCCGTAACACAGTGGGCTGACTTGAACCATGCGCTTCTTGTTTTCCCTTTTCAAAGAGTTGTAAACAAAAGCCATGGAGGGGCTTAGGAGATTTTCATTTCACTTCATGTGAGAGCAGTCTAACTACAGTTCACGGATTTCTGAAGGCTGTATTAAGACGATACAGACAATCTGATCAAAACTGCAGGACAAAGGAAGAAATCCCTGTGTGTGTGTAATCACTGTTTTCATTTTACTTTTTATTTATTTATTAAATTTATTGGGGTGACATTGGTTAGCAAAATTATATAAGTGTCAAGTGTGCATTTCTATAATACATCATCTATATATTGTATTGTGTGTTGTGTGTTCACCATCCAGAAATCTTTAAATGTAGAGCCCTTGGGCATTATTTGGATCCTCTACCAAAAAAAAAAAGTACCCTTTAGCAGAAGCTAAAAGCATCATTTGGTCCTCTTGCTTCTGACCCTAACCTAAAGAAAGAATTTAGAATGCCAGAGGGAAGTGCGTTGTTCTTTAAGCAAATGGAAGCTTCTAGAACCCCAGAATCATCTCTCTTTAACAGATAAAAAAAGGAATATAAGTGAAAGGCACAGCAGAGATGGAACTTAAGAAGGTCAAACATTATTGGAGCGAAGCTTTAGAGCTTACTGTCATGAAGGCCTCTGAGAATATAAATTCAGAGTGTTTGCTCTGGGAGTTATAGGGGGAAATTACATGTGTCTGAAAACAACATCATGGGCAGCAGTGTCTGATTCTACCAGTGAGTCAATAATCATATGCATCAACGTTCTCACAGTGAACCTAAGGCATATAGTATATCTTTACAAATGCCCTTTCAAAACTTCTATTTTTCCTTTAAAAATGGCCCTGCACCCCTAAATTATATTGCTCTAAATATGGACCTCCTGAATCAGAATCCCTGGGATGCTTATTCAAAATGTGAACTCTTCTAGACCAGATTGATCTACTCATTCTATGTTTTCAACAAGCAATTCATGGGATCTCTTTATATATTTAAGTGTAAGAAATGCTATTTGAGGGCCGGCCCGGTGGCTCAGGCGTTTGGAGCTCCGTGCTCCTAACTCCGAAGGCTGCTGGTTCGATTCCCACGTGGGCCAGTGGGTTCTCAACCACAAGGTTGCCAGTTCGATTCCTAGAGTCCCACAAGGGCTGGTAGACAGCACCCCTTGCAACTAAGATTGAACACGGCACCTTGAGCTGAGCTGCCGCTGAGCTCCCAGATGGCTCAGTTGGTTGGAGCGTGTCGTCTCAACCACAAGGTTGCCAGTTCGAGTCCTGCAAGGGATGGTGGGCTACACCCCCTGCAACTAGAAAACGGCAACTGGACCTGGAGCTGAGCTGCGCCCTCCACAACTAAGACTGAAAGGACAACTTGAAGCTGAACAGCACCCTCCACAACTAAGATTGAAAGGACAACAATTTGACTTGGAAAAAAGTCCTGGAAGTACACACTGTTCCCCAATAAAGTCCTGTTCCCCTTCCCCAATAAAATCTTTTAAAAATAATATAAATAAATAAAATAAAAAGAAATGCTATTTGAAAAAAATTCTTGCCTTCCAGAGACTCTGAGCCCCAGATATTGGAAGGGAAATCCAGTTTCCCCTAGTCCTTTAGCTCAAATTGGCATAATACACATTAGCTACTATACAAAGTTATGGGAACAGAGTAACTCAGTAGGCTCAGTTTCTCAGACTGAGTGAGTGTAATCTTAGGTCTAGAAAAATTTTGAAATCCTTCAGTTTGTTTGGCTGATTCTATTATGGGCTCTGCCAGGGAAATTCTAGAAATAACTGACATTATGTCCCATCAATATATACATACATACATATATACACATATACTTGGAACAAAGATATTACATTTCGGAGCTTTCCTAAATAATGGTGCTAGTGGTGTGTGTGTGTGTGAGTGTTTGTGTGTGTGCTTCCATTTCTATTTTTAATAAAGTACATTTATAATTTTATTTTTATACAAGTTACTGGAAAAGAGCAAAAAACACCATTTGAAGAAAGGGACGCAGAAAAAAATGGAAGGTGGATAAACAAACTAAATAGCCATTGAAATCAGACATTTCCAACCCCGTAAGAAAAAACACAAAGCAATACAGCCCTCTTATCCTGGCTCCCAGGTACACATACTAGTAGGTAGATCTGCCGAAGAATACCTGGGGTTTTGTCTTTTGTGGTTTTTTTTTTGTTTTTTTTCCATTTCCAAACTTACAAAGCTCAAGCCTTTTTTTTAAAACAAAAATTTTTTCCAAATAAGGTAGCTTTTCACAAAACGATTCCCCCTCCTACATCTCTGTCCCCAGTGTCAGTAAGCCATAGAAGCTGCTGTTTTCCAGAGCTGTCATTGTATTCCATAACAAAGCACCGTTCCCTTAGCTGAGCTGAACACTAGAAATGCTTTCAAACGAAAGCTTTCAAAGAATCTAGGCTTTTTTTTTACCTTTAGCTATGGGGTCTGACTTAAGCAATTTCCTTCCTTCTCTTGATTGAAGCTCATTTTAAGATTAAAGAACAGGAACTGTAATCCCAATTCTCCTTCAAGGATTCTGGGAATGATAAAAACAGTTTCACTTGATTCTTGGGCAAGTCATCCATGTTGTCTCAGGACATCAGTGGATATAGAGGCATCTGGGAGCCAAGCAAACCCAGTGACCACACAGCAATAAGTCACTGGGTCAGCAGTAGAAAGGCTGGGATCTTTCATCAAAAGCTTGATGGAAGACTGTATCCAGGATGCTTTAGAAAGTTATACTATGGGCAGCCATAACCAGATCTGGTAATTTAAGTCTCTTAACCCATTGACCATATTTGTGGACCAAATTGTCACGGAAGCGGCAAAATCTCTTCCTTTCTCCTAAACCTGCCCTTCTGGTGGTTCCTAGAAGTCAAATGCTTTATCAAATCTCTAGGAGTTATTTGTGCTGATTTCTTTGTATATGTACATTTAATTCTATAACAAAAACTTAATATCTAATGATATACCAGGCACTGTGTTATGCATTTGGAATTTAAATAAAAGAAGCATGAATCATGTATTCTCAAGTAACTCGCAGGTTTGTGGGGAAACTAGCAACCTTTGTGTCATCCTCCAGTGTTCAGCGCAGGCATTACCTCTCATGGGAAGTCTTCCTGGATCTATAAACCTGTGGTCAGCAGAACTCTAAGATGGCCTCCAAGATCCCAGACCCCTGGTGCATAAGCCCCTCCCCTCGAATGTGGGCAGGACACACTCATGGGCCATAAATATGGTGGCATGTCACTCTTGTGATTACAGTATATTATTTGGCAATAGTGAAGAGATTTTGGAGATATAATTAAGGTCCCAAATCAGCTAACTATGAATTAATCAAAAGGGAGGTTGTCTTGGGTGGGCCTGACTTAATCACATGCAAACCCTTCAAAAGAGGGACAGGACCCTTTCTGAAGGGAAAGATCCTTCTGCTGGTCTTAAAGAAGTAAGCCGCCATGTTGTGAGGGGGCCACATGGCAAGGAACTGTGAGTGTCCTCTAGGAGCTGAGAGAAGCTCCTGTCTGACAACCAAAAAAAAAAAACAGACCTTAGTCCTACAACCACAAGAAACTAAACTCTGCCAACTAGCACGTGAACTTGAAAGAGGACCCTGAGCTCCAGAAAGGAACAGAGCCCATCCAACATTGTGATCGCAGCTTTGGAAACCCCGAAGCAGAGGATCTGGCTAAACAGTGTCAAGACTCTGGGCCCCCAAAAGCTGTGAGATAATAAATGTGTGTTGCTTTAAGCTGCTACGTTTCTGGTAACTTGTTTTATGAAAATAGAAAATTAGTACAATGCCTAATTCCAATCTAAAACGATGCTATGAACAAGAATGAAGATGAAGGGAGATATGGCCACAGGGCAGAAGGCAGTACGTATGGAGAATACGGTCACGAGCTGTCAGGAGACCTCAGCTCTGGTCCTGGATCTCCTTTAATTCAATGAAAGATATTGGATTTATCATATTATCTCTGTGCATTTCCCCCTCCCAGTTTACTCACACATAAAATGAAGTAGTTGAACCAAATAAACTTCGAGACCCCCGCCAATCTCCAACACCCTATGAAACCATCCTCTATTGCATGGGTCACTCACCTTCCATCCCCATGACACCAAATGGTAGCTCACCATCAGCTTTCCCAAGCCCCTGAGGGACAGGTACTCACGAAGATGAACTTTTGGAAGAGTGGAGGCAACCTGGTTGTTTTTCCTCCTCTTCTAAATGTTTTCACAGTGGCATTAAGAGCAATACAGAGATACCTCCAAATGTACATGGCCCAGAAAGACTCCAAATGTGAAACTACACTAGACATCAAGGGCTCAAAATGGTCTCTGGTCTCACAGACCTTTAGGTCTCTGTCTACCTCTTTCCGAATCAGGAGCAACTGATCACAACTTTCTCGCAATTATAACTTTTATGTCTCCAATCATATAATAACTACCATATATTGAGCACCTAGTAATAAAGCACTGTCTCAAGTGTTTTATATACATCACATGTCAGGGAGGATTGATAACTTATTGAAGGTCACACAATTAGTAAGTCGGGGTGAGAATTCTAACCCGGGTCCCACTCAGGCTAAAGCTGATGCTTTTCCTTCTGCATCATACTTATGCTGGTGTCATAGCACTTAGATGCCCTCATCACTCCATAAACATTCTATGACGGCTCATTCATACATCACACAATAGCATGACCTATCATCTTGGTTTGCCCAGGACTGGCAGGTTTCCCAGAATGCTAAACTTCTGGTGCTGAAACTGAAAAACTCCCAGGCAAACCAGGATGAGTCAGTCACTGGAGCACCAGTACTCAGGGTGGGGGCGGGAGGTGCAGAACCAGAGCTCGGGGGACATATGGAGCTACAAAGTGAAATCCTGAATGCAAAGCTATCTCTGAGAGTCACTTCTTGGTCACAATCCTGTGGAAGGGAACCTAAGTATACGAGGTTGATAAGTTCGTGAACTTGTTGCAATGATGTTGCTAACCTTTTTGATATCAGAGGAGTTATTCATTATGAATTTGTACCAACTGGACAAACAGTTAACCAAGTTGACTATCTGGAAGTGCTGAAAAGCTGTGTGAAAAAGTTACACGACCTGAATCTTCGCCAACAATTCATGCTCTTGCATCACAACAATGCACCAGCTCACACGGCACTGTCTGTGAGGGAGTTTTTAGCCAGGAAACAAATAACTGTACTGGAACACCCTCCCTACTCACCTGATCTGGCCCTCAATGACTTCTTTCTTTACCTGAAGATAAAGGAAATATTGAAAGGAAGATATTTTGATGACATTCAAGACATCAAGAGTAATATGACAGCTCTGATGGCCATTCCAGAAAAAGAGTTCCAAAATTGCTTTGAAGGGTGGACCAGGAGCTGGCATCAGTGCATAGCTTCCCAAGGGGAGTACTTCAAAGGTGACTGTAGTGATATTCAGCAATGAGGTATGTAGCACTTTTTCTAGCGTGAGTTCATGAACTTAAATGTGCAACCTCATAGTCTGTCTGTGTAACCTCTTAAAAGAACGATGTTTGATACTATAAATTACACACCCACCTGTCTGCTGGGAAGGCTCCCAAAACCTGGGTACCAGGTTTCCTCAGTCATCTGCAGGCCTCCTGTCAATCAATCTAATACTGCCTGAGGTTCAGGAGGGTTTCAAGCTTAACAATTCTCCCTTTAGCCATTGCTGTTCTTTGATCCATCTAATACCTAAATCCCCTGAGAACAACTTAAGACTTTTTACAAAGTTGTTACTGCGTTATCGGACTCTAATCCCTAACTCATTAAATCTCTTATTGACCTAATAGCACTATCTCAACCCTGATACAGGGCTCTTGGACTTCTCTTGGAACTTCACAACTATATGCTAGGGACAATAAAAAATAGGCAGGTAAGGCTGTGCACTGAGAGAATATTTAATCTGAAATTTATGTTCTTAATCATGTGAAGCCTGGTTCTGACCCATTTGCTTCTAATTTGGAATTGCCCATAGGGGTCCAAGGATCAGATGGACTGGGCCTTGGCACCTGAGGCCATGCTGAATTATGAGGCTCCCAGCGACCGGGCCCATTGCTGGTTCAGGCTCAGCCTCTCCATGCAGCTAACCTCTGGCCCACTTTTCATCAGAAGGAGGAATTAAGTATTCACAGTGCCAACACCGAGATGCCCCCGGGGGCCTGGATATTTGAGCAGCTAAAGGAATGCTACCGAAAGTGCTGTTTACCACTTGACCCCATCTGAGAGCTGAGGGTCCATGCTGAGTGGTCTCGTCCTGAGGTTGAGCCCGTTCACAATGAAATGAGATCGAGCAGCCACCGAGGGGCAGTACCACACACTCTGGGTGACGGATGCCTCCTGCCTCCACTCACCTATGCCAAGGACAGCATTTCTTGGTTTTAAGATTCTAATAGATAACATCCATTCTCCTCATTCAAGCGTGGATGAAATTAACAAATAAAACAAAAGAATGGCAGAGTGAGGCTCAAAACACCTTTTACTACAGATAAAAGTTAAATTGGAGGGTGTAACTGAATGAAAAAGTCACAGATGCCAGAAAGTGAAACGCAGAATTGGGTGGATGTGCTCATCCCTCCCCAAAGAGCAGAGGACTTTTCCAAGGAGGCACAGTGGGGAACACACGTTCTTGGCAGCCAGGCTTAGGAGGGGTGGGGTGAGAGGGGTTAGGGTGAGGGGAGAGCTGGGCTGCTTGCACCTGCGCGTTCTTCCCAGCTTTGCCAGTCAGGTAAAGCACTCCCCTCCCACATCTGTAGGAATCAGGGGCTGAAGGGTGGGTGAGTAGGAGTTAGACTAATTGATGTCCCTGCACTTGAAGAAAACATCACATATGGCTAAAAGTACAGCCCCAGGTAAGAAGTGTCCTTCCTCACTGAGGCAAAAACACAAATCAGATTTTCAGTGTGTACCAGAAAGAGAAAAAAAAAAAAATGTCAAGCTAAACTGGGTGGTGAAAATTCTTAAGTGCTCTAAGATGGAAAAGGGGCAAAGGGGAAGGGATGGAAAAGACTTGGGGGCAGGCTTCTCACAGGGGGAGAGACCACAGGAAGAATGAGAGAAATGAGAATAATGTGGATAGCAACCAAAGGGAGGGATGGTATTCTTGTGTGCAGGAGAGTCCCAACTTAGACAGGTGAGAGCCAGAGGCTACATAAGGCTTCCGCCAAGCCCAGCCGCTAAAGACTAAATGCAGGAAGCAATGAAAAAGCCTTAGAGTTTGCTTAGCCGGAAGTAATAGGCTGAAACTGGTGTGAACGCATTTGGGAACCAAAATTCCAACTACTACTTAAAACATTTGCTTAAATACATAACCTTGCTTTTTATCAGGCGTAGAGTTTTCACACCTACACAAATTAAAATCGTGACTCTGCTACCTGTAAAAAGCAACAACAACAAAAAATTGTTACGAAAAAACGTTTGTTACATTTCCCTTTTCTAAGGAAATTAAAAGTTCTGACAGGGCAAAGCCTTTAGATTTGTTTTGGGGGAACAGGAAGTACAAAGTCACTGTCGGTGTGTGATATGTGCTTACTGAAGAAGGTCCCTCTGGCAGACGTTCAAAGTGGCTCTGATAATGAGAGGCAGGAGCAGAGAGAGCTGTCTGCTGAGACCATCAAAGGTGCTCTGGAGTCCCTCAGGAGTTCCTTGAAGGTTGGCCAAAATCTCCCAGGCACAGCTTACAGGACCAGAATTTCAGAGAAAATCCTGAGGCATAAAGCATTTAAAAAAGTCTACCTTCTTTAGTCAGTCCTGTGGGACCTTTTTCTCACCGGAGCATCTCTACCCTCTCCCGCCAGCTGAGGCAATACTGTGAGAGATAAAGTTAGTCCTCAGACGTCTTGACTGCGCCTGTCATCCTGCAGCCTATTCCCTCCTCCTCTACCCCTCCTCTTTCAGGGGTGCAGAATCTCCCCCACCTTTTCCCCACTTCTCCCCTTCATAACCTACCTCACAGAGGTTCAATGTCACTCGAGTCCACATGAAGATCAAGGGTCATTTGCATAAGACTCTCTGAGCACCACGTGTGTTAAAGGCTTTTCCCTCTCATGAAAGAATTGAGCCCCTGGGAAGCCAGGAAGATTTCCGTAAAGAGCTTTCCAGACCCTCAGACCTTCCCCCAAGGACAATAAGTTCCTGACCCCGCCTTCAGCCCCATCACTCCCTGTCAGGTACATGGCTTTGCATGCACCGTTGCCTTCCAGGCCAAGCTGGCTGTGTCACCCAGAGGCTGTGTTTCTGTCTTCTGCCCAAGGGCAGAAATACCTGCTTCCAATATGGAAACTGCACCCATCAGAGCTGTGAGCAGCTCGGGCCCTTTTGGTTTCAGCTTCTCCTCACAGTCAGTGTAAATGCCTGAGGATACCTCTGCCTACAGGCCTGCATGGCTGAGCTGAGCTACAGAATCTCAGCCTTGTCTGTTAGACGTAAGATCACGGGCTGTGGACAGAGGATGAGGACAAGGGGCTTCAGCACCTACTCCAGACGACTGCAATCCCAGGGGCCAGCTCGTCATCCATTTTTTCAATCAACAAAACTGGCAAAGTACTTAGCTAGATGGGGTGTAAAATACAATATCTGCCTTCGAGACCATTGGATACTAGACTTTTAGTGTTAGGAGGGACCTTGGAGGTCATCTGCCCAAATTCTCACCTATAACAGAAATCGTCTTCCCAATACAGCTGACAGGCATTGGAATAGACGCAGTCGATGTCCCCCATGGACAACTCCAGTTCTGAGGAATCAGTTTTCTACAGTGGACCCGAATCTTCCCATATGTCAGTGTGTTTCTGATGTCTGGAAACAAACGCCTATGCTCTCTGGACAGTCTTCAAACGTTGGCATGCTTCCTTCCAGACTGCCCTCATTGCAGCACCAACAGCCGCTGCTGGGTTCACTCATGCCTCATGAAGAACAATTTCCGGATGCTTTCCCATCCCAGCTGCAACGCTGGGACAGGCTCTGGTGTCCTAGGGTCCCCTGGGAAATGTGGTAACCAGGTAGAGATGATGCTCCTGGAGTGGGGCATGCAATCATCCCAGTACAGCGGGGTTTCTGCTGTCCCTGAGCTGCTCCTGTGCTTCTCTTCTTGTGGCCTTCATGTCCTCCGGGCACATAAATGGTGAAGGGCTGGGTGCTCGGTCAGATGGCAAGAACTCTGGGTTCAGACTGACAAGGGCTCTAATAACACCCCTGTCAGTTACACGCCGTGTGACCTTGAATAAGTTTCAGAACCTCTCGAGCCCCATTTCATCATGTGCAAAATTGGGACGATAATGCCTTTCTTAGCAGGTGGTAGTGAAAATGATAGAGGTCCCTACATGTAAAAAGCATTGCACAGATGAAGAGAACAATATTGGGAGCTATTATTTTTGTAAGTACTACACACGTGTCCAAAGGCCAGATTGAACTGGAAACAAAAAAAAAGGTCTGCATTGCTTTTCATGGTTTGCTATCGGTCTCTTCTTTCCAGCAGAGTCCTAGCCATCTGGATGGAAAGCTGTTCTCTCTGTTCCCCTGCTGGTGAGAAGGGAAAATAAACATCATTCCCTTGGTGTGTTAGATTTATATCTTTGGGAGAGCTCAGGCCCTGCCAGGAATGGGTCTGCTGCTCAGCAAGATGGAGACGCTCTCTATCTCTGCCAGGATCCCCGGCACCCTGACATGGGGGATTGGGGTCAGACACGCCGTGGAGAACAGCAGGACCAGCTCTCGCCATTTCCCTCCTGCTGCCCCCTATCCACATCCCCATGGCTCCCACGTGTCCTACTCATATATGTGCTCGCAGCACAGCTGACCCCATTGGTACCAATGGAATTCCCACGTGTAGCCACTAAGCCCTAGTCCACAAGTGTTGTCACACAGCTGCCTGCCTGTCTGTCCCCTCGTACCTACCACTAAAAAGAAAGAAGAGTCTGTGAGACTATTCCTTTCAGGGACATTGTTTCACCTTTATGTCATCTCCTTGTTTGGCCCCAAAGGATGGCTGGCTAGCCAAGGACGGGTAAGATTCCTCAAGAAAGGAACAACCTAAGCCAGGCACAGTCATGTGGGGACCACCAGGAGAATTCACGGGGTTGATAGAGGTGGGCATAGACCCCCCACATTCCCCTGTCTAAGGAGAGCTTCTGCCTCTGTGGCTGTATTCCTTCCCACAACCTACTTGGGATGTGATAACATCAGTTCTCCATCTCAGTAAGTTTTCAACATAAAGGTTTTGTCCCCTGGGGAGGTACAAACAATAATTATTTACACATCATGGGACTTCTGACAGGCAAGGGTGATTGGTTTGAACCAGTTTTCTGGTATCATGTATGAGACCCACAGACCGTAGTAAAAACAATGCTACTTCCTTCTATGTGCATCAATAAAAGCCACACGATGGCCCGATTCGGGGCTCTCAGTCCTTTGAGGCTGTGAGACCCTTGGCCCCTGTTTCAAAACTTTCTTGATTTCTGTTTCTTTCTTAACCCTTCGCTGCTCCTTCTCGTTCTCTCACTGCCCGTGTTGCGCAGGACATGACACATCAGTCTCTGCTATACACTCAAATGTCAGAGGTGAGGCTAGAAATTGTTTTCTGGAAGCAGTGGCAGTCATTGAGACCATCAGACACATCACAATCAGGTGTCACCGTGTCCCAAAATGACCCATTCCTTGAGACTTCAAGCTCTCGTGAATTTGGGGAAAGATGGGAAAGGGCCAAGAAACACAAGGAACTCTTGCAAGTCCTATCTATCCATCCATCCATCCATCCATCCATCCATCCATCCAGTCACCCCAGGAGGAAACTGTTATTCTGCATGTCAGTCCTTCGGGAAGAGGCGGGTGCTAGAGAGAGGTCATGGGTGTCTTTGGAAGGACAGACCACGTTTTCCCTCTGGGTTTCTCTCTCTCAAAGCTGGACATTATGGAACTGAGGTGATTATTTCTATGTCCCTGGCAGGCAGCATTTTCTTGCAAACTGGACTCCTGGATTAAATATTAACATATGTTTATTCCCTTTTGTTTCCCCCTTATGTTCACTAAATCTTAGCTGTGCCTCAGTCTTAGATTGCACCTAGCACCTAGTTTACTAAGGAAAGGGGCATGTGTGGCCTGACACTTTACTGGACGTGGTCATCATCCCAGAAGGGGTTTTTATCACCACAGAAGCAGGTTTTGTTTAGAAGTGACAGCCCTTCTTTCTGGTTCCTTCTGCTTTGCCTTCCTCATCTGTTCTCTTATTTAAAACTTTAGTTTGGGAGAGAGGTATTCCACACTTTCTGGTTTCTTATGAATAAATTATTCTGGAGGACATTTTCACCCCAAGGGAAGAGTGATCTCCAAGGTTCCCTTCCTTCACGCTGGAACAAACCCCAATCCTCCCTTCCCCTTTACCACCTGCCCTTTGTATTTCCCACCGGGTTTCCTGCTGAGCCTCTAGTTCTCCTGTGCCTCTGTCCTATAACACAGATCCACTGCCCTCCCCATTCAGTGGGCTGATGCCAGAGTGGTCCATATCTACTCCCGGATAAAGTCTGGGTGCTTTCTCAAGGCACGTGAGGCCCTTTGTGCAAAGCACCAGGAGCTGTTCTATTTCCTGAATGTGTGCTGCTTTCTCTTCCCTGCTGTCAAGACTGGCTTCCCAGAGCCTGCCAGTCCACTGTGCCAACAGCCATCTCAGGCTGGCCCTAACGAAAAATGCCTTTCCTTTGGCTTCCTTTCTGGGGCTCTCACCGAGTCTGCAGCTCACCTTTCTATTAGGTAATTCGATGGCCTAACACTCTGGATGTGGAAATCCAGCCACGCATGGCCCCAGCATCCTGGTTCCCCATTTCCCACAGGCGGTCCACTGCACTCCTACCCCTGCATTCACTTTGGCCTCCTGCCTATCGTTGATCTTGGTCCCATCTGTGATTGTCTCTATCAGAAGAACAAACTGGGGCAAGGCTAAAAATAAAAAATAAAAAAAGAAGGAAGAAGAGAGAAAGAGGAGGTTTTTTTTTTAAAGGAGACCATGTCCTATTTCTGAAATGTTTCCTACTTTGAAGATCAGGATGTACCACCCAGGGTCCCAAAGGAACCCCAGACCCCAGGAGATCAGAGGAGGAGGGAGAGTCTTCAGGATTATTAGCCGGATGGCCGGGGCCACAATCTTGTGCCCCATGAGACGGGGATGTTTGCTTTTTATTTCTAATTCCATGTTCCCTGAACCTGAGCCATCAGTGTTTCAATCTTTTATGTTCCCCGTAGGGTGACTCCGTGGCACCCTCACCCCCAATCACCACACTTTCAATTCCTCTCACCCCATCTCTCCAGGTCACGTACTGTCTCTCATTCGTCTATTGTGCTTTATCCCGGAACAATACAGAGCTCCACAATCTCATTCTTTCCAAAACACTGGTCAAATCATATCCCAGTGCATTAGACCACTGCCAGTCTTCCCTAAGCCACATTTTTCATCAAAAAAGACAACTAGAGATGCCAGCCCCTGCTAGTAGCTGTCAGGCTGGTACCAACGCCTGGCAGAGGCAAGGAGCCACTGCGCTAGGAGTTGGGTGTGGGCTTGCTTGAGACACAAGACATCAAGAGAAAGGACTTTCTCTTTTTTCTTTTTTTCTTCTTTTCCTGTCTTACTCAACTTCAGTTTCTTTTAAAAAATGAAGATGTCACGTTAGGTGATCTTTAATTACCCTCCTCTTTGTTCCCTGAATGGGCACACACAGGGAAGCACATAAAGGGGAAAGGATCCATTTGAGTGAAGGTATAGTTATCTGTGTGCAGGCTGTGGGCAGGTCAATACCTCTCATACAGGGAGGCCCTGGAGGAGCAGCTTGCAGATGTCAGGCCCTGGGTTCTCTGTAGGTTCTACACTGCCTCAAGCATTTTTGTGCCCTTAGGCAACACGGTAATTACCACAGCCCCCACCACCATGCCCACCCCCACTCCCACCCCAATGCTTCCCTTCCCCCCATGCTGAGGGATCGGACTTCTTACCAAATTCCTCACTCACACCTGTTTGAGTAAAGGTGACTAGTGCTGACCTCCAGGGAAGTTTCTATCACCCCCTCGCCTTCCAGTTGCTTCAGCTTTTGACAACACTTCCTGGTAGGCCTGGCAACCAGTCTTTCTTAGACAGATTCCTTAAGGTCTAGTCTTGTCCCTGAGCTGGTGTGTCCTTTTAGCTCAGAGATATATCTGCCCATGACTGTCCACTAACTGGGATAACTAGATTTGCAAAATCTCTAGCGCAATCTCCACTTATATCAAACAGTGACAGCCTTCTGTCTCAGTGTATTCTCAAGGACATTCAAGGTCAAAAACTCTAACCTCATCCATGATACCATCCCCAGATAAAGCAGACATCCAGCTGGTATTCTCATTGGCATCTCCAAGAACAATAGCAATTCTTCTCACTGGAAAACTCCTTGACCCATGTTCACTGCCTTTTTTAAATGCAACTACATTTAAATGCAAATATTTTCTTGGCTTTCCAAGAGATTTTGTTTTTAACTCTCTGGAGTTCCCCAAATAACTAACCCCAGCCTCCTGCAAAACAAAAGAGCAAGAAGTTACTAAACAGAGTAAACAAAATCTCAATTAGATTGCCATGATCCGGGGAACAAAAATCACTAACAGCCTTTATTCACATATCCAATCCTCACTTCCTCCTAGGCATTGTCAAAAAACATTCTCTAGGGCCGGCCTGGTGGCTCAGGCGGTTAGAGCTCCGTGATCCTAACTCCTAAGGCTGCCGGTTCGATTCCCAAATGGGCCAGTGGGCTCTCAACCACAAGGTTGCCAGTTCAATTCCTCGAGTCCCGCAAGGGATGGTGGGCTCTGCCCCCTGCAACTAAGATTGAACACGGAACCTTGAGCTGAGCTGCCTCCCGGATGGCTCAGTTGTTGGTTGGAGCGTGGGCTCTCAACCACAAGGTTGCCAGTTCAATTCTTCGACTCCCGCAAGGGATGGTGGGCAGCGCCCCCTGCAACTAAGATTGAACACGGCACCTTGAGCTGAGCTGCCGCTGAGCTCCCGGATGGCTCAGTTGGTTGGAGCACGTCCTCTCAACCACAAGGTTGCCGGTTCGACTCCCGCAAGGGATGGTGGGCTGTGCCCCCTGCAACTAGCAACGGCAACTGGATCTGGAGCTGAGCTGCGCCCTCCACAACTAAGATTGAAAGAACAACAACTTGACTTGGAAAAAAAAGAAAAAGTCCTGGAAGCACACACTGTTCCCCAATAAAGTCCTGTTTCCCTTCCCCAATAAAGTCTTTGAAAAAAAAAAAAACAACAACAACAAAAAACACATTCTCTAGTTGCATGGACATTACAGTAAAGAACATTAAAAAGACAAAAAAGAAAACCATCTACATTCCAAAACCCTCACAGAGTTTCTGATTTCATTTTCCTAATCCTTGCTTACATATGAAAATAAGTGCTACTAAGTTGGATGTAACTTTGATATAATATTTACAGGTTTTCTTTCATTTTATATTTTTTTTTCCATCATTGCTGCAAAGTCTTCAATTGTAACTCCTTATGGTTACAGAAAAGTCCATTGATTTGATTAGTGTAAGTTATTTTATGCTTTCCAAATATTAGACTTTTAGGCAATTTTCAGATTTTCTCCAAAAAAGACAATGCTGCCATGAATATCATGTGCATAAAGCTTTGTCCCTTTAGTGGATTATTTCTTCAAGAGCAGTTCCCAGTAGGAAAGTCCCTGTATCAAAGCACAAACCTTTTATGGCTCTTAAAATATTTTGTCCTATCTCTTTCCAGGTGATATTCTTATCGCTTATCATTGCAATTTATAAGCACAGAGCTTGCGGAATATCTGTGCGTGAATTCATAAAACATGAAAAAACTCTTTCTCCAAAATAGTAACCAAAGATCCAAACTCAAACACTATACCAAGGCAGTTTCAACCAATTTCCTTCAGTTCCTGTCTATCCTTACTGATGGCAGACAATGCTCTTGTAACGTTACATTTCATGAGTCACTTCTATACTCTGTCTCCATGACCCAACATCAGGAAGGTAACACCCAGTTGCTCCTACTACAGGCTGGATAACTGACCAGCACTCTGAGGGCAGGCTTTTCTGGGTCTCACTTTCCATCCTGCCAGTGCTTACTTTCCACAAGCATTACTAGATTCTGCTCCTCCTTGCTCCTGACCAACCTTCTCTTTCCAATTGCCTTGACAACTCCATCGCCTCCCCGGGTCCGTGACACCATACAACGGCACCTCTCTCTTCCAGCTTCTCTAGCTTCTTCAAGTCCAAAAGCCTCTCCCATCACCATTACTTCCCAGTTTTAACACCTAAAGGAAAAAATGAGCCTTTTACAAAGGAAACAGAGGAGGATATTGAAAGCATTACTCAACTCACTAAAACCGTAAAGCAAGAAAGGGCTGAGAGAAGCAATAACAAGATTGCCGTCCTTCCCAGTCCCCAGCCAGGAAAAAGAAATGAGTTGCCTTCCTTTAGTAAAATTGGAAAGTTTGAAAATTAGTTTAATAAATGTAGGTTCACATGCAGCTGAAGCAACCAGTAGCTAGTGAGGCGTGCCGGATGCCAGAAGTTCCAGAAACGGGATATCCCTGGAGAATTGGTTGAAAACATCAAGGTCAACTGAATGAACATTCTCCCAAAATAATCTACCATCATGTCCTAGCTGATGGAGAGTCACAAAATCAAAAGCTTGGAGAGTCACAAAATCAATGCGAAAAGAGGTTTGGCAGCTTCACTTACAAGTCAGTGCTTAAGCAGTACTCGGGATGAGGCAAAAGTCAAAGTATACTTGTAGATGATTCCATATCATGGACAACACAGTGCCTATCCTTCGATCTCTAGACTGCAGCTATCCAAGATTAAAAAGAAAAAAGAAAAAAAAATCCTGACAGTTACCTGTTTATTTTTCTTTTCAACCCATCCATATTAAAAATAATCTCTTGTCTCCATCAGTAAAATTTGACGAGAATATGGATAAAACACATAGCAATGCATGTGCTAGAACTTGAGAGCAGAGTAAGAAGACGCACATGCACACTTACCAAAGAAGACAATCCCGTTTAGGTATTTATCACTCTCTTTTAGCATTTTGCTGTCAATCACTAGTCACTGGACAAGCAGACAAGGTCAAGGTCAAATCTATGCCCACTCTGAGCATGAGGTTAAGTTCCCCAGATGTTACAGACATTGATCCCTTTAATTGAAAGTGTATGGGGGGGCGGACCGTTAGCTGGGCAGTCGGTTAGCTAAGTTGGTTAGGGGTAGAATGCAGTGCTCTTAGCAGGGTTGCTGGTTTGATCCCCACAAGGGCCACTGTGAGCTGCGACCTCCACAGCTAGAGTGAAACAACTACTTGGATTGGAGCTGCTGGGTCCTGGAAAAACACACTTCAAATAAACAAAAGTTTAAAAATAGAAAGAAAAAGTCTATGGAATTCCACAGAAAGTCTAGAAACTTGTAGCACTATTTCAGGAATTTCCAAAATTTGGAAGTCAATTTTGGCAGAGAAGAGAAGTGAGGAAGTAAAGGAAAAGGCATGGGGAGAAAAGCAGTATTACCGCTACTATGTATCAAGCATTTTACTTTTATAATTTCACTAACAGGAAGGTGCTATTTTAATCAGCAGCCAGTAAGGAAACTAAAACATAAAGAGGACAAGTGAGTCATTAAAGTCATTCAAGAATAAGTGGCAGAGACACATGTGACCTTGGGATCAGCTCTACCCCATTCCACACAGCGGGATGCATATACCGGAAGTCCACTGGAGTCTATTCGTGAGGTAACTGTAGAAATTCTAGAGCATAAACTCCACAGGGAAATATACAGTAGGAGCCACACACGTGCTTAATAAATGTTAGCTATTACTACCAGCTTAATAGATTGATTTAGTAAATAACTGAATTCTAATTTCCAATTCATTTCACCCCATTGTTATCATAGCTACTGTTTGTTGTGTGTTTACTCTGTGGCAGGCACCATGGTAAGGGCTTTCAGTGATTTACTTGGAGGTAAAATTTATTATCCCCATTTTATAAATGAGTAAACTGAGTCTCAGAAAGAAGGAAAACTTGACCCAGGTTAGAAAACCAACATGGGACAGAATTGGGCTTCAAACTCAGACCTCTTACTGATTCCACTTTCCTGCCTCCTCCCGTGGAACTTTGTTTATAATCCATAAATCTGAACAGAGGAATAGTTTAAAAGAGAGAGGAGAGGGATGGCGTCCATTTCTTCATATGAAGTAGTTCTCACAATGAAGAGGTTCAGAAGAGGATCTTAGAGATGCAAAGAGAACAGAAATAGACTTTTGAGGCAGGCCGACTGCCTAGTACAGTTTGGGGATCAGGTGTGTTATCCCTGATTACAGTGCAAACTTGAGCTTCTCTGGGATTCTCTGAGACACTTCCAAGGCAACCGGAGCCTGCAAAGCTTGCAGCCCATGTAGTAGTCAGAGATGGACAGGAATTTGTCAAATCTGAAGGCTCCTGCAGGATGATTTCAAAAGTACGACATTCTCGTGGAAGGTTAAGATCCAAGTAAAAAGTGAATCCTTAGACTTAAAGAAATGAAGTCTGAGTCGCATTGGCCAGACAGCTTCAGAACAGATGGCTTTAAAAGCTTAAGAATACCAAGTTTCCAGAAAGGCAGCCTGGGAGTGAGAAGGGAGGGAAAGACTAGAGAAGTGCTCTGCGTTTTCAGTCACAGAGGGAACATTTCTACCTGTCCCATAGTCTGGATGTGGAATACCAACGCCGGCCTCCCCCCACCGAAGCCTCAGCCAACAGAACAGGGAGGACATTTCAAAACAGCCTAGATTACACATGCAGTATTACGGCTGCAGCACGAAAGGGTTTGCTGGAAACACTGCAAGAAGAGCAGCCCGCAGCCAGGGAAAGTGGGCTGAGGGAGGGATGAGGTGGGAGCATCACTGTCACCTGCAAGCACAGGGAACTGGGAAAGCAGTATTGGAGAAAGGACAGACAGCAATGTCACAGAAGTACCTCTGACAGCTGGTGTCTTTGGGGAAGAGGGACAGGCCAAAGGACAAAGGAGAAAATGTTATGGCTTCATGCCACTTGCCCTCCTGCCCCATCATCACATCAAAGGAGGATAAAGACATGTGAGGTTCAGTACAGTGGTTCCTCTACTTCAAAACTACTCTGAGGTATTTGCCTAAAATAGATATATATGCTAAAAAATGTAGCACGCCATGACATTTAAATTTATTAGCTGACAAACACTGTGTTGTACCATCTGCTACTCCATACTAAACTTCCTGTAACTAAAGATGCACAAACCCTAGAGAATAAGCATTAGGTGAAATAGATTCATTTTATATAATTGAACATAATTGTGCATGTAATGTTTTAATGTAATATTACTCAACAGCTGTGCAAATAATGGAAGGGTTATTCGCCATAGACCATATGCTGGCAATGAGATATGAAAGCAGCCCGCTCACCGACCAGTGAACCCACAACCTCACTGGGATGATGTGACGGCTTGCTTTAGAAAAGTGTTCAGGTTGAAAGCTGAAATGGAAGCAGATCACCACAGAACTCAAAAGCAAAGGGGGCACGTTATCCCCCAACTCTCACTGCAGAGCCTCGCGTTTTGTCAGCTTTCACTCATGTCACCCTGTACTCTTCTCAAGGTTAGCATTTTCTGCATGGCCTCTCTTCCTTTTCCACAACTTTTATGATGCTTTATATATTCTGTTTTTACAACCACACATTGAGTAACCACAAGTGAACACTTCTTCTCTTGCTTTACATTCTGTTCCAAAATAATATGGCAAGTGAGCTGTAGAACCAGAATTCTAAATGCCTAAATGACTTTTGTTTGCCTTCTTATTAGACTTTTTCAAATGTCTTCATGTAAATCATAAATTTCCCCCATGATCTGGGTAGAATTTATTGTGCCAGTTTTAGAGATGAGAAAACTGAGGCTTGGTGTTTCAATCAACAAGTCTTTACTGAGTACCTAGTATGGGCCAAGTTCATATACATCATTTGCCTGCAGTGGTACAAACACGTAACGGCGAAACTAAGGATTAGGACATAACACTTGGTTATTTACACTTGTTTCTTTAGTGGTTCACGGCTAAATGACTTTGGACAAGCTGTTTCATATGTCTATGCCTCATGTTCAACATTTATGAAGGAGGAGCAAAAAAAAAAAAATCCACTAACTGGAATGTATCTACACATACCCCTTTGATCAGATATAAAAATTTTTAACATTTGATGAAAACCGGTCCATAAACATCAAGTCAAATGTAGTCCATTTCAGCCCTTCATTTCATTAATTCGATTCCACCCTTCCCTTTAAAGTGTATAACCATTTCTTTTTTCAAACTTGCTTGGCTATAATGGCCATTTCAAGTCTGTGGAATAAGATGAGATATATTTTTTTTATGATGTATTATGCTAAGAAGTGTCTTACCTGCAGGCTAACTGTTGTAAATTGCCTCAGCATCCACTATATCATACATTTCACATTGTTCTGCCTATAATATTAAAGCTTGGTCTCTTGGAAAATATTATAAGGGAATTTAACTATACATAAATATTAATAGGTACAATAAAATAAAAACAGCATAAAAGTATTTCGGTACTAAAAGTTAAATGTGTTGGAGCCTAAGGAGAATCTTTCACTCTTTCTCCTCTTGTAAATGACTTTAAACTCATGTAAAGTGATGAAATTATAAAAAATGAAAAAATACAAAAAAATATTTATTACAATATAGTAAGGAGAGAAGTTATTGGTTTAGAAAACCCCAAGATGATAAAGAAAAGTATAATATTCTAGAATTGAAACAACCATTCTCCACCAGGCTGTAATGACTTTTTTACTAACACTCAGACAAATATAATAATCTCAATCTATTTTAAGGTTGAGAGAAGGTTATGTGAAAGAGTTACTAAAGCCAATAAATATCAAACTTGGAGCTGACATTTGGTTTCTGATCCCCAGTGTTTGCAAGAATTTAGCACAGGTGGTAAGTACAATCACCGTATGTTCAAACTAGAGCATCTGCAGAATCAGAACCAAAAGATTGTCAACTTAAATGCATGTTCTTTTTGGTAGGGAAAGTAGTTATTTTAAGACAAAGTGAGAATAATTTAGCTTAATCCCAATTCACTTGAAAAACTGAAGGTTAACCCAATCTGTTAAGTGGAGTCCTAATTACTGAGTTTCATCTCTAAATACATTCCAAAAGGATCTATACAATTTGGAGGAAGATTATGGTTAAAAATATAACTAAATTTAAAAAGAGATTTCATAGTCCTTTAATCTCTTTGATCCTCAGTTTTCATGAATTCAGGAAGTAGGAGTTCGGTCACATCACTATAGCAAGTCTACACTTACCTGAAAACCATGAAAATTCAGATAGAACATAACACTTCTGAGATAGTTTTCACCTCTCCTTGGAAATAAATAAACTGGCTTAAAAAGAGCAATCCCAGCCCCCTTGCCTGATCAGTTTCGGGAGACTCTCTGCTACAGGATCAAGTAGCAAAGCCTGTCAGATCAACTTTCAGAAATATCCAAAATCTGACCACCTCCACCACTGGTTCACTGACCCAAACTACAGAAATGAGCAGATGCAATAGAGTCCTAATTGTCCTCCCTGTTTCCATGGTCACTTCCTGCAATTCACTCTTTACATGGGGCCAGAATGATCCTGGTTGTAACATACTTTTGGAGGTGGCTGCCCACCCACGACGTTGTCTTCATTGTACTCCTCCCTAGTCACAGTTGATTGGCTACACCATCCAAGTTGGGTCAATGAGATTCTGTATCCCTGGAATCTGGAATTAGGATTCATAGTCCCAACTCATTTTCTGTTGGTCACTTGATCTAAGATCTATATACATCTGGTAGTTACCGAAATGTCTATTGTCCACCAGATGCACAAAGAAGGGGTGGGGGGGAATTCAATCTTTAGAAAGAGAAGATACAGCAGATACTCAGAGAGAAATAGAGACAAAAGTCCATGCTGAGTGAGAGAAGGAGAGAAATAGAAAAAGAGGGAGAGAGGGAGAAATTGAGATACAGGGACAGGCACAAACAGAACGAACCATCTCCTTGGTTCCTGATGACTTACCAATTGCTGATTACAGGCACTTGTTGGGACCCAAAGTTCCATAAGATACCTCTATATTCTTATAACAAATCCCCTTTACTTACCAACAGCAACTTCAATCCCACCACTAGAGATGCAGAGGTCCTTAGACTCTACCAGTTCCAATCACTGTAATAAATGCATCACTTATAGTCACTCTCCTTCCCTGATAGAACTCCAAGTGATACATGAAGGATGTGCAATTAGACCTCCTGTTTCCTGCACTTCCTAGCTGTGCGACCTCCGGGAAGCCACTTCCCTAAGCGTCAGTTTTGTCATCTGTAAAGTGGGGATAATAATTCCCTCCTTATAGGCCTCTTTGGAGCATTGAAGGCAGAGATATATGTAAAATGCTTAGCCTATGACCTTGTAAGTACCTTTCTCTTCATAATGATTCCAACAAGCCTATATTATAAATTTATGTGGTACGAGTTGAACTTATTAAGGAGAAGTTTTAACTGTTGGTATGTTCTTCTGCAGGACATATGAAAAAACAGAACTTAGGTGCTACTGTTTTTGCTTTATTCAAATTCAGAGCCAGCTAAACGCTGTCAAGAGGCGACACACTATTGTAACGTAGTAACATAGTATCTTTATAACGTGATAGTCCTCTTTTTGAAGGATTAATATCCTAGTGATAATTAATATTCTAATGGGTTAATATCCTAATGATTTGCTGTGCCTACCAGTCTGCGTTTTATATTATTCAATTATTCTTCCTTAAGTTTTCACTTCTCAGGATGGCACACTAACATCTGAACCAAAGGAGGCCAACGCAATAAGAACAAAAAGTGCTGCTATGACACTCGAGTCTAAAGCACCAACAACAAGCACAGTGTTTAGCAAGCTCAGCCAAAGGGCGATGTTTAGACCAGGAAATGTGCTAATGGGTGGTCAAAACTCTGGTGTCAGCGCCAGGTGGACCAGTGGTCCTAGACACTCCTCTGAGGGCATCAGTGACACATCCTGGGCTGCTCCAACCAGCTGTGCAGCTTTTGTGTCTTCCCTTTTTGGAGAAAGCATAACGCTGGTATGGCTGCCACTCCTCTGAGAATGTCCTCTCTCTTTAAGCTCATGAATTTCACTTTCCTAACTGATAAAAGGTTCTGTGTTAGATGACACATGGATGTGGGATGATTATACAGAAACCATCAGAGAGACAAGAGTGTCGGCTCTCATTAGATGTGATGGCTAGGCTAGACATATGCTGCTGATGTATAAAAGCTATGAGGACAGGAAAGCTTTAAACTGAGTTAAGGTGACTTAAGGCAGAATTCGAGATGTCAGTTGCTTCAGAAATGAAATTGTGCTGATATTTCCTCCAAAGGCCTCTCCAGGGAAAGGAGGAGGACAGGTGCTTGAACCACAGAGACTCATCATATCTGAAGACCACAGAATCCAATAGAAAGAGAAGGGTCAGGAAGACGGAGTAAGGAGGGTGAGGAAAAAGTGAAGCTTGTACTTCCCTAAAAGTAAGGGAGCCTATAAGAGGCATAGCAGTCCAGCCACCAAGGCTCTTCCGACACAATCTTGATGGAGGAGCCCAATACGCTGCTGCTGTGAAGACAGGAAGAAAGAAACCAGGGATTGATTTATTTCACTTAATAAACATTTACTGGAGTCCTACTACGCGTCAAGTACTGAGTTCAGCCTTGTCGGGACCAATGTCAGGAAGACCGCTGCATGTATGTGTGTTTCAGAGGGATCCAAACTAAGGGTCAAAGTTTTGCTCAAAGGAACGCTGCATCTGTTCTGGCAAGAAATAACTTGATATTCTAGAGTTTTGTGTCACGTAACATACAATGGCGAATTTAGATCTGAAAGCACAAAGGGAAAGTTTTATAAATACACCATTTCTATCATAAGAACTCAGTCTACCCTTCATCATCATCATTATTCAAACAACCTCTATGATAAACCTACTATGTTTATAAGTAGAACTTGTTAATACGATATTTTAACTGCTGGCACGTTCTTCTGGAGGACATATTAGAAAACAGTTCAGGTGCTTCTGTGTTTGCTTTATCCTAATGTAGAGTCAACCATATCTTGGCAAGAAGTGACACATCCCAACATGGCATCTTTTCATCACCTGGCAAGTCTTACTGGATGGCTTTCGGTAGACTTGTCTCCCTGACGATCTCAAATGCTACTGGATGCTTTACGTGGAGAAGTTTGTTCCTAGCTATCTCCTCTGCAGTTCACATCAGTCAATCACAGCACTGCTTGAGCTCTCTTTGTACCTCAACAATGCAGGACTTCCAGGAGCACTCCGTGCTGTGTTCTCCTTCACTTGCCTCCAATGAGACACGGGGCCAGGGTTGAACAGTGGGCCCTGGAACCAGTTAAGACTAGAACTGTTTCAGCATATTCTTGGGAAACACTAGAAGTGCACATCAAATGGAAACAGCAGAACAGCATGATCAGCTGTTAAAGCATTGCTTCATAATCTATGACAAAATGTATAATTGCTAAGTAAAACAAATTCCCCAGCTCCTTGGTGCAGTCTTGAAGGGGATCTATTTCCCTGCAAGGCTTCTCTCTTAAATGTCAACACTATTTTAAATAAACAAAGTTTATGTTCATAGTTAAAATATGATCATTGTTGAAAAGGTGTTTTTAAAAAATAATTATCTCCATCCTAAGGCAATTGCTATTAATGATTTTATGTATTTCTCTCAAATATATTACTACACAAAGTTTCTCATATGTGTTTTACCACAGTTGTTGTTTTTCGTGTATGTTTTTTAAACCTGGCTTTACAGGTAACCCCTGTATAACATGGCACTTCTATAACACAGTTTCACTCTAACACTGTTCGAGAATTGGGGAAACGCTCATACAATGTGGCCTCCAAACCATGTTTCACTCTAACACAGTTTGAGAATTAGAGAAATCCCCGAACAACATGGAGTGTAACAAGAGCTTTTAAGAGCAAAAGATATCTCATTTGAAATTTTTCATTCCAGCGTGGATGTCGTATCAGATTTGACAGCAGAATTTAAAAATTTGTTAGAAATTTAAATCCATTTTGTTTGTAGAGTATTATAGTAAGTTCAGAGGATGAAGATATCTTGTCAAAAAGAAAACGCCATCTGTTAATGGTGCTTAGTAGTGATGATGAAGAAAACATTATTTAATACACATTAATAGGTTATACTTTTGGTGAAAATTGCTTTAAGAAATATATTTCTCTTAATTATAAAAATATAACAGTTTGTGTGTGTTTTTAATTTTTGGAACCTAACCCCGTTTTTTGTACTAGTTCTTTGTTACGTATAACACAGATTCGCGTAACACAGCCTTTTTTTTGGAACCCAACAACCGTGTTATACGGGGGTTACCTGTATTTCATTTAACTTTAGAACAGAAGTGACTGACCCTACTTTCACATAACCTTCATTTGCATCAGTTTTTAAAATTCCGCGTAACACTCCATCACTGTGTCCATTAGAGAACTCCAGAAGTCACTAACTATAAAGAGGGTTTTTTCTCCTTTTGCTTCTCCTTCTTCCTCTCTCTTGCTTTCCTCTTGTTTAACGACTCATAGTATTCTGTGGAGAAAGCAACCACCGTTGTAAGCATCTGAGACAGCTCAGTTGAAACTCAGCCTCAAGACTAAGGAGATCTGTGGTTAAAAACATACAAACTTTTCAACCTTTCGTGATGTTGGGGAAATAAACATGGATATCTCCAGTATTAAATGTTTCCTTCAGTCCTCGTGTCACAGTGAGGTGACATACGTCATTCACAGTCAAGCACAACACTCAAAAGTTGGTAGCATACTTTGTAGGGACACAGAGATAATCATTATTACTTTAAGATAGAATTAATATTTCCCTCCTTAGTGTTTTAACCAAAATTTTGTTTTTAGCCATCACACAGTCATCTTATTCCACTTAGTTCTACCGTTATCTGTGTATAGATATCTCCTCCGCATATAATAATGACTGTGAGGAGAGTCATTCATTCATCCGTAGAAGCATGAACACTGACTACACTGACTTCGTCAGTGGATATGGTGTCTGGTAAGAGTAAGCAACTAATAAACTTTCAAATAAAGTGTTGATAAACAAATGTTCCTTGGGTGCCTACTATATATGAGGTACGCGACTAGGTACTAAAACTATATCACATTTTATTCCTTCTCGGGAAAACATAGAATTGGCTCTTGCTAAATGCAAGGTAACCAACTTGAGCTTAAAAATCCAGCAGGTATATTTTACACAGTAAGAAAACACTTACTTCAATGCTTTCTCTAACTTGGTATCCACATCTAATAGAGCCAATAAATTAAGCCCTGTTGGTGAGGTAAAATATCGTGAGCAATATTCAGACTGGGGAGGCACTATGAAACAGCAAGCAATAAAATAACTGTAAACCTGTTTATGAACTACCTTGAAAGTCATTTCAGGATAGTAGAGAAGGACCTGATTACCAGGAACAATAGCTGCCAGGAGCTTTTACACCAGTTCCTTATAAATGGGAGTCACCTTAGCGATCTTCGCCAGCCTCCTACTGAGAAAAAAAGTAACTTGTATTTCAAGATTTATAATACCTACTTAAAGGTGACCTAGGATAGAATTTGCTGCCTTTTTAACATCCAACTTCTCTAGGTCCATAATCACTGTGACACAGTGACTCTACCAGCTAATCTTACATTGCCGCACAGGCTGTATCAATAAATAGTCTGTCAGTTCTCAAGGCCAGTTCTAGTCAAATTCCCATTGGCCCCTGCCCTTGACTAACAAGAAAGTTTGGAGGGTTTCCCAGACACTCTCAGGCCCTACGGATTTAATTAACCACTTCAGCATTAAGACGTAGGTGTCTCGGTTGCATAGAAGCCAGTGCGGTGGGCCTGATGGCTAATAAACAGACATGGTGGCCCTCAGGATGGCAGCAGGATGGCACCCTCCTAAGTGGACTTCTCCTTACAGGTAAGCTTTCTGGCCAAAGTGAGCATCAGCGGCTCCTTCTCAATCTCCCTAACTCTAGGAAGGGAGGACAGCAAAGTCCTCTGGTGTCATCCGTAGCCACATTTCCAAAACCTCCCCAGATGGAAAACTATCCTCCAACATTCAGAGGGTTTACAGTCAACAGTCCTTTACAGCTAATTATTTGGTTTCCTTGGGATTCAACAACACACGTTGTTCAATTAGACACACCAGTGCCTGGGTTTTCTTTATGTTTATAATCATGGTAGAACATGGAAAATACCCGTTTTGGAAATTGTCTAAGATCAATACACTGTGATCATGCTGTAATACAGAGCAAAGCTCTGGGACTTCATCATCTGTTCAAACTTCTGTGTTAAAGCAGACACAGCACAGTTTTCTGAGAAAGATTCCAGTCCTGGCATAGATACTCTGAGGCCCATCTCTAAACCTCTGGGATGTGAGCACCCATTCAGGTACACATCTTAGATTCCTGCTTCGGATTTATTTCCCCCCTACAGGATTTTCATTCTGTCTGCTGCTCCATTGACTGTCCAAGTAAATGAATATGCCCTACATACCATGTTTCCCCAAAAATAAGACCTAACTGGACAATCAGCTCTAATGCGTCTTTTGGAGCAAAAATTAACATAAGGCCTGGTATTATATTATATCATATCATATCATATTATATCATATAAGATCCGGTCTTATAGCAAAATAAGACCGGGTCTTATATTAATTTATGCTCCAAAAGATACACTAGAGCTGACTCTCTGGCTAGGTCTTATTTTCGGGGAAACACGGTAGTCATCATTGTATCCAAGGTTCTTGGCAGAACTAATGACCTTGAACTCTGTTCTTCCAATCTTTCCAAAAGCTCAGCTACCAAAATTCACATTTGTGAAAGATCCTAAAGCACTTTCATGTCACTATTGCTCCAAATATTCTAAAATGTGTCCTAAAGTCAATAGTTCTCTCTTATTAAAATGCATTTCAGAGTTTTATCCTAAATAAATGTATAGAAGACACAAAAGGAAGATTGAATGGAGCCTGTCACGACTGTTTATGGATAACTGGTGACTTCAACCTCTAGGGATCATTCCAGACTACTCTGGCATTACACAAACCCCAACTGACAGGAACGACCCTAGTGGGTAAGCATTAAAAACCACCAAAACATATCTTTCAAAATGCTCTCCCACACAATTTGATTTTATGGTAGCATAAGTTGGTATGTTTAGCTTCCTTGAGTCTCATATTCTACATCTGTCAAAGGGATATAATAAAACCTTCCTCACTGGTTTCTATGAGAAATAGAATATTGAGCAACCACTGTAACACATCTTATTTCTGTATCAGGTCTAAGCCTGCCCTGATCACTAATCTCGAGACGAGATTATTACCTGTAATCAGAACACAGTGTTTTTCTTATCACAACTTTAATTATACATTAATATTTTTGTGTATTTGTTTATTATCTACCATCTCCATTAGATTATGAGCTCTGTAAGCTTTTGAGCTCTAGTGTCTATGATGCCCTCAATGATACTTAAATAACTCATCAAATAACTAAATAAACAAATAAATGAATGAGTTAGAGTATTGACATCAACAAAAACATTAAGTAATGATAGCTGCTTTTATTACTTTAGTATTACAAAATGATGGCCATTTGGTACACTGTCTTGTGAAAATTTTGCTTGTTTTGTTACTTGCTAAAATATTAGGCAGATCATGTGGAACATGTATACCAGCCATGAATTACAGAATTCTTCAGACTATCTTGGACTACTGTATTCTTTTGCATTAATACCCTTTATATATATAAAATAACTTATGTTTACATGACCAAATTAGTTGATAAAATCAGGTAAAAAATTATATAAGACAGCTCACTGGTTTCATACACACACACACACAAACACACACACACACACATACACATGTATATATGTATAGGTAATACATATATACAGTTACTATTTATATACTACATACATATGCTAGTTATTTAAAACATCACACATCTATGACAAAATATTTACAGTATTGATGTCCGTATAATCTTTGGATATTTTCCCTACTGTATTTATCTTCACTGCCTTTTCTATAATTATGGAAGATTACGTATATATTTAAATTTCTAAAATTCTAAATAACAGGCACTTATTAATTTGATTTTAAGATTGTTCAAATGAATACATTTTAGCATGCATTTAAAATTCATAAAATACTCCTTTGCCAGCACATCTTTCTTTTAATTTATTTGGAAAATAAGATTAACACGACCATAGAGTCTTGGGGTCATTTATTCTATTTCGTCCACCCTGTTTCTCAGTGTACTTCTTAAAAAAGCAAAAATATTTCCACTTAAAAACAGTATTTCATTTTGATAAAGATACTGAATACATGTGTGAAAAGAGCCCTATTCTCTTGGATCTCAGGAGTACAGGACCCGCTCTGTGCAGCTTTGTTTTACACAGCCCCTCAAGTCAGTGGTAATACACCGGGCTGGGGACACCAGTGGCTTTTTACCCGAATCACCTGGGACAAAGCTCATACCCAACGTGTCTAAAGTCTTGCTCCATGAAACTACTATAATACTGCATGCTAACTATACTTAAAAAAAGAAAAGAAATAAAGTGCTGCTCCAGGCATACCATCCCTCTCAAATGTACTGTTACTCCAACGAAAAGGTGTTTCCTGGCTTCCTGTGGACGAGCTCAGCACACTGATTAGAGATAACTATTTAGGAGTGGAGTAGTAAAATAATATCGGCAGATAAACTTTTCTGGAGCTTCCCATCTGCCACAGACATGGATTAGCTCATAATCCTCACAAAAATCCTTGTTGGGTAGATATAATTCTTTTTTTTTTTTAGCTTTTTAAGAGTTTTTTTATTTTTCAATTACACTTGACATACAATATTATATTAGTTTCAGTTGTATAACATAGTGATTAGACATTTATATAATCTACAAAGTCATTACCCCATAAGTCTAGTACCCATATGACACCATATGTAATTACTACAATCTTACTAACTATATTCCCTAAGATGTTCTTTACATCTGTGACTATTTTTTTTTTTTCAGTTTCAGGTGCACAAAACAAAGTAATACTTAAACGTTTATCATTTATATCCCTCACACTGTGTCAAGCCTCCTCCCCACATCCACTATCCCTCTGACATTGCACACAGCCGTTACATTTCCACTGACTCTATTCCTAATGCTGTACTCCGCTTCTTGTAAGTATATACATATATACATATACATATACATATACATATACATATACATATACATATACATATACATATACATATACATATACATATACATGTACATATATATACATATATATATATATATATGAGCCTTCCCTCCTTCTGGATTTTTTGGAAGAGCTTGAGGAGAATAGTGATAATTCTTTTTTGAATGTTTTGTAAAATTCACCTGTAAAGCCATCTGGTCCAGGGCTTTTGTTTTTTGGGAGATTGTTGATTACTGATTCAATTTTCCTGGTGGTGATCAGTCTATTCAGGTTTTCTGTTTCTTCTTGACTTAGCCTTGGAAGGTTGTATGCCTCTAGAAAATTGTCCATTTCTTCCAGATTGTCAAATTTGTTGGCATATAGTTGCTCATAGTAATTTCTTAAAATTTTTTGTATTTCTGTGGTGTCTGTTGTCACTTCTCCTCTTTCATTTCTGATTTTATTAATTTGGGCCCTCTCTCTTTTTTTAATGAGTCTGGCTAAAGGTTTGTCAATTTTGTTTATCTTCTCTAAGAACAAACTCTTGGATTCATTGATCTTTCGTACTGTTTTTCTGGTTTCTATTTCATTTATTTCCACTCTGATCTTTATTATCTCCTTCCTTGTACTCCCTTTGGGCTTATTTTGCTGTTCTTTTTCCAGATCCCTTAAGTGTGAAGATAAACTGTTGATTAGTGATTTTTCTTGTTTCTTTAGGTAGGCCTGCAGTGCTATGAATTTCCCTCTTAGGACTGCTTTCGCGGCATCCCATAGATATTGGGTCGTCGTGTTTTGATTTTCGTTTGTCTTGAGATATCTTTTGATTTCTTCCTTGATCTCATGGTTGACCCATTCATTATTTAGTAACATGTTACTCAGCCTACATGAATTGGTGGGTCTTCCAGTTTTTTTCCTGTAGTTCATTTCTAATTTCATAGCACTGTGGCCAGAGAAGATAATTGGTATGATTTCAATTTTCTTAAATTTATCAAGACTTGTTTTGTGCCCCAACACGTGGTCTATCTTGGAAAATGTCCCATGTGTGCTTGAGAAGAAAGAGTATTCTGCAGCTTTGGGGTGAAATGCTCTGAAAATATCGATTAAATACAAGTGGTCCAATGTGTCATTTAAGGCCGTTGTTTTCATATTGATTTTCTGTCTGGAAGACCTGTCCCTTGTTGTCAGAGGTGTGTTGAAGTCCCCTACTATGATAGTGTTACTGTTGATCTCTGTCTTTATGTCAGTCAATATCTGTTTTATATATTTAGGTGCTCCTATGTTGGGTGCATAGATGTTTACTAGGGTTATGTCCTCTTGGCGGATCGATCCCTTTATTATTATGTAGTGCCCATCTTTGTCTTTTCATATTTCCTTCATTTTAAAGTCTATTTTGTCAGATATAAGTATTGGAACTCCAGCTTTTTTCTCATTTCCATTTGCATGAAATATCTTACTCCAACCCTTCACTTTCAGCCTGTGTATCTTTTGATCTGAGGTGAGTCTCTTGTATACTGCATATACAAGGGTCTTGTTTTCTTATCCACTCAGACACCCTATGTCTCTTGATTGGAGCATTAATCCATTTACATTTAAAGTGATTATTGATAGGTACATAGTTATTACCATTTTTAAATATGTAGTTAGATTGTTTTCATCTTTCTTCTGTTTACAGAAGTCCTTTTAATATTTCTTGCAATGCTGGCTTGGTGGTAATAAATTCCTTTAGCTTATTCTTTTCTGGGAAGCTCTTTATCTCTCCTTCAATTTTAAATGATAGCCTTGCTGGATAAAGCAATCTAGGTTGTAGGCCTTTGTTTTCCATCACTTTGAATATCTCCTGCCACTCCCTCCTGGCACTCCCTCCTGGCCTTCAATGTTTCTGTAGAAAAGTCATTTGATAGTCTTATGGGAGTTCTTGCATGTAACCCTCTGTCTTTCTCTTGCTGCTTTTAGGATTCTCTCTGTCTTTAACCTTTGCCATTTTAACTATAATGTGTCTTGGTGTGGACCTGTTTGGGTTTATCCTGGTTGGAACTCTCTGCACTTCCTGGGCTTGTTATGTCAGTTTCCTTCACCAGGTTAGGGAAGTTTTCTGACATTATTACTTCAAATATGTTCTCAATCCCTTGCTACCTCTCTTCACCTTCTGATATTCCTATGATGCACATGTTGTTGCGCTTGATGTTATCCCATAGGTCTCTTAAACCATCTTCATTGTTTTTTTATTCTTTTTTCTTTTTGTTGTTCTGTTTGGGTGATCTCTGCTAACTTGTCTTCTAAATCGCTGATTCGATCCTCTGCTTCTTCTAACCTGCTGTTAATTCCTTCAAGTGAGTTCTTTATTTCAGTAATTGTGTTCTTTACTTCTAACTGGTTGTTCATTATGATTTCTCTATCCTTCTTTATGTCGTCTCTAAGCTCCTTAGACATTCTTATCATCAGTGTTCTGAACTCTGTCTCTGATAGGTTGGTTACCTCTGTTTCATTTGGTTCCATTTCTGGAGGTTTCTTCTGTTCTTTTATTTGGGACATGTTTCTTTGTTTCCCCGTTCTAGCTGACTCTCTGTGTTTGCTTCAATGTATTAGGTAGATCCCCTAGGGTTCTTAGTTCTTGCTGGGTTATCTTATGTAGTATGTGTCCTTTATATTTGACTTGCATCACTTCCTTCTTCTCCTCTGCATGTGCTCCAAAGGTGACTCTTGTGTTGTGTATATTGTCCTGTTAAAGATCTTTAATTGCTTTTCCCTTGTGAGTAGGTGGGGTTAACTCCTAGGCTGACTAGTTGTGAGACTTGGCTCTGCCCACCTCAGGGTGTTCTGCTGCGTGAGGGTTGACCACCTAAATGTGGTTTGGCCTCTATGAGCTCTTGTGCCTGTAGAGAATTCCCTCTGGGTGTGTCACTTGTAGGTCAAACCCGGTAGTACTCTGGTTTGGTCTGGAGTTGGCCTCTGGGTGTGTTGAATCTTGTGCCTCTTAAGCTGGACCCTGGTGGGGCAATTTCAGAACAAAGCCAATCACCAAGCACAACAACAACAACAAAGAAAATAATCAAATACATTCACATGTAAAAACCACTGATAACCCACACTCAACACAGGCAAAAATATCAAAACTATAGAAACAAAACAAAACAAAAAAAGCAGTGCCAGTCTTGGCTTAAGCCCAAAAAGTAATCTCCAGGTTGTCCTCTGCTGTACCAAAGAGTCCCCTGTGTATTGTGCAGGCAGAGCAGGTCACCTGGTGCCCAGAGTGACATTGGGACTGCAGTTTTAGATGAGTGGGGCTATGGGGTCTGGATGGTAGTTTCTACAAAGTCAATGCAGTTTCTGCTCTTGCCTGCTCATATGCACACTGAGAGTAGCACCACCAGCCCTGTGCCCAGTTCTCCTGAGTCTTAGGGCACTTCTTCCGTGTGTGTGTGTGTGTGTGTGTGTGTGTGTGTGAGTGTGTATGTGGCGGGCAGGAGATTTCTGAGCTGCTGAAAGCCAGGAGCTGTGTCTGCCACCTACTGCTGATCCCTGGGAGTGTCTCTGCAGTTGTAATTGCTCTGCCCTAGGCAGGCCAGAAAGGGTGGGGGCTGGGGATGGAGGTGTCTTCTCTCTCCCAGCCCAGCCCTGTCACATTCTTCCCACAGGCCAGAAAAGGTGGTGGCTGGGGGTGGAAGAGTCTCCTCTCCTAGCCCAGCAAAAATCACCCTCTTCCCATCCTGTTCCCTGGGTCAGAGCCGCCCGCCAGTCTTCCCAGAGCCTGAGCACTATGGCTCCTCTGTAATCTGACACTACTCCTCAGTTCAGGGGCCAGTTTAAGTCTCTGGCAGGGTGGGGGTAGGATTGGGAGAGTGGGGGGAGGGGTCCAGGTATGGAGTTTGTGTCTTTTGTCTGACCTAGGGCCCAGCTGGAGGTCTCAGCTGAGGTTTCTGCCTCAAATGCTGAATGTGTTGCCCCCTCGGTGGGAGACATCAGCTGTGGGATGCAGGGAAAGAGCCCACCTCCTGGCTTTTGTGTTCTCTGTTTCGTCCTGGGATCCCCTGCGTCTCTGCAGCCGCGGATGCCGGCTGCATTTCCACAGCCACAGATGCAGGCTGCGTCTCCACTCCACTCCCTTCCCTCTTGCCCTGCTTGCCCAATTTGCCCACCTTCAAGTAATCCTTACACGAGTCTCTTAGCTGTTCTACGTGATGAGCAGAGAGTCCTTTGACGGGTTATAGATGTCCCGTTTGTGATAAGATCCGGAAGAGAACTCAAAAAGTCCGCCCTGCTGCCACCATTCCTAAGATGTCCCTCCAGATATAATTCTTATTGCTATTTCCAGATGAGGCAAACTGAGGCCCAGAAAAGAAGTGACCTGACCAATGTTACGCAATTTATAAGTAGTGGAGTAGGGATTAGAACGCAAGAGGTTTACTCCACAACCTGCACTCTTAACTGCTACTCTCTACTGCCTTCCAACTGGACTGAAACCAATGTCACTAAAAATACAAATTACCTATAAAAGATTACCAAAGTTTCTACATATGAGATCTGACAATTAAGTTCACCATCTTGTTGCAACAATATTGCTAACCTTTCTTGATATCAGAGGGATTATTCATTAAGAATTTGTACCAACTGGACAAACAGTTAACCAAATTTACTATTTGGAAGTACTGAAAAGGCTGCGTGAAAAAGTTAGACGACCTGAACTTTTCGCCAACAATTCATGGCTCTTGCATCACGACAACGCACAGCTCACATGGCACTGTCTGTGAGGGAGTTTTTAGTCAGTAAACAAATAACTGTACTGGAGCACCCTCCTTACTCACCTGATCTGGCCCCCAATGACTTCTTTCTTTACCCAAAGATAAAGGAAATATTGAAAGGAAGACATTTTGATGACATTCAGGACATCAAGGGTAATAAAATGACAGCTCTGATGGCCATTCCAGAAAAAGAGTTCCAAAATTGCTTTAGAGGGTGGACTAGGTGCTGGCGTCAGTGCATTGCTTCCCAAGGGGAGTACTTCGAAGGTGACCATAATGATATTAAGCAGTGAGGTATGTAGCACTTTTTCTAGGATGAGTTCGCGAACTTAATTGTCAGGCCTTGTACCACTAAAGAGGCTTCTTTTACTTGGAAATCAGTGCTTTATGTACACTCAACATAGTTATTTTGACTAGATAACATCGTGAAATCTTAATTTTGTGTCTGTCTGGATTTTTCCCTTTGTCTTTCAAATTGGTAACTATTCTACTTTCTTTCAGGGAAAATAAAGGGTGTGGGTTTTTCAAAGACTAAGTCTTCGGGGAAGTTGCCAGATAAAACATGGGATGCCCAGTTAAATTTGATTTTCAGATAAAAATGACATATCATTTTCTACTATAAGCACATACCATGCAAAATCCGGAACATATTTGTATTAAAAATTATTTGTTGTTTATCTGAAATTCAACTTTAACTGGCTATCCTCTATTTTTATTGGCTAAACCTGGCAACCCTACCCTTGGGAAAACTTGAATAGTTTATGGAGGAAGTAAAAGGAAAGGAAATTCACACAACAGGCAAAGCATGTTAGAGAAAGAAGGGGGGAGGGTGTTTGGGCAGATCAAACAGTAGGCAGCCTGACAAAGGTCTCCAGGGTCCAGAGACAGCAAGAAAGGAGCAGAAGGATGCCAGCCCAAAGACAGTGAGGATGGATGGCTCTTGGCCCACCATTTCCCACTCTCCTGGTGATAGTGGAGCCTTCTACAACTTCAAATTATAAATCTAAGGTATAACCCAGAAGCCTAATTCAGGAGGTTAAGCCAAAATGAAGGCATTGCGGATAAAAAGGAAAGCTACTACACAGGAAAAATATGGATAGCCATTGGTTTTTACTGAAGAAAATTAATACTAACCTTCAACTTATGAGGACTGGGATAGCTTTAGAATCCGCTCCTTCAGACACGACCATCCCAGAAGCTGAAGCAGAATTACATCTGTAGGTAAAGGCTATTATTATCACACCAAATTCTGAGCAATAAATTCGGAATGCTAATTGAGTGCCATGGGCCCAGCCCTGCACAACAAACCAGAGAAATTGAGATGAGAAACACATAGCCCCTCATTTCAGGAACTTACAGTCTGGTGGATGAAAACAACAGGTAAAGAAGCAATTTCAACACTAGAGTTATCCATACACAATGAAAGTCGTCAGAGGAGGGCAGGATTACCTGTCCAGGAAGTGACAGGGTAAAACTTCACAAAGGAAATTGCTCCAAAGAGAGATCTTTAAAGAACAAGCTGGTATTTGCCAGGAGGACAGTGTTGAAAAGGATGCCCCCTCTGAGGTATGTTTGATATTTCTGGAACATACAATGGCCAGAAGAAAGGAAGAAAAGTCATCTGAAGCCTGATCATTTAAGACCTATGACACAAGTGCTTCCCAAACTTCACTGTACACACCAATAATCTAGGGATCTTATTAAATGCAGGTTCTGGTTCCATAGGTATGAAGTAGCGCTTCTGAGGTTTTGCATTTCTAACAAGCTGCCAGATGAGGCAAATGTGCTAGTCTGAGAATTAAACCTGGAGGAGTAAGGCTGCATGCCACACTTTAGATCTTAAACCTTTTCCCTGCAGACAATGGGGAGCCATTTTGTGGCTTCTCTAGCCTGAGAATGACTAGAATTCAAAAAAGCTGGAAGCAGGTACAAGACTATTCCTATTGTCCAGAACAGAAAGGCCTAAACTGGACACTGAAGATAAAGAGAAGAGGATGGATTTAGGAATGCTGAAGAGGTAGAACTGACATGAGTTGGCATTCAGTGGAATTGCAAATAAGGAAAACAGGAGATGACAGCTAATTTTTTTTTTTTTCACAATTATATGATACAGTTTGAGGTGTGCAACACTCATTTAGCATTTAGGCTGTCCTACCATGAGTAACTGTAATAACCCTTTTAACAAAACATGACTTTAAATAAGGAGTTACGTCTTAAATGTATTTTGTGGAGTCAGTCACATTACTTTAAGGTCACGCCTGATATATACCTGGCCTTTCCAGGTAGAGCATACATTTCTCAGGCAGGAACTGGCTTCGTTGTATCCCCCAGGACTGAGCATGTGTCCAGTACAGGAAGCTTCCTCTCTGATTGCAGCTCTATTGATATGCACACATCCCATTTTTGACCAAACACTTTGCTTCACAAATATGAAAGCATGGGTGTGAAACTTCCAAAGCACCAGTCCCCACAGAGTTTCCTCATTTATTTTCCCTTTTCTCATCTTTAAGATCTGAAATAATAAGATGTAAATGCCAACACTGCACCTGAGAGCTCATTCATTGCTCAAGTTCTGGAATAGCATCCTGAGGTATGGTCCCAGTGGTCCTTCTTAATGACTGATCAGAGTTCTTGTCTTTACCTCCTACTGATGATTCCCTGTTTTGACCTCACAGATTGCTTAGCACATTGACTTAGCACCTGTGCTAATTGCTCTCTCCTGTTAGAAGCTGATGATCAACGTGCTGCAATGTTAACTTAAGCCAGTGGTCCTCAGCCCAGGCTACATGTTAGAATCACCTAGGATCCTTTTAAAATGCCCAGGCTCCACCCCAGAGATTCCAATTCAACTGGACTGAAGTGGGTCCTACAAATCAGTAGGGTTTAGAGGCTTCCCAGGTGATATCATGCACACCTGATGCTGAGAACCACTGACTAAAGCAAACGTAAGTGGGGATTTTGTTTCCCTAATTCAGCATCCAAAGCTACCTGCCCACCCCACCATCCAGCCAAGAAAAATTTGATAATATTCACCTAAGTCTATATCTAAAGCAATCTCACCTATCAGGAGCACCAATAAGAATAGGGAGGAGTCCAAACCACCAAACAAGGTGGTATGAAGTCTATACAGAAAGGTGCTTAATCAGAAACAGTCTCAGAGACACAGAGGACAAACTGAGGGTTTCTAGATGGGAAGGGGGGTGGGGATAAGGAGGAAGGTTAGGGGATTAGAAAGCACAATCAGTAACCACAAGATAGCCACGGGGATCCGAAAGTCAATTTGGGGAATGTAATCAATAATCTTGTAAAGATTTTGTAGGTTATCCGAAGGACACTTGTCTCATTAGGGAGACCACCTCAGGGATGATGTAGATGCCTGATCACCGCACTGTACACCTGAAGCTGAAGCTGAACAATAATGAATGTCAATTACAGTTATATACGTGTGTGTGTGTGTGTGTGTGTGTGTGTGTGTGTGTGTACATATTTACAAGAAGCGGAGTACAGCATTAGGAATAGAGACAGTGGAAATGTAGTGGCTATGTGCGATGTCAAAGGGATAGTGGATGGGGGGAGGGGGTTTGTCACTGTGTGAGGGGTATAAATGATAAATGTCTATGTGGGGACAGAGCCAGGAGTGCAGTTTCCAGGCTCTCAGCCTCATGTGGAAAGGTGCTGGCTCAGGTAGTAAATGGCCATCAACTGTGATTGGATGGCCATCAGCTGTGGCTAGCTGGCCGTCAGCTGTAACCAGTGAGCCATTGGCCACTAATATATCTGCTGTGGCTACGCTAGCAGAAAAATGGAGGCTACCAAGAAGATGGAGGCTGAGCTAGCAAGCGGCGGAGTATGGATTGCAGATTGCAGAGAGGAGGATTGCAGATAGCAAGTGAGGTTGGTTGGCAGAGAGAAGTGGACGGCAAGTTGCAGATCGTGTGGCTCCTGCTTCCTGTGTCTCCAACCCAGCCGCCAGCAAGAACATAGTGATATGACTCCTCTATCTATGGCTCCATGGGTGTTCCTTTTTGGCCTCACCATATCCTGTGTTCTTATGTAGGGAGCGGGACTGGAGACCCTGCACGACACCCTGCATGACAGTCTAACTATTACATTGTTTTGTGCACCTGAAACTAATAAATAAAATGTGTTGTTTTTTTTTAAATAAAGGTGCTAAAGTAGAAAGAGTTCAGATTTGATGGTTAAAGACAAAACAAAAAAATAGCTCTGTTATTTCACTGGTTACATAATATTGAAGAAATTACTCTCTGCATCTCAGTTTTCTCCCCAATCGGTGTGCATCAATCTTCCTCATGAAGTTGTTAAGTAGATTTAATAAAGACCCTATGTTAATACACTTTCAAAACATTTTGTTCATGTTTCAACTCCTTTTGAGATTTTTGCATCACTCCAGGCATGCTATTTTTCTTTTTTGCCACATTCTTGGCATTTGAGGAATTATTTTTACCTGTGAATCTAAGTACATCTGCAAATTAATTTTATATTCCTAATTTTATAGTATCAAATGAGTAGCATGACGTGATGTTCTGTACCTTTGTCGGTATCTTCATCTCCTGTGTAGATTTTAAATAATTTTGTTGGCAAAGGTCTCTGCATCAACAAGCAAGCACTAACCAACAAAAGAATCTGACACATCCAACATTAGCATCCAATGTTACGGGCCACTGAACACCAAGAGTCATTGGGCAGGTTAATCATTTGGCAAAGTGGCCTGATCCATGGTTTTATCCCTGAAGCAGTCAGCCCCTGATGAGAGACCCACCCACCAGAGTAAGCCAGGGGGCTAAGTGCCTGAGCCACAGCGACTGACCACTTTGGGGCCGCTGGGTAGGCACAGCCCAGTGTCTAGTGGTAATGGTCAGGTCCAGGGTCAAGAGGCCCAGTAGGGCTCTAACTGTGTGAGGCATACAATAATTGCTCACCACAACCAAGTTGTGAAATAATAGCATGGTGCTGTGTTTCCCTATAAAATCATTAAATCCCATTTTTTTTCCAATTCTTTTCAGTCCTTTCACAAAAATATGAGGTGTATGTGATTTTCATAGGCACAAGCTCGGATCGGCAAACACAGAGCTTTTTCTTTCTAATTGAAGTAATTTCTATCCCAAGCCCTTTATGCTTCCTGATAGAAAATTGAGTCTGGTCACTTCTACAAGCACTTCAGTGTTTTCTAAGTTATTTCAGTATTACACGGAAACAAATTACGAATTTTCCTCTTTCTCACTTCTCTCTGGGTTGAATCTAACTCAAGTGTTTCCACAGTAATGTAGTATCTATGAGGAAGTGTGTCTCTGTGGTTGTCCAGAGTTGACACCCACTGATATATGCAACCATCATATATGATTCTTAGTGTTGTCATCCTCCAAGAGGGCTTGCACTCATCTGGTCCCAGGCTGAATACCATGGCACCACTTACAGTGTCCTCCCCTTATCATGACCTTGAGAATCCTTTGGATATTCAGATTTCTCTCTCTGCAAAAATATGCATCCTTATTCAAGGCATGAGGAAGGTTCAATTGTTTGTTACTCCACATCTCCCCGTGACAGGGGGACAATCAGGATCTGTCATCAAGCCCTCTCTCCCGCTGACACCCCATGGAGTCTTCTCTGCTCCACTGCCCCCCATGCTGAATGGCATGAGAATCTTGGTGATTTCCCTCCCTTATAGCCATCCAGATAGGGAACAGAACACTTCTCCTACTCAGGACAGGGAAGGTTACACTGTAATAATAAAACCGAAAGATTTAAAAAATTTCATTCCTTACTCATACAGAAATTCATTACAAGTCCAGAACAGTCTCTACAACATCTTTCTTTCATGTGTTGGCTCATCTTCCAGACGAGCAAAAGCAGCAGCAGGCTGGAAAGGTAAGCACGAGCAAATGGATGCTTCAACACAGAAATGACCCATGTCTCTTCCATAACAATGTATTGGCCGAGCAAGTCACAAGATCAGGCCTATCTCCAAGGGAAAGGGGAGGTAACAATGCCCCACATGCCTAGAGGAGTGGGGTCCGAACATGGGTATACTGGAGCCAGAAATGTCTTCTACAGCCCTGCCCCCTCTAGCGTTACACTTAACGTAAGGGTCTTACAGACTCTCTGCCCACTGCTTGGCCCATTACTTGGAACATGGCCAACAATGGGAACTTGGCCCTCAATTGATGACTGTTTCCATTTTTCTGTTTCTAACCTCTTTCCCTCTCTTCAGTTGGGAACATTTTTATCTAGTGAGGGAGTGGGGACAGAGAGGGGAGATAAAGGAAAAACATCAAGAGGATTTGAGACTTTTAACTTTCAAAGTCAGGACTTTGACATGTTTCTATGTCCTCCTGACAACCTCCACTGCCCTGCGTCCTCCCAGCCCCACCGTATGGAACGTCAGCCTCACATGTCTTCTGACATAATGAAATGGGGCAGCGGCAGAGGATTAAAAGTCAGGAGCGGTAGGTGAGTACCCATTAATACTTCACACGTTGCCTTTCCCCCACAGCCATGTACTGCTCCCCCCGTGTGCGTGGGTCTCTGGAGGCTGGACAGAGAAATGAAATATGTTTAACTTATTAATGCACAGATCAGAGAACAGGTCTGGAAAAATGTGTCCTTAAATGCTATGATAATTTGTGAAGAAGCCAGCAGTTACACAAGCATTTTGCTGGCACTTGCTGAAAATAAAAGGAGTGAAATGGAAGTAAAAATACATTCAATGTCAGACTAAGAACCTCCATACACAACTTTTAAAAGTGATGCATTCTGAATAGCATAGCACTTGTATGAGGTGCAATGGAAGTAAAAATACATTCAATGTCAGACTAAGAAACTCCATATAAAACTTTTAAAAGTGATGCATTCTGAATTGCATAGCACTTGTATGAGGTTCTGCCTCAGCAAATCACAATGCCCAGTCATTTCTTCCACTGAAAATGATTCAAGAGATAGAGCACCCTCCAGAGGAGGCTTTTCATGCTGAAGACTCTGGGCATTTAAAATACATTTCATAGCATTTTAGTTATTATTTCCCTAGACCTCTAATAATTATTAAACTTCAGTTTTGCCTATTCTGATATTTTCACAGATCATAAGCTCTGAGACTACTGCTCTTAAAGCTAGGGACGTGGATGGTAATAATATCTACGGTACCTGTTTCTATTGTTACAATTAAAGTGTGCAGCGAACAACCACAAAACTTGATAATCCTACAACACAAACTGTGCTCCCACTCTCACATTCAGGCTGGGTGTCGGGTAGGTGGCTCCACTCTTCGTGGCAGGGGATGCTGACATAGTTGGGGTCAGCTGGCCATTGACTGGTACAAGTTGGCCCCAACTAGGGTGATGGGAACATTCCGTTCTAGTGCATCTGTGCGTCTTCCTTCTCCTGAGACCAGCAGCCAAATCTGGGCATGTTCACAAGGCTTTAACAAAGTTACAAGAGAGCAAGTCCAGTCACAAACAGTTTTCAAGGTCCTGCTTCCATCACACCTGCTAATAACCCACGGACCAAGGCAAATCACAAGACTAAACCTGGAGTCGAGACACAGGATGGATGCAAGGAGAGCTGAAGAGGCCAGGACAACTCCTGCCACTCAGCACATGGCGGATGCTGTCCACCTAGAATACCTGGGCACTGCTGGAGCACTGAGATGCCCAGCACTAGTAACAAATGCCACCTGAGACTTCAGGTTAGGACCAGCTCCTGAGGACTCATGAAGAGAGACTAAAAAAAAGAAACGGGATATGGCACGGAGTCTCATGAGCAGAAATGGGAATTTAAAAACTCTTCACTGCAGAAATTCAAGTATGACCAGAGCATATCACGCTTAGCTCTGCTTTGCCTGCGTGCACGCTACCTTCTATTTTGCAGTGTTTCACACAGTTCATCTCAATCATCCTGAATAAGTCCCTCTGCAGGAGCCAGGTGACCACTGCTGGCTCATTTTAAATGTGGGGGTCTTGAGGACGGCAGACGTAAAATGAGGTGCCCAAGGTAACAGCACCAGTAAGTGATCCAGCTGAGACTCAAACCCAAGTCTAGTTTTGTTTGTTTTTTTCCACTATGTAAACTCTTTTGAAGCACGTCTTATCTCCCTTTTTAAAAAACATTTGAAAAATAGCCTTAGGAACTGTAACATTTAAACATTTTTTCAGTAATTCTCCAGCATAAAGGTCAAAGTGCCAAGTGTCATCTAACTTAGAAAAGAATAAGTAAATGAGCAGTTGCTATGGAGCCATTTTAGCACGTCCCTGCTCACGAGGTTGGGGTTGACACTAAAGGCTATTAAAAGTTAAAGGGAATCGTGGGCCAACGCTTATGCATTTTCTAAATAATAACAAAAACATGACATGATTCACATGAAACTGGGGGAAAATGGTTTATGACGCTCTTGGAGAAGGTGAGGGATTCAGTGGGGAAATCAGCATCAATCAGCAGATGGAGACTCCAATGGAAAAAAAATTGAAAAATGGGGTAAAATAAAAGCTATAAAGCAGGAATGTAGAACCAAATAACACTTGTTATTATCAATGAGGAAAATCAGAGATGATAAAATGTAGGTAGGGGATCTAAAAGATTAAAAATACTACAAAAACGTAGATTATTACCAATAACACAGAAGGAAAAAAATCAGTCTAAAGCTTGCAGAAAAATCTAAAGACATGGATAATTTTTCTCGAGACTGAAAGTATGTATTCTTGAAGGCATCCATTAATGTTTCTAGATGCAGCCCATAGTGTAAATTTCTTGGAAAATAAACAGAAAGACTTGAATCTGTCCCACACTTAACATCAGAGTTGTATTTTTCTTTAAAATGACCTAAGACTGGGAAAAGAAATTGGGGTTGTTCTCATTTCTGTGGCCTGATACCAGACATGGGCCAGGTTCCTCAGAAATCACTGGGGGGTTAGCAGGGAGCCAAGACATGGTTCAAAGGAGTTAAGAAGAAAAGAACTGCCAGTTAACCAGAATGCTGAGAGAGAAAATGCCATACTGTGAGACAAAGCCTCATGTAAAGGGCATGGAGAGTGCTCTCTATCAACCTAGAATCTCAGGCACAGCCACACTGCTATGGGTTGAGAACAGCAGATGATCTAGACATTAAACTCTTTCATCCCAAGAGAAACCTGAGCAACCTGAAGAGAAAAGAAATGCTATGGGTGGTGAACACACAATGTGATATACAGATGATGTATTACAGAATTGTACACTTGAAACCTATGTAACTTTACTAACCAATGTCATCACCCCAATAAACTTGAATTTAAAAAAGAAAAGAAATGCAAAGGAGACCCAGGCTTTGCAAAGCATTTTCATAGCCATTACCTTCACACAGATCAGCCCTCATTTTCAGCAATGATTTAGATAAAGATCAAAAGAGAATGCTGATCACAATATTTAAGGGTGTAGCAAATATGTTAACAGAGGTGCAGTAATGAAAAGAAAGGGCCTTGAAACAGATGGAACTACTAAGATGGTGCAGCCAGGGCAAGTGCCGTGCATAAGGCAGATCAGGGAAATCAGTTACGCAGACGAGTGAAGGTAATTAAAAGAAGTATATAGGAAGATGGATTTAGTGTTTGAATTGGCAAGAAGCTCAATATCAGTCTACCTTTAACAATGATTTTTAATGTCTTTGGAGTCAAGGATTCCTTTGAGAGCCTGATAAAAACTAAGTACCTTCATGGTGTCAGGTGGTTGCTGGACTTGTCATGGTGGTAACTTCTTTAGGTATGTAAATGTTGCATAACTATGGTGTATACCTGAAAGTAATATAATACTGTATGTTAACTATGTTATAATAAAAATCTTCGAAAAGTTTTAAAAAATTCTCATTCCTATAAATCATGTGATGCATCCAGACACTCTATAAGATTCCAATGACATGTTAAATAAAACGTTTATGTGTATAAACACAGTCTTATGGGCTCCATATTTAAAATAGAAAGAGTTAAACAGAAATTTTTTTAATTTATTAATAAAAAGTAACCAGTAATAAATCTATATTGTGTTAACATAAATTTTCAAGTGAAAAATAACTGTATTTTCCAAAACATAAAATACTTTCACGGAAAGGTAGCAATATTTTTAAATTTTGCAAATCCTTTTAGTATCTGGCTTAATAGAAGACAGCTGGTTTCTCTTATATGCTTCACATTCAGTCTGTTGAGATACAAGTCCTGACAATTAAGTTCGTGAACTCATCCTAGAAAACGTGCTACATACCTCATTGCTGAATATCACTACGGTCACCTGTGAAGTACTCCCCTTGGAAGCTATGCACCGAAGCCAGCACCTAGTCCACCCTTCAAAGCAATTTTGGAACTCTTTCTGGAATGGCCATCAGAGCTGTCATTTTATTACCTTTGATGTCCTGAATGTCATCAAAATGTCTTCCTTTCAATATTTCCTTTATTTTTGGTGAAGAAAGAAGTCAGTAAGGGCCAGATCAGGTGAGCAGGGAGGGTGTTCCATTACAGTTATTTGTTTACTGGCTCAAAACTCCCTCACAGACAGTGCCGTGTGAGCTGGTGCAATGTCGTGATGCAAGAGCCATGAATTGTTGGTGAAAAGTTCAAGTCTTCTAACTTTTTCACACAGCTTTCCAGCACTTCCAAATACTCAATTTGATTAACTGTTTGTCCAGTTGATGCAAATTCATAAGGAATAATCCCTCTGACATCTTAAAAGGTTAGCAACATTGCTGCAACAAGTTCACGAACTTGTTAGACCTCGTATGCTGTTTTTGTGAAATATATGAAAAAAATAGCCTCACAGTGATATACAGTTTGAAATTGAAATGGTACTTTAATAGTCTTTTCAAATTATTGTTGATATTATTCTTTACTATTGCACAAAAATTTGACAAGTGATTGTTTCTTTGTTTTTCAAACAATAGTTTCTTTTTTAAAAATTAAAGTTTATTGGGGTGACAATTGTTAGTAAAGTTACATAGATTTCAGGTATACAATTCTATATTACATCATCTATAAATCCCATTGTGTGTTCACCACCCAGAGTCAGTTCTCCTTCCATCACCATATATTTGATCCCCTTTACCCTCATCTACCACCCCTCCCCCCTTACCCTCTGGTAACCACCAAACTATTATCTGTGTCTTGAGTTTTTGTTTCTGATGTGTTTGTCTTGTTCTTTTGTTGGTTTTGGTTCATATACCACATATCAGTGAAATCATATGGTTCTCTGCTTTTTCTGTCTGACTTATTTCACTTAGCATTATATTCTCAAGATCCATCCATGTTGTCACAAATGGTCTTATTTCATCTTTTCTTACCGCCAAATAGTATTCCATTGTGTATATATACCACAACTTCTTTCTCCATTCATCTATCGAAGGACATTTTGGTTGTTTCCATGTCTTGGCCACTGTAAATAAAGCTGCAATGAACACTGGAGCACACCTGTCTTTATGGATAAATGTTTTCAGATTTTTGGGGTAGATACCTAGGAGTGGGATTGCTGGGGCATACGGTAATTCTATTTTTAATTTCTTAAGGAACCTCCACACTGCCTTCCACAATGGCTGCACCAGTCTGCATTCCCACCAACAGTGTATGAGGGTTCCCTTGCCTTTGGGGTCAAATTCATAAAATGTTCTTTGAACCCAAGATCCATAAGTTTGGTACCTATGTTTTCTTCTATGCAGTTTATTGTGTCAGGTCTTACGCTTAAATTAAGTCTTTGATTCATTTTGAATTAATTTTGGTACATGGTGACAGACAGCAGTCCAGTTTCATTCTTTTGCACATGGTTTTCCAATTCTCTCAGCACCATTTATTGAAGAGGCTGTCTTTTCTCCATTGTATGTTTTTGCTTCCTTGTCAAAAATTATCTGTCCATATTTATGTGGTTTTATTTCTGGGTTCTCAATTCTGTTCCATTCGTCTACGTGTCGGTTTTTCTGCCAATATCATGCTGATTCAATTATTGTTGCCCTGTAGTACAAGGTAAAGTCAGGGAGTGTGATACCTCCAGCATTGTTCATTTTTCTCAAGATTGCTTTGTCTATTCGGGGTCTTTTGTGATTCCAAACAAATCTGACGATTTTTTTGTTCTATTTCTTTAAAAAATGCCATTGGGATATTGATGGGGATTCCATTAAATCTGTATACTGCTTTGGGTAATGTGGCCATTTTAACTATGTTGATTCTCCCAATCCATGAGCATGGAATGGTTTTCCATTTCTTTGTGTCTTCTTCAATTTCTTTTAAAAATGTCTTGTAGTTTTCAGCACATAGGTCTTTCACATCCTTGGTTAAGTTTATTCCTAGGTATTTTATTCTTTTTGAAGCAATTTCAAAAGGAATTGGGTTTTTTTGTTTATTTATTTTTCTGAGATTTCATTGTTAGTATATAGGAATGCAATGGACTTTTGTACATTGATTTTGTAGCCGGCCACATTAAAGTATTCGTTGCTTGTTTCTAATAGCTTTTTAGTGGAGTCTTTAGGGTTTTCTATATACAGCATCATGTCATCTGCAAAGAGTGACAATTTAACTTCTTCATTCCCAATTTGGGTGCCTTTTATTTCTTTGTCTTGCCTGATTGCTCTGGCGAGGACTTCCAACACTATGTTGAAAAGCAGAGGTGACAGGGGACAGCCCTGTCGTGTTCCTGAACGTAGAGCAAAGGGCTTCAGTTTTTCACTGTTAATTATGAGATTAGCTGAAGTTTTGTCATATATAACCTTTATCATATTAATGTATTTTCCTTCTATATGTATTTTATTAAGTGTTTTAATCATAAATGGATGTTGTATCTTGTCAAATGCTTTTTCTGCATCAATTGGTATAATCATATGATCGTTGTCCTTTATTTTGTTTATGTGATGTATCACATTGATGGATTTGCGTATGTTGAACCATCCTTGTGCCTCTGGGATGAACCCCACTTGGTCGTGATGAATAATCTTTTTAATGCATTGTTGCATTCAATTTGCTAGAATTTTTTTTAGGATGTTTGCATCTGTATTCTTCAAAGATATTGGTCTGTAGTTCTCTTTTTTGTTTTGTCCCTGCCAGGTTTTGGTATCAGGGCAATGTTGGCCTCATAAAATGAGTTAGGGAGTACTGTCTTTTCTTCAATTTTTTGGAAGAGTTTGAGCAGGACAGGTATTAGATCATCTTTGAAGGTTTGGTAGAATTCACTAGTGAAGCCATCTGGTCCCGGACTTTTGCTTTTGGGAAGGTTTTGCACAACTGATTCAATTTCGTTACTGGTGATCGGTCTGTTTAGATTTTCCAGTTCTTCATGGTTCAGCCTTGGAAGGCTATGTGTTTCTAAGAACTTGTCCATTTCTTCTAGGTTATTGAATTTGGTGGCATATAGTCCTTTATAGTATTCTTGGATGATCCTTTGTATTTCTGTGGCATCTGTGATAACTTCCCCTTTTTCATTTCTGATTTTGTCTCTCTTTTTATCTTAGTGAGCCTAGCCAAGGGTTTGTGAATTTTGTTAATCTATTCAAAGAACCAGCTCTTTGTCACATTAATTTTTTCTATTGTCTTTTGTTCTCTATTTCATTTAGTTCTGCTCTGATTTTTATTATTTCCTTTCTTCTGCTGACCTTGGGTTTCATTTGTGCTTCTTTTTCTAATTCTTTAAGGTGTAATGTGAGGTTATTTGTTTGGGCTTTTTCTTGTTTCTTGAGATAGGCCTGTAATGATATAAATTTCCCTCTTAAAACTGCTTTCGCTGCATCCTAAAAATTTTGGTAGGCTGTATTTTCATTGTCATTTGTTTCTATGTATGTTTTGATCTCTGCTCTAATGTCTTCTTTGACCCAGTCGTTCTTTAAAAATATGTTGTTTAATCTCCATGTATTTGTGGTTTTTCTTGTTTTCTTTTTGCAGTTGATATCTAATTTCAAAGCCTTGTGATCAGAGAATATGCTTGGTATTATTTCAGTCTTCTTAAATTTGCTGAGGTTAGTTTTATGTCCCAATATATGGTCTATCCTTGAGAATCTTCCATGTACACTAGAAAAAAATGTATACACTGATGTTTTAGGATGAAGTGCTCTATATTTGTCAATTATGTCCATTTCATCTAATGTGTCATTTAGGGCTGCTATTTCATTATTTATTTTCTGTTTGGATGATCTAGCCATAGCTGTCAATGATGTATTTGAGTTCCCCAGTATAATTGTGTTTTGGTCAATTTCTTCCTTTAGTTCTGTTAGTAGTTGCTTGGTATATTTCAGTGTTCCCTGATTGGTGGCATAAATATTGATGACTGTTACGTCTTCTTGTTGTATAGTCCTCTTTACCATTATGAAATGTCCATCTTTATCTCTTGTTATCTTTTTCACCCTGAAGTCTGTTTCATCTGACATCATTATGGCTACACCTGATTTTCTCTGGATGTGATTTGCTTGGAGTGTCAATTTCCACCTTTTCACTTTGAGTCTATGCTTGTCCTTGTAGCTGAGATGTGTCTCTTGGAGACAGCATTTGGTTGTGTTTAGTTTTTTAACCCAATCTGCTACTCTGTGCCTTTTTATTGGTGAGTTCAGTCCATTTACATTTAAGGTGATTATTGATATGTGAGGATTTCCTATCATTCTATGTTTAGTTTTCTGGTAAGATTGTGTTTCCATGGTTTCTTTGCCTTTTTGTTGTTGTCTATTATTTCTGTGTGGTGGTATTCTATGATGTTTTCCTCTGTTTCTTCTTTTATTAGAATATATATTTCAGTTCTGGATTTTTTTTGAGTGATTACCATTAAGTTTATGTAAAGAAAGTTTGATATTTAGAGTATTCCATTTTCTTCAGCATGCTTACTTTCTCCATTCCCATATTCAGGTTCAGGCCTTTACTCTCCCCCTCTTTATGTTTCGGTTGCCATAAATTGTCCCTGTTGATGGTGGTCGAATAGCTTCCTTTAGTATTTCTTGTAGCGCAGGTCATGTATTAGAAAATTCCCTCAGCTTCTGTATGTCTGGAAACATTTTTATTCTTTCTTCATATCTAAAAGATATCTTTGCTGGGTATATTATTCTTGGCTCAAAATTCCTCTCTTTCAATCATTTGAATATTTGGTTCCACTCCCTCCTGGCTTGTAGAGTTTCTGCTGAAAAATCTGATGATAATCTAATGGGCTTTCCTTTGTAGGTTACCATCTTCTTTTCCCTGGCTGCCTTGAGGATTCTTCCTTTGTCGTTGATTTTTGACAGCTTCAATACAATGTGCCTTGGAGAAGGCCTGTTGTGGTTGAGGTAATTAGGTGTTCTATTTGCTTCTTGGAGTCAAGGATCCAGTTCTTTCCACAAGTTTGGAAAGTTCTCATCGACTATTTGTTTGAATATATTCTCTGTTCCCTTCTCTCTTTCTTCTCTTTCTGGTATGCCCATTATTCTTATATTGCTCTTTCTGATGGAGTCAGAAAGTTCTTGTTGAGTTCTTTCATTTCTTTTAAGTCTCAAGTCTCTTTCTTCTTCTATCCCTGTCATTTGCAGGTTTCTATCTTCGATGTCACTGATTCTTTCCTCCATCTGGTCAACTCTACTTCCTAAGCTGGTTATTTCATTCTTAATTTCTTCTACTGAGTTCTTAATCTCCAGAAATTCTATTTGGTTCTTTTTCAAAATTCCAATCTCTTTAGTAAAATGCTCATGTTGTTCTTTGATTGTGTTTCTGAGTTCATTAAACTGCCTTTCTGTATTTTCTTGTATCTCGTTGAGTTTTTTCAGAACTGCAATCTTGAATTCTCTGTCATTTAAGTCACATGTTTCCATATGTTTAAGTTCATTTTCTGGAGACTGTTCACTTTCTTTCTGAGCTGTCTTGTTGCCTTGGTTATTCATGGCAATTAATCATTTATTATTTCTCTTCCTAGACATCCACAAGAGTGGGTTCTGCAATAGGTTGATAGGAAGAGGTCTTTCTTTTGTTTTCCAGTACATGTTAGTAGAATGTTTTATTTTCTCTCTGACTGCAACCCTTTTTTCTGTCTCATACTGTAGTATTATGTTTTCTCTGCACTATTCCAGCTTCTCACACAATGGAGGGATTCCCTGGAAGGCGGGCTTCTCCTCTGTTAACAGTTTGCCTGGGTCATAGGGCGCCATGTCCCTGTGGGGATGTGGAGAGCTTTTGAAGTTCCAAAGCTCTTCCTGCATCAGACTCAGAGGCGGTGTGTTTCAGCAGTTCTGTTTACTCCTGCAGGGATCTGCCCAGATAGGTGGGGACAGGGGCGGGGTGAGTTGTGAGAGGTGGCCTGGAGCAATGGCAGCGACCACCACCACAGCTGGTTCTGCTTCCACAGCTCCCTCCCCTTTGCTGGAACTAGTTGGAGTGTGAATCTGTGTCTGTGGACCATAGGTCTCAGAACTGCAAATATTCTGTTCTTTTGATCCTGACACTTCTACTGTTCCGCTTCTAGCACTGGGCAGGTTGGGTCGGTGTGAGCTCTGGGAGGGTAAGGAGGGGGCAGCTAGTCTCAGTGCCTAAGGCTTCCGTTCTCTGCTCGGCAGTGAGAGTTTAAACCACCGTTTTCAGCCTTCTTCCCTCAGTCTTTGCTTCGAGGTATCTGCTGTGAGTGTTGGGTTCAGCCGTGTTATATGCTTTCTCTTCAGCCCTGTGGGCCATAAACAGAGCCCTAGCAGTCCGAGTTCTTCCCTCTCCTGCAGCTGCGGTAGTTCCGGGATGCAGCGAGCTCGGAGCACTGACCTAGGTCTGCGTCCTACTCCCGCGCGGCTCCGTCTCCGCACTTCTCCCTTCCCTCCTCCCCTGCTTCCGCGATATGCCTACCTTTAGGTAAATTCAGTAGTGAGACTCTTTGTCTTGCCTGTCTGCTGTGCAGGGAGTCCTTTGTGGAGTTATAGTTGTTTGATTAGTTGTAAATTCCAGGGGAGATTTCCAGAGGCTCACCTCACTCCACCATTTTGATGACGTCTCAAATAACTTTCTTAAAGGTTAGTTGCATTGTTCAATCTGAAAACATCAGTAAACAACTTATTTCAGATAAGTTGAGATATCACTAACATACAGTAAGTCACACATATTTGAAATGTACAATTGAATGAGTTTTAACATGTGGATACATTTGTGTATTTTGTGTATACATATCTAACGTCAAGATAATAAACATTTTTATTACCTTAAAAAAAAAATTAAGTACCTTCACCTTAGAAGTATATTTTGCACACATTATCCATAAACTCACAGAGACCTGGGGGCATCTGTGTAGCTGATGTAGAACATGGTGCTTGCTCCAAACGAGTCTAGTCAGTCCAAGATCCAATCATGTCTCCACCACTCACTTACTTTTTATGCCTTTCCAAAAGTAACATAACCTCTCTCTGAGTTTCCTCATCTTTAAAGGGGAGATAATAACAGTAGTACTTACCCCCCTCCAGTGTTAGTTTTTAAGAGATTCATTAGATAAAGCACCAGGAGCTTTTGTTATTGTTGTCATACTTATGGTTTTATTATATTAAAATATATTAATACATTTTGTTATATGTATAGTTATTATATGTGTAATTCATTATATGTATTATATTACCAAAGTCAGTTGTCATCTTATGCAACTTTTAAGTTAGCATACAGGGCAGAAGAGGGGATTGTTCCACTGGGGCTGCTTGCCACTTGGAGTAATTAATGGAACCTTGAGTTCTGGTCTTGGCATCTCATTTTAAAAGACAAGTGTCAACTGGAACATGAGCAAGGGAGGCTGGCCAGGGTGTTGACAGGATGTGCCATCGGGGCACAAGAAGACATGTGGAAGAACTAAGCACATCTAGTCTGGGAAGGAGGAGAACTAAGGATATTTAGCTTAGAAAATGGAAGATTTAACCAAATTCAAATAGAATACTTAAAATTCAAATACTGGTAGTGGAAGAAATGGAATTGTTCTGAATAACTCCAGGGGTCAAAATCTGAGCCAATAGGAAGGAAATTTCAGCTGTATATAAAGAAGAATGAAGAGTTAGATGCTGATATTTCTTTATCACTAAAGAGGTCAGCATATTCATTTATTCAGCAAAATTTATTGAGCATCTATTGCATGCCAGAGATCAGGCAAGGTACTGGGAATAAAAAGGGGAGTAAGACACAGAACTTATTCCTTTATCAGTTTGGTGGAAGAAACAGATAAAATAAGCAACAGCAGGGGGCGGCGGATGGGTCAATTGGTTAGAGCATGAGCTCTGAACAGCAGGGTTGCCAGTTTGATTCCCACATGGGCCAGTGAGCTGCACCCTCCACAGCTACATTAAAGACAATGAGCTGCTGCTGAGCTGCTGGAGGTGTGGCTGGATGGCTCAGTTGGTTAGAACGCGGGCTCTCAACAACAAAGTTGCCGATTCAATTCTCACAAGGGATGATGCGCTGTGCCCCCGCAACTAAGGTTGAAAATGGTGACTAGACTTGGAGCTGAGCTGCACCCTCCACACGCAGATTGAAGGATAATGACTTGGAGCTGATGGACCCTGGAGAAACACACTGTTCCCCAATATTCCCCAATAAAAATTAAAAAAAAAAAAAAATAGGCAATGGTAATGTAAAGGAAGGCAATGGTATTGCCTGGAGAACTACATGGCTTGAGGAAAATGGCCTAATAGGAATGGCACTAGAGTTGAGACAATGGATGAAGAGGAACTAGCCAGGTGGCCAGGCATGCTAGGCAGATGGCACAGACACAAACGTGAGAAACAGCATGGTGTGACTAAGGAGCACTGGGCATGAAGGACAAGACAAAAAGAAGAGGGAGAGAAGAACTCAGATGTGATTCTATAAACCGAATGGAGCTATTAGAGGATTTTAAGCAGGAAAGTGACCAGATCAGAACTGTGCTTTACGTATAGACATTTCATCACTAAAATGTTTGCAGTGGGACCTGGTGGCACAGAACACACACTCATGATACTCCTGTTGCTGGAAAACAGGTTCTTGATGTTTGTCACAGGAAAGAATTCAAAGATGCACTGAATAAGCCATGCAAGCAGTGGATTTATTGAAGAAAGGTGGTATACTCTCAAGATGGCAGGAGCAGGCAGGCTTGGAGATGAGCAGCTGCCCCAAAGAACAAAGAGGCTTAGGAATTTATTACTCCTAAAATGAAGGCATGAAATATTCAAGATTTGGGGTGGCATCGCAGGAGTTCCCAGGGCCGGTCCTTGCTGACCACTCCTTCTTGTCAGGAGGAGGGATTTTTGTCCTTATTTGGTCCTTGTCAGAATGGTCATGACAACACAGGAGGTGGAGATTTTCCCTAACTGCAATGCTAATAGTATTGTAATCCATTATAATCAGCTATAGTTCACCTAAAGTGGCAAGATGGTATCCTGGATCCGCTCTCGGCCACCGAAACCTAGTTCTGGCTGGTCTGGTAGCTGCACTTTTCCATAAGGATGATTTCATCCCCTCCTCCTTCCTTTGTCTCCTTTCACCTTCTCCTTTTCTTCCTCCCCGCTCTCCCCACAGCCCTATTCTTTCTGCCTGTGGTAACAGTTCTATATCTCCCCAGGAGAGGTAATTAACTGAGTAAGCATTTTTCAATGGGATATTGAGTCTCATGTAACATAAGAATGTTTCAAATAGGATACTCGTGTTGGGTATTGGGGCAACACTGGAAATCAAAGACAAACAATGAGACTGAGTTAAGAATCTAAGAGCTGTGGGTATCTGGATTAGGTCTGCAAAGTTGTGAAGGGATTAGGAGATGGAATGGATCCTCTCAAGGGCTTTCCAAAGTTCAAACTCTATGCAATTTGGCCTTGTAACCATCACAAAATTCTATGATTATAAGGGGCATTGAGACCATGTCATCCAACTCTTCCATTGTAGAAACTACACTCCAGGAAGAAAAAGTGGCTTTCTCACTTCCACATAGAAGGAGCTGATGAAAGACTTAAGAACAGGACACAAACCCCTGAAAAGCACCACCTTTCAACCTGGATCCAGCGAGTCACCTTTCGTTCTACCACATCACTCATTTTCATTCAATCTTTTTTGTAGCACATACACTTTATTAATTAAGCCTACAAACATGGGGCTCTAGGACATAATCTCTTTATCAAAAGGAAATCAACACAGAATTTAAATGTTGCCATGGGTCACAAATACGTAATGGAACAAAAAGGGTCTCCTATTTAAACCCTTCAGGGTGGCAGAAAGAGCACAGGCTAACTGAAAGCTGAGTTTCACACTTGCCAACAGAATGACACTGAGAAAGTCATTTAACCTTCAGAGCTCAGTTTTCTCATCTGTAAATTGAAAAAATAATACTTATCTTAAGGAGTTTCATATATAAAGTACTTCCATAGAACTTGGAGCTCAACAAATGTTAGGTAGGTCCTTTCTCTTTCTGGTCCCTTCCCATCAAGAATTGTAAGAAGAGGTTATCTGCCATCTTCCCCAGGCTACCAGAAACAGTACAGTTAAGTGGCTAGAATTTTGCCAGTGGTGTCACACCAAGTGATGACTCCCAGCCCTGTGTGACCTTGGACACATTCTTTAATCTCTCTGAAGCTATCAATCAATCTATGATAATCTGAAGATAGGGTTCCTATCTCATAGGGTTGTTGTAAGGATTAAATATGCTAAATACATGAAAGGTGTTTAGAGCAGTGCCTGACATACAGCAAACAATCGAGCAATTGCGGTGACTGTATTGATTTTACATGTGAAGGTTACATTGTAACGTTCTTGTCTCTTTATCCTCATAGTTAATTATCTGCTCTTTCATGCACAACTTCAACTTTTCAAGAAAATAGTTGCATGCATTTCTCTTCAGACATGAAAGAAACTGCAAGTCTCCCTCTCAAAAGTAGTTGAGGTAAATGGGATGAATGGATCCAACTGACTGCCCGAAATGGAATAGTGGAAACTTAATGTCATCAATTAGGGTATTGGACACCCACCCATTGACGTGTTCCCTTTCTTTGGTTAGAGGGCAATAGCTCCTCATCCCTCACTCTACAGAGGGACATCGAAGCACTTTCTATGGACTGAGTAGTTTGATACATGAAAGTAGTCATGTGAGGGTTAGAATTGACCTTTGTTTGTATCACACTCAATCAACACCAAGCACAATATAGATACTCAAAATATCCACTGAGCAAACCGACCAGGGAACCTCCCTCCATGACTGCCTTGGTGCTGCATGATTTACTCTAGAGCAGGGGGTGTCCAAACTTTTTTCAACGTTTTTCACCAAGGGCCATATGCGGTAAAATACACAAACAGCCGGGCCACTCACTTGAGGTGAAGTATGTATTGCCTCACCTGGTTTATTTAAGTAAACTAAATATAGTTTTGGAATTTGCTGCGGGCCAATTAACAATGGATCATGGGCCGCAGTTGGCCCGCGGGCCGCAGTTTGGACACCCCTGCTCTAGAGGCACCTCATATCACAATTGAGAGCACAGGACTACGGCAGATGGCAAAATGTAGTTAACAAGAGATTAGGCTCCTAGGTGAAACTGTTTGAATCCAATTACCTTTGTGGCTTTGGCTATGTCACTTACACTCAATTTCCTTGTCTATAAAATGAGGAGCATAATTGATGTACCTAACTAGTAGGGTCCTCATGAGATTAAGTGAGACAATGCTTGTAAAGTGTTTAGCACTAATCAAGTGTCCCATGATGATGATGATGACGACTTCGATATAAAAATGCCTAAGTCCTATGCAACGATGTACCTGCTTTAAAACCTACCAATAAGAAGTCATTAAAAGGGAGAGCAGTGTGGCACTAGGTAGAACATGCATCTTAATCCGTAGGTAGATGTTTCTCAGGAAAGAGGTTCTGAGCCTGACCTTAGAGAAAGGGTAGGTTTAGATCTACAAAGGCCACTTCCTATGGGCCGAGCCTCGAGGATATGATCCCTGAATATGCAAAAGACACAGGAGTGAGTAAATTAGCAGCCAAAATTTTAAATAAGTGCCCAAGGGGGTACAAAGGCGGACATTTCACAGTCTAGTGTGGAACTGGCAGGAGATTTCAAAAAGGACGAGCACCCTGGTGATAATAACTAGTTCCTATGGTAGGTAAATACATACCTAGCTAATGTCTCAGACAAATTACCAACATTTCTGAGCCTCACTTGTCTCATCTTTGCTATGGGGACATTTTCACCTACTTTGTAGAATTCTGAGGAGAATTAAACGAGTTATTAAAGGTAAAACAGTCACCTCAGAGTCTGGCTCAAACTCAGCTATCATGATTATCTAGTGATATTCCAAGAAAAGCAAACACTAAAAGGAATTATGTTAATTCACCTGGACAAACACCTAACTGCAGGAGAATCAGGAAAAGATTACCTTCCTTCTGTCCTAACTCTTCACTGGTTTCTGTAGGTATTGTAATACCTATAATAAATGCCAAGTATCATCATCATGGGTTAGACAGAGCTACTATTATCTCGTTGAATCCTCACACAATGCTGGGACAAAGATAATTTTATTTCTCCCAGTTTACAAATTTAAAAAAAATGAAAAAGAAAGAAGAAGAAGAAGTTTAGGTTTAGGAAGATTAGGAACTTGTCCAAGCTCACAAACAGTAAGTGACAGAACCCGGATTTGAGCCAGGGCTGTTTGGCTCCAAAGACTGTGTGGTTCGTGGATTTCCACAGCCTGCCAGCAGACCACATATTTCTCCTGACCCGGACCTGCTATGACAGCAGGATTCAAAAGAGAAAACAGTCCCGCAGGGAAAAGTGGACATGCAAACAAACCTTTGCAATTAAGGGCGCTGCAGATCTGGCCCCCGCTGCAGAGAAAAGAGCTTGTTGGAGCTATGGTTCTACAATGGCAGAGACAGAATGACTCGGGGGGGGGGGGGGAGGGAAGAAAGAAAAGAAAAAAAACAGAATCCTTAAGAAACAAGTCTGGTTGTGCCAAGTGACAATAATGGCATAACCCAGACTGGCACTATCAGTTACAGTCTTGCGCGTAAGAAGAACTTGCCCTCACAGGTACTACTTAGAAACTATTTGCTCCTTTTCTGGGCCAAAATAATTGAAACTAAAATTCGAGAAAGTTGCAGAAAATGTGAAGAAGATTCAGTGAAGAGGGGAAGAAATTATTAAAATATTTCTCAACATTCTCCATATGTGCTCCTCACATCTCACGTAACAATCTAAACTTCTCATCTCTAATTTCTCAAAGGGAAGGGAGGGAGAGGGAAGGAATGAGAAAGAGATGAAATAAGATGGAGGAAAGCAGAAAGGACACAGAGGAAGAAAGGAAAGAGAGTCAGGGAGGTAGGTGTCTACAGATTTGAAGTCTCTGTGAGGTCAAAATACAAATAGCTAGGATAAAACAAGAGAGCAGGAAATACAGAAAGTTCTCAGGATTTTGCCTAAGGGACATCCTTGTATACAGACAAGGCCCAAGAGAACGAGTAGGTTTCAAATGTATTGAAATGGAAATACAGAGGCTCCTCACCTTACGATGGGGTTACCTCCCAATAAATATGTCCTAAGTTGAAAACATCACAAGTTGAAAATGCACTTAATGCACCTAACCTACCGAACATCACAGCTTAGCCTAGCCTGCTCCTACTGAATGTGGATGGCTTTCGCATCATCGTCAAGTCAAAAAGTCATCAATCGAATTATCGTAAGTCAGGGACCGTCTATATTAGAAAGAAAGAGGTCAAAGAAATGTGGAGCGGGAATCATCCGTGCTGTTAGTAGCTAAACATGCACCAGAAACACTGTGGATCCTCCCCAGGTGCACAGGGCATCTGTCCTCTGGGCCCCACAGTGTGGCAATGGTGTCACGGGAGGGGAAGGCATACCCCCGGGCACAGTACCAACCATGGCGAACTTTGTGCTTATTTGGATACTGGACTGAGAGCCTTTGGAGCAGAGACTATATTCTATTTGTATGTGCACATGGTTGGTGTCTAGTAAATGTTACTGGAAAAGACAGAAGAAAAGTAGGAGAAAGGGAAGGGAAGAAAAGAATGACAGCAAAGAGACATTCCGGAAACAACTCAGCAGAGGTCAGTTCATCCTTTCAGATTTAGTGTTTACTTGTCCTGACAATCAGGAAAGAGAAAAAAAGGCATATTGTATCTTTTCACTAGAAAGTTTGAAAATTAGCAGCCAGCCAATATTGTGAATAAATAAAACTAAAGGGCAGATGTTATGAACTTAATAGACCATTATCTCTAAAATAATTGTTCTGAATACGCTTTTAAAAGTTGCTCTGTGTAAGCTTTTTGAGCTTTTTAAAAATGCCTTTTACATCCCCATGCTAAAACACTCTCAACTCTTAACATTTTGCCTTTGAAATCTTAACTAAACTATTCAGATTAATTACTAAAAAATAGGAAATGCAGTAGTAACAATACCTTATCTTTTAGCCATGTTCTTTTTTTTCTTTAAAGTTTATTGGGGTGACAATTGTTAGTAAAGTTACATAGATTTCAGGTGTACAATTCTGTAATACATTATCTATATCTCACATTGTGTGTTCACCACCCAGAGTCAGTTCTCTTTCCATCACCATATATTAGACCCTGTTTACCCTCTTCCATGTTCTTTTCATCTTTGATTTCTTTTCATTATCACACAAGGTTCTGAGGTTGCTAGATGAAGTACTATTATCTCCAGCCTACAGAAGTGAAAACTGAGGAAAGGAAAATAAGAGCATATACTAGATTCATGTCTGAGCAAAACTGAAAACCAAGGACTCTGAGTCTGAGCTTAGCTCACACACTCTGCAACAATGCATAGACTAGGGTCATTCTGGAATGTTTTTTGGGGGGTGTCTTTTGAAGCAGAGAAAGGAGCAAAATATTTCCCAATTTTTTACCTATCAGACATGTTCTTATATATACTAATATTTTTATTTTATAAGATAGATTTTTTTTTATTGTTCTCACACAGTTGGGTTTTCAACCTTCTTTGAACAGCAGAACCTTTTTGTCAACATTTCATGCCAGAGCCCTCTATGCAAAACAGATAAAAGTGGAGTTTCACCTCCTTCCAGCTGAGAGACCTGGAACATGTTCTGTGATAGGTGTTACTGGCCTCAGTCTCAATAGCAAACTCATGAAAAACTCCAGGACGCCACTGAACACACACTGATACCATGTCATAGAGCATGTCTGACTTTTGGTGGCGTGAGAACAGCAAGGACTTCACAGTCCCACCAATTAAAATTTCAAGGCTACCGCTGGCTCACTGTGTGCACTGAGGAGATAATCCGCCTTGCTGAGCCTCAGTTTTTTGACCTGTAAGAATCACTGTAACACCTGCCAGGTGAGTCTGTTGTGAGGAATAACTCAGGCACCCTAAGTGAGTCACGGCTCCCCATGTTCAGCACACAGTAGGTACTCAGGCGGTTTCCTTCTGGAAGGCCCGTGCCACACCTACACGCTACTTCTGATAAAACAGACATGTTCTTGTGTCCTCAGAGGGTATCAATTCCATTTGCTTTCCTAAGTGTAGCTCATGCTTTTAGCACTTGAGGGCTTATATTACTCCCTGCAACATTTAGCATTTTCTATTCAGTTAGCACAGTATCAAGACTTTAAAAGCAGCTTGAAAATAAACTTAATTCCACATATGATTTATAATGTCCCAAGCAACAGCTCAGTTACCCAAGAAAGCGCCATCAATTATTGACAGATGCATCCTCACAGGAGAAGTAGCATTAAGACGAGAAAACGAAGGGAAAGTATGCTTGCACCCCTTAAGCCAATTATCCAAGGTGATTGCAAGCATTAAATCCTTACACGTGCTTAATTTACTGTACTTGCCTCTAAGCACACAGAGAAGTGTGAGGAGGGAAAATATGCTAAGCAATTTAGGATTGCTTTTAAAAACAAAGAGAAAGAATAGCATGAGGGGGAAAATATAGAGGAGGCAGCAAGTGGGTGTTGGCCACGTGTGGGTTTATAGATTGTGCATCCCTGGCCTCCACACACCTTGCCTGTCATTGCAGAGGCAGCTACTCCCCACCTGTCTTTGTTCAGTACAGAAATAGTTATGCCTACCTGCCTCTGACCTAATAATTAGAGCAGTGCCTGATTTTATTCTCAGCATGTTTATTGTGGTCACATTTCCTGGGTTTTCAGTGCAAAGGCCTTACTAAGGATGCTAGCATTATTTGCTTTAACACCAAGCTAGTGACAAGGTTCAGTAAAAAGCTAAGAGGCCAGTGTGAATCCAGCCCACGGGGGCTCGTAATCTGCATTGACATGCTGATATTAGAAAACCTTGGCAAGATTACACACTTTACGTGCAAGGGAAGAAAGGGAATGCACGGGGCCAATACATTTGAGGATGACAATATATTTTTCCATAGTTTTCTCAAAAGCAGAAAAATAGGAGAGAGGGTTTTTGTTTTGTTTTTTTCCTAAACTCTAAGCTATAAGGCAAATGGTGACCACTCATGCCTGCTTGGCTTTAATTTGCGTGTACTAAGGAGTGTGAGTGTGCATGTGTGTGGGAACATGCAGCAGATATGCACTGCGTGTGTTCTGTAGACGAGTTCGGATAGATGGGAATAAACCCATGGCATAGAGAAGAGGTCTAACCTATATAAAAATTTGCATGATGAATTGAGCATTTCTATACTAAGAAAATAAATCCTGCCATAGGAGACAAGAAAAATTACTGCCCTGACTTAACGCAATCTATGTTTTAAAGTACAGTTTTAGGAGATTCTAAAATTATCTGTTTATACCTCATGACCTGGTAGAATAATTAAGGGTTGATTCTTTCACCTCTTTTATACTTTTTTTCTAAATTAAGAATTAAGAGATTCATTGTGTTGGGTTATTAAAAAGCCTGACCTTGGGGGCCGGCCCGGTGGCTCAGGCAGTTAGAGCTCCATGCTCCTAACCCCGAAGGCTGCCGGTTCAATTCCCACATGGGCCAGTGGGCTCTCAACCACCAGGTTGCCAGTTCAATCCCTCAAGTCCCACAAGGGATGGTGGGCTCCGCCCCCTGCAACTAAGATTGAACATGGCACCTTGAGCTGAGCTGCCACTGAGCTCCCAGATGGCTCAGTAAGCTGGAATGCGTCCTCTCAACCACAAGGTTGCCGGTTCGACTCCCGCAAGAGATGGTGGGCTGTGCCCCTTGCAACTAGAAAACGGCAACTGGACCTGGACCTGGAGCTGAGCTGCGCCCTCCACAACTAAGACTTTTGAAAGGACAACAACTTGAAGCTGAACGGCACCCTCCACAACTAAGATTGAAAGGACAACTTGACTTGGAAAAAAAAAAAAGGCCTGGAAGTACACACCGTTCCGCAATAAAGTCCTGTTCCCCTTCCCCAATAAAATCTTTAAAAAAAAAAAAAAAAAAAAAAAAGCCTGACCTCTTACAGCACATATTTTTATTGAACTGTGTATGTAAAATATAGTAATCCTTGACTTTTAAAGCTTTAACTCCTAAATTTCAGATTCCAAATCAGCATTTGAGTGCCAATTGGTTGCCAGATGCTGTTCAAGTGCTTTCAAAGGCACGGCCTCATTTGATCAACACCCAGATTCCCAACCAGGTCTTCTGACTCCAATCCCATATGCATCCCAGCAAATCACAACCTTCTATCACTGCCTGTCATCAAGTCTGTGAGGGATTTTAGATGGGATGGAAGTGGAGGGGCGAGTGGCAGATTCCCTGGTAACTTAGACTGGTAGATCACTAGCTTGCTTCTAGAGGCATATGCCTTTATTCCTTTGGGACTCGCATTTCTCTAAATGTGAAACTGAAGCAAGAATACAAGATGCGTGACCAACTCACAAAAATATTGTCAAGGATCTGAAGTACTTTGCACAGCGCCGCCCCTTGAGATTTTCTCTCTATTCAAGGCAGCGACTGATCAAAACAAATCATCATTGAATGTGTATCCTTGGAACATTTTCTTAATATCCTCAAAGGTTCATTCTTCAAAGGATGGAAATTTTTTATCCTTCAGAAGCATATTTGAAATAGCCAAAAGTTATGCTGAGCCACAGGTAATAAAGTGAGGGATCAAACTAGATGATATCATTTAGTATCAACATAAAGGCGTGACTACAAAGTAAAGTAGCATATTATCTTGAGTAAGTTGTAAACTGTTTTTGAAGACAATTGTCCAAGAGAATTCCAAATATTTTAGTTAACTGCCCGTGCACATTTACAAGATTCCTTCCTCAAAATGCTTAGATGTTTAAAATAGACAGCAAATTTCAAGAACATGTTTCCTTCATTAAACAGATGACGAAGCTGATTGTAAAAAATGATCCATTGGCCTGGATAATGTGTGCCCACGTGTCTGTGAACATGTGTGTGCATATGTGCCCATGTTTGTGTATATGCACGTGTGTGTGTGCGTATGTGCCCACCTGTGTGTACATGCACGTGTGTGTGTGTGTGCCCACGTGTGTGTATGCTACCCCCAAATGGGAACTACCCTGATTTACACATTCTATAAAAGCTGTTACATATCTAGTCTGTTCCTCTGGGCCCCTGAATCTTGCGTACAGCTGTCATGCCTCCCTAGACTGGGTTTCTATCTTCACATTCTGGGAAGAATTTTAGTATTCCTGACTTTAAACCAAACTAAAGGAATTACATAACAATTTCTACTTTTTAATTAGAACTATATACTTTGGAAAACAGTAAAGTATGAACATATACAATAAACGATGCGTTAAATACAATGTTCCTGATCTTAACTTCCAAACAACACTTACTGGATAAAAAAGATAGTTTTGAAATGTTTAGGAAATGGAATGAAGAAGGTGAAGCACCCTCTAGTGTGTGTATGGGGATACTTCTTGCAAATGTTTTCCTCCCTTGAAAAAATAGAAGCCCAAAATCATCATAATAATAATGATCACCATTCAGATAGTGAGTGTGATTTAGCACAAACTATATTAAGAATTTTTTAAAAAATTTGTAAACTCTAGTCTGTAAATTTATTTGTCACAGAGATATGGGCTAGCAATTCTGAAACTACTTTCTCTTTTAGTAACATTGAGCAAAAGAAGTAAATATATTATAGATAATAAGGACCAAGTTTCTTATGCTCAGGAAAGAAGCTACAAACAGGGAAGAAGGAAGAACAATGTCATCCTAGAGGCAGTGAGCACACCCAATGCCCAGACCTTAGTTTCTAAAGCCATTCTCCAATAAAAAGAACTAGAGCGTTTCTTTGAAGAAGCGGTTGATTCTCAGGCTGAAGCAGGGAAAATACAAGATGAATCTGGAGCATCTCCTCATTCGAAAAAGTAAAGAAGTGCTCAGAAAAGGATAGGGGGACGCGGAAAGGGCACAGGAGCCAACCTGAAAGAGCTCACGATGGCCAAAAGCGGAAGAATTTGAGCAACAAAATAAACAATGATAGCAATGCATTACATTATGAAGTAAGGTGATTTACATGAGCCCATACTGAGATAAAGAGTAAATAAGTAAGTGGAGGAGAAGAGAGAGCTCTTTCCTCAGATAAATTCTAATTATTAAATGTGAGATGGGAGGGAGAATAAGGAAACAGGGAATCACTCTGAAAACACCACAAATTGCTGCAGGAAAGATCCAGAGAGGAACACTACAACTACTAGATGACAATTTGAGGAGAAACAAGTCATTTGCATAGTCTCAAAGTCTCTCTCCCCAAGATACTGACTGATTACAAAGGGGATACAGTAGCAGTAGAGACATTGGACAACCACAACCTTAACCAAGTAATGAAGATTCACACCACCAGCAGTAACAGTCACGCCATGTACCTTTCGTTATCCGGCACTGAGAAGGGCTCGTCATTCTGTGTTATTCTCCTCAATGCTGCATAAGCTCAATCTAGATGGGAAAACATCAGATAAAACCAAATTGAGAGAAAGTCTTCAAAACAACAACAGACCAGCACTTTTCAGAAGTATCAAGGTCATAAAAGAAAAGACTGAAACACGGTTGCAGACTAGAGGAGACTGTGGAGATATGACAACTAAATGCAATGTGGGACCTTTGGCTAGGATCCTGGAACAGAAAAAGGATATTAGTGGAAAAATTGGTAAAATCAAAATAAAGTCTGTACTTTGGTTAATACTATTGTGCCGATGTTCATTTCTTAGTTTCAATCACCTTACGGGAAGCCGGGTGAAGAGTATACAAGACATATCTATACTATTTTTGCAACTTTTCAGAAGCCTAAAATGAAACATAACTGTAAACCAATCAACACAATCTATTCAGAAGAACATTATGATTTATTCCACTTCACTTCCTTGTCATATAAAATAGTGAACTAATTATCATCAGAGGACTCTAGGTCTTAAGAAAAATAATCCAAAGGTACACCATCTTCCTGCTTCTGATTCAACAGCCATGAGGGAAAGGACTCCGGAAAGTTGATAGGTAGATGTACCCTAAAAAGTCTGAGTCCTGGTCATAGCTCATACGCTGATGTGTGTGGCACTGAGGTGACATCCTGAGACTCTACCTTACTTCTCCCTTTTTCTTTACATGGGAAAAAAATGGGACCTGTGAACGTGACCCAATTTTATAAGAAGTGAGGGGCTGGTGATAATAAAAATAGCACTTATTACAAGCTTGCCACAGACCAGGCACTGTTCCAAACTCTTTACATGTATCGACTCATCTCTCACAACAACTATTAAGTAAATATCATTATCCCCATTCTACAGATAAGAAAACTGGGGTGCAGAGAGGGAAATGAGGCACAGAAAAGGTATGTTGCTAGAAAAACTATGAAGAAAATCATGTCCTATCTCTCTTCTCTGATCATCTATTTACTAATTCTGTGCTGGTGTGTTTTACTTGCCTAACCCACATATATCCTATTTTAATTAATTGCCCAGACTGAACACTCACTTCACACTGAGAACAGAGCAAGTAGAGGGAAGAGCCAGGTAGGAGGAGACACTTCCTCTGGCCGGACCCTGGGTCCCAGAGCCCAAACCACTTGCCTCCTTGATTGAAAGAGCTGGCATCACCATCCCATCACCAGCATTCTAGTCAGCCTATGGCGGAAGATGTGTTTAGAAATAATATTCCCCCTTCAGCATGGAGGTCCTGCTGGACTAGTCACCCAGACAGAGACTCCACACTCGGAAAATGAGTAATTACTTGTTGTTAAGCTGTATATTCATTTCCTGAGAAAACGGAAGTCGGCACATATTTTCCCAGGTTCCTCTATGCCTATTCCAGTGATAATACCAATGCTTCACATCTATAAAGTAGTTCTGGTTTATAAACTTCACTCACATATTGTACCTGATCTTCACACCACCTTTGATATCAGTCAACAAATACATATTAAGAGGCTGCTATGTGTCAGGCCGGAGGAAGGAAACAGTGAACAAGACCCATTCGATCTTTGTCTACCCACCTGGAGTTGACATTACAGTGGTGGGGAGTGGGGTGGACCATACACATAAAATAAGTAGGAAGTATGGAGTGATAAAGAAAAAATACTATCAAGTAAAAAATAACCAGGCAAACATGCAGAGAAATACTTTAGAGAGGGGATTAGTCAAAACCTCCTTGCAGAGGTGACCTTTGATGAGAAACAGGCAGCAACATTTGGGATAGCACCTCCCACTCAGACGGATCAGAAAGTGTAGAGGTGGTGTGTGCGAGGGGGCTGGGAGGGGTGTCAAAACAGCTTGGCACATCCTGGAAACTATCAGAGGACAAATTCCTGTGGACAATTAAGGAGGAGGGGGGTGGGGCCTGAAATGAGGTCACGGAGGAAAGCAGAAAGCCAGTGCTGTCTAGGGCTGGTGCTAACAGGTTATGTAGGAAATAAAGGGTTTTATTCTAAATGCAATGGAAAGAGCTGATAATGTCACTGGCATTTTCCAGGTGAGTACAATTTAGCTCAAAGAGGTTGCATGTCTTTTCAGAACTCTTATGCATGGCAAACATAAGCTCCATCCCAGATCTTTCCTTTCCCCTTTCCACAAATAAGTGGGAAATGCATGCTGGATGCCAAGCACAGTACTATTTGCGAGATAAAATAATCTTAATCGCAATTAGATTAAGTCTGGAAGTGAGAACTGGCCATGTGAGCAAATGCAACAAAATACTACAGGGACTATGTCCAGAAGTCTCTAGAGGATATAGAGGAGAGTTGAAGGAGGAAGAAGTTGGTTTCATGTGGGTGGAACAGGGAGAGTCAGAGAGTTAGCATTCAGCTCAGTCTAGAAAATAACCGTTTATAAGGAAAATGGGGTTGAGGAGGATAATAAAAGCAGACTGAGCAAAAATACAGAGACTTAAACATCCTGGTAGGTGCTGGAAATACAAGCTGTTTCTGGCACAGGGTGAGGGTGAGGGGCTTGAGGGTAGGGTTGAAAAAACAGAAACGGACAAAGGCCAGATCATGAGTCCCTGGAATGGCAATGTAAGAAGCCCTGACCTCATTCTCTGAGCAATGGAAGCCAAACAGTTTTCAAGTAAGGGTTTTGTTTCTGATAGATCCTATCAACAGAACTGCAGAAGTCACTTGGGGGAGGGTGCAGGCAGGCAATATGGGAACAGGAGACTAGTTAAAAGACATCCAAGGTCTAGGTAAGATGAAATGGAGGCCAGAAGAATACACGTGTGGGTTGGAGACATGAGAAAAGATTGAACAGATGGTAAGAAGGAAGAAGGTGCAGAATTTATGACACTGTTTGGGGTGCGGGAGACAGGGGATTAGGCTGGATTCTGGGTTTTCAGACTCTAGGTTCAATACTTTTGAGATAAAAATGTTTTCCAACCATATGTAAAGGAATGTCTTTTATTTGTTGCAGTTTACCATATTCTCTGCCAGCTAAGAAGAACTCACCTGAGATTATTCATATTTTAAGTTGTTTTTAAAGAGAAAATAATATGCTTTATTCCTGACAAACTATTGTTTAGAAGACAATGCAATTCTTTTTTTTTTAACCTAAAGTGATAGCATAATGACCTCTACTGAGATAAAGAAAAAATTCCCGCATTGCAACTGGCAGGACTGATATCTAAGCAGAAAAAGAAAGTAGGTTTTGATGAACAAAATTTCTTTTGCAATTTAAGTTTCTATCAAAGAAAAATATTAGTACTCTATTTAAGAAGGTAGTTCTCTCTCTGGGATCCTCAGAAAATGTGAACTAATCATTTCCTTTATGCTCAGACTAGTTTTGACATGCCTCACTACCACCATAAACACAGCACATAGAAGTTCAATTTCTATGCTCAGATGCTCAAAAAATAAGTTCAGATTCAAGTCTGAGATTTGACTTGAAAGATATGGTATTCATATATCATAGATGGTGCCTGAAACAAAACATTTAAAAATTATATTTAAAGACTTTTCAAACTAATTTGGCTCTTGGGGACAAATAGAGCAACATTTCTACATTAATTATTCCAGAGCTTATATAGGATAGCTTCCATATGTCCTGCCCTCATTTCAATTTCCTTCCCCATGTCTCCTCTCTCTTGCCCATTTCATTTTGCCCTTCTTATTCTGTTTGAAATATGCAGAAAAACTTTGACCATGCTTAGGGGGAGAAATGGTCTTAGATTCCTATTAGATTGTTTTACACAGAATGCACTATGTGTAAAGAACTGTCAAAGAAAAGGAGTTAAAACCTCGAAAATGTCTTGGTGAAAGTACCACCATTGATGGTCACATGTGAGAACTGTTCCAAGTTCTTCAAAGATGCAAGATATATGTCATTATCACTATGGTAAAGATGAGAAAACTGAAGGTTAGAGAGGCTCAGTAACTCACTCAATATCACACTGCCTGTAAGTAACGGAATGGGGATTCAAACGCAGCTCAGTGGTTCTGAAGCCAAGGAAATGTGTAGCCATTCCTAATTCCAGTAAACCTCCCAACACTAACCATTGGGGAAGGGGTGGAATTTTACAAATGCCTTCTAGTTCTTCCTTCTTTTTTTTCCCTTCTGCAAGCACAAATGCAGAAAATAATTTTGATGTATATACATGTATCCTTAATTGACTGTCTTGCTTCTTTATTTGAAAATGCAAAAGAACATCCACTTATTAAACCTCCAGGTATTTACACAAATTGGCAAAGGAAACAGAAGTAATGGATATAACATGCTTATTGCAATAGCCAGCAATTAATGGAAAGGGCTCTCATAGCCATAGTTAACTCAGCTGTTAGCACAGATTCTGCCCATCTAACTGCAGAAGCAAATTTCTGAGTAAACAAATGCGTTAATTTGCTCTCTGAGTTAAAGAGGACGGAGGAGAGGCAATTCTCTACTGAGTCAGTGGTGTTGGAGTTTGTTAATGACAACCTTGAAGTAGCCTACCATGGTGTCATATGATGAATTTTAGTTTTCTACATCTAAATTGCAGACTACTAAAAATCAGTTGCTTAGAGGGAAAGAGGCTATCAGGAGAAAGTATGAAGATGGGAAGGAAACGGCATATTTTTAAGATAGATTTTCATATAATTCAATCATTTTTCCAGAGATACAGTTTACTTGGATCAGATGAAAGATTTCCCCAGCTATGCGTCCTACCTATGTAGACGCATTTTGTGTATATCATAGAAGTTATAGGCTATTATAGGATGTTGTAGGAATCTTATATGCATCATAGAAGTTACAGGATGCAAATGGATGCTATAATGAGTTACAGAATATGGTATATGAAATTGCAGGATAAGCCAGGAGTTAGGAGAATTGAATTTAAATGGTAAGAAATATATAAGACCAGGGAAGTAGATGGACTCTGGCCAGGGAAAATACCGGAGTTATATCTGGGGATTTCTCAGGGATGGACATTGTACTAGTTTCCTATTAATGCTATAACAAATCATCACAAACTTTGTGGCTTAACACAATGCAAATGTATTATCTCACAGTTTCTAAAGGTCAAAATCTGGGTGGGTTGGGTTGGGTCCTCTCCTTAGGGTCTCACAATACCAAATTCTAAGTGTTGATACGGCTGCATTCCTTACTCAAGGAGCTAGAGAAGAATCTGCTCCCGAGCTAATTCAGTTTGTTGGCTAAATTCAGTTCCTCTAGGCTGTAGGACTGAGGTCTCCATTTCTTTGCTGCTGTTAAGCCTGGGGGAGGGGGTTGGGGTGCGGGACAGTTATTGCTCCTAACAGCTGCCCACATTATTTCATATGCTTTCCATACGGCCCCCTCCAGCAATGGCAGTAGAGTCCCTGTCATGCTTTAAATTTGGCTGACTTTGGGCTGCTGGTTAGCTCAATTGGTTAGCGCGCTTGCTATTAACACCAAGGTTGCCGGTTCGATCCCCACATGGGCTACTTTGAGCTGCGCCCTTCTAAAAAAAAAGAAAAAAAAAAGGAAAGAAAATGTGTCTGACTTCTTCTGCCATCTCTCTACGCCTCCAGCAAGTTTTCTACTTTTCAGGGCTCATGAGATTAGATCAAGGTCACCTGGATAACCAGGGATAACCTCCCTGTCATAAGGTACTCACCTTTACTACATCTGCAAAGTCCCTTTCCCACTTAACATAACATCACTACAGCATGCCATCATCAGCGGGCAAAGCTCCATGGGGCACTAATGTTTCCTGGGGGCTCTGACTCACAAATACTCCGTAAAAGAGTGGGGCTGCCGAAAATACCAGTTCTATGTTCCAAATTTTGTGAGTCTGAGAACCTTATGTAGAAATGCCTCTTTCTTTAGAAGGTAATAAACCAAATCAACTTAGTTTCGACCAAAGTGTTTTGAGCCCTGAAAGATGCTGTACTTAAAAGTAGTGTACAAGTTAACAGAAAACACATCTGTCATATTTTTAAGGCAATGTCATCAGGAAACATTAATGATAGTTTAGTAACAATAATAGCTATCATTTTCTTACTTCATGTCAGGTATTACATGGCCTTTAAAATAGGCAGTGTGCATATTCCCCTGCTATCAATTCTTTGATAGAATGGGATAGAATTGTTCCTTCTGGACAATGGAGAAATATATTTCAATGCCATCAGTACTGCAATGCAACATGTAATAACAACACAATAATCCCAGACAATATTTCCTGTGCCCATGAAAGATTTTCATACATGACTATGTAAACTGAACTTATATGTGCAAAACATGGAATGAGATTGTGAATGGCATGGTTCATCGCTGCCACAGAATTGTTGAGCAGTGCAATCACCAACTGTTGTCATGAATCTCAAATCTGCTTCAACATCACAGTCTGCAAATTGCAGTCCATCAGCAGACACAGCTCACTGGTCTCTGCTCATTCATTTTCTTATGCAATAAAATCATTTCCCAGCAAGGATACAATTGCATCAGAGTTGCTTTACAGTGAGAACCATCCAGCACAGTAGTTAAACTCCAGGGGGTTATACCAATACAAAGAAAGTCAACATTTTGAAAAATTTTTGAGTTGATATTTAAAGAATCAGGGTATTTAATATCTCTGGACAATTAAATAATAACCTGGTAAGTATAGACGTTCTTTATTCCTAAGGGTATTTAATATTGATTTTAATGACAGTGACTTATGTTTTAGATCTAGGTCAATCCTAATGATAATGATTTCAATCATTAAAAAATGTATCTATTCCCTTCTGGAAATAAATTTGAATCATACTGAATTAACACCAGTTATAACTAATAAAAGAGCTCTAGTCGTGTGGCCTAGGTTTTACTTTCAAGTTACCACTTAGTTTTGGTATAGACGTCACCCCCAACATAATTTTCCACCTTCCTTTTAACTAAACTATTAGAGAATAAAAAATGGTAGCCATAATAACCCTGTCTGTATCTTTCCATGTTTTTCTATTCTGTTCCTTCTGATTGACAATTGCTTTTAGAGACTAATACTAAAGTTTAGAATGAATTTTGAATGTCTGTAATTTTTATTAATATCCTTCAGAACATTTCCCTGTGCTGCATTGTTCCCTAAAAAATAAATAATTAGAAGATTTAGGAAATCAAATATTAATAGTTTCACTATGATTAAAATTAGAAAAATTAGGGTTTTTGTGATTTTTAGCATGTCACACTACAGATGTAAATATATAAGACAGCATACATACTTAATAAACCTAAATTTAAATAGTGAGTAAATCATGTTATTTTTTTGTATCAAAAAACAAGAGTCTTAATCATTTTGAATTTAAGCCACTTCACCATCTGAGTAAAAAATGAATTCAGTAAAAAATACAATCAACTTCTATACAAACTCTGCCAAACGGAAGCTCTCTAAATGGAAAACTATGTGACCGTTAGCATAGTTTAACAACCTACAATAAAATCTTATTTTCATTGTCTGTTATGTATAACTTCATGCCTATCAGCCCCAGAAAATTTACAATGACAATAATTTCATTGAAAGTGTCTTAATATAACCTATATTCAAATTCATTGAATGTCATATATCACTTGTACAGCCTCTTTCCTGACATTATTTTCAAAATATTGCTTGCCTCCAATCCTTCTTTTCTGCACACTCAAATTCATACTACAGTTGTTATAGAAGTAGCTAATTTACATATATATTAAAAATTACCTTGAAGTCCATTTACACCCTGATAAGTTAAAGACAAAGTAACTCAAAACTGATAGCAAGCTTCCATTAAATCCGAGTATTGTGACACATTAGACTAGTCAAAATAAAGGCTTCAGATTCATGGCTTGGATCCCAAAATGTCAGATAGGGTGACGGCAGCTCAACAGAGATAGCCAAATTTAGATATTTTCTTCAATACGGTTGCAGATCGTGAAACACTATCCCTTAAGCTGACTTACCTCTTTGCCTTTTCTTTACATTTCACTCAACACACTTTATTTTTTTGTACTTTTACAGTTTTATTATCTTTTGTTTAAGTCTTGAACAATTTTGAATTTTTTTCCTCTTGTTTTATTAGTTTCAGGTGTATAAAACAACATAGTGATCAGACATTTATATACCTCATAAAGTGATAACCCCAACAAGTCTATTACCCCTCTGACACTGTACATAATTATTACAATATTATTGACTATATTCCCTATGCTGTACTTTACATCCCAGGGATTATTATTTTTTAATTATAGTTGATATTCAATATTACTTTATATTCATTTCAGGTGTACAGCATAATGGTTAGACATTCATATAATTTATGAACAGATCCCCCCGATTCGTCTAGTACCCATCTGACACTATACATAGTTTTCACAACATTAGAGACTATACCCCCCATACTGTACTTTACATCCCCGTGACCCTCCTGTAACTATCAATTTGTACATCTAATCCCTTCACCTTTCTCACCTAGCCCCCCAACCCCTTCCATCTAGTAACTATCAGTTTGTTATCTGAATCTATGAGTCTATTTCTTTGCTCGTTTTCTTTGAGTTTTCTTTGCTTATTTTCTTCTGTCCTTTAGATTTCACATATAAGTGAAATCATATGGTATTTGTCTTTCTCAGTCTGACTAATTTCACTTAGCATAATACCTTCTAGGTCCATCCATGTTGTTGCAAATGGTAAGATTTCATTTTTTTTATGGCAGAGTAGTACTCTATTGTATGCACCACAATTTCTTTATCCAATTATCTATTGATGGCATTTCAGTTGTTTCCATATCTTGGTTATTGTGAATAGTGCTGCAGTAAACAGGGGTACATATATATTTTTTTGAATTCATGTTTTGCATTTCTTTCGATAAATACCCAGGAGTGGAATTGCTGGGTCATAAGGTAGTTCTATTTTTAAATTTTTAAGGAAACTCCATAGAGGCTGCACCATTTTGCTATCCCACCAACAGTGCACAAGCATGCCCTTTTCTCCACATCCTCATCAACATTTGTTTATTGATTTGTTGATGACCATTCTGACATGTGTGAGGTGTTATCTCATCGTGGTTTCAATTTGCATTTTTCTGATGATTAGTGACGTTGATCATGTTTTCATATGTCTACTGGTTGGTCATCTGTATGTCCTCTTTGGAAAAATGTCTGGTCAGGTCCTCTGCCCATTTGTTAATTAAATTGTTTGGGGTTTTTTGGTGTTGAGTTGTATGAGTCTTTTATGAATTTTGGATATTAACCTCTTATAAGATGTATCATTGGTGAATATCTTCTTCCATTGAACAGAATGCTTTTTGTTTTGTTGATGGTTTTCCTTGCTGTGAAAAAACTTTTTAGTTTGATGTAATCCCATTTATTTTTTCTTTTGTTTCCCAGGCTGAAGAGGTATATCAGTAAAAATATTATTAAGGGTAATGTCTGAATTTACTGCCTGTTTTCTTCTAGAACTTTTACGGTTTCAGATCTTACATTTAAGTCTTTAATGCAATTTGAGTTTATTCTTGTATATGGAATAAGAAGGTGGTCCAGCTTCATTTTCTTGAATGTAGCGCTTCAGTTTTCCCAGCACCATTTATTGAATACACTGTCTTTACCCAAATGTAAATTCTTGCTTCCTTTGTCACAGATTAAATGACCATATAAGCATGGGTTTATTTCGGGAATCTCTATCCTGTTCCACTGATCTATGTGTCTGTTTTTACACCAGTACCATGCTGTTTTGATTACTATGGCCTTGTAGCATAGTTTGATATCAGGTGGCATGATACCTCCAGATTTGTTCTTCTTTCTCAGGATTGCTGTGGATAATTGGGGTTGTTTATGGTTCCATATAAATTTTAGGATTATTTGTTCTAGTTATATGAATAATGCCATTGGTATTTTAACAGGGATTGCATTGAATCTATACATTGCTTTGGATAGTATGGACATTTTAACTACATTAATTCTTCCTAACCATGAGTATCATATATGCTTCCATTTATTTGTATCACCTTTAATTTCTCTCTTCAATGTCTTATAATTTTCTGAGTACAGGTCTTTCATTTCTTTGGTTAAATTTATTCCTAAGTACTTTTTGTTGTTGATGCAGCTCTAAATGGGAATTTTTTCTTAATTTCTCTTTATGATAGTTCATTATTGGTGTATAAAAATGCAACTGATTTCTGAATATTAATTTTGTATCCTGCTACTTACTGAATTCATTTATCAGTTCTAATAGTTTTTTTGGTGGAATCTTTGGGGTTCTTTTTATATATTATCATGGCATCTGCAAATAATGACAGTTTTATTTCTTTTTTTCTAATTTGGATGCTATTTATTTCTTTTTCATGTCTGAATGCTGTGGCTAGGACTTCCAATACTATATTGAATAAAAATGGTGAAAGTGGACATCCTTATCTTATTTCTGATCTTAAGAGGAATGCTTTTAGCTTTTCCCCATTGGTATGATGCTAGCTGTGGGTTTATCATACGGCCTTTATTACGTAGAGATTACGTTCCCTCTATTCCCACTTATTGAGAGTTTTTATCATAAATGGATGCTGGATTTTGTCAAACTTTAACAAAGTTTGACAAAACTTTTCATATCTAGTGATATGATCATATGATTTTTATTTTTCACTTTATTTATGTTTTGTTTGTTAATTAATTTGTGGATATTGAACCAAACTTGAATACCAGAAATAAATTCCACTTCATATGGTGTAAAATATTTTTAATGCACTGCTGAATTCAGTTTGCTAAATTTTGTTGAGGATTTTTGCATCTATGTTCATCAGGGTTATAGGCCTATAGTTTTCTTTTTTTGTAATGTCTTTGTCTGGTTTTGGAATCAGGATAATGATGGCCTTGTAGAATGAGGTTGAGAGCCTTGTCTCCTCTTGAATTTTTTGGAATAGTTTGAGAAGAATAGGTATTAATTCTCCTTTGAACATTTGGTAAAATTCACCTATGAAGCCATCTGGTCCAAGATTTTTGTTTGTTGGGGGCTTGTTGATTACTGATTAGATTTCATTAGGAGTAACTGCTTGGTTCAGATTTTCTGTTTCTTCTTTATTCAGTCTTGTAAGATTGTATGCTTCTAGGAATTTATTCAGTTCTTCCAGATTGGCCCATTTATTGACATATAATTGCTCATAGTATTTTCTTTAAATTATTTGTGTTTCTATGGTGTCCGTTGTCACTTCTCTTTCATTTCTAATTTTATTTGTGTGCTCTGTCATTTTTCTTGATGAGTCTGGTTAAAAGTTTATCAGTTTCATTTACCTTTTCAGAAAACTAGCTCTTAGCTCTTGGTTTCACTGCTTCTTTTTTTTTTTTTTTTTGCCTCTATTTCATTTATTTCCACACTGATCTTTATTACTTCCTTCTTTTTACTCACTTTGAACTTTTTGTGCTGTTCTTTTTCCAGTTCCCTTAAGTGTAAAATTAGACTGTTTGAGGTTTTTCTTGTTTCTTTAGGTAGGCCTGCATTGCTATGAATTTCCTTCAATGACTGCTTTTGCTGAGTCCCACAAATTTTTGGTCATTGTGTCTTCATTTTCATTTGTCTCAAGGTAACTTTCAATTTCTTCCTTGATCTCATTGTTCTCCCATTCATTGTTTAGTAGCGTGTTATTTAGCCTCCATGTGTCTGTGTCGTCTTCAGGTTTGTTTGTTTGTTCTAATTTATTTCTAGTTTCATACCATTGTGATTAGAGAAGATGCCTGATATGATTTCCATCTCCTTAAATTTATTGTGAGTTGTTTTGTGGCCTAATACGTGGTCTATCTTGGAAAATGTTCCATGTACACTTGAAAAGAATGTATATTCTGCTACTTTGGAGTGAAATGCTCTAAAACAATTCCATCTGGTCTAGTATGTCATTTAAGGCCTCCGGGCAAATAGCCCCCTGGGCTTCATGGTTTAAAATTATCTTATTCAGCTACTGTGTCTCTTGAAGAAATTGGTTTTATAACCCACAGGGCATTCTACAGGATTCATCACCATCAAGTATCACTGTCCTCACATTTCTGGATACTTTAGATCCCCAATTACTAATTTTCTTAAAGACCTTCACTGTTTCCTACTAAGTACGTTACCACTTTACATAGAATTTCAATCCAAACTTCATGTCAGTGTATCATTTCTTGCATCCTTTCCTTCGGAAGGCAGCTGCTATAACAAAAAGACTTATTATCTTTTGTAATTTTTCTTCTCCAGATATTTTCAAGAGTGATTAGAATGGTATCAAGAAGCAAATCTGAACCATGAAGTGAACGATTTATTTGAGTCATGGAATAGTTGTGTATCATGATTTCTCTTGTTGCATTTATTTTATTTACACCATTAATCATCAAATATATCAGATCCTTAATATTCAAGGGATGTTATAAGAAAATCGGTGGCTGTTTCACAAAGAAAAAAAATCTGTCACTTTGTGAGTGTTAAAGAATTGCAACAATTAATAGAAACAAAAGCCTGATAACAAAAACAAAAACACACATAATTTGAGGTGTCAGAGTCTAAGAAAAGCAAGGAAGATTGGCACGGTGGTGAGACTCATATCAGATTGTTGAAGCCCAGGGAAGTTGAGGCGCGTGCCCATGGCTGGGGGTGAAAGGGGTGTGTTGATGGATAATGGCAAACCAGCTAGGGATGTCAGAGTCTGTGTAGTGTAAGCAGAATAGTCTCATGGGAGACTGCAGCAGCAGCAGGGAGAAGGGTTACATACAGGGCAACTAATCTAATAAAATGGGAGCCAGGTTTCTCACTATTGGAGAAAGGAGTGACAAATACACAAAAGGAAAAAAAAATAGAATAAACTTTGTGGTATTGGGTTGAAATTGAAGGTAAAGGTGTGAACTCAAGATTTTTAATATAGACAGATATGGAAATATAGATGTAAATGTGAGGACAGACAGACAAACAGACAAATATGCCCTAGCTCTGTTCACTGAGAGGACCTCGGAACAGCAATACCCCAATAATATTAAAGAGAACAACTAGTCTCCAGATCTTGACCTTTCTCCACTGGTCCAGGGTTCCTTGGAATAATGGGTGATTTCAGCACAAGGAAAGTACATGAGCCTAGAGGATCTTATTGCTCAAGTAAGGAAGTGCTTAAAGAATATTGGGGAAAAAAATAGTAGGGATATGTCAAAAAATCACAGAAGCCATTTTGAAGTGGTTTCCAATGGATAAATATGGGATAATTTGAGCATTGAAATAAATAATTATAGTAATGGATTATAACCCATTGGATGAAATAGGAAACCATAAGTTCACACTGAATACATAAATTGATTAAAACTGTGATGAGGAATGGATATTTACATAGTTTTAAAGTACCTCTCCATGAAACACCTATTAATTACAAAAGGGAAAAGATTAATGTTACACTGGAGAAGCCCTAGCAAATATCATTTAATTCCAATGATCAAAGTAAACATAAATAATGGGGCAAACTAAAATAATGAGTCACCAGATATGATGTAATGAGAACAATTCAATGCCTGTAATATTCTGGGAAAATATTCTTAACTTGACTATAACCATAGGAAATATCAGACAACCCCAAATTGAGGAACATTCTATATAAACCCAAATTGAGGAAGAGTCTACAAAGCAATCTTCAAAAGCATCAAGGTCATTGTGGCAGACAAACCCTAAGGTAAATACCAATAACCCATGTCCTTTGGTATTTATGCCTTTGTGTAATCCTATCCCTTGAGTTTGGGCAGGACCAAAAGGGTATGGCAAAGGTGATGTGATCTCACTCCCATGATTACTTTATGATATATGCAAGACTCCATCTTGCTAGCAGAGGTGTTAGACTTAGCCTCACTGTCCTTGAAGAAGTAAGCTTCCATGAAATAAGTGGTCCTGTTGGAGAAGCTCACGTAGCAAGGAAATGCAGGAGTTAAGGGTGGTTTCCAGCAATAAACTGAGGCCTGGGTTCTGCAACAGCAAGAAAATGAATTTTGCCAACAATCTGTGGAGCTAAGAAGCAGATCATTGCCCAGTCAAGCCTATGATGAGGCAAAAGCACTGGCTGACACGTGGATTACAGCCTAGCGAGACCTGAAGCAGAGAATCCGGCAAAGCCATGTCTGGACAACTGACCTCCAGAAACTGAGATAATAAATGTGTGTTGTTTCAAGCTGCTAAATGTATGGAAATATTTTATGTAGCATAGAAAAATAATGTCATCATTAAAGTCAATGAAAGACAAGAAACTCTTCCTGACAAAAGGGGACAAAAGAAATATGACAACTAAACTACAGAACAACAACCATCATTGGGAATTGCTTGAAGTCCAGCTGAACAAAAGTCCTATAACTGAGGATATACAGAAGAAGCCATGTCGAGACTGGTAGGAGGGACAGAAATGCAGAACAGGTTGTTCCCATACCCACATGTGGCAGTTAAAAATAGGGAGATACATCTTGGCTGAAGAAGTCCCCACTGAGGAACAAGGGGTCCCAGTCCCACAGGCTCTTGAGGCCAGGGTTCCAGTGCCAGGAAGAGAAGTCCCCACAACTTCTGGCTGTGAAAACCAGAGGAGATTGTGACTGAGTGAGACAGAAGGAGGCTGGAGTCCCAGGCATTCCTCTCAAAAGGGCTGTGCACAGACTTCTGCTGATGGACTCACTTGCTCTGAGCTCCAGTGCTGGGGTAGCAACTTGAAAGGTGCCGGGGACATATGCTCATACATGGAGATACTGAATTTTATGGCTTCAGAATAAAAGCTGGAGGGGCAACTTTCTCCCAAACAGAATTGCTTGCAGAAACCACTGTTCCTTTGTTGAGCCCTCCCATCTCCCAGCATTCAGACACAGGCAGATCCCATACCTGAGTCTCCATCAACCTGGCTAACACACTTCGCCTGCCCTGGTGATTCTCTGAAACCCTGCCCTACCCAACTTGTGGGCCCACACAAGCCGCTTCCAGTGGCTTTTTCATACAAATGGCCTATCTTGGTTCATGCTGCAGACTTTCCTAAAACCTTTCAAAGGTTCACAAACCCCAACAGGCAGCATGTGTCCTTGGTGTGCCCCACACCTCTTGTTGAGCAACCCTAAGCCTGGAATTAGCAGCAGCCAGCCTCAGTTGGGCTTGGCCTCTCTCCAAGCCCAGCATCGGTGGTGGCTCTCTGTGGATTGCTTTGTGGCTCATGCCACATGGCTCCAGGCAGGGCACAGGCTATGGCTGAACTTGGCCTGTACCAGAGTCCCTCCCAGGAGGCCTCAAGGCCAGCAGGCTTCGTGGTCAGACTGTGCTACAACACCACCAAGCCATCTGCACAGATCACACACCCAAAGGGAGGTCTGGGCAGGCAGCAGAGCCCTGCCAAAGCAAATCCTGCTCCACAGGAGCAGCCCCTGCACAACAGCTCCTGAACTGTAGTCACAGCCAGTCCTCACAACCAATCAGTCCAAAGGTCAATTCCTCTCAATGACATGCAAACAGCAATCAAGGCTCAAGTACAACGGGAGGGCACACACAACACACACAAGGGACACACCACAGCACCCGGCTCAAGTAACCAGGGAGACTGCACTGGGCCCCACAGGACACCTACTACATAAGGCCATTCTATTGGGAAACATAGCAGAGCTACCTCATACATAAACAAACGCAAAGAGGCAGCCAAAATGGGGAGACAAAGAAACATGCCCCAAAAGAACAGAATTCCAGAAAAAGAACAAAATAGAGACAAGCAATCTACCATATGCAGAGCATAAAACACTAGTGATAAGGATGCTCAATGATCTCTGTGAGAACTTCAAAGAGATATGAAACATAAAAATGGAGATAGAAAACATAAAAAAGAACCAGTTGGAAATGAAGAATACAGTAACTGCAATAAAGAATATATTAGAGGGAATCAACAGTAGATTAGATAAAGCAGAGGATCAAATCAGTGATTTAAAAGCTAAAGTAGCACAAAACACCCAATCAGAGTAACAAAAAGAAAAAAATAATTAAAAAAAAATATGTAAGAGGGAATCAAGAGATTAGATAAAGCAGAGGATCAAATCAGTGATTTAAAAGCTAAAGTAGCATATACAGTAATCAAAACAGCATGGTACTGGCATAAAAACAGACACATAGATCAATGGAACATAATAGAGAGCCCAGAAATAAATCCACACCTATATGGTCTTTTAATCTATGACAACGGAAGCAAGAATGTACGGTGGGGTAAAGACAGTCTATTCAATAAATGGTGCTGGGAAACCTGGACAGACACATGAAAAACAATGAAGCTGGACCACCTCCTTACACCATATACAAGAATAAATTCAAAATGGATTAAAGACTTAAATGTGAGATCTGAAACCATAAAACTCCTAGAAGAAAATATCTGAAGAAAGTTTACAGACATTACCCAGAGTAAGATTTTTTATTGATATATCCCCTCGACCAAGGGAAGAGAAAAAATAAACATGTGGGATTACATCAAACTAAAAAGTTTTTTCACAGTAAAGGAAACCATCAATAAAACAAAAAGGAATCCTACTGAATGGGAGAAGATATTTGCAATGATATATCTGATAAGGGGTCAATATCCAAAATTTATTAAAAACTCAGTCAAATCAACTCCAAAAAAACAAACAACTCAATTGAAAAATGGGCAGAGGACATGAAGAGACATTTTTCTAAAGAGGACATACAGATGGCAAGCAGACATATGAAAAAATGCTCAACCTCACTAATCATTAGAGAAATGCAAATAAAAACCACAATGAGATACCACCTTACCCCAGTCAAAATGGCTATCATCAATAAATCAACAAACAACAAGTGCTGGCAAGGATGTGGAGAAAAGGGAACGCTTGTGCACTGTTGGTGGGATTGCAGATTGGTGCAGCCACTATGGAAAATAGTATGGAGGTATCTCAAAAGACTGAAAATGGAACTACGTTATGATCCAGCAATTCCACTCCTAGGTATCTATCCAGAGAAATCCAAAACTCTAATTCAAAAAAATGTATGCACCCCTTTGTTTATTGCAGCACTATACACAATAGCCAAGACATGGAAACAACTGAAATGCCCATTGGTAGACAACTGGATTAAGAAACTCTGGTACATTTATACAATCCAGTATTACGTAGCCATAAAGAAGAATGAAATCTTACCATTTGGAACAATATGGATGGACCTAGAGAACATTATGTTAAGTGAAATAAGTCAGACAGAGAAAGACAAATACCATATGATCTCACTTATATGTGGAATCTAAAGAAGAGAATAAATGAATGAACTAATCAGAAACAGTCTCAGAGACATAGAGGAAAAACTGAGGGTTGCTAGATGGGAGGGGTGAGGATAAGGGGGAAGATGAGAGGATTAGAAAGCACAATTGGTAACCACAAGATTGCCACATGGATATGAAAGTCAATTTGGGGAATGTAATCAATAAGGTTGTAAAGATTTTGTAGGGTATCCGATGGACACTTGTCTCTTTAGGGAGACCACCTCAGGGATGATGTAGATGCCTGATCACTGCACTGTACACCTGAAGCTGAAGCTGAACAATAATGAATGTCAACTACAATTTTATATATACTTACAAGAAGTGGAGAACAGCATTAGGAATAGAGACAATGGAAATGTAATGGCTGTGTGCGAGGTCAGAGGGGTAGTAGATAGGGGGCAGGGGGTTATCACTGTGTGAGGGATATAAATGATAAATGTCTAACTATTACATTGTTGTGTACACATGAAACTAATTTAAAAAAGAAAGAAAGGGCACCCTGAAATAAATAAATAAATATAAAAAATAAAAGATAAAGTAGCACAAAACACCCAATCAGAACAGCAAAAAGAAAAAAATAATTTAGAAAAATAATGAGGATAGTTTAAGGGGCCTCTGGGACAACATCAAGCATACCAACATCCACATCATAGGGGTACCAGAAGGAGAAGAGAGAGAGCAAGGGATTTAACTAGTTTGGGATTCTCTGCATTTCTTGGGCTTGTATATCTATTTCCTTCATCAGGTTACGGAGGTTTTTAATCATTATTTCCTGCACCTACTCATATTTCAGGAAGTAATGATTAAAAACTTCCCTAACCTGGTGAAGGAAATAGATATACAAGCCCAAGAAGCACAGAGAATCCCAAACTAGTTGAATCCAAAGAAGCCCACATATCATAATTAAAATGGCAAAGGTTAGACAAAGAGAGAATCCTAAGAGCAGCAAGTTAGTTACACAGAAACGCAGTTAGTTACCCACAAGGGAGCTCCCATAATCCTGTCAGGTAATTTCTCAACAGAAACTTTGCAGGCCAAAAGGGAATGACATGGAATATTCAAAGTGATGAAAAGCAGGACCTACAACTGAGATTACTTTACCCAGCAAAGCTATCAGTCAGAATTGAAGGACAGATAAAGAGCTTCCCAGACAAGAAAAATCTAAAGGAGTTCATCACCACCAAACCAGTATTACAAGGAATGTTAGGGGGACTTTTTAAGATGAAAACAACAACAACATCAACAACAAAACAAAACAAAACAACAACAAATATATATATATATATATATATATATATATATATATATATGTATGTATGTATAATAAAATGATGTTAACTACATATCAACAATTACTTTAAATGTAAATGGATTAAATGCTCCAATCAAAAGACAGAGTGGCTGAATGGATAAGAGAACAAGACTCTTACATACGCTGCCTACAAAAGACTCACTTCAGATTGAAAGACACACAGACTGAAAGTAAAGGGATGGAAAATGATATTTCATGAAAATGAAAGCAAACAAACCAAAAGATGGGATAGCAATATTTACAATATTTATACCAAACAAAATAAACTTTAAAACAAAAACTACAACAAGAAACAAAGAAGGCCCTGAAATCCCACCGCTGAGTATTTATTCAAAGAAACCCAAAACACTATTTCAAAGAGACATGTGCATCCATATGTTCATTGCAACATTATTTATAGTAGCCAAGATATGGAGGCAACTTAGGTGTACATCAATGTATGAATGGATAAAAAAAAAAAAAAAGCAGTACATAATATATAATGTAAATTACTCAGCCATAAAAAAGAATTAAATCTTGTCATCTGCAACAACATGGATGAACCTGGAGGGTATTGTGCTAAGTGGAATAAGTCAGACAGAGAAAGGTAAATGCCATATAATTTCACTTATATGTGGAATCTAAAGAACAAAACAAATAAACAAACAAAACAGAAACAAACTCATAGATACAGAGAACATTTTGATGGTTGCCAAAAAGGAAGGGAGTTGCGGGGAATGGGTAAAAAAGGTGAAGGGATTAAGAAGTACAAATTGGTAGTTATAAAACAGTCATGGGGATGTAAAGTAAAGCAGGGAATATAGTCAATAATATTGTAATAACTATGTATGGTGTCAGATGGGTACTAGATTTATCGGGAGGATCACCTCATAAGTCATATAAATGTCTAATCATTATGTTGTACATCTGAATCTAATATAATATTGTATGTGTACTATAATAAAAAAACAAAAAAATTATTACAAAAAAAAAAAAAAAAAAACTCCACAGACTCCCTGGTCCCACCCCAAAAGCTTTTCATTTAATTGGTATGGATGGGTCTTCAGCACTGATATTTTGTAAAAGCTCCTTACCTGTATTTCACATGCAACCAGGGCTGAGAACCACTGTGCTAGACTTTATTTTTTAAACATGGAAAAAACAATAATCCTGTCTTCAAAAAGGTCACTACTCTTGGAAACTGGGGGCACGGTCCGGGGCTGAGTCCATAGATCTGGATCAAAGGGCCTCAGCTGTTGAAGAGCCAAGGAAACGAGGCTTGGCAGATAGTATCCACTTAGCCCAGTTCAACATGTTTTAAGTGCATTTTAAAAACAATCTTAGAATTTCAGGCTATGGTTATATTAATAAGGTTGTAAGACAGGAAAAGGAACCAAAAAAAAAAAAAATGAGAAATTGCAGAACTCTGATTTTTTAAAATACATTTTTTTTTTTTTTTTTTAAAGAGGAAGTTCTCGTTCACTGGTTCCTTTTTCACTTTTGGGAAGCCTTCTACTCCACTTATTTCGTGAGATTGTCAGTTACTGCTGGGGAACATGAATAGTTATTAGGAGCCCTCTGCGGTGCTCTTCCAGGGTCTGAGACAGTGTCATGCCTCCTTTCCTAAACCCCTCAGAGGGTGAGAGCATGGAGCTGAAGGCCCGCCTGCCGCCCAGCTTTGGAGGCGCAGGGCAGGTCAGCCTTCGCTCTGCAGGCCTCTTCTGAGGGAATCAACAGAGCAGCAGTCTAGAGGAAGGGTTTCCTTTGCTTACTGAGAAGGATCTTCCTAGAAACGTTCTGCAAGGCACAAAGTGTCCCTCTTACTGTGCAAAGGTGAGGTGTGGTTAGAGTATGCAAATTTAGTGCAGAGACCGGTGGCACCAACAGGGCCTTCAAAATAAGAGGCACTTTACTAATGGTTGATCTGTAGTCACACTGCTGCAGATCCTACGATATCTGAATAATCCTCCTATTTCATGTTTATAATATCACCAAGTCCTGTTGAAATCACTGCTAGATAATAAAATCTGACTTTATTATAAGTGGTAATAAGCTCACTGATCTTCGAGGAGCACGGTTAGTGATTATGCTTGATTGTTTCCATTAAAACTCCCAGGTGGGGTCTTGCTTATGGACGGTACTTTCCTTTCTCTTTTGCTATAGAAACCTTTAATAATATGCACTTTTGTTCCACGATTGGGTGAGAAATCTAGAACTAAAATTTAGCTCTCAAAGATTTTCTTGGGACCCCCTTGCTTCTCAAATCAGAGAAAACAAGTGCAACATAATAAGGAAGTAAATCCAGTGAGGTGTGGGCCAGCTGTCAAGGAGTGAGGGCAGCCTGGGGCACAGGGACACGTCTGGGAAAGCCAAGGCAGCAGCCATGCAGCAGAGCTCTGCAAAGGCCCAACGTGCAGCGCTGGAGGGAGAAATTAAAGAATGGCTGTATTGTGAAAGTCAGGGGGGGAAGAATATTCAATCATAAGGATCTGGAGGCAATAGGGCAAAGCCCAAGTAATGCAATACCGGAGACTATCAGCAAAGTGAGTCACGCTCGCTGGTACGAGGAAATGAGTTTTCTTACATGCTGCCTCTCACTCTTTCTGGAGCCTGGCACCTCTGATACGAAGGTAATTAAATGGGGGCCGTTTGTAATATAACTCAACCCTGAAGAAAACACTCTTTCAGCACACTAAGCTGGAGACTACTCTTCGTGGTCTGAAAGATCTGATGGCGTATTAGGTGTTTCAATAGTGCCCTTAAGCCCAGACAGAAGGCGTCATTCCTCTGTGCCCTGTGCCCTAGAGGGCCTGGCATATCACACACCTACACAAATGCATTTATCCAAGAACACACAGGGGCCTCTGTCCAATGCTCAGGAGCAGCACTGCGCACCCACAACCACAAACATCTGATTTCACAATTCACATCTTCGGGCCCCAAAAAATGCCTCTCCGTATCTCTTTCTTCATGACTTCAAAACAAAAGAGAAACACACTAAATTCTGTGCAAGTTTGTGGATAGTATCACTGTTGAAATCAGAGACAAACACTGATTAAGGTGGGGAGTGTATGAATGGCAAAAGTGCTTAGGTTAGAAAAAAAGACAAATTAACTTGTCAAATCCTTCCTCTCAGATAAATAAATGCAATAGATACTTGCATAATGAAATATAGCTTCCCAGGAGTGCCATGCATCTATTTTCCTGCTTCTCTTCATATTCCAAATCTCAGTTCCAGAGGTACTTATGAATTAGATCAGTTTTTTAATACTCAACATAGTTTTTAAGAACATTTTGCAAATTGAACATTTCATATTAGCCTTAAATTTGTGTATATTGATTGTGATTGGCCTTTTGGTGAATGTGAGAAGTGCAAAAACTTATCATGAAAATACTTAAGGTTCTATTAAACGTATAAAAAATAAAATAATTCAAAACTTTAAATAATTTAATTTTTTTACATTTATTGTAATTTGCATGTTTCCTTTTCATTATGTTAGATAAATTTGATAATATTAAATGTTTAATAAATATCTTGTTAATTTTTAAAAGATACATGAAAAACAATTTTATTTTAAAATTTTTACATTTCTTTTAATTTTAGAGTAAAATGTGTCTAAATTTTGTACCCTTTAAATGTAACTGTGTTTGGTCCTTAGTATTCATTTTCTATTGCTACTGTAACAAATTACCATAACTCAGTGGCTTAAAACAATACAAATTCATTATCTTACCATCCGGTAGGCCAGAAATCCAACATGGCTAGATTCAAAGACTGGATTCTTTCTGGAGGCTCTAGGGGAGAATCCATCTCTTCCCTTTTCCAGTTTCTAGAGGCTGCCTGCATTTCTTGGCTCCTGGTGTCCTCTCTGCCTTCAAGGCCAGCACTATCAGTTTGATTTCGCGCATCACATCTTTCTGACACTTATTCCATGGCCTCATATCTCTCTCTCTCTCTCTCTCTCTCTCTCTCTCTCTCTCTCTAGCAGAAAAAGGTTCTCCACTTTTAAGTAGTCATGATTAGATTGCACCCACCTGGATAATATGGGATAATCACCCATCAGAAGGTCCTTAACCTTAATCACCTACGCAAAATCCCTTTTGCCATGTAAAAAGGTCCAAGGTTTAGTCCAAGGAGGTCTTTAAGGGGTAATTATTGTACCTACCACAGTCACTGAGAATTAATACAAATCAAGATTATAATAGCAATTAAAATATTATATGAATATGAGCTCAAAAAGAAAGAAAAGAGGGAAAAAAAGAAACTGAAAATCTTTAGAGACAATAGCCTGCTTAAGTGTTAAAAAACTGAAAATAATGGGAATGAAGAGACACATTTGTTGGGCATGACACACTGAAAATTTGTGAAGAAGGCATTATAAATTCTTTATATAATGGAGATTTAATTACTGATCAAAAAATATAAGAGGTCAGCCCGGTGGCTCAGACGGTTGGAGCTCCGTGTTCCTAACGCCGAAGGCTGCCAGTTCGATTCCCACATGGGCCAGTGGGCTCTCAACCACAAGGTTGCCAGTTCAACTCCTCGACACCCGCAAGGGATGGTGGGCAGCGCCTCCTGCAACCAACAACAGCAACTGGACCTAGAGCTGAACTGCACCCTCCACAACTACTATTTAAAGGACAACTTGACTTAGAAAAAGTCCTGGAAGTACACACTGTTCCCCAATAAAGTCCTGTTCCCCTTCCCTAATAAAATCTTAAAAAAAAAAAAAAAAGCAAGAAAATTATTCTCATCAAATCTATAATATGAAAAGGTCAGACAAAATTCCAACAACCTCACATTCTTAACTAAATAAGGGCTAATTATTAATCCAAAACATGAGACAACATGAGAGTCTCCATTTGTACTCTTGCTGGGAATCTGAAAAAAATAGGAGTAGGTTGGCTTCACCAGGGGCTGACCATGAGAGCCTCTTCCCCCATTGCAGATAAGGGAGTAAAAAGTTGATAAAAGAAGTAGGTTGGAGGAATGGGGGAGGGGGATGTAAGAAAGAGGGTCTCAAAGATAACTCTGCCCTTGGAAGAGTACCACAGGATATCTGAACCCCAGGAGCAAGCTAAAGACACCAGAGAAGCCACACCCAATCGATGTCACTCTGGATTCTACGTGGGTTAAGAAGTATTGCCCGCCGAAACTTCCCCTACAACAAACATTGTCCTCGACTCCATGCAAGTGTTTGACCAGTGAATGGTACTGTGTTTCCCGAAAATAAGACCTACCCTGAAAATAAGCCCATTAAGATCGTCAGCCAGACGGACGCATTTAGTACGTTACGACCATGTTCCAGAAGAAGATGACATGACTGTATTTGCATAAATGTAGATTGTTGTACATGAAAAAAATAAGACATCCCCTGAAAATACGCCCTAATGCATCTTCTGGAGCAAAAATTAATATAAGACCTGGTCTTATTTTCAGGGAAACACAGTAATGCCTTTTAGTTTTAGACTGTACCACCCCCTGTTCTAAAACCAAGGGGAAAATGATAGGTTTATATGGTAAATTCCCTACCTTATTAAACATGGGAAGTAAAAAGCTAAGCAAAGAGCCAGGACTTTTACCTGATCATCCCTGTCCACAGAATGTTTGCTAATTCCTTGTCAAGTGGTGAACGACAAAGTTCGCTCACACTTTGTGTAGGATATGTCTAATTAGTTATACTTTAAAATGTAAGTATTTATGAATTCAGTTAATTATTTAGTTATAGAGAAAAATGAGCCATTCTCAAGAAAATCACTTACAAATTTCAGATAAAAATCATGTAAACTTCATCTGGGAGGGACTCTAATCGCCAGCTATTGACTCAATCATTGCCCAGAGAAAGATACCTTTTATTTCAGTCATGATTAAAAGAAAGAGATGAAGTGCCTGTTCAAATTTCTAGATCGTTTTCTACTGAGTTGTTTCCTTAGTATTAAGTTGTAAAAGCTCTTTATATATTCTGGATAAAAAGCCTTTATTGGATATGCATTTTCTAAATATTTTCTCAGTCTCTGGTTTATCTTTTCATTTTCTTGATAGTGTTTTTCAAAAAGCAGCTTGTGGGGCAGCCAGATGGCTCAGTTGGTTAGAACGTGAGCTCTTAACAACAGGTTGCCAGTTCGATTCCCACATGGGCCAGTGAGCTGTGCCCTCCACAAGTAGATTGAAGACAAGAAACTGCCTCTGAGCTGCCGGAGGAGCAGCCGAATGGCTCAGTTGGTTAGAGCGTGAGCTCTTAACAAAAAGGTTGCCAGTTCAATTCCTGCATGGGATGGTGGGCTGCATCCCCTGCAACTAAAGATTGAAAAAAAAAAAAAAATACGGTGACTGGACTTGGAGCTGAGCTGCGCCCTCCACAACTAGATCGAAGGACAACGACTTGGAGCTGATGGGCCTTGGAAAAACACACTGTTCCCCAATATTCCCCAATTAAAAAAAAAAAAAATTACGGTGTGTCCTAATCCACCTTATTCACCAGATCTGGCACCTTGCAACTTCTGGTTCTTTCCCAAAGTCAAAATGACCACAAAAGCAAATATTTTCAATTGATTCAGGACATCAAGGCAGCCACAACAGCGCAAGTAAAACGCTCACAAAAGAGGACTTCCAGAACTGCTTCAGAAAGTGTTAAGAATGATGGGATAAGTGTTTTCAAAGCGAGAGGGAGTATTTTGAGGGGCATTAATGGCAATGTGTCTTTTACTGTAATAAATTTTTTTATTTAACCATTCACCTTATTTTTTTATCACACCTTGTATGCCTTGGAGAAATAAATATATGTATGTATGTATGTATGTATGTATGTATGTATGTATGCATGTATATAAAATGAGGCCTAGGGAAGAATTCATAACCTCTAGTTGACCTTCCTCTCTCTATATATACACATATAACTCATTCTTTATAAAAGTTGCAGAGTATTCCAAAATATGGATGGGCCATAATTTATTTACTCATTCCCCTATAGATAGGCATTTAGATTTTTTCTAATTCTTTCATAATTAAAAACTATACATCAATTAACATACGTACATCTTTGTGCTTCTTTACGTATGAGTATTTCTTTAGTATGGGTTCCCAGAAGTGCAATCGCAGAGGTCAAAGGGTTTTAATATTTTTCTTTTGTTAAGTACAGTTATAATTTTATAATGAACTAAAGGCTGTTAACAGTTTACATTCACATCAACAGTTCAGAGTGTCTCTATTTTACTGATTCTTACCTTCACTTGTTATAGTCAATACTTTTAATTAATGCCAATCTGAGGAATGAAAGATAATATCCCATTGTTGTTTTAATTTGCATTTTCCCAATTATTAGTGAGGTTGAACACTCACTCTTTTGTTTTATGGATCATTGGCTTTTCTTCTGTGAATTACCTGTTGATAACCTCTGGTTTCTTTCTCCTGAGCTGTTATCTTTTTATTTTTTATTTATATGAACTCTTTATTTATTTGGGACATTAATTATTTATCATATATATATATATATATATATATATATGGCAAATATTTTCTCCTGGACTAATGCTTTTTTACCTTTGTTTATGGTATCTTTCATCTTCTGGATATTTTACCTTTAGGTTGCTTCACTCTTTACGTACATCTTAATCACATCTAAGTTACTTAATATCCTTAAAGCTAAGTTCTACATATACATTATTTCATTTGTATTCCCTGGGAAATACATTTTAAAAAAAGACTCTAAAACTTTGTTTATTCCTTTTTAGGTGATAATCAATCATTGGAGAATTTCACAAAATCATCTTTAAAAAATTATTCATGTTAATAACTGGCATCAAGATGTTTCTTAGATCAGAGCATGGTTGGATAACATACTCAGGAGCAATGGACTGGATGGACGCAGAGCTACAGGTACTGGGAGAGACTCCAGTTAGATATGTAAATAGTTCCTGATGGTCATCAAGGCAGACCAGAGGAAACACGGGCTTGGGGCCATCTGAGATGAGATGACAAAGTACAAAAAAAAAAAAAAAAAAATGAGTTCAATATGGTGAATGCCAAGACAGTACTGACAGGACCAGACGAGCAGGTGGGCCGGCACCCACCATCAGAGAAGTGTATACCCCAGGGACAGGTTCAAGGCTACAGGTGATCACTAGGGTGGAATGAGCAGGAACTCTGTTCTGTACCAGCGCTTCTCAAACATGAACGTACATACGGATCACCTGGGAATCTTGTCAAAACCCAGATTTTGATTAAGCGGGTCTGAGATGGGGCTGAAGAGTCTACATTTCCCAAAAGGATCCCAGGTGATGCTGACACTTGCTGGTCCCTGAACCACAGTTTAAGCCGCAGGGTTCTAGAATACTTGTGTCACTGGGCACAGAGAAGGCCCGCTTTTCAGATCAGTAGCAAACACGATAAGAATTTGAAAAGTAATGTGATACAGTCGTCAGAGTATGAGGCAGCCACCGTCCCTCCGAGCTATATTCAGGATGGCTTCCTAAAGTGAGGGTAGGGCTGATCCTGTGTGTGGGGGTCCATGGGCTTAGGCCATGGAAAGAACAGGACAGCAGAGACTGGGAGATAATCAGCAGGGACTGTGGCATCAACTGCTTTTGAATTTGCACATAAAGCAGTAAACTGCTCCACAACATCCCAGATCTCAGCATCGTGGAGCCTTTACACATATTGCTACTTCCTTTAATGGGGCCCTGAGTGGCTATTTCTACTTTTCCCTCCAGCTATCCTCATTTTGGCTTTTCACACCTTCATCAGAAAGTGGCCAGAGGAAATAAAATGTACTAGAATGAAAACATGCTCATTCGTCTACTTGTTGCCAACACTGGACAGGGAAGAAATTGAAAGTATTTTTATGGGAAAGATTTTCAAACTTCTTTTCCTTGTGGCTCATTTAGGTAAACTAAAAGACCAAAGACCCACCTACAATATGAGCTCCCACTTTTCAAAAGAGAAAGAACTGTGCTTTAAAACAAAATGAAATTTTAAAAAAGAGAAAAGAAAGGCAAACATACTGAAGATGGTACATGTACCAAATTTTTGTATCCTACAAAATATGCAAGTCGACCATGATTAAGTTGCTTTCCATAACATACAGGGAAGGTTACAATCTACATAAATTTGCATTATTTTTTTATGAAAATAATCACCTCACGGCCAGTCAGGAAGAAGACATGGGTCACAGGCTCTGAGGATCTGAGGTCGAGGCTTCAGAAGTTTTTCTGAGGTGTCTTGAGGCTCCTTGGAAGTTCCTTGTGGCCTAGAGAAGTGAATTTCCAGGTTCCAACCCTTGTTTTAAAGAAATCCACTCCACGTGCATCAGAATAATGAACAACATCAGGCTTAAAGAACGGTCTCCAGGGTCAATGCAGAGTTTGGGAATCAGTGATTCAGAGTTAAATTTTTGTGTATTATCTTTGGATGTGACCTATTCACACTATACCACCAGCCATAAATACAGATAATACAGAGTTAACTATCTTAGTTTACAGAGGGATGTTTTCAAATTACTTTATAAGGTAAACTTGGGCTGCAAATTACTTGGCTCAAAAACTAATACACAAACGCTGAGAGCAGTGTAATAGGAATAATGTGTACACACTAATGAAGCATCTTGAAGGGGAAGAGCCCCAGGTAGTCTGAGAGGCTGTGCATTCAAGTGTAACGCTCCTGGCTTTGACTGTTCCTTTTAAACACAATTTCATTGCAGAGCATCCACAAATCAGCGTCCAGGAGTATGAAGAGTTCCAATGGTAAGAATGAAATACTATACATAGTGGGAGTAAGTGAGACACTACAGGAAACGATATGGACTTTCACATCTATTGTTCTTGGGAAGAGGCCGAGAATGCATGGCATAATGTACCAGGCCAACGAGAATGGATGTTTTCCAGACTCACCTACTAAACCAGCCACCATGTCAAAAAAGAAAGGTTCTAATAGCAAAATGATCAAAGCACAGGAACTGCAAAGGGGAACCTGGAAGTTTCTCCACCTTCTCCTTTCCTGCAATACAACAGCCTAAACAGTAAGTTGGCAGAAGGGTAATGCTTACGCGGTTTTCTTAAGGTATCATTTTCCAATTAAAATGCATTTCACACAAGATCTACCGCCTTGCCAGCCTTTTGGGAGAACAGTTGAGTCAGCCCCCTACTCCAATAGCAACAATAAGTGAAGTTGTCACTCTCAGAACCAGCTGAGCATTCGTGAGATAATTTTATTTTGGCTTTACCTGGTGATTATTTGTTTCGTGCCTATCCCGCCATCAGACTGTTCAGACTGTACGTTTGAAGACAACTGGACCAACTCTGTATTCACATTGTGTGCTCATTACCAACACGGTGCCTGGCACATGGTCATCCCATAAATATTTGTTGAGAGCACGACGTACTTACCAGAACATCTGACCTCTAAGTCCAAGTTCAAGGTCCCTAATAGCTTCAGCTGCAAGGGCTCCTTCTCCTTTTGGTCTTCCATTATACATTTCCTTGGCTCGTTATTTATGCCTCCTCCCTACCCCTAGGTCTGTTTGAGGGCAGGATTTTTATTTTTAAGGAGGGCGCAGTTCACAGTGGCCCATGCGGGGATTGAACCGGCAACCTTGGTTTTATCAGCACCGCGCTCTAACCAACTGAGCCAACTGAGCTAACCGGCCACCCCCCAGGCCTCTTTATTTTTATGGGCATATATAAGCTTTGAAATACCTAAGATGATCCTCTGCAGATAACAGAGCCTCAATAGATATTAAACAAATCAATGAAATTACTAGGTATTCTAAGATGTTACAGCTGTTCTGAAGATATTTAACACATTGAAAATAAAACTACACTTAACTATGGGGTCCTGGATAGAAACAGTTGTCCTTTTATTTTTATTAATAAGCACATACGTGTTATCAGTATGCACAATTTGTGATATGAGTCTGTTTTGCTTCCCTGCACATGGGCCACAGGAATCCTGAGAAACAAACTCTCACCCCAAAGCTAGTATCTAATGTGGGTATTTTTAACCCTTGAGGTTTTTCAATAACTAAGCAATGTTTTTTCAAATGCAGTAACAGTGATATGCAGACATATTTATTGTCCACTCACAAAGCCGTTCCTCAATATAATTACAATATGGCTTCCTTTTTATGTCATTAAAAACCAGGGTCTTAATTTTAGGGTGGGTTAGCTGAAGTTCAGCATGAAAGGGGGTAATGGGAAATACGATTTCTCAAGGCCCCGTTAGCCTTGGATTCTGTGCTACAACCTTGCCAGTGCATTTCCAAGTCAACATATGCTTCTCACAAAACCACAAGGTCTTTTGAGTAACTCGTGCTGTTCTAAACACATGTTCCCAGGAGTTTAATAAATATTATTTTTGCAACTTGTTTAGTGGCAAAATAATGAGTCCTCAGTGTATTCTTATCCTCTTCTTTGCTGTTACAGCAGATAGATTCGGAATCAAGGGCAGAAAGCAATCCTTTAAAAACTGTTAAAAGTCAAATATTTGGTAACGGTATGTGCATTCCAGAAAAGGCTATTATTTTAAATGATAAATTGTACCTTGTTGAGGAATTTCAAATACCATTTGAATATATTAATAACCGAAATGCTCCCAAGTTTACAAAGAGTTCTCAATGAAATCATGACCTTGTACAGACAAGCACCCGTGGAGGAACAATTTTAAAACCATCTCTTTTTTATTTCCTCATGGGATCTACAACAATGTTAGTGCGTTAAAGCTGATGAATGGATCACAATGCAACTTTTCCAGCCTTTCTTCCTTTCATCTCTCCATATATCAAGCTTCACGGGAATGACAGATTTTGTGTTTTACCTCACTGTCCTCTGATTGCTTCCTTTGCTTCTTCCTTTGCCTAGTGAATCTCTGTTTACTTGAGGAAAAAGCCACATCTTTGTATCCTGGTATTTTAATTTCACTTATGTCATAGATTTTAATTCAAGTTGCTATAAAGTCATCAATTATCGACTTTAATAATTACATTATAATTTATCATTTGGGTACATCATCAGTTATTTAACCATCTCTTATTGGACATAGGGTCATTTAAAAATTGTTACTATTTTGATAATGGTTCAACGAACAATTTCATACATACAACTTTTTCTGTTATTTCCTAGGGATACATCTCAGGAATGTAATTATTTAAAAGGGTAATCACTCAGAAGGGAAATAACTCAGCACATAATCCTAATAACACAAAACAAAATAAGGGCCAATCTTAACCCAAAAAAAGTTTGTATTTACATTTGGATTTAGAGACCACTTGGTGGTTATATCTTCACCAAATTTTTATAGAGCCTATTTTTAACTAGCTAAGTGACTGTTTAAATCATTTAATCTCACTGAGTTTTAAATTCCTTTGCATTGGACAAGACTGGATTGTGTATTCCAGTGTTCCAGCTCTTCAGATTTAGATACAAACCAACGCACTATAAAAGTGAATTCATATGAGGCCTATTATTATGTCTGGAAGGTCAACCCCCCTCAGGTGACCTCGTGTATGCAATGACCAGAGACCAACCTTGACTCACTGACTGAGGTAGTACAATATATGCTGGGGGTACCACTGAGCTATCAGGATCACCTGCCTCTGGAGAAGAGTATTAATGGGAGAAAGTTTCCTGACCGAGCACATTGAAACACCCCAGTACCCGGCGTTTGCTCAAACAAGGAACCAGCAGTCAAGGTTTGTAAAAGAGATGATGGCCTTGGGAGGGGCTAACCTCTTAACTGGAAGCAAATGGGCTCAAGAAAGAACCTTTCACTGGGATGCAGCTATGATTCAGATTTTTGGTCCAAAAGTAAATAATTCACAGGAATAACTAAGACTAAAAATGAGGGCGTATTAGTGAGAATTAATATAAGTCTGAACAAAATTAATATTAAAGAAGCCTTATGGAAAACTAATATTTACAAGGTCAGACAATTAAGTTCACAAATTCATCCTAGAAAAAGTGCTACATACCTCATTGCTGAATATCACTGCAGTCACCTTCAAAGCACTCCCCTTGGGAAGCTACGCACTGATGCCAACACCTAGGCCACCCTTCAAAGCAATTTTGGAACTCATTCTGGAATGGCCATCAGAGCTGGCATCGTACTACCCTTGATATCCTGAATGTCATCAAAATGTCTTCATTTCAGTATTTCCTTTATCTTCAGGTAAAGAAAGAAGTCATTGGGGGCCAGATCAGGTGGGTAGGGAGGGCGTTCCAATACAGCTATTTGTTTACTGGCTACAAACTCCCTCACAGACAGTGCCGTGTGAGCTGGTGCATTGTCGTGATGTAAGAGCCGTGAATTGTTGGTGAGAAGTTCAGGTTGTTTTCGTCTAACTTTTTCATGCAGCCTTTTCAGCACTCCCAAAGAGTAGGCTTGGTTAACTGTTTGTCCAGTTGGTACAAATTCATAATGAATAGTCCCTCTGATATCAAAAAAGGTTAGCAACAGCGGTGCAGCAAGTTCACAAACTTAATTGTCAGACTTCATATACCCAATTCAAGAGCATCATATTATAAGGCAAAACACTCTGGTCCTGGCCTCTCCCTTCTTCCTATTTTTTGGTTCTTGGGGCCTCAGGTTCAATGTTAATCCTAACATATGGGGCACCTGGAAAATTGGAACAGTTGAAAATATTCAAACCCTAATAAATATACTGGTAGTAATATATATCATGAAATATAACATAGAAACAAAGATCCCTAACCTCCCCCAGCCAAACTTTCTTGAAGACCTTATTCTAGGCAATGGAATATAACATTAATGAGAAAAGACAGAACTTTGAGGAGATTGGGAAAGACAATGTGTGCAATATCTGGAAAAGGTGTGCATAAGCTACTTAGGTTCAGGTTTAAGATAAAAGTCTAATGTAGTCCTGCCTTGTCACCAGGCATAAGGTCGATAAAACCTTCAAAGATTCTTCAAGCCAGAAAGACCTCTGTCTTCTTATGTTATCCTGGGATCCTAAGCTCTTCCACCTTTCACACTATTATTTTGCCATATGTAATACTATTACTCTTAATATTTCAACTATGATGATTCGTGTCCCAAAGACATTGCAAAATTCATGACTTCAGGTTTGGGGATTAATTTATAGAGTTTAGTCAGATTTGAGACAGTTAGACTCCCTGATTTCTCTAACAATATTGTTTGTCCTTTTGTATATTAAGGATTCTTTTTCTATCAAAGACAGTAGGAGGTAGATCAGAAGAGAACTTGATTTCAAAATATCTGGAATGTCGAACAGCCATAGCAGCATTTGGAGTCCCCATAGGAAGTGGTAAATGTATACCTATTATTTGAAGTACTGAGGATATAGTACAAAATTAAATGGCCTCTGTTACCATTTATTCCTCAGAATGTCAAATTAAGGGCAGAACACTCTTCATAAATCCCTTCACAGAATCTACTGAAATAAGCTTGTGCTTGCTTAAACTGTGTCTTTTCAGTGGTCTTATTTCCTACTACCTTGGAGGAAATAAACTGCTCAAAAGATTAGCAGAAACTATACTCATTACAATTCTGTGGCAGAGACAATACTGTGTATTGACCAAACCACTCCCTTTTCTTCCTGGAAAAGAACTACTCCCATCCCTTTCAGCACCAAGGACAATGCCTTAAACACAAAATACACTTTACATTCAATAAAAACTTGCAGAATAGTAAATTCATTAATAGATGCCAGAGTTAGCCTCAGCAAACTAACGAGGGCCCTCTTTTATTCCCTCTGGTGCCCAGGGCTCTGTGTTTCCTTTTTTCTATCTCCTATGAAAATCTACCCTCAAGGGAAAAAAATTTCTTCCCTACTCTATACACTCAGGAATACAATTTATGTTTCTCAACCTACCTATGACAAAGGACCCATTGAAGACCAGTACTTTTGCAAAATGTAATACAAACAAATTACTGAAAAATGAAATTTAAAAATCAAAGATGTACAAAATACAAGTCCTAAATTTCTTATTATTAGCTTTAAAAGACTTAAAATTGCATTCCAAAAGACAAAATCACAGCAAACATAATATAGGGAAAAAATAAGCATCCCAGACTGCCCAATCTGCAGACTACACTTTGCCAAACACTGGCATAAATGACTGAGAAACAAAATCTTCCCCTGTGGGCATTTCCATTTCCACTGACAAAATATGTAAGCAAAAGGAGAGCTGCCTTTGAATTAGAATGCCAGTCACTGGCTAGCTAAAGGCAAGGACATGTTGAGACAATGGCACTCCCCAGGCCCCCTAAGTCCACGTCCACACCCGCGCTGAGGATGGGAGCTGGCCAGGGCATGGGCAGCAGGCATAGATCCAGAGAGAAAAACGTCAGCAGCAGAAGCTTGACAGAATTTTCACACTTCAAACACAATAAACTCCCAAGCCCCCCATTTGAAGCAATATGGGTGCTGACCTGCATTTCTGCTTTCATGGAACTGGCTGTGACGTTAAGACCTTGTTGTCCAATTTACATTCCCACCAGTGAAATATCTTAGAAGGAAAAGGACAAGAACCACATGATTTCACTCATCTGTAAGATAAAAAACAGAGAGCAATAAATGAACAAACAAAACAAACTCACAGTCAATGGACAACAGAAGCGTGGTTACCAGAGGGGAAGGGGGTTTGGGGACAGGAAGAAGAGGGAAAAGGGGGTCAAATGTATGGTGATGGAAAGAGAACTGACTCTGGGTGGTTAACATACAATGTGATATATAGATGATGTATTACAGAATTCTACACTTGAAACTTATATAATGTTATTAGCCAAGGTCACCTTAATAAATTTAATAATAAACAGACGCTGCTGTCAAAATGCTATTAACATGTCAAAGTCACAAAGGTTAAAAATGTGGAAATTTTTAAATGTAAAATTAAGCCAAGTTAAGCCATTCAGTTCAGTAACGGGGGTACTTGCTTTCATATAGTGAGAAAGTTAACAGAGAATTAAGATTAACATCACCAATAAGAAACGGAAACAACACTTTAAAATTAACTAAATAGGTCATTTAGGGACCAATTGAGAGATTCTTAATAAACATTGTAAGATGTGTTAAACATTACGCTGTATGGAGATAACATTTGTAACTTTAATGTGACAATTTTATGTGACGAGAAAAATCTTGGACTTTGACATGTTGTTTATTGGCACAGTTTTAGAAGTAAGTCCAGCATTCTGACTCTGAGACCTTTGCCTTGAATTAAATTGACGAGGCCAGAAACAGTACGCATCAGTACACTGCTCGTAAGTTTGCAGAATAGATAAGGTTTGTATTCTCCTCCCGCCTCCCCCCATTTTAGCACCCCTGACAGACTAGGACCCCCCCCCCCATCTTTCCCTATATACTTCAGGTCCTTCTGCCCGGTACTCTCCTGGGTTTCTGTCCCCACCACACAACCTTCCCTCCCTTCGATTTTACAACTTATTTCTACCCCGGTGGTTTGGTTTCAGCTTGTACAACTGTGTCTTTGCAGTTAGGAAATCACCCTGGAGAGCCCAGGCATCACGGTTGGGTCCCACGACCAGGACACTTTGCTAAGACTTTGGCCAGTCTCTGCTAGGAAAATAAAAAAGAACAATGAAGGCAATTATTCCATTTATTGCAGCTATAAATCCTAGTTTGCCTGAATAGCCTGAATGATGAGTATTCTGTGAAAATGCTCCTCTCAAGTGCAAAAGAATTACAAACAACATGCACCTATTTCTTATAATCACATCCAACACAGCCCCAAGAGTTCAAATCTAACCAAAAAAAAAATGCTAATTGAATCATAATGTAAGTATGGAGAAAGGGAAGGAAATTTCCAGCATTAGGATGCTGTAGTGAGAGTAAGTTTGCTTAAGTAATATCATACTTAAACAAGGGTCACTGATAATGTTAGCAATCCATTAATAGGCAATTACTAACGGCTTACTATATACTTGGGAATAAAGTGTAAAGACAGAGGACGTATGAAACTTCCAACTCCAGGAAGTTGTTTGCAATTTGGTCCAGGTGAAAAGATATGAAATAAGAAAGTACATGTTTGAGAGCTAAATAATGTGGTACAGACTCTAAACCTGCACCGTTCAATACAAAGTTCACTAGTAACGTTGAGCACTTGAAATGTGGCTCGTCCAAATTAGGATGTGCTGTAAACCAGGTTTCTAAGGCTTAGAAAAAAATGAAGATATTTCATTGATAATTTTAAATTAATTGTATGTAGAAATAAAAATATTTGGAAATATTAGAACAAGTAAAGTACGAGGTGTGATAAAAAATTACGGTAATGCTGCTGCCAAGTGCCATCTAACGGAAAGGCAGGGATCTTTAATATGGGAAAAGGCACATCAAACCTTAGTAACAGTGTGTGACGAGTTTCAATTTGTTCGGTGCAGTCAGTCGGGTGTGAGCTACGGTTGAGAGAAGGTGTGTTTTAAAGTGTGCTGTAAATCACCCTCCATCATGATAACACTCTGTGTCACACATCGCTTCTGGTATATGGCAATTTCTATCAAATAAAAACATTATGGTGTGTCCTCATCCACCTTATTCACTGCATCTAGCACCATCTGACTTCTGGCTCTTCCCCAATCCCTCAAGTCAAAATGATTCAGGACATAGAGGCAGCCTGGACAGCACAACTAAAGACACTCACAAAAGAGGACTTCCAGAACTGCTTCAAAAAGTGGCAGGAACGATGGGATAAGTGTGCCCAAAGCAAGGGAGACTATTTTCAGGGGGATGAATGGCAATGTGTCTTTTAGTGTAATAAATTTGTTTTACTTAAACATTCACCATATTGTTCGATCACACCTCATATATTGTTAAAATTCATTTTACCTGTTTCTAGAAAATATAAAATTACATATATGGTTTGCATTTTATTTGTGTTAGATAACATGGCTTTCAAAAACTGTATTTCAGAGGAATGGGAGCTCAGAAGAGAATGGAGTAATCTGGGTCCCCTGGAGGAAACAGACCTTGAATAGGTCTTATGAACTTGGAGAGGCAGAGAGAGTAAAAGGAAAGTCAAATCTGGGAAATGCACTCATGGAGCGAAAGTTGGGAAAGAAGATAAGAAAAGGGGCAGAGGGAGCAGAAGGTGCACTCTGGGGTAGATTACAGAGAACAGCCTGACAAGGACCGAGGAGGAAGACAGACGGGATGCAAGGAGATAGAGTCTTTGAAGCCAGGCACAGGTTTGGGGGTTCTTGAGAAGGCAGCCCTTGACAGGGTCTGAGGGAGATTTCAGATGAAAGCTGAAGGACGAAAATTCTAGTACTGGGTTATTTAAACCTCTCATCACATTAGAAAGTTCTTATATAAGAATTAAATCCAGATTTCCAACCACAACAAAATTGTACAGCTCAGGCACCCAATTCAGTAAGAAGTAACAGCACATTCTCACACATCCAATTAACCTTGGCCTTTAGTTCAAGTTTTGTTGTTGCTGTTATTTTCAAATGCTATCATACAGAGGTGCTGCAAATTCTAATAGGGAGGGGAATAAAAGAATGGAAAGCATGAAGGAGGTTTGAAAAAGCTTTCAGATGATGCTATCTGAATTAACATTTCCCTTTCTTATCTATACAAAAATATGCCTTTTCTTGAAAGCTCTCTGCAATGAAATACTCATTGATACACATCAATTCTTTTTAAATCAATTCCTTTTAAAACCAGTTTGTCTTCCTCTAGCTCGCCCTTTATGTTGGTCCAGAACGTGATTGTCACAAATATCTGGGTGAACAAGATTGTGAAATGTGGTCATAAAGTAAGTGATTATTTCTAAACTCGGCTTTGTCACATTGTAACGCTCCACAAAGCACCTTTCCCCGGGCTACGTTTCATTTTAATTGATCCCATCAGCGCCACATCTATATCCTTCACAATACCCTCTATTTTAAGAGAAGCCAATCAGGTTATGGGTTTGTTAGCAATAAAATTACCAAGGAGCAGTTTGTGGATGGTAAGAGCAATAGAAATTCTGAAGAGAAGTAGAAAGAGAAATAATGAGCGCCCTCCTCACTTCTTGGAAGTGAACAAATCTGAGCTCCCTGAAGCAACACTTAACCTATGGTATGAAACGGTAATGGACAAATATTAGGAATGCCGATGTCAGCTGTTAGACACTGTTGGCATCGAAATGTCATTTAAAAGTTAAGTTCTCCCAAGTATTCTTTGTCAGGTTTCTTGCTACTGTATGCTTTTCATAGGAGGACAGAACCGTAAATCCCAGAATAAGTTTGCTCTGGTTTTAATTATTTGTGTACTGGGTTCAGCCCAGAGTGTGAGCTGGAAAAAAGGGAAGTGTCATAAATAGATCTTTGTGTCTCCCGATTCCCCACTGTGTCATTACTGGTAGCACTTCCCATTGCCGGAACGATTTGCAGAACCTAGTAAATGAGCATTCTGCAAGCTGCACCAACTAAAGCACAGGCCTCACACATTTCAGCCTCACCCCAGCCTCCTTGGGTGTGTATCCACTAAACCTTTATAACATATCACAGAGTGAGGAAAGACAGAACAGCAGCTCTATCTACACAGGCAGCGCTTCTTCTCTGTCTAAACAAGATGAATTAGTTAGACTGGAAGGTGGTTTCTTTTGGAGGAGTGAGAAAGCAGTGACAGAATCAGAAAAGCCTGAGAGGGCTTCCTTTTAGGAGACTGTTACAGGATAAACTAAGCTTAACGAGTATGATTTACGTGAAGTGACTTGGGGGAGCTCTTTTGAGGAAGAAGTTCATGTGGAACTGGAGGTACCTTGCAAGAGGGAGATTCTGGCAAGTGAAGAGGGCTTGGTGAAGGAGGCAGGAGCTAACTGTGGTCAAATACACAGCGCCAGCCTTCTTCCCTGCCGACTTGGACCTGGCACACAGTTTACTCAATCCCAGTTTTGTTACCACAACCCTTTTCAGTAGAGGGATCCTGGCACCACTGTCATGAACGGGCATTTGCATTTGAGTGAACCACATTTGCCATACTTCAGGCTTAAAAGGAACCACCCATTTTCCTTTGCAGCTTGATTTATCCAGTGATGACAGAGAGAGAGGCGGAAGGGGTGAGGGAAGGGAAGAAAAGGGAAAGGGAGAAGGAGGGAGAAGAAAAAGGCAAAGCTTCAAAGGAGAAGCAAAGATGAACAAGTTGATACACTAAGGATGTAATTATAAAAATAGTTGTCAACCTGAGTCCCTGCACTTGAAATGTGCTAGGTATTACAAGTGCCGTGTCTAACCCCCATGATAACCCTGTGTAGTGGGCATTATTATTTCCCTTTTTGTTGTTGTTGTTCAGGAGACTGGGACTCAAAGAAGCTACGTGATTTTCCCCAAACCAAAGAACTTGTAAATAGCAGAGCTGAGAACTCTGGTTCTCTGATTCCAACACCCAAATTCACTCTTCTAATCCATTACCAGAGTGGGAGATGGTTTTCAAGGTATGCATTTATTTATCTTTTATTTATGCGAAGTGACAGTCATTCTCTATTTACAGAAGTGATACAAAATCTTCCTTTAAAGTAAATTACATTTCAAAAATTAACAGTGATTTTAAGAAAGTAATAGCTCAGATATTTGCAAGAATATGTACGGCAAGACACTGCATGAAATAGTACATCCATTTACTGGTAAGTCAAAGTGAAACAGCTTGAAGTAAGTGATTTTTACTGATCACTCCCTAAATCTCACACAAAAGAGGTAGTACTCAAATTTAGACATACAATATGAAGAAACAGCTTCCTAGACCAGCCATCGGCTTCTCTTCAACACTCTTAGGAAACTCCCTCTGTGTTAATCAAGCCCTCAGGCCTTGGAGGGAGGTTTCTATTCTCTGTAAACTGAGACTGAGGCTGGGAACTTAAGAAGCATCTGTCTTGTACTTTATTATCTCAAGGTCAGGAGCTGCACTTCTCATAGTGACAATTAGCTAACATATACAATTAGGCTATGCAGATAAACTAAGCGAAAGTTAGAGGAGACATCCAGGAGCCAGTCTCCTTTCCCAGATATCTTCCAGGAACAATGGTGGGGTTGTTATGCTGATAGGAAGGAAGGAGAGATACTGGGACAAATGTTTGAGGGTAAGTGGAGTTTTTGTAGAACTCCTGAAACGACATGATGCACAAATGTCCCCATTACCTCTAGAGGGTAGCCAGTTCCTACCCTCTAGTCCATTAACACTGATGGACAGCAATGTAAATTTCTAGAGTGACTTCCTGATTTTTTTTTTACTTATTTTTTGAGAAAACTCTATCAACTTACCTCTAGCCAATGTCATCTGCTGATATCATCAGCAAATGACACTAACTTGATTCTTGAATTCTAAGATGCATTTTTCTCCCATATTTCTTAAACTGTCCATTTTGCTTTGTAGCTTTATTTATCCAGAGGGGAGAGGGGAGGCAGTGGGAGGGGATGAGGAGAGGGGATGAGGAGAGGGAGAGAGAGGGAGAGGGAGAAAGAAAGAAAAAAAAGGACTCAACTGTACATTCAATGTGGTCTTTATTCTTCTTTATCACATCTCATACCTGATTTCCCCTTAGAATTGAGTAAATATATTGTTCACGTGTGTTTATGGGAATTAGGGTGAGTTCTAATTTTAGAAGTATGTCACCAAATAGAAGCCTCTCTTCGTATCTGTGGCTTTGAAGTCCTTTCTTTTTTAAACTATTAAATACTACAACAGTTTGTTAGGGAAAATGCATTTGAACAAAAGACCAAGCTGGTAGAAAGAATAAAAAAACTAATCAAAAGAATGTTACTATGTCCCAAAGGTTAGAGTCACCTTACTATCAAGAAAGGCTAGAGCAAGGAGAACGAGATAATTCAGAAATTGAATATTCCCGAGCTCATTTATCTTTATTTTTAATAATTCCATTTGCGTGCATGTGTTAGATCACAAGGTCGTGATGTTACTCTTCGTGCTGACTTCTCAAGTAAATCACAAATGAGTTTTTATGATAATGATTTATGGGGTTAGCTATTTGTATTCCCAACAGAGAGTTACCTACAAAGAAACAATTGTTTGACTTCTGAGATGTGACATCATTCATGAAATGAATGGTTTCCAGATGCTTTGATTAAAAAAAGATTAAAGAATATATGCAACATAAAATTCCAAAGCAGGTAAAACTAATCCTGTGAGCGGTCAAGAAAGATAGTGGTGAGAAGGAGGGGGTCGTGATACCACCCAGGTGCCTCGTGGGGAGGGGCCAGCCGGCAGTGTTCTTTTTCCTTGACCTGGCCGGTGATTACACAGGTGTGTTTACTTTGTGATAATTCACTGTGCTGTGTACCTATGAATTGCACCTTCTTCTGTATGTGTGCTCTATTCTTCAATTTAAAAAGAATTTTACAAAATGAATGCAACAGATATCAAACTCCTTGTATTATTTGTTGACAAAAAGGGGGGATTTCCTCACCCTTCAGGTATACTGTACTGCGGCTTTACTATTACATTGCCTACGGGGTAAGCGCTCACCCTAGAACATTAATCTTAATGTTCTCCCAAGTCATTATTTGCTCTCTAGCATTTCAGAATAGAACATAACTCCATATAAATGACAATTTCTGGTCATTCTCGAAGAATAACACTAAGCATGAAAATCTGAAATATTGATCTTGTGCTGTGTAATGATATTTCTATTGATGTGAAGTAGTTCCTATAAAATTGTAGACTTGCTGTCTCAACACACGTAACTGGTTTTGAAATCACACCCATAACTGGAAATGACTTTCTTCAGTAAGCAGGTTCCAACAGGACACTTCAGGGGTATGGCTGCTGGATTCCTCCATCTCAGGTACCCCAGATTCCTGAGGACAGAGGAGCTCAATAAATACTACCCTCTTCCTGCCCCGACAGAACAGGCAGGATTCAGTGAGTGGGTCTTTGAGAAGGGGTGATAAGAAAAGGATGGAACAGAAGAGGACTTTTGTCCCTGGGAACCAGTCAAAATGGGAGCACTGAAAACATCTGTTTGAAATTCTGGCACCCATCAATGTGCGTGGGGACATTAAATTGACTCAGGTATCAGATTCGTTTGCTTCACCACTGTCTGTTCAAGATGAAAATAAAACCCCCATATCATCCCCCAACTCCCAGAGTGAACAGATACATGGCAGTGAGTGGGGGATGGTTATCCCCAAGAAAGCGTTGTATTCCTGTTGAATCATGCCTACCCCCTACCCCCCGCAAAGATACATCCATGTCCCAATCCCTGGAAACTATGAATGTTTATTGGGGTGTGGGGGGAAAGAAGGTCAGGGGTTCTTTGCAGATAGGATTAAGTTAAGGATCTTGAGATGAGAGAATCCTGGACTACACAGGTGGGCCCTAGATTCAATGACAAATGTCCTTATAAAAGATAAACAAGGAGAAGGCAGGGTGAGAGACCAGTGGTACAGGGTCGAGTGATGTAGCAAAATCAAAAGACAAATAAATCGAACACTGGAAAATTATTGTTCATCTACAAACAAGGGGTGAGTCTCCTTATAATATGTAGTAAGTTGCTGGAAATGAAAAGAATGAAAACACAGTGTAATAGAAAAAAATGGGCAAAATGAAAAATGGGAAAAAAAGAAAATACAAATGATCCTTAAACATATGAAAATATTTCAATTGTAGTCACAATATAAGCAATGCAAAAATAATACCAGAGCCAAACCTATGCACTCTTTAAAGGAATTTTCTTAATTTGTTCTTGTTTCTGATGGGAACTTAACTTAAATTGCAGTCAACATTTATGGAGAATCTAACATAAGCAAGGCACTATGCATAGAGGCCAAGGTGCCTTGTCTTCAGGAAGCAGTCTAGTGAGGGGACAGACTTATATTCCTCCTGGATTGATAAAGCAGAGAGAGCTCTCACCTGGTTGCTGGCACACAACGGTGTTGGTTGAATTGGTTGATCTTTTTTTGTTTTATGTATCAGGTTATATATTACAGAATTGTTTGTAAAAGCAACAACCTAGAAGCAACTCACGTGTCCATCTAAAGGGGACTGGTTCTACAACTCTGGTTCAGCCACAGAAAGGAATATTCTGCAGCCCTTAAAAAGAATGAGGAAGCTCTCTATGTACTGGCATAGAAGGAAGACAGATGGTTGAGTGAAAAAAAGACAAAACTGGCTGCAGAGTAAGAGACTTTTTGTCTAAGAAAGGAAGGTGACATGAATTTACATTTTCTTGCATTTACATAAAGAGATACTAGAGAGACACAAAAATTCAATAGAAGAAAGTGGTTTCCTACAAAGGGTAGAAGGTATAGGATGGGTGAAGACTGGGGTGGGAGCTGGACTTCCCAGTGCGTTCATTTGAATATCATTTTGATTTTTTAACACGTGAATTTATTATTCATGCATAAAACTAAATTAAACTTAAGATTATTTATTGGTTGCCTGCTATGTAGAAAGCCTTGTGGTCAGTACTATAGTAACACTTTTAAACCAGCCTCAATGAGTATTTGTGAGCGTCTGTGTGCTAGACATGGTGTTCTGCAGTGGTTGGTCGGGGTGGAGGAGGAAGGGAACTCGTGGTTTATAAATTAATAAATCATATTAAAAGTCCCGTCTTTGACTCTGTACCTCCCTCCCTCAGGGCCTAGCATAAATAGGATCTTAGGGGAGATGGAACACATTTGAATAAAAAGATAAATTTCCATAGTGCAGAACAGTGCTGAATAAATACTGAAGGAATAATACTCTACATTAGAAGAGGAAAACATCCAGAAAGGCTTCAGAGAAAGTAAAACTTAAAATGGGTCTCAGGAATCATATAAATTAAATATTTTCCACTACAGAAGAACTTTTTCTACAGAAGTTTTTCTGTAGGAAAAGAGTTTTTTACAACCTGCCCGACGACACTGACATTCTAAAGCAAAGGTAGTGGTAATTTAATTCCATTAATTATCAAAAAGTAAATAACCTTGCAAACTTAGCTTATCCTGGTCATCTTAGTCCTTCCTTAAAACAAAAGAAGTACACGGAAATGAGCTGGATCGCAACTCACAATTTGAAAAAGTCTCACTTCTTTATTTTATTCCTTTCGAATTTACAATTTTAAATCATCTCAGGAAGCTTTTGTCTTTAACAGCTTCTCTCCATGGATTGGCCGGAATCAGCAGAGGAACTGCAAGTTTCTGTTCCTGTCCTACACTTACAAAGAGGTTTCACTTGGCTCTGTGGGCCCTAGTGGTGAAAAGGAGTCATCATCAGTCACAACTCTCAGGCTTGGAACCGCCCCTCTATTGGCTGAGTGGCCTCAGGCATAGCTAGCCCACCCCTGAAAGCTTACCCAGAGGAACTCACTACCACTGTCATCTTGATGCAGCTATAACCGCCAAGAAGTTCTTATGTTGAGATGGAAAATCTCATATCTTCAACGCACTGGTTCTACTGTTAGCCTCAGAACCCTGCAGAGAAGACAAATTAATCTCAGGAGAGTTAAACTCCGAGAGTTAAAGAATCATTCTGCTTTATATTAATTTGGAGTTAGGAATGTGGGGGTCGGGTGGGAAAGGGGAGTGAATAATGTTTTCTTGCTGTTGTTAGTTTGGTTCTAAACAAGCCTTTATAACGTCTGTTAAAAGGTAACAATATTTAGATAAATTGCAAAATATGGTATTACATTATATTAAATATACTATTTAATCTAGTTGACCAAATTCACTTGAAAAGTAACATTTTCAAGAGTGCATCTTAAACACGTAAAATGATAGGCAGAGTAGTCACTATCTTCTGAGCATGCACTGAAGTATTTCAGTAGCCCTATTGTTGGAGAACCAAGATGTTCAAATAAACAAGGTTTAGTACTGTAGTGGTAAGAGACAAGACTAATTCTCTTCCACCAGAATTACGGTCACACAGAAATAAGGTGTTTGAACACTTTTCCTGGAGAATAAAAATTGTTTTGAATAAAGTGCTGTCACCTAAGTTAGCAATACCCCAAGCAAGTTGTATGGCTCTGTAAGGAAAGAATTAGCCTATACATTTGGGAATTCAGTGGGGTTTGGAATGCAGAAAGTGACAATGAGGTTGGAAATGGATTGGCTTTGGGGTTTATTCTGCTTTGTACATAATAATAAACCTTTTCTAACATGAAGTAATGTAAAATGAAAAAAAAATCTGTCCCTAGAGTATACAATTACCTCATAACCCAATTTGCATTTCTTTACTCCAAGCGCATTTTCTGCGAGTTCTACTTAAAAAGTGAAAGCTGCTGTGTGGTAATTAATTTTAACAAGCATTTGGCAGACTGAGCTGGACAGTATACGAGCTGCCCTTATACCAGGTATAAATTTGAACTGCACTTTTCATGGTGTTTTTGTTTGTTTGTTTTTTCCCTTAACAACATTGTTTAGGCATTTTAAAAGCATCTGGTCTGCAACTTTACTTGTTTTTCTCTTTATTATTCATTTGGATTTTTTTCTTTTAATTCTATTTGAATACACAAGCAGTCTATAAAAACTGTTAAGAAATGCAAGAGATAATTGTATGTTGGTGTAGCAAAACTGGAAGGGTATCAGGTATTTGCTATTCATCAAGGGGACGTGTTTTTATTTTCTTTCACCCCCGGTGTTCAGAAAAGAAATGTGCACATCTCCTGATTTATAATGGTGAGTTCATTACTGGGAAAAGGGCTGTAGTACTAGATCCTTATATCATTTCCCATGCAGCATTTTCATTCTTAAAGCATTCTTTGGTAAAAGCAAGTGCTAGTCTTGAGACGTGCTCAGCAATGTTCAAGCACTAGTTCTCTTTTCTATCCGTATACATGGAACATGGGCAAGCAAATAATGAGTCATTTCTGAGCAGGCAAATGCATTTTGAGACAATACTATAGTTTTAGAGCAATAAGTTATCTCACATCTATCCATCTAGTTTATTGTTCTATACTAACTTATTTATGCATGTTTCTATGTTTATAACTTACATGTAAAATTGCAAAATCTTAATTATGGCAAAAAAGACATCCTGTAATTTCCCAAGCAAGCTACTAAGAAGATGAATAGCTCTCTACATATTTTAAGATGAAAAACAATGACATGGCAATCCATCTATTTTTACATTTTTGAAAACAGACTTACAGTCTGTGACTCAATTGCTTGCTCTCACAGAGTTCTAATTAACTTTCATGACAACAAATCATCAAATGCCATTGCTTCTATAAAGGCAATGCTTTCTTATTTTTCTTAATCAAACTTTAAACTGATGATTAAGGTCATGGGTACAATTACAGGTTAAAAACAATGTGTCTGAATTTCTCATCCTTTTCTCTTGGCAGTACATCAAATATTTACTATTAATACCTAGAAATCTTGAAGCTTAAGTGGCCTGCTGTTTGTGTTACCTGAAAATACAGTAACGTTCAAATTAAGTTTTTTGTTACTAATATCACTTGATCGTGTGCCATTTGGAGCTTAATAAAAGTACATTTGGAGCTTAATAAAATTCTGCAAAGCCAAACCTATGCACTCTTTTTTCAATTTATTCTTGTTTCTGATGGGAACTTGCTTAAGTTAAATTGCATCCAACATTTATGGAGAATCTAACATAAACAGGGCACTATGCTTAGAGGCCAAGGGCAGACAAAGGTTTCTAAGACAAGGTCCTTGTCTTCAGTAAGCAGTCTAGTGAGGGGACAGACTTATATTTCCAGTGTTAATAAAGCAGAAAGAGCTCTCACCTGGTTGCTCACACACAAAGGTGTTACAGATCTGTCCCAAACTAAAGGTGTGACCTTGAGGAAATCTCTTTTCTTTGTCCTCTCAGTATCTTCATCTGTAAACTAGGAACTGGGACTAGATTTATTCAATAAACACAAACTGAGCATCTACCATCTGATAATAGTAGCCAACCTTAACAGCAATGACCATGTGGCAGGTATCACGGTAAAGATTTTAGGTTGTCTCCTTTGATCCTCAGAGCAATCCCATTTTCAAGAAGAGGAAATTGAGGATGTTGAGTAACTCCCCCAACGTTATAAAGTGGTCGAGGCAGGATTCAAGCCTAGGATGATTCAAGCCTAAAAGCTGATGCCTTTAAATCCTACACTGTGTTGCTGCAACCATCTCTAATAGCTTCTAACTTCCATATTATATGACCATTGTTTGCCCTAAAAATGAAAAGTACACATACAAAGAGTTTGGTTTTCACATTAATAGTGGAGATTAAGGGTACATAATAGAATGACACATTGATTCCAACTGGGGAAATCTAGGAAAACTTCCTGGGGAGGCCACATGTCCCGAAGGTTTCCTCACACAGAACTGGAAGGATAAGGATATTCCAGGCTAAGAGAACTATGCGAGTGGTTACAGAGTAGTAAACACTCATGGATCTGCAAGGAACAAGGGGAAAGGGCAGTGAGAATGAAGTCTTGAAAAGTCGGCTGCAACCAGATTGTGAAACCTTCAGTCATGCTCTGACACTAGACGCTACAGGAAATGGGCAGCTACTGAAAGCTGGGGAACAGGACTGTGAAATGATTAGCCCCCTTTTGCTTTGGGCTTATTTCTTTGTTTTGTTGGGGTTTTTCTGTTGTTGTTGTTTTTAATTATTTACAAGCAATAAGAACATTTAGCAAGGTTGCAAAATACAAGATGAACATACAACACTAGTATGACTAAACACTAACAACAAGTAATTTAAAATCTCATTTTTAGATGAAACAATTTTCAATAGCAACACAATTAAAAGATAACTTGGCAAAATCTCACAAAAGATGCAAAGTGTCTCTTCTGAGAAACTTACAAAACCTAATCAACAAATATGAGAAAAGTTGTAAGTAGAAAGATATACCATGCTCAAAAATGTTAAGACAATAAATTCATCTATAAATTCAATGCAATTCCAATGAAAATCTCACAAAGGTTATTTGTGGAATTTTACAGGACTGTCATATGAAGAGAAAGGGTCAAGTTTGTCAAGAAAATTTTGAAGAAGAGAAAGAGTAGATATCAAAACCTCCCAGGTGTCAAAAAATTTTAAAACTAAGTGGCCAGAGATTGGTCCAGAGACATTAGTTGTGGTTTTATATTTTTCAGTTGGGTTAAAGAAATAGTACGGAGAAGAGAGATAGGAAAGATGATACCAATGAGAAGATAGAGACAAGCCCCTCCACAGCACCTCCCCCACTTTAAATCAGAGTGACCCTGATCCTTAAACAGAGTGACTGGATCTTTTAAATAAAGACAGAAGCTATTTGCAGAAGAAGTACTTGCATCACAGAAGTCTGACCTAAGTATAATAATTCTTAGTAGTTGGAGTAAAGTTTCAATCAGGCACCTGGCATTTGTCAATCATCTGATAGGTGCTAAACACAAAGGAATCAGATGATGAAATTGCAAGCACATCGTCCTGGGTCTCAAATAGCCTATGACAAAATTGAGAAACAGAAGTCACATGTGAAATAACTAAAGAATCTACTTACAAAGTAACATACTAGTGAGTAGAATAAAGTATAAGAATAAATGCAAAAAACATACTGAGAGTTGCAAGTAGAGGTAACTATAGGCAGATGTGCTCGGGGAGATATCCTGAGGTGGGTCTGGAAGGACATGGCTGGAGACGGAGTCATTGTCATTGAGGGCACTGCCGCTCATCTGCTGTGGGTCCACCGTGACTCAGGCATGTAGTAGGGCAGCACCCAAACTGTCAATGTGCATTGCTGACTGCGCCTAAATTCCATCAAATTACGACCGACTTATCAAGATACAACTTCAAAATCTGTCTTCCTCTGTAAAAAATTAGCTAATGATCCTGTATAAGATTTAAGAAAATGATAGGCTTGTCTTCCTACTTCTTGTTGTCTTTCTTGTTGTGTTTTATGACACTGCAATGAGCTAATTTCTTCTCCTGGGGACTCTTTATTTGGGGCCTTAGGTCACACACAACTGTTGCTTTCCAGGTACAAGAGCACCAGCATGGAAGGAACACAGGTTAATACCTATGGAGGATGTGACTCTTCTCCTTGAGAAGCTTATTGATATACTGTTTATACAATCATTCTTCCCAGGAGAACCTGAAAGGATGTACTGGGGGTGCCAAAAAAGTGTATACAAGTGGACACTTTGGTCAGCGTTGCTCAAGCAGTAGTTCGCCGTAATCAGACGAGTCTGGACGCTGATGGTAACCACTCTGAGCACCTCTTGTCATTGCAGAAGTCAAATGTGACTTGTATTCATCTTTTGTTATTGGTATATATTAAGTACTACAATTTTAATAGTTTGTTCCTTTCTTAAAATGTGTATACATTTTTTTGGCATCCTCTGTATATTGTATTCTAATGCTGTTCTCTTGCAGGGCGATTGCCTACACTGTGCATCATTAGGACTATAGACTTTTAGCTCCAGACATGGACCCCAGTAGAGCTTTCCAAATCATTTATTTCACACTAGCTCACAGAACTAACTTTATATATCCAGGAACAAAGATTACAACCGGAAGTACCTTAGTTGGGTGTTGGCTCATCCATATTCCAACTAAAAGGTAATGTACCATAACGTACATATTGGTAAGTCTGCAATGGTTAAGACAACCACATAAAATCTCATTACTTAAAAGAAATCAAACTCACTGTGGTTTGTATAGCAACATCCCTCATCCATGTACAACATCAGATTGTTCACATGACGGTCAGTTAAATATAATTTGCTGTAATCTTGGTAAATGGGAGGTAATCAACAAGTCTTCAGCTCCAGCTCCAAAGCAGCACATAATACATTTCTGAAACACAGTAATAAAGAGAGAATGGGGAAACCGCTTCCTGACAATAACTGACACTTGTAGCAAGGTTCCCTGAGTTTTGATATATTTATTGGAATTATAACTAGATACATAGTGTAAAAGGTTTGTAAGTCACTTGCTATTGCTTCTGTTATCCCTGTGTAGTTACTAAAATTGAGATTAGAGCCACCATCACTTGAAAGTGCTGTTCTAAAGTCTTAGCTTGCTTGATCTCAGGTGAGCCTCATAATGCTATGAGATATTACCCTGCTTGCAACTTTGCAGTTGAGGAAACTGATGCATGGAGAAGCACTGCCCAAAGTCTCATAGGCAAAAATAGTACTTATACCAGCTCTGATTCCAGAGCCCAAGCTCTTAACCCCACTGCATCCCTCGTTGTAGAGACTTTTTGTATGATTGCTCGTTAATTATATGTGGATACCTCAAAAATTTCTAAATCAGGTCTTAGGGTTATCATTCCGGCTGGAAATGGGGGACTAAGGCTCTTGCTTAAAGGTATATTTCAAGAGTGAAACTTAATTTTTACTTAGAAGGTAGTTATTTGGGGTGGTTTATTGTGTCCTCAGGACTCAGTGGGTTCTGAAAATGCACAAAACTGGCCTGAATCAGCCAGCTGTGTGTCCTTGGGTAAATAATTTAATCTCTCTGAACCCGTTATAGCCTCTGTGAAATAGAGATGACACTATGTGTATCCTGGAGGTTAGGAGGATTAAGCATAATTCTTTATGTAGACTGAGGAGCAGGGTACCAAACACACAATGGGAAACAGATAAATGGCACCTATTTGGTGTTATGATATAAGCATAGAACAATGAGTGATGGGTCTATTTCTGCAGAGGGTATAGGTTTCAGGGAGTCATGTGTGTCTTTATTCCTCCCTTTCTCTGTGAATGACTAAGATGTGCTTCATGATTTTTGAACGTGAAAAATTTTAAGCGCCACTCATCCATAGTGAATAACCTGAATACACAGTCGCAGACCAAAGGCTGATTTAATTCCAGGTTTAAAAAAATAGTACAGCACATCAAACAGAACGGTAGAGTACATTTAAAAATGTGTTTCTTTTAAATTCACTTTGTGCAACTAGCAAAAAGGACGTTTAAAGATGTGAAAATCATGCTTGAGAAAAACGTTTACGTGTAAAGTGAAGAAGACTACGTTATGTGGGAAAAGGAAATTACACAACCGGACTTGGGATGAAGTTACCGGGTACTTAATTGTGTCATAAGAAAAAAAAACAAATACATTCATTCACCAAATATTTGTTGAGCGCCCACTACCTGCCAAGCACAAACAAAACCACTCACAACAGCAACGGCTCGGGTCCCAGCAGCCTTCCCCAGAATGCACAGCACTGTCTAGCTCGGTTCACACCTTAAGCCAACACTGTTCGGAGCGCGTCACTGAGCAAAGGGACAGAGCAAATGGGCCCTGCCCTTTCACAGACACGTGTACTCACGTCACCGCAAATCGAAAACGCCAAGCAGGTACCTACGGTGTCCCACGAGGAAATGGAGGCCCCCCCCCGTGGAACGACTTATTCCGCCCACTTAAAAGATGGCGCTCGCCGCGTCGGTCATCCCTGCTGCCCAGCTGCTTCCCTTCGGGGGCGGAGTCTAGAGGGAGCGGGAGGTGTGCGTTTCGGAGGCGTGTGTTTTGTTTTTCCCTCCCTTTCTTCCCGCCCCTTGCTCTCAGAATATTTACTGAGGGCGAACGAGGAAAGATTCCACGAAATTTACCCAGAAGAACACGAGGCGGGAAACAGTTGCCGCGTGAAGAGGATTCGGGGTCGGGACAGTCGCGGGGGGCGGGGGCTCGGGGGCGTGGCCAGAGGCGGGCGGGGGCGGGACTGCGGTTGCGGTCCCTGCGCCTGCGGCGGCGGCGGCGGCGGGGGCGCCTGCAGTGGCGACGCGGTGAGTGGGAAGCCGGCGGATGCGCGGCTGTTTGGGGTCCTGGTACTGAACTGCGTGGGGGCGGCGGCGGGGGTTTTCCCCGGGGTTCGCGTCGTCCTCTCTTTTCCCTTCTCCTCTGTGACCAAAACCCGGCGTTGGGTTTCCCAGCCCACGGACTAGTGGAGTTGCCTGCATCCGGGCCCTGGGCTCAGCGGCGGTGGCGCCGAGACCAGGGGATGGGGCTCGAGCTTCTTAGCCGCTTTTTCTCCCGCAGCCCCCGAGCCTGCTGTTTACCGGGGATCCGGCGTGAGAGCCGGAGGGACCCGTGGGACCCGCTGTGCCGCGGGTTCCACGGAAAAGAGCTTTGGGCACCGAGAGGCCTGGCCCCGGGGAAGGCCAGAGGGCGAGCGGCGCGCGGCTGCTCCGGACCCCGTTGGGGTCAGAGATGATGCAGGTTGGGATGGCGGTGTGCACATACTCCGCGTTACAGAATTGAAGTTTCTAAGGGTTGCTGATGTCTTGTAAATTCGGGCCGCAGTTCTAGATTGGGGTGTGCTCCGGTTCTGTGAGGCATGACCTCCTTGCTTCACAGCCCCGCGGTTACACAGGCTTCCGTAAGGGAAGTGACCACTGTGACTTGGGCATCGCTAGACTGATGGTATCAGTTGCAGAAAGAAGTGCACTGATTACGGGTCTGCCATGTCCGCCCCGGGTCTCCCCGGCCCCGGTGAACTCTTCCAGGCGTCTGTATTTAGGAGGCAGAGGGAGGTCATGCACTTGCCCAAGAGAGGGGGCCCTTTCCGAAACAATGGAGATTGTTGGGCTCCAGCAAAGTAACAGTCCGGTTGTGGCCAGTGGGTGAATTCCAGTTAAGACTGGTGCCATCCCTCACCTGTGATAACACGCAAGGGGACACAATACATCAAGTATTACTTTTAATTTGTACAAAAGTCTCTGAATAATACTGTTAGATGCGCTGCTTCACAGACTTTGGAAAACTTTTAATATAATGGGAACATCACAGAAGCAAGAATATAATATATGGGAGATTAATAATATGGAGTCAGAATACCTGAAATACTGCTGCCAGCACCCTGCCACTCTAGTAAAGGAAATCAGTTGGATTTCCCTCATGATAACTGTGCTCTTTATATATTATAGATAGATGGATGGATGGATAGAGATAGATCGATCGATAGATAGATAGATAACAAAAATAAGAGAAATTATAGACCACATTGCAGATTGTGCAGTAAGCTAGCACTAACCTCCAGGAAACAATTACATAAGGGCTAAAGATTTTTTTTTCCTTATAAAGTTGATAAAATAGTCTATTTGGCTGTTAGCTGCCCAAAATTTTCCTTACAGAGAAAGAAGTAGAAAACCTATAAAGACTCCTATCTTTCAAGCCAGCCCTTGGGTTCTATGTTAAGTGTTTCAGAGGAGTAGTAGGTTAGTTTGCCTGCCTAATCTGAGAAATTTGAAGCTGTGAGAGATGGCCTGATAGTGGTATCTTGAACATCTCTGAGTCTTGCCTGATGAAAATTTAGAAAGTGTTGCAAACTGTCTGGTGTTACACGCGGTTCACTCTCAAACTTGGTCTGGGAAGCTTCTGTTTCGTAAGGTGGACTGATTTAGGACCCAGCTCTTAGGGCTGGGAGAAAAATAAACAGAAAGCATGGTTACAAGAAGTGTGGGCCTTGTGATGGTTGGATTCTGATTCACAACAGCAGTGGACCAACCCACTTTCTAAATATCAGTCAGAGAAGAGATGGCTGATTTTTAGCAAAGGTTTGAGAAAAGGCAAAGCTTCAGACCCACCACTCTGCTAACAGTTTTAACAGATGATAATTAATATAATCTGCATATGTTGGATTATTTTCAGAAAATATATTGGTTACCTCTCATGAATCCTGTTCTTTGTTTACAGGAGTGGCAGGCCACTGTGTCACCCAATTTGGATCCTGGCTTCCCTCAAAAGACTCTTAAGGCTAATGTTTGATAACCCTGTGGAGAAGCCAACACTACATGTAAATAAGATATGCAGATTTTTTTTAAAAGGCTATTAGTTTTGAACTGATTTTTTTTCAGTCACATTTATATATATGGATTTTCTTCACCCAAATGATGACTTTAACTGTTAGTAAAATCATTTTTACAACTCTCCTAATTATACTTCTCCATGACATTTCATTTCTCAAGTTACTTCTTTTGTCAAGACTTAAAGCTAAACAATTCAACACGATGCTTGTCCTGATTTCTCTCTAATGGTACTAAGACTGAATGTAATTTTAGTGATTTAGAATAGTTTAATTTTCACCATCAGGTGAAAGTTTTCCCATAATCCAACCAGATTTTGCTCTAGGGCTCAACTCAGTTTTAAGAAATGCTTTTTATATTCAGTAGAATGATGAAATGCTTGAGCTGCAATATTGCCTTTATGGTCATTCACCTGTTTTACCCAAAAAGAAAGAACAAGAGAAAAATATATGACCGTATTATTTTATGGCTGTGTGCTTACTTAATTCATTTCCTTGGCCTCCAGTTTACCGTTGTTAATCGTGACAATAACATCATTACAATTTGAATTCAAACTACATTCCTGTATTCTGTCATTGTAAACTCACTGCTTAAATTGTATTTAAAACAGTGGATGTTTTAAACAAGCTATACAGTTTATATCCACTTATAATATGATGTAACACATTAAAAAGTAAACAAACATCCCCTAAATGACTTTCTGAAATAAAAGTTACACACATAAGACCTGTCTTTCTGTTAAACCATTTCTGCACATACTTACTGTAAAAGCGTTTGCCAAGCTGTGGGTACCTATTGACGTCATGATAAAAGTGCGCATGTCATACTCTAAAAATAGGAGTCCCTGCTTTTCATCAGTCTCTGAACTCTTGACAAGATGTAGATAAAATTCTTTAAGTAAAAGGATTTACTTTGACAAGAATTTAGTTATAGATGAAATGTGTTCTCCCAAAGCAATCATGTGCAAAGATATGTTTATCATCCTGCGGGTAATAGCTGCTATCCTTTTACATTTTTGATGAATAGATTCTACAAGTTTAGACTTGTTTAAATGAAATTGTCATTTTTTTTCATTTTCAATCTTTGAATACAATATTCAGTTTTAATATTAAGCAAAAATGATTCATTTTACACAAATGTCACATAGAACGTACACTCAGAGTGATGTATGTAAGTAGGTCAAGATATACAGGACAGCACAGTTCGTTCTTCTATTTTCTCTGTAAGTTGAAAGGCTTGAACAAAGCCCATCCAGTCATGTTGTTCTCTACATGTTTTAAATAACTGAAGCTTTTTTATTTTAACCATTTGCATAGGACTCTCTTTTTAATGATAAAATGCTACACTGCTTTCTTGAAATGCATAGTAAATGTTTTATCTTTGTCTTGGTGTTTCAGTGTTACTTTAAACACCAGTAATGGGCTTTCATACCCTGATACACAGGGAGTTCATTGAGAATAACAGGATTGTTTGTTCATGTTTTGTTATTGTTACATACAGTTGAGTTTTTGCAATTTTTTTGTCTTTCCCCCCGACCCCCTTTTAGCAGCTTTTAAGGTATTTCTACCATCAGGTGTTTTACTAGTTTCCTAAGACCGCCATAACAAAGTACCACAAACTGCGTAATGTAAAACAACAAAAATTTATTCTCTCACAGTTCTGGAAGCTAGAAGTCTGAAATAAGGTATTAACAGGGACATGCTCCTCTGAAGGCTTGAAGGAAGACTCCCTCCTCACCTCTTCTTAGCTTTTCTCATCAGGGCTACCAGCAGTCCTTGGCATTCCTTGGCTTGTAGCTGCATCTCTCTAATTTCTGCCTCCATCCTTGCATGGCCCTGTTCCCTCCATGTCTGTGTCTCCAAATCTTTCTCTTATAAGGACACGAGGCACTGGATTAGGACTCACCCTAATCTAGTATGACCCCAATTTAAATTGATTACATCTGTTTCCTGATAGGTCACATTCACAGATACAAGTGGGTTAGGGCTTGAATATATCTCTGGGGGAGACAGTTCAACCCACAGCAAACATCAGTGTCTGTAACAGCCCTCCCCTTCCTCATTTACTCCTCTAGTTGATACAGTTTAGGAACCAAATACCCAATTATATTAGAATTGCACATTGACTGGATATTTGGGAAGAGTGAGGATCTATTTTATGAGCTTTAGTTTATAATTCAAATGAATGTTCAGAGGCCCTTTTTTCAGTTCATTATTACTTTGGATTTCTAAGTATATTTCTGAATATAAGTGACAAGTTACTATGTATTGTAAAATTGTATCAGCCGACAGTGTGCACCTGCCATGCTAGTTGGATGTCTCTATCCTGATAGGATACATGCTTCCAAATCTTTCTTGACACAAGAGTAGAAAACCACATTTGGGTTTTAGATGGATGACTTTAAAATTGCTGAATGTAACCATTGGTTTTGTATGCCCTTGTTTAGATATCCCTGGAGCCGTCGGATAATGTGACAGTTGCGATGCAGTGATGTCGACTCTCTGTCCACCACCATCGCCAGCTGTTGCCAAGACAGAGATTGCTTTAAGCGGTGAATCCCCTTTATTAGCAGCCACTTTTGCCTACTGGGACAACATTCTTGGTCCTCGAGTAAGACACATTTGGGCTCCAAAGACAGACCAGGTACTTCTCAGCGATGGAGAAATAACTTTTCTTGCCAACCACACCCTAAATGGAGAAATTCTTCGAAATGCAGAGAGTGGGGCTATAGATGTGAAGTTCTTTGTGTTGTCTGAAAAGGGAGTAATTATTGTTTCGTTAATCTTCGACGGAAACTGGAATGGGGATAGGAGCACATACGGACTATCAATTATACTTCCGCAGACAGAACTTAGCTTCTACCTCCCACTTCACAGAGTGTGTGTTGATAGATTAACACACATTATCCGGAAAGGAAGGATATGGATGCATAAGGTGAGTGGTTTTTGAGTTTATTAATCATGATAACTTAGCCATTGAAAGTGTATCTTCTGATACATTGAAATGTAATTTTTAGAAATTATATGCAATTAGCTTCAAACAGTAGCTGTTACTTGCCTCTACCCTGTTAGATACAGATAGATATAATCTGATGTCTATGATATTCATAATAACCCTGGAAGGTAGGGGATGATAGATGATAGCTCCACATTACAAATAAAAAGCTAAAGCTTAGAGAAATTAGGGAACATAATACGTTTTAGAGTCTGTATTTGTCTTGAGATCCTTTGACTCTAAAAGTTTTTTTTTCTCTTTTGGAATTGCATGACTACCTTTCACTTAGTACTGTGTGTGGGTACAAGCATTTCAAAACAATTATTTCATAAGCAGTTGGCCATAGAACCTTTGGTCCCTTTAACTTCTTTGCCAAGTTTCTATATTTGTAAAATGAGGAGATTGCACAAAATGGTTTCTAGGAGATATTCATTTCATTTTCATATCATAAATGATATTCCTGTTTATTTCATTCCTTTTGCATATTGAACTGGAGGAAATTATTGTTATCCCCTAAATCCTATAGCTAATACATAGTAATATTTATATTTACATATATTTTTGGCAGATCTGAAGTACAAATTTTATTCTCCTTTCTACTTTGCGGTTTGATGCTAACATGGAAATCCATTAAAGCATTATTGACTTTGTGAGGTTTTTATCAGAGAGTAAGGAAAAATAGTATCTTTTAAAAGAGTAATTTCTTACCATATTTCAGGCTTGCCTCCTTATTTTTGACATGTATATGAAAATCATTTAAAATCAGGAAGCTCTATATTCCCTAGACTCAACTTAATCTTATTTAATTTGAAAAGTGCAAATCGTTACGTGTGAAACTATACAGGTGTTACATTGACTGGTTTCTGCTAAATTATCTATTTTTAGCTGCAAAAAAAAAAAAACTTTTATTTTATTTTGTATTATCTAGGAGAGCATGGATTTGTTTGGTTAATTTCTTCCCCCCTCCCTTTTATGCCCTAAAGTAGAAAGTATTTTTCCTTTGAACTAAATTACACGGGAACATATCTGCTACTTAACTGTATTGTAAAAAAATTAAAAAACAGCAACATTTTTTAAAATTATTTTAGTGAATTTTTCCCTTGCTTAGGAAAGACAAGAACATGTCCAGAAGATAGTCTTAGAAGGCACAGAGAGAATGGAAGATCAGGTAAGGTGCAGATTGCATACTCTTAAACTCCACCACGCACAACGGCATGTGTTTGTATAAGGCCCAGGGCTACTTTTGTTAAGGCCTTGAAGCCATGTTAGTTTGACAGAGTGAGCCGGAAACGGAGCAGAGTCTTTATGGAGATACATGGAATAAACTGGATAAAAACGTCCATATCTTAGACCTGAGTAGTTAAATGTAAAGGATAATATTAATAGCAATGACGTCTACAAATAATATTTTGTTACCTTTTTTTCTGTATGCACAGAGTAAATTTTGAATAACTTGTTTATAGTCTTGATTAAAAATTGTATATGAGATTTTCTTTGAGGTGTTGCTTCTCAAACATTTCCACAGAAGTGGTTGTAACAGGAGAAAAGTGAGATCTCCTACGGTATCTGTGAGTGTAGGCATAGCTCTAAGCATTTTTCTTTGAAGTTGTATGTTTAAAACACATTTACATTTTATTCTATGATATATCTGTTTTAGTATTATGATTTGCCAGTGATATTCCTCACCTTAATACTGATCAGGCTTCTAGTCATATCAAGTCTCTAGGAAAATGTGCCATGTTTATCCCATGACTTTGAATACCCTTGGGGAGCAGGCACGAGAGTTTGAGAAGTAATTGCAAAGATACGGCTTTCCTTGTGGAAATGAAGTGCAAACCGTTTCCGTGTAGGGCAGGGAAGTTCTGAAGGGGACTTTCCAATGGAGAAAGATTCTTTGCTTTTTCTCCTGTTGCCTCTGGTCACCCTCATGGCTCCTGTTGAAACTCCAGTACAAACATCATGGCTGGATTGCCTTTTCTCTGTTTCTTCTTAGCATACCTGAGATAGAATGGCGCTGTAAACAAAAACTTTTCTAAAAATCTGTAAAACTACAGGGATATATTAAACACGGAACATACAACCCCCCCCCCCCTTTTTAAATGACCTCTGTTATAAAATTGTTATGTCTGTACTTGTGTAAATAACTTTCTGGGCCAGAGGAGGAAAAATGGGGAAAGGTCTGAGATTTATAGGAAAATGTTTCCCTTTACCCATAGAAGCCCAGTGTTTGTTTGCCAGTCAATGAGCAGGGTCTCAAGGAATGGTTAACCAACCGCTACCAAAAATAAGACCTAGCCAGACAATCAGCTCTAATGCGTCTTTTGGAGCAAAAATTAATATAAGACCCAGGTATTATGTTATGTTATGTTGAACTGTGATGCAATGCGATGCGTTGTGATACTATATTATATTATACCCAGTCTTATAGTAAAATAAGACCGGTCTTATATTAATTTTTGCTCCAAAAGACGCATTAGAGCTGATTGTCTGGCTAGGTCTTATTTTCAGGGAAACACGGTAGTTATGGAGTAATTTGTTAGAGTTATCTCAACATAAGGAAATTTAGGACCCAGTAAAATCTGCTTTTACTGGGACTTTTTTTCAAACCAGAAGCCTGTACTTATAAAATTAGCCACTGTTAAATCTGACTCTCTTAAGCACTCTTGTTGAAGATGTTATCCTACCCCTTCCATGTCAGAAGGAAAGTACACTTGGGACAAAGGGAGTTTTTAGAGGGGAACATTCTCTTACTGAGAAGTTCAAGTTACAGAAGTTCAGGGAGGAAAAGCAACTTGAGGGATTTTCTTTTAGAGCCTCTGTGTTCAGCCTGTATGATTTTTTTTGTTAAGTTTCAGTGAGGATATCTGTTTGCTTATGATGATAAATGTCCGATATTACACATAGGAACTACTATTAATACATATGCTAAGCCTCAGGGAAGGTGTTTTCCTACAATTACTCTTTCCGAAAAGGAATTGCCTGATAATTGAGTTCTTGCAAATCTCATGTGATTTATTATTATTATTACTGAATTTATTGTAAACAAGCATTTAAAAATTAAAGAGCAGAAGCAATGAGTGGTTATTTTGTGGCGGTTACTACAGAATGAATTTTTTTAATAATAAAACTTTGATACAAGAGGGCATATGGCTTAGAATAAAATTTCCAGAGACAGCATCACATTTAAATTCTCTATTCAAGGTTGTCAAAACCCCTGGGAGAGTGGTGGTCATGGTAAATAAATGCGGGATCACCCGAATCTGAAACACTTTACATTTGTGGTGTTCTCTGTGCTTTTTATTCAATGTCATTGTAGAAGCTACAGATTTCAAAATTACATTTTTGAGATGTAAGAAGTAGTAGTAGTATCTCAAAAGAACTGTAAAGGAAATGTGTTTTATTGATTCTTAAAATGGACATATGTGATGATTTTGATTTGCATCTGAGTGGATTATACCTTATTATGAATTGGAGGTTCAGTGTTGATTCAGACTTTACAACTGAACTATTGCTGAGGATTTCAGCCTTTTTCCCTTGGCTTTCCTCATTTTTAAATATAAAATACTTCGATGACCTTTAATTAACAAGGGTTTTTATATCTCACATTTCAAAGGAGATCCTTTCTAAATTTGATGTGGTGATTTAATTATTAAATGTAACAGTAAATGATAAACCAATTATTCTCTTCTGACTAAAGAAGATTATTTGTAGAAGAATGAAAATTAGTTTTAAATAGCATGTAAATCCTTTAGAAATATTTTGGAGTAGTAGATTTGTTTGGAGCTATGTTTGAATAAGACATCAAATATTCCTATCTAAGGACGTTATTCTTTGCTTTCAGTATTTATTTTTTTTTATTGTCCTATATTGTGTGATTTTCTTTACCTCATTTTACTTTTTGAGCAGGGTCAGAGTATTATTCCAATGCTTACTGGAGAAGTAATTCCTGTAATGGAACTGCTTTCATCTATGAAATCACACAGTGTTCCTGAAGAAATAGATGTAAGTTCTTACTTATTTTATTAAATAGGAGCAATGATATTCTTTATAAATTTCTTTGAGTTACATTGCTATTATGTATATTAGTAATATTCTAATTTTCTTATGCATTTTTGTCATACATGCTATTCATATGAAGTATTAGCCACTTTAACAAACACACTTAAAATCCTGAATTCAAAGGCTTTTTGGTCAGTAATAGTTATAACATTAAATTTATTTATTTGCCACTTTTGTATTTCCTAGAAACAGGAGAATTTTGAACCTTATAGAAGCAATCAGTATTTAATGCAGTACTTTCGGTAACAAAGCAGTGTATATATCAGTGGCCCTTAATGGAAGTTTACTCATATTCACTAATCTGGTTTCCTTAATCATATGTTGAGGACCTTTTGAATGTATAGGGAAGTCTTTAGGAACTGTTCTTGTTGCTTTCTGATATTTTTGTCATTAGGATTTGTCTCCTGATTTTGACAGCTCAGAGAGGCGGTTGTTCTTGTAAAACTTGTTGCTTAACCTGCCTCACCAGCTTTCGCATTTGTTCTTCTGAAAGTTTATGGTAGTGCTCAGATATTGTTTTATGGGGATTCTTGATGTTCAGAAATGAGGGCAATGTGTTATATTGGACCAAGACTTCAGAAATCTTGTGTATTAAAGTATTATTTCACCACTGTGTTATACCAGAGTAATTTTTTTTTTTTGGTGCATTTTAGATAGCTGATACAATTCTCAATGATGACGATATTGGTGACAGTTGTCATGAAGGCTTTCTTCTCAAGTAAGAATTTTGTTTCTTTTCGCTGGTGAAGCAGATACAAATCTTATGCTCAACTGTGAAAGGATTTGGGAGGAAGTAAATAACAAAATGCCTACTCCAGATTGTTCTAGGGACAGCATTGCATATTTGAACTTAGCTTTGTGTTATTTTTTCATTTATTATATGTCTGTGATATATTTAATGTTACTCTTTGTAATATTTAAAAAAGCTGAGTTTACTCATTGCCCAGACAAGTCTTGTTCCCTTATTTGGTTCAGTTTCTTGTTTTACTTCTCATTAAAGCTGAAACTAACAACCCTTTCAAATTAAGTTTCATTGTGAATGGACTTGAGTTATTGGTCCTAGAAAAAAAAATTATTTATATTCATCCTTTCTGTCTTACAGTAGATTTTAGTGCTTAAGAGTGTGGGCTCTAAAATAAGATTCCCTGGGTTACTGCTGAGTATACCTGGGTGAGCTACCTAAACTCTCTGTGCCTCTATCTGTAAAATGGGGATGATAATAGTATCTACTTCATGGGATTGTTATAAGCGTCGAGTGAGATAAATCATGTTAAACATTTAAAACACTGCCTGGAGCACATAAAAGCACATAATAATAGCTAACATTTTCTACCTATATTTCTCCTAAGAGAAATGACAGTAATAGTAGCCAATATTTATTGAGTACCTCCATGTTAGTCTCTGTGCTAAGTGCTTTTTCTACATGTATAATCTCATCTTCTACTTTAGTGTTTCTTTGCAATTACTGATTATTATGAAATTTAATTTTTTAAAATGATGAATGCAAGGATAAAGTATTTGCTTTTATGTTCCACAGTCTTTTCCTTTAGGTTCATGGTGGAATCTTAGAGGCTTGAGTGTGTTTAACTTCAGGCTTTAAATGGCTTGAATCAGAAGTGCATCATTCCTGATTCTGTTCAGTGTCAGCCATTCCTAACATCATTTGACCTCTCTACACCTCAGTTTCTTCCACTATAAAATGTTGTTTTACTAACTGGGTTGTTAGGGGGTTCAAATGAGAGAATCTCTGTGAAAGGCATGTGGGAAATGTAAAGTATAATACTATAGAAATAAGATGGCATTATACTTGTAGCTTTGGTGTTCCTCACGTAAAGCTTTTCAAAGTTTTGAAGCTCACTTGCCTTTATTTATTTATATATTTATTTTAGTTTGTGAAATTGTTTTACAGCCAACGTTTTTAATCTCTTCAATTTACAGTGCCATTAGCTCACACCTGCAAACCTGTGGCTGTTCTGTCGTGGTAGGGAGCAGTGCAGAGAAAGTAAATAAGGTAATTTATTGTATAATCCAGTAAATAACCTGACTTTAATACTGCTAACATATCATGGGTTATAATTAAAGGTTAGGTCGTAGTCAAGATGATCTAATAGTATAAGGAGGAAATATAATGTGACCAAATTACTGTGACACCATGTGGCAAAAATGAGTTTAAAGTAAACTGTTTGAATAGGAAGTCATTTGTTAGTCTCAGTATTGTATAAATACTAGTCTCAGTATTGTATAAATCGTTTTGAGAATATTTTAAAATCAGATATTTTAAAAATATTTGTCTTCCTCTTTCTGATGTTATCTTTAATAAATATGAAGATAGCCATATAGTTTGGGTAGTAATTCCAAAGAAATGTTATCTGATCACTTTGATTTCATATTCTTTCTTTTCCCCCTAAATTTATCCCTTTTAGGGACCTATTGCTATTAAGTGGTAGATGGAGATTATACTTTATTCAGTAATGTCTGTGACCACTTCCTTCATTGATACATGAGTTAATGAATAATTAATGAACAATTACCTTTCCAAGCATTAGGCAATTAACTAAGGGATCTTGCAGTTTTCTTCACTGACCATTAATTAGAAAGAGATAAGTATACATAGCTATAAATTTAAGCAAACCTTTTTTTTTTTTTTTTGAAGTTTTACACAGGAAACATGTTAGGAGTGATTATTTACTTGACAAATATATTTGTACTTTTTTCCTGTATTAGGCTACCCTGTATACTTACGTGACCCTTAATTTACCAAAATTACGTTTCCCATACAACCATTGATGAGAGATCCTTTTACCTCTATTAGTATGCTGCATCTCGTGACTAGTGATATTATTTCTGGTGCCCCAAGAAAGTAGCTTTCCATCTGTGTCCCCCAAAGCCTTCAGGTTCCACAGAGGACTTCCCAGTCACTTCTTAGAGGGAGAAAGGCTCTATGGGACGGGCTGTGTGTTTTTCAAACATTTTTCTCATCCCACATTGTCTTCTGGCTTAATCGCTTCCCTTTTATCTTTTTAATTTGAGAAAAAAGTTGCCAGTGCTCTAGATTATAAACCACTGCTTTAGTAGAACAACTCAATATAGTCTGAATTCCAACATAGTTACATGGTATAGGGGAGGAAAAATAATGTTCCTCTACCCTTGGTTCTTGTCTGAGGCTCCTTTATAATAAGACAGATTAAAAGAAGAAAAACAGGGCGGCCAGATGGCTCAGTTGGTTATAGCGTGGGCTCTGAGCAACAGGGTTGTCAGTTCGATTCCCACATGGGTCAGTGAGCTGCGCCCTCCACAACTAGATTGAACACAACGAGCTGCCACTGAGCTTCCAGAGGGGCAGCAGGATGGCTCAGTTGGTTAGAGTGTGAGCTCTCAACAAGGTTGCCAGTTCTATTCCCACATGGGATGGTGGGCTGCACCCTCTGCAACTAAAGATTGAAAAAACAGTGACTGAGCTGAGCTGCACCCTCCACAACTAGATTGAAGGACAATAACTTAGAGCTGATAGGCCCTGGCACACTATTCCCCAATTTAAAAAAACAAATAAATAAAATAAATAACAGGAGAAAACAAACAAGTTTAATAACATGTATACCCCTTCTATTCATGGGAGACATGCAGGAAAACTGAGTAACTCCCCAAATGGCCCAAGCCTTCACCTTAAATACCATCTTCAGCTAACCACAAAAGATGTTGGGGGGTTGGGCTGGGGGACAGCCTGTTGATGGGAGATAAGCGGGGAAAACACAGTAATGAGGATATGGTTATGTGTCTAAGTACTCACCTTCTCCAGTGATAAAGACTTTCTAGAAATTTAAGCATCCTGCTCTTCCTGGTACAAACCAGACCTGCACAAATGGAGATTTCCCTCATAAATTTAAATGGCTGTTACAAAAGGGTAATTCTCAGGGTTTCTCCTGAGAATGACTAGAAACTGTCTGCCGTTTCTTAAAAATAATCAGCCTAAAATAATCCTTATTCCCAAGAGGTATGTTTGGAGGTGGCAAATTCTGCTCCTCTTGAATTATTTTTTACTTTCTCTTACAGATCTATAGATCAAATCCTGTTAGAAACATAGGTTTCTAAACCCCAACCAATTTGGCTTGCTTATTTTAAATCAAATTTGATAGAATTAATTATCATTCTATTAAAGGATTTTGATTTGCTTTGATTCATTATAATGGGATTTCACATGCAGAACTATTAAACGAAAGCCACAATTCTGCCTAATTTAACTGTATTTAGTTTTCTTGTCCCAAATTGTTTGCTTGTTTGAAAAGTACTTAGTGCTGGGTGAAGATACAGTCAATAATGATTATACTAAGTCATTGTTTCCTACTGAAATAAGGGTTCCAGGGTCAAATAAGTTTGAGAAAGTTTGCATATGATATCATGTGCTCTGGAGAGTCACAATATGTATTCAAATGTCAAAGGTTTTGAGATGTCATACAGTCAATTTACCAGCATTTCCCAAACTTACTTGACCATTGACCACAGAATCCCTATTTTAAGCAACAACTGTTACAGCCCAAGGACTATTCTGGGTGACTAAGGAATACTTATTCCTCAAGATATATTTTATTGGCAAAAACAATTTAAATTTCTGTTCTAATTTTTTCATAAGCAAACCAATGGCGGGGGTTTCTTTTTTTTACATTTTTTAATGCTAAGATGTTTTCTTTTACAGATTGTAAGAACACTATGCCTTTTTCTGACTCCGCCAGAAAGAAAATGTTCCAGGTTATGTGAACCAGAATCAACATTTAAATACGAGTCAGGGCTCTTTGTCCAAGGCCTGCTAAAGGTGTAGTTTCTACTTGTCACAAGTGACAAGTTTTTGAGACTGTTTAGAAGTGTATTTTGAACATTAACATTTAATGCATTTCATGTTTATATATCAAGGGGCTGACTTCTTTACACAGGTCTGAGCATAGCGTATATATAAAAATATATTAAAATTTTTTCAAATACAAATTATATTCAGCTTTTGCATTTTCAATAATGTGCATGCCATGTGCTCAAAAATAATAGCATTTAAATATAGAAACCACTACTTAAGGGAAACTCTTCTGATTTGAATTGTACAAATCTGAAAATTAGAACTTCTTCCTATGAAAGGAATAAGAAATTTAGTACGTTTACATCCTCGGCACCCACTCATTTAATTATGTAATTTTATGCCTGAAAGTGTCCTCTACCAGATACATAGGAGAAAACTTGAAATTATAATTTAATGAAAAAAATATTTAAGTATTTTCCATGTAACTATAAATTGTATATAAAGCCTTTCAGAAAATGCTTTGACATTATATATCAGGAGCCTTACAGATGTTTAAAGACTTAACCTACTATTTCTACCTATGGAAATCTATCCTAAGGAAGCAATTGTATATGGAGAAAGATTTACTTGTAAAGATTATCACAGCATTATAAAACTGAACAATTGAAAATAGCCTTTGTCTTCTGCTCTCTTCATAACACATAGCACAGTTTCTTATACATAGTATATCCTGTCTTGTGGCAAACCAACTGACTATGCCTAGAAAGAAGTACATTTTTCACTTACTATAAAAATACATATATTATTGAGACTTAAAAGAGCATATGAGTAGTCAAGAAGAAAAAAAAGTCACTTGTAATCTCATAATCCAGTGAATAACCACTGTTAATATTTGGCATGAATCTTTCTGGTCTTTTTTCCTTCAGTATGTATTTTTTCACATATCTCCCTCCTCAAAAAAATTGCTTATACTCTACATGCTCTAACCTGCTTTTTTCACAGTATATTGTGAATATCTTTGATTTTCAACACAAACTTCAGCAGCTTAATTTAATCACTTCTCTTTTTGGATGCTTAGGTTATTTGGATGCACTGTAACTTTGCATACAATCATGATTAATACCTGAGTAGAAATTTCTAGCGATGGATGTGCTAAATCCAAGCCCGTCCTTTTTTTAATTTAACAAATAATAATTCATATAATTTGGCATATAAAACGGTAAGTCTTCCTTTCACTATTACAGGATTCAACTGGAAGCTTTGTGCTACCCTTCCGGCAAGTTATGTATGCTCCCTATCCCACCACACACATAGATGTGGACGTTAACACCGTCAAGCAAATGCCACCCTGCCACGAACATATTTACAATCAGCGTAGATACATGAGGTCAGAGCTGACAGCATTCTGGAGAGCCACTTCAGAAGAAGACATGGCTCAGGATACTATCATCTACACAGACGAAAGCTTCACTCCTGACTTGTATGTAACGTCCTGCCCTTTGATATTGGCATTGAGCAATAGTATGAAATTACATCTCTTATGAGCAAGAACAAAGCAAATGGGTCTGCATGTAAAAGGAGAATTATACTAGAAGAAATATTTGGTTAATCAAGCATTTTTTTCTTAAATGTGTTTTTCTTAATATCTTATAATTCCTATAAAATAGATTAATTATTTGTTAAAAACAAATATTTAAATGTTTTATATATATATATATATATATATATATAGAGAGAGAGAGAGAGAGAGAGAGAGAGAGAGAGCCCCTACGCACAGTACTAGGTGTTAAGGGTAATAGTGGCCCAACAGATAGCCCCAGCTTGAACATTGCTTATAGTTTAATGTATAAGAATCACTAAAAAGCTTATTAAGTAAACCAGAGAAGTAATTCTGAGTCTTTTCTTTCTTGATATGTGAATATAAAATACAACAACACTGTCAGAAAATATTAATAGAGCATTATTTTACTTTGCATTTTATATTGTGGTATTCATTTCTTATAAAGTCTGATCAGTAAATTAAGACGATAAAAATTATAGATACAATTAGGGAAAAAAAGGTGATGATAAATCTGAATTATAAAACCCCAAGAAAACACTTAAATGATATTCCAAAATCAGGAAAAGAATTGTAGTGTCCTATTATGGCTCTCTTTAATGAATTCAAAGTGCCTGGCGCATAGAATGTGCTCAGTAAATGTTAGCTAGAATAATACAGCTTTCAGTATATAAGGGAGCAGTAAAATGGGAGCAAGCACCCCCATCCTGTATTTGTAAGAAAACTGAGCTGAGGCAGCAGACGTGTGGAGCAGCAGGATTCACACAGAAGGTGTTGACCAGAATCAGACCAGGAAGACCATCTCCAAGGGCTCCCGGCCTCCAGCATCGTGAGGTGCACAAATATGGCTTTATTAGGGCCCATCTGTTCCCCACTCTCCAGTGTTCTTGATGGTTCCTTACAAAGTTTTAGGGGAATTGGTTTAGGAAATGAATTGGTTAAAATTGGAATTCCACATCACTAAATTTTCACATACAGTATTGGTAATTTTGGTACACATGTAGAAATTCTCTGAAATAATTTGTTCCTTTAAGCATTTTCTTCTTTACTAAAGTGTTCAGTGTTTTTTTTCTCTTTCTTGATTGATTGCTTCAGAGCTCATTTTGGGGGAATTTGGTGAACTTTACAATCACCTAATTTTTTTTTTTCAGAGCTGATATATATATACTTTAACATTTCTTATTCATTTTAGCCCATTATGTTTGCTTCACTGATTTGACAAACTGTGATCAGCCAGCTATTGTTTTGCTGATCATAACAAAGTAATGTTAAGAATTTTAAAATTTCTTTCCAGCTCTAAGTAAATTTTCTGAACATAGAATTGTCCAAAGATATTTTCAACAACTAGATTGTATATTGTTAAATTTTACGTATTTAGACATATTTCATTTTAGCTTATTTTAAACAATACATTTTTAAAGATATTTTTAATTTTAACTTTTAACTGCCAATATATGAAAAATCAGTCACTACAAATATCTCTTAACACTTTGCTTCATCTAATTCACTATGACCAAGACATTCATTCAGTGAAACAGGCATATTCAGAACATTGGATTTAAATAACCTATTCTCTCTCCAAAGCCAGAGAAGGGGTGCCATCAGTGTCCACATTGGCCACCAGTTGGAAGCCAGTAATTGTGAAATGCTGATTTCTTTTCCCCTTCTATATTTCTTTCTTCCTCCTAAAGCTACAAAATTTTAGGTACTTTGCTATTTACCTCTGTACACACATCTCTTTTCCTGCCACTCCTGTCAGTTATATGATGATCCCTACTGTTTTCAGTCTTTCTTTTCAGTTAAAAATCACTTAACCTTATTAAATATTATATTACCTCCTCTGACTTGAGTAGAGCATAGCTTTTCAGTAAATTCCTTAGGGAAGTAGAAAACGAGGGGGAGGAAGAAAAGATTAAAGGGAGTTCAGACCTGGAAAAGGAGCAATCTGGTTTTTTTTAAGCACCTACTATATCCCATTCTCTGTGGTGCATTAGGTAAACATTCTCTCAAATGTGCATTACGTCTTCTTTCTGTGATTCCCGCCATGGTGGGTAACACTTTCCTAGAACACTAGCTCATTCCTATTACTTGCCAGGTGATGGGCTTGTTGATGCAAATTCAGTGGTCGTGACATTGCAGATAGTCGTCAAGAGGTGTTCCTTAATTCCACTTGAATGAGCCTTGGCATTCGTCTTTTTACCTTTTTTCATCTTAAAATGCTTATTAGAAGTTATTAGTACACGAAGTTAACCGTTTATTTTGTTTTGGTTTTTGATGGTAGCAGTATGTGTTTATTTTTATTGCTGTTTTATTTTTGAGATGGCAGGGATTGGTAATTATATTATTAATTGCCTAAGGCTCTCAACATTTTTTTATATGTTGGAGGTACTAGAATAAGTTGATATATATTACATATCAGTCTTGAGATTGTTCATATCTTTAAGAGAGAAATAATCACATAGTGGCTAACAAAGTCCAGTAATATACAAATGTATCCCTGAGTTAAAATAAGTATATATTTTATATCTTCAAATGCATACATCTAATTTAATAAATATGTTTATAGATAATATCCCATATATAAGAATTTAATTTATTGGCTAGAGTGTAGGGTTATAGAAAGTAGCATTACATAGCCATTTCAGCATTTGGACTTTTTTCTTTTCTTCATAGGAATGTTTTTCAAGATGTCTTACACAGAGACACGCTAGTAAAAGCCTTCCTAGATCAGGTAAATGTTAAACCAGAAATTGTGAGAGTGAATGATATGATACGGTGTGTTTTTTTAATACAGCCTATAATGCCTGTACTATATATGAAGTGTGCTCAAAAAACACAATGTTTAAATTTTTTTAAAAAATTATCTCAGTAATAGATACATTGTCATTAATCCCCCTCAAAATACTCTCCCTCACTTTGAACACATTTATCCCATCATTCTTGCCACTTTCTGAAGCAGTTCTTGGAAGTCCTCTTTTGTGAGTGTCTTTAGTTGTGCTGTTGCGGCTGCCTCCATGTCCTGAATCAATTCAAAATGTTTACCTTTCATGGTGATTTTGACTTTGGGGAAGAGCCAGAAGTCACTCGGTGCCAGATCTGGTGAATAAGGTGGATGAGGACACACAGTAATGTTTTTATTTGACAGAAACTGCCACAGAAGTGATGTGTGACACGGAGCCTTTCCATTGTAATCAAGCAATACAGTGAATACTGCTGCCGAGAGCCATCCCACAGAAAGGCAGGGATCTTCAATACGGGGAGTGGTGCGTCGAACCTTAGTAACAGTGTGGGACAAGTTTCAACTTGTTTGGTGCAGTCAGTCAGGTGTGACTACGTACGGTGCAGAGAAGTGTGTTATAAAGTGAGCTGTAAATCATCCTCCACCATGACAACCCTCCATTCACACATCGCTTCTGTGGCAATTTCTGTCAAGTAAAAACATTACGGTGTGTCCTCATCCACCTTATTCATAAATCTGGCACCATGCAACCTCGGGCTCTTCCCCAAGTCAAAATGATTCAGGACATCGAGGCAGCCAGGACAATGCAAGATACTCACGAAAGAGGACTTCCAGAACTGCTTCAGAAAGTGGCAAGAATGATGGGATAAGTGTGTTCCAAGCGAGGAGGAGTGTTTTGAGGGTAATTAATGGCAATGTGTTTTTTACTGCAATAAATTTTTTAATTTAAACATTCACTGTATTGTTTGATCACACCTCATAACATCATAGAATTAAGTCTTTATCTTTTTGTAGTGTCTCTGTCCTTTCTTAAAGTCTAAATGATTTTTCTTTTGAGTTATTAATGATGAGTAGCCTGAATATTGACAATTAAACATGCACCGTTCCCCAGTTCAAATAATAAATGTTTAATTCTAAGCACTAACCTACAACTCAAGCTGTTTTCTTTCTTAGGGTGGGAGAGAGGGTATGTAAATGTTTTTTATTTGCCTCAATTGAGCCAAAAATGTCTTTAAAACTTATATACTTCTGTTTAAATGATAACGTCTTTATTGTATCATTCTTTTGAAAAAATCGGCTTAATTATACATTTGATGCAATTATAGATTGTATGGGACTTCTTAATATAACAGCTTTGTTTTGATGTCATTCTGGGGATAAGGCAAGGAAACAGTGTCGTAGATGTAGCTTTGAAATAATGAGATGCTTAGGATAACTAGAAATTTTTGATCCAGGTCTATGTGGTCTGTCACATATTTCAAAGTTCAAGGATGATTGGTACTCATCTAATTCCATACTTCTCATGCTGAAATAACATCCTTCTGCCACTACACCTGCTAATAAAATAAATATGTATATATTCTGAGGGAGAATGCAAAATTTGGAAAATAAAATAGAACTGTCAGATTGCTTCCAGACCCAGTATTTCCACTATACTCCTGCCTGTTTGGGGGACATCAGTGGAAATGATTGAGGGGAATTTTTGAATGTGTGTTATCTGCCAGGTGCTGTCAACGCTGTGATAGAAATATGCTGTATAAGTAGAACGAGAGCAAAATATTTATTAAAATGCTTCATTTTCCTGTAGATCTTTCATTTGAAACCCGGTTTATCTCTCAGGAGTACTTTCCTTGCACAATTTCTACTCGTCCTTCACAGAAAAGCCTTGACGCTAATAAAATATATAGAAGATGATACGTAAGTAAAATTACATGGAAGAAAAGCCTTTGTGCATTGTTTTTTGTTTTGTTCCCTTTGAACATTTTCTATATTACATACATTTTTTTCATTATTTATAGGCAGAAAGGGAAAAAGCTCTTTAAATCTCTTCGGAACCTGAAGATAGATCTTGATTTAACAGCAGAGGGCGATCTTAACATAATAATGGCTCTAGCTGAGAAAATTAAACCAGGCCTACACTCCTTTATCTTTGGAAGACCTTTCTACACTAGTGTACAGGAACGAGATGTCCTAATGACTTTTTAAATGTGTAACTTGTTAAGTATATTTTGTTATAATCCCAATTGCTGCTATAATAGCTCAGTGGTGTGGAACACATCAATCCCTTGGGTCATACCCCACAGTCCTACTCAACAGTGGCAGTTAAACTTAGTTACACTACAGTTGTCACAAGAAGTCTGCAAGGGGATGTCAGGTATGTTGTCAACAATGGATGCATCTTGTCCTAGATGTGCTGTCTTGGGATACAGACTCATGTTTACAATGATAATAAATGTTGTTGCTATCTTTTAAAGATGTAATGATAGGGTATATGCTTGATCACGACTACTGTGTTTTGTAACTTAGGATTCATGGTTTACTTGTATCAAAGTGAAATCTGAGTTAGCTTTCACATATGTAAGACCAGCTGACTTTTCATCTTTTGGTATTTTTTGGTTTATGGAATTACTATAATAATGTTGTAATCGGCTGAATATTAGAGCATTTAAATCATTTTAGTTCCATAGACAGGAAGTTAACTTGAACCTAAGGGTAAATTTTAGAAAGAAATTACTGATCAAGCAGATGTTTGATTGAAATTATTAGATCTACTTTGTATGTAGACTTAGTCCTTCAGATTCAGTCTGTGTAAAAATGTCAAGCAGTGTGTGTTGTCCTGATTATGATAAACTACAATCAGGGTGGTGGTTGTCTGTTTATTTGTCTGTTAAGCTCTGTCAGAAAATATAACAAATTGGATTTTATGTTTTAGTAGCAGTCATCAACTTTTAAGATTAATTTTCATTATTTTTGAGCCAAATGAAAATGTGTATGTACCTTTGTGCCTTTTTTTCCCTTGGAAAATATAATTACTTGGAAGAAGTTCAGATTTCATAGTCAGTCATTTCCATCGTTTTCCTCTTGTATAGTCTTACCCTGAGTTGGCAATCACTGTATTAATAACTTCGAGATTATTAAATGCAATAGAGAATGTACTAACTAGTAATATCTGTTTTCAGGAATAGAGAATAGTATCTTGTCTTCTATTTATATCTCTGTGCATATTTTTGCAGTTGTTGCCGTGTCTCTGCCTGCATCCTATGACAAATAGCAGGAGAAACGTCACTGACATGCCGCTAGGTGCTACTTTAGCAGAACTAAGTGGTCTATTTCTTTTGTTTCCTTAGTGTGTTAAGACCATTTTGCCAGCTATGAAATAACTGATTAACATAATTTTGTGCTAGAACATTGTTGACATAGTAGCAGTATATATAAGCATAAAACGTTTTTTTAATTCAAAACTGTGGAAGTAACACAAAAGGGAAAAATATTTATGAGAAAGGGATAAAAGTGATAAGAGCCCCTGTGCCCTTACCCATACACCAGATTGCACCAAAAACATGTTCTGTCGTGAAAGGTCCTAACGGCCTTTCACATCACTACTAGAAAGGTGTAGGCATCTTGATTCTTAGACACACACCGAACCAGATGACTGATGCTCTGTAGCTCAGTCATGAAAAAATGTAGACACCACCATTTTGTACCCCTTACTCAATGTTTTTTTATATAATAGATTATTTAAGTGCTGACTGATTTTTGTTTTACTGGTTTATTGTATTGTTACAGAGAATGCAAGTTGTACAGTGAAATAAGTTATTAAAGCATGTGTAAACATTGCTACATATATTTTCTCCTAGAAGGAGAATTTTGAATAAAATATCTTTGAAATCTTGTCTCTTACAGTTATTTGTTCAGAAAAGCAATGCTATGATACTGAAAGGTTAATTGGTTTCCTGTTCAGTTGACAGTCATATGCAACCTCAACTATTTTAATTTTTTTTTCTTTTGAAAGAAAATACATTTAAAGGTTCTGTGTGATTCTGGTGAGGGGGACCTGAGTTTGCCACCCCAAAATAGGCCTTTTGGGATATTGATTATTATAAGCTGGTTATTTTAAAGAAACAAAAGACTCAAAAAGAGCCTTTGACCTTCCCCCTAACTGCCTAAAAATATTTAGATAGCAGGCTCCAGGAAAGGCGATATCATAGATAACTATAATTTAATATGAACTAAATGAGGAGGAACCTAGTAAAGCCCTTTAGATTAAAGTCTGTGTCCGTTAGTTAAAGATGCTCCAGCAAACATTTATTTACCAAACATTTGCTTTTCCATCCCCGTGTGAATTGTTTTCCTGCCCTTTGAGGTCCCAAGTCACAACCTCTCCCTCCCACACCACCCTTTCTCCTTAGCTCAAAATAACATATAAGCCTTAACTGCCTTATATGTCCTGGGGTCTCAACATATTCTTATGGAATCCCTGTAGGTACATACAAGATAAATTTGGTTATTTTTTCCTGTTAATCTGTCTCATGTTAATTTGATTACTAGTCCAGCCATAAGAATTTAGAAGGTAGAAGGAAAATTATTTTTTCCATATCCACACTGGAACCTTATGTTGTTTTAAAAAGGCTTTCTGCTTTACTGCCTGGATTGTATTTTGATTTTTAAAATTTATAAATATTTCAAATGTAAGATAATTGGGTAAGTTCTTTTTTAAAAATTCCTATTATAATAATATTAATATAACCTTAACTAAAGTTATATCTCCAGGTATCCAACACAGGTGGCCAAAATGAAAGTGGAAGGCTTTTAAACCCTTTAATCTGGAAAACAAATAAGATTTGACATTTTTACACCAGGAAGAAAATTAATTTATAGATATAACAGTTGAGTTAAAAGGTTTCTTTAAAAGAAGACTGATTTATTGCATTGCTAAGATTTTCAGAGAAGAAACCAAAACGTTTTATGATTTCATTTTATCTCCTTTGTTGGCTCATTAGCTGTAACTCTTTGTTTCATTTTAGTGATTGCTTTAGGATTATAGCAAGTGATACTACCACTTGGCATAAAGTATAAATATGTAGTTAAGAAACTTGTAATACTATACTTACATTTCCCACTTCTCACATTTATGCTGTTGTGGCCTCACATTTTACTTCTACATGTATCATAAGCTGTTATTTTTGCCTAAACAGTCAATTATCTTTTGAAGGGATTTAAATATAAATATCCAACACATCCTAATTAATAAGCAGATTGTCAGATTAGATTTAAAAAAAAACAACGCCCAACTACATGCTGCGAACAAGGAACTCATCATAAAAATTAAGGACAAATAGATTAAAAAGTAAAAGGATGGAAAAAGATACACCATACTAATACTAATCAAAAGAAAGCTGGAGTGGCTGTATTATTAATATCAGACAAAGTAGATTTCAGAGCAAAGAATATTACCAGGGATAAAGATAGTTTCATAATGACACAGGGCTCAGTTCAGCAAGAGGATGTAATAGACCTCAGTGTCCACCTAATTACAGTGTCCACCTAATCACATGTTCAAAAAGACACAAAGCAAAAACTGATAGAACTGTAAGGAGAATAGACAAATTTACCATTATAGATAGAGATTTGAATACCCCTCTGTCAATGTTTGATAGAACAAGAAAACATAAAATCAGGAAATAGAAGACTTGAACAAGACTATCAACCAACTTGATGTAAGTGACGTTTATAGAACACAACAGTACCCAACAACAATAGATTACGCATTCTTTTCAAGAGCACAAGGAACGTGTTCCAAGATAGACCATATTCTGAACCATAAAACATCTTGATAAACAAAAGGATTCAAGTCATACAAAGCATACTGATCGCATGGAACTAAATTAGAAACCAATACCAGGTATCTCGGGAAACCTCAAATAGTTGAAAACTAAATAGCACTTTTAAAAGATTAGATAATTTCTATATAGTGTACGTTTGGGGGATAGGAAATGGATTAGAGAACAGAAAGGGGGGTATCAGTATTTCGGAACGATTTTTATGAGGAATGGAATTCACTCTACCTTTGATGTCTCCTCCCGCCCCACAGCCCATTCTCCACGTGGATAACACCATGGTCTTTCTAAAACTAATGATTAAATTGAGGATCACTTCAGTTCCATGTCTCTATATCATTTACAAAATTAAATAAATCTGCAACACAGTTTCTGTTCATGTGTCTAACCTCACTTCTCACTTCCTCACTTCTCACTTCCTCACTTCTCACTTCCTCGTACATTCTTCTTCTTTTGTTGCATCTATAATGTTGTTCCTTTGCTTGTCTATGTCTCCACCACTAGGTTATAGAACAAGATCCGTGTCTTTTCCGTTTTTGTGTCTCAGTGCCGAGCATGATGCCAGGCACGAGGGCAAAAATGGAATGAATATAATGACTATATTAAATGTTATTTTCTTTATCCTCTCCAAAAAGAATCAGTTCCTGCAAATTAAGGGAATTGCTTTCTTTATGTAATCAGGAACCTTCCAGAAAGTTCTTCATTAAAATTGAGCTTATGCAGAACCCAGCTCTAAAATTTCAAAGACCTTAAGGCGGTGAGTTTCAGTCTTCCAAATAGTAATATCCTATCATTTTCTGTTTCTGCATTTGTGCCTCACTAGCATGTCTTGCTGAAATGTTCTTTTTAAATTAATAGCTTGATAAAATTGCTAAGCAGTTTTCATCAGACCAATTAGGACAATGTTAAGTATCTGTCTGTGGAGTGTGGATATTTAAGAAATCCGATCCCGTATGTACAAAACCATTCCTGAGCTCAGAGTTGGTTCCAACTGGCAACTTCCTGGCACTTGCTCGTGGGCGCGGAATGTGGAATGCTTTGAAAGCTGAATGGATTTGTCAAGTTTTGAAATACTCATGGCTAAAGGAAAACAGCAGTCATTGTTTCAAAACACCATTGTTTGTTTTTTCTGCTTTTTTGTTCTTTGGAGCCCGAATCTGCAAAAACATTCACACCCAGGATTTTGCTTCATGTACCTCTCCTAATACATTTCTGGAGATGTGAGTGGCATGGAAAACTTTTTTTTTAATGATTGTTCAGAATGTTCAGAACAAATTGACAAAGTCTGTGTTTAATGCTTCTATTGATTTCTGTGGAGAAGGAGCATATTTCTGTCATTATAGGCAGAGAGATAGGACCCAGGGTCCTGGAGTCAAATTTCCAAGGCAAATCCCTTTTTTTCACTTCTCAGCTGTGTGACCTTGGACAAGGTATTCAACTTCTCTGCTGTCTCAATAGCCTCATGTATTAAACAGAAATAGAAGAGACCTATGTCAGAGGGTGTATGAAGAATAAGTGGGTTAATACATGCAGCATGCTTGGGAGGGTAACTGTCACAGAGCCAGCGAACAATAAAATTTAATTGCAGCCGTTAACATTTTGTTGTTACCATCATTAAGCAAATGAGGGTAGAGTTCCCAAATCTGATTATTAAACCACAACAATTCTACAGTCATGACTGTAGATGATCCTCAGTAGCAAGATTATTTTATTAGTTTGAACGCATCCCTCCCTTGTTGCTCGTAGCAGAGAGCATTGCCTTAGGAGGAGGCCCTTCTGAGCGAGAATACTTGCGAGGTATCGTCCAGAGGTCTCATCCTGTTTCCCAAATCTGTCTGCTTCACTGCATCTCCGCTGCCGCTGCTGCTGCTAGGACCTCGTCATTACTCATCCTGACTGACTGAGTAGCTTTTCCCTGCCTGCTCTCCATAATTTCACCCACTAACCATCCTCATTCCTGCTGCCCTGTCCCTTTTCTCCACGGAAGGCAGAGTGACCTATTCCTCACTCACTTGCTTTAAAAAATCCTCAGTGACAACCTTTGACACAGTACAAAGCCCACAATCCATTGGGAAACACAGGGCTTTAGAGATCTGACCCCAGTAAACCTCTCCACCCTTTTCTGTCACGGCTCACCCCTCAGGGGCAGGCCTGATGACCTAACTACCTGTTTCCCAATACACCTTGCTCATCACTGGATTATACACATGCTGTTCCCACTGCCTGAAACACTCACTTCCTTCACCTGGGTGAACTTAGACACCCGTCAATCGGGAGTCACCTTAGGTTGGTGTCCTGTTCATCCAAGCCCCTCCCTCAACTTCAGATTTAAAGCATTCCAGAATATAAGCTCCATGAGGCAAGGACCATGTTTGTGCAATATCTTAACCCTAATTGCCTGGCACATAATACGTTGATTAAATTTGTGTTGAATTAATTACCCTCTATTCATGGCTCTTACAGTTTTCTGCTATAGTCCTACATAGTAGTTCACTCTTTTTGCAATTGTTTATTTGCCTCTCATTTTGGGTTTATTTGTCTCTCATTACACTGAGCTTCAGAAGGCTGGTCCTTGTCTTACAGCGTGGTGCCTGCCATGCAACAGGAATGGTGAGTTCTGAAAGAATGAATAGTGTCTATAGACCATTAATCTCAGATTCTGAAGCAAGGGGATTTATGGGCCCCCTTGCAAGTTCTTGGATGTTACCCCAATGATATTTTTAAGCAAAAGTTTGCATGTATGTACGTATTTCTGAGTGGTGGGTCCATAGCTACCTTCAGATTCTCAAAGGGATTTCTGATTCCCCCACAGGTAAGAAAGAGTTATTTTTACAAAATTGTTGTGAAGTAAGATATTTGCAAGGTAGTTTGAGAATCAGCCCATTTGACTCGGATGAGGTAGCAGGTTCATGTCTGTTCAACCTCCAGCAGTCTCCCTGGCGAATCCAGTTGGCTGCAGTGGGTGTTTCTCCTGGATGAGTATCCGTCTATGCTGCCCTCTCCCACACGCCTGTAGGAGCAGTTGGAGACTCATTTGCATGGCTTTCCTGGTTCTAGAAGCTTCAAGGATTTCAGCTCCTGGGGCCAGAACTACACAGCATTTTAATCAGCATTTAGGGAGTAGGGGCTTTTCTGTTCAAATTGAGACCCTTCTTTGATCCACTTTGGCTAGACATTTTCTCTGGCTTCCATCAATACACTCGGCATTTTTTTCTGGCCTAGACCCACACAAACAAGAGGAGACTAGAGATTCTCTAAGAAGCTTAAAAAAACACATTTTAAAAATAACTTAAGCAAATGAATTCATTCTGGCAAAAGAAAACTATGTAAAATAAACTTTTTTAGAGTTTCGCAATAGCAGGTCTTGAAAATGTAAACAGCCCCAACGTCCACATAAGCTGAGCCATTTGGCTGAACAGAAAGAGTCTCTGGCCCAAATTCTGCCTGAATAAAGAACATCTTACAAAACTAGGAGTCGATGACCATCACATGTGAGAACAAGATGTGGGGCAGGTCAACCCAACCCAAAGGTAGTGAGAAAGTCCCATGACCAGATACTCAGAATGGTGGCTTTCCAAACCAAAAGCTAGGCTGGTGAGGGGTGGGGCGAGGTGAGGCAGGGAGGCTACCGCCTCTGCCTCAGGCCCTTGCTCAGTCCTTACCAAGGCCCCCACTTTCCCTAGGGAAAGCCAGAGTCCACTGTCTCAAGTCAGGAAGCCCCTACAGGTTTTCCATGTGTTCTGTTGACAATATAATGGTTCCATTGAAACTGTAATCACATATTTATACTTGGCCAAAGGAGCCCACATAATTATAATAACTTCATAGCCCTAGTTTTTTGAGAATAATAATAATAATGTTCTTTCTAATGAGGCCTGTACTGTTCTGATGAACTTACACTGGGTTTATCTGTGTACTAGAATAATACTTGCTATAAATAAGAAACATGGAGATCATCATTTTATCTTTGTATATGCTCTCCTTTGGAACAAAGTCCTTGCTCATCCCTTAGTAGTAATCAGGTTCTTTCTATGTGAGGATCACTGTGCGGGAATCCTATTTTGTTTTATTTTTATCATTCATTCATTTATTTATTTATTTATTTATTTATTTATTTATTTATTTATTTTAAATTAAAGTTTATTGGGGTGACAATGGAATCATATTTTAGAATGGACGGAACTTGGAGAAATTCAGAGAAAGAGCACAGAAACTATTTTTTAAAACTAGAAAATGCAACTTATGGAAAAGGGTTAAAGAACTTGCTGTTATGTATCCCAGAGATCTGGGAAATATTGGTCTAAATCTTAATATTCCGGGTATACAAAGGATCCTGGTTAGAATAGCAACATTTGAGTAATGGCTATGACGAGTATGTGCCAGGGGCTTTATGAGCAATTTCTTGTTTGACCCTCACAACAACCTCATAAAGTGGACATCCTGTGATACACGAAGAGGACATTGAAGCAGAGGTTTAATGCTTGTCCAAATGTGATGGACACTTTTCACAAACATTCTGCTGCTTTTTCTCTCTCTCTTTTCTCACCTAGAAGTTGGATTGTACTTTTTCCCTTTCAGGAGAACTCAGACATGACCGCATGAATTTCTGTGGCCAATGACATTTAACCAAGTGACAGGTCACTTTCAAAAGGAAAGTTAGAAGGACGCTTTGGTTGTTTTCATGTCTTGGCCACCATAAATGGATAAAGAAGATGTGGTACATATACAAATGGAATACTATTCTGCCATAAGAAAAGAAGAAATAGTGTCATTTGAGACAATATGGATGGATCTTGATATTATACTAAATGAAATAAGTCAGAAAAAGTCAAGAACCATATGATTTCACTGATATGTGGAATATAAAACTGGAAACAACAAGGGAACAAACAAACTTAGAAACAAAAACAGATAGACACAGACAATAGTTTAGTAGTTACCAGAGGGTAAGAGGGAAGGGGGGAAGTAGAAGAGGGTAAACAGGATCAAATATATGGTGATGGAAGGAGAACTGACTCCGGGTGGTGAGCACACAATGTGATATATAGATGATATAATACAGAATTGTACACCTGAAATCTATGTAACTTTACTAACCATTGTCACCCCAATACACTTTAATTTAAAAATATATAAAAGGAAGGTTAGAGAACCAGTTTGAGCGTTGCCTCCCTTTCACTCTGCCACGGCGATCATTGACGTCTGGGCGGTGGCTGCGGTCCCGCCGTGGGAGCCACAGGAGCAGAGCCCCTTTCCCCACCCCCACCAACTTAAGACGAGCATGTTGCATGAGCAGGACATGACCTTTGTTTTAAGTTTTAAGCTTTGGGGTTAAGTTTTAAAACTCAGTTTTAAACCTCTGAATTTGGGAGATTGTTTCTGTATCAAAACCTAACTGATAGACCAAGTCACCCAGCTGACTTGAACTTGACCTGCCTCTATTGCCCACAACTTAACCAACCTCCTGTGCTGCCTTCCAAGTGGAGAATGATGTCTCAGTATCTTCTACGTAGTTTGAGGAGCAGGAAAAAAGAGCTATTACCTCCAGGGATAGAAATTGAGATTCCCCAGTGGGCAGTCAAGACGGATGGATCAAGAGAAGAGAGGAAGGTCAAGGGAACGTCCACTGAAGATTTACTCAGACGAAAATATAGTTAATGTTTTGATATATTTCCTTTCAGGCACGTTTACTGAATACTTTGCATACATTGCCTCAAACAGACTTCCAACTTAAGGGGAAATTTCTTAATAGACGAGTTCCTGGCTTGGAATTGTTTTGTCTGTTTCAAGATCTCTGTCTGGTTTAGTCTGAGCTTATTTTCGTACAGGCCTCACAACACAAGTCTCTCCTCTACTAGTCAGCACACAAAATGGTCTTTATTTCTAGTCTACCAGGAACTCAAGGATCTTGGTTTGGATTCCCCCCAAAATGATAGCCTGAGACAAGGATTTGACGTCAGTTCGTTTATTTGGGAGGTGATTCCAGGAAGCAAGAGTGAGACAGCAGCCTGACTAGAACAATGAGGAGGAAAAGCCACCGTAAGGATGAACTGACAACCGGTCACCTCAGGCTTGGCTCTGTGAGACATGACAAGAATGCGTCCTGTAAGTGTCCAGCTGAAGGACCCGAGAATAGAGCTTTTAGCCATTGGCTCTCGTTCCCATTGGTTGTTCTAGGGGCTTCAACTAGCCCTTCATCTAGTACACATACTGTGTTCACTCTTAGGTCAAGCAGGCTCTTGCAGCTGTGGAAACAGTCTTGAGGCTGACAGTGAAATGATGCCTGGTGTATGCCGGCTAGAGATCTGGGAAACCAGCCACCATACATGCATTGGAATCAGAGATGTGCCCAGTGATGTGACAGGGACACCATGGATGTCTACCACGCCAAACTGTGTCCCTAAACTCTAATCTCAGTTCTTATGGGACTGATGGATGCAAGGTGATACAAAGTTGGAACTGAGAGAACCAAAGAAAGTCTGTTTGAGCCCTGGGCCAGTTTTCCAATCTCTCAAGGGAGTAATTTTACCTCCTATCCGTCATCATTGTAAGGATTCGATGAGCGAATGCCCAGCACAGCTCCTAGCACGTAATGGGCATTCAGTAATTGTGAGTTCCCTGGCTGCTATCTCCTGTAAACATTCTAGAGCTGTACCAGACACGGAGGCAAATGACCTTAAGCGACCTTCCAGCTCTTCCCCTGAGCTCTCCTTTTGCTTTTGGGGCTCACTGCCCGCAATTTGAGCAGCAATGAGGGGCACCTTCAAATGAAAACCTGGTTTAGCATCTGCTGAGATAAACAGAAAAGAACACAGGGAAGCAGAAAGACGAGGAAAGGAAAGGAAAGTATAATTCAAGTTTACAAAGAAGGAGAATTGTTCTCCTGGAACATCGGGTAGAAATCTTGACAGGTTACCTAGCTGTCATAAATCCTCTTTGGCACAAAGTAACGAAGGAAGGGAAAGAAAGGAGGAAAGGAAAAGGGAAGGATAAAGGGAGGGAGGAAGGAGAGAATAAATGAAGGAAGGAAGGAAGGAAATTACACATTCATCTCTACAGAAACTGTTGAGCATTGGGTAGTAAGACTTGGGGAAATTTTTAACTGTAACTTTTCTAAAAGACTTCAGGGAGATATTTTTCCTCAGAAAAGCATCATCAAGGCTGTTCAGTACCCACGGCAAGTCTCTTTCATCTTACTGGACATGAAACACTATCACCTTTGAGACTGGCCAGAGGCCATTTAGAAATTCAATAATTATTCCCCCTAAGGGGCTTTCCAAATGGTGAAGTAGCTTCTTAAGAGGAAATTAATATTGAGCAGTGTATCAAATCTAATTGGAATCTTGAGGAAGCAGGGTCCTGAGTAGGTAAAACAGCTGGAGGCTAAAGTAGGTCGGGATGAGTGATACTGTCACTTTTGTGTCTTGCCTTAATTATGATGGGAAAAGGAAACTCTTGTTTATTTTTTAATGCCAGGAAGGCAAGGGGTGGTTTGGAGAGGCTCCGTGTTCATGAACCTTCAGTCTGACAGTAGAAGTTTATTTCTTTCATTTCTTTCCACAGACATCTAAGGATTGCTGAGGAGGCGCAAGACTTTCCTTGGTTTGCATGCAGGGCAGGTGGAAGTTAATGACTGACTTATTGGCCTTGGTGGTGGGATGGATCACTCGTTATTTTCCTATTTGAAAGAGGGAGAGGGCTGTGATCCAGTTGGAAGCTTCCATGACACACCGTCCTTCTCTCTTATCTATCTTCCTATACCTCCTGTATGTAATTACTTTGAGAGCACAACTTTCCAAACCCATTATGCACACAGTGGTCTGATTTTCTCATTTAAGAAAGGTACCGAAGTCTCGCTCTTAAATTGGTTTTGAGGATCCAGGCTATGATGTCTTTTCTTTTTTTCTTTTTTTTTTTTAAACATTTATTGATTTATGTATTTTAAGGATGGCACAGCTCACAGTGGCCCGTGTGGGGATCGAACCGGCAACCTTGGTGCTACCAGCACCACGCTCTAACCAACTGAGCTAACCAGCTGCCCCAGGCTATGATGTCTTTAGATGAGACTACCTTAGACTGTCATTCTCCTGGTAACTAACACTCCTGGAATCATATTGAAGCTGACCTGTTTTATGGTGAGACAATTCCTCTCCATTATTCAAAGTACTGAGACTGACCACAAGTGTACTATGCCTGGCTTGTGTAAGGCCAGAGTAAACACATCAGGTTCATCTGAGAAGAGTCACTCGTTAATCAAACTAATAAAAAACAAACAAAATCCCACCGTCTGGTAGCAAGATCTGAAGGGGCTTTGGGTCTCTATGAAAAATACAAGCAGATCCTAAGAGCAGGAGGTAAGATCACAGTCATGTTTCAATAAAATTGACTAAAAAATAACGTGGGAAAGAACATTCACTCTGTTTCTACAGAGTTGAAGTACATAAATGTCCATTATGATTCCAAATGGCACCATCTTGTTCAGCGGCACTGATACAACTTGGAAGAGTGTCATGGGAGTTTCCCAGCCCTCAGACTCATATACCTCAGTTCCACTTCCTCAAGATGGGGTTGATGTGATGTGGATTTCAGAGAAAATGTTTATAGGCATCAAGTGTCATTATAAAATACGTTAATAATTATGCTAGCAGAAAATATGCTGTAACATAACATGGATTCTTGTCATGGTTTGAAATGGCTTAAAAAGTTATATATATATATATATATGTGTATATATTTGTATGTATATATGTTATATATATGTAAAATACATATATAAAGATATTTTTATATGTATCTTTTATAGTTATCTATTTTATATATCTGTATTTTTATTTTTATATATATGATATATATGATACATATATATATATATATGTATATATATATTTGTTTGGTTTGTTTTTCTTTGTTTGTTTGAATTGCTATTATTTCAGTGCTTAGAGAGAGCCATGTACATTCCTTTCCAGGACCCAGAGATGTCCCATAAAGCACTGTGGCAATCTCTCCAGCCTTCTGACTAGTTAGGGTTTTGAAAACAAAATCAAAGTAAGGACACAATACGCCTTACTGTTGAATATTGGTTAGTTAGACACTTAGATTTGTGGACTCTCATTGCTTGGGATGAAAGGTGGGGCTCTGATAATATCTGCTGTTTGTTAGTAAATTGCCTGTATCAATCACAGTTAGCACACTATGACATTGGCAGACTCAGTCAAAATAAATGGGAATAGCCTCTTACCAAATCTAATTTGAGTCATCCTTGAACTCTGAGCACCGCTCTCCAGAGCAATATAATTGTGGGTCTGTTTGTCAATGACTATGCAAACATTCTTTTCCACCTTTACTGTATTTGTAATCTGTTATGATGTTGCCATGGTGACACCCTTGTGATATCCCTTTGCTCTTTGATACCCTCTCAGAGGAAGCTATAATGAGGTGGTTTAGCAATAGACACTTTCTGGGATTTTTCTTCTATACCAGAAGAGTAACATGGCTTTCCTCGTACAGGAAATGTATAAAGCATGAATTGAAATTGATGAAAAGTAATTTGCACTGACTGGGGCAAAGAATGTGAATGTTATTCATTCTATATCAAACTACCCAAGAGATCTACTCTCCTTGTTCCCAATTCCAGGAAATGACATCCTAAGGGACATTGAGGCTTCTGGATTCAGTGTGCAAATTAACACGTGCTGGGTGCTGGGGTTTCTTACGTACATGGGGATGTGGTGATATGAGGGTGGTGTGAGAACGATGAGCAGCAAAGAGAAAAGAGGTGGTGTTTCCTGAGCACTCACCACGTGACAGGCACTGTGCTAAGCGCCCTGCGTGCATACCTTCATCGAATCCATACAGCTACCTATCTTATTATCCCTGTTTCATAAGATGAGGTAGCTGAGACCCAGAGAGACTCTGAAGCCCATTCTCTTCATCACCACGCACCTTGTCTCCCTGGCATGCACCTTGCAGGCGATTCTGGCTCCTCTCTTTTCCCTAGAAGAGCTCGGAAGGGAGATCGATGAGTGCTCCCATCGAAAGTCCTCTGACTTATTCCATAGCAATCTGGAGCGGATTATCTGAAGCAGCCTAAGAGCTGACAACTTCCCTTTGGACAAATGCACCCTGGTGGCCTTTTCCACTTGCATATCAGGGCACACAGAGCACTGATGGTCATGAGATCCAGAATCAGTGTCCCAATCTCAGCAGTTGTGTAATCTTGAGAGAGTCACTTAATCCTTCCAGTTTTAGTTACTTCATCTGTGAAATGAAGGTGGTCAAAACCGTACTTGTCCAAAGGTCGGAAGTGGCCCAGTTGTCTCATTATCCACTTTTGCTCTCTTTTAGACCTTTTGAGCCTAAGATATTTGAGACTGTGCCCTGGACCAGAATTACAGGTCCATGATTGCCCGTGTATAATGTGGCAAACAGCAGTCTTGGAAAACAGTTTATCTGGCAAGAAGTTCGTGTTTCTCTACTACTTGCTGCCTTTTGAGTTACAGCGTCAGACATTACTTTGACAACCCCCTCAGGTAATTTTCCTCCATTAATAACTATTAACAAAAATCATTAAATTTCCTCTGCTCTCTAGCCTAGCATTTGGGATCCCAGCCGTCTAACTGCATGACAAGTCTTCATACCAGCTCTATTAATCTTGATTCCCAGGATACATCTCACACTTTTCTACCGTCCTGTATCTTTACTCCTGTGGTTCTATCTGAAACAATCTTTTGAACTCCACCAATGTCCACCATCTTTCACTCCAGCTCAAATGCCACAGTCTTCCTGAAGCTCCCCATAATCGACTTCATCCAAACTTAACCTTGCCCATATCTATGCTCCACAGCAATGTGTTGGCCTTTTCTACACTGCCTCCCATAGTCTTGTTTATATTATTGTTATTTGTGTATTTGTCATTCTTGTTAGATTGTAAGCATCTTGAGGGCAAAATCCAGGGTTGCCCATTGCCACATGCTAGTGGTAGGGGAGGGTGAGGGATACAGCCACGAGCTTCCATCACTCTGCCAAGTCTCAAACCTGCTTACACAGTGTGTCAGGTGTATGACTGTGAGCAAGTTACTTCAACTTTCTAGTCTATGATTTTCTCACCTGTACCAACCACAGAAAGGTCTTGTGAGAATGCAATGAGATATTCCCTGTAAAGTGCTTAGGAAGCACATTGTTGGTACACAATAGATGTTCAGTATTTACAATATCTATGGTGAGGTCTCTGCATTAATTAATCAATAAATATTTATTGAGTGCTATATTAGTCTGCACAGGCTGTTATTAAAAAAAAACAACATAGAATGGGTGGCTTAATCAATAACATTTACGTCTCACAGTTCTGGAGGCTGAGAAGTCTAAGGTCACCGTGGCTGTCAGTTTGGTTCCTTTTGAGGATTCTGTTCTTGGCTTGTAGATGGCCACCTTCTTGCTATGTCCGCACATGGAAGCAAAGAGAGAGTTCTCTGTTTTCTGTTTTCCTCTTGTAAACCCACTAATCTTATCACGAGGGCCCCCCCCCCAATCAGCCCATCTAACTCAAATCACCTCCCCAAGGCCCCTCTCCAAATACCATCACATTGAGGGTTAGGGCTTCATCATATGAATTTGGAGGAGGGGGGACACACTTCGGGCCATAGCACATGCCTGTACATTTATTGAGATAGTCTAGGGATAAAGTAATAAGCCAAACAGACAAAAATCCCTGTCTCATGGAATTTATATTCTAATGGAAAGAGTGAGGGAGTGTGGTAGACAGAATAATGCACCCCCAAAGATGTCTGTGTCTTATCCCCATGACCTGTGAATGTTATGTGGCAAAGGGGGATTAGGTTGTAGGTGGAATTTAAGGTTGCTAATCAGCTAACCTTAACATAGGGAGATGATCCTGGATTATTTTGATGGCCTCAGTATAATCACAAGGGCCCTTATTAGTACAAAAGGAAGTAGAAAGGCCAGAGTGATGCAATATGAGAAAGACTCAACCTGCTGTTGCTGGTTTTGAAGATGGAGAAAGGGGACCATGAACTAAGGAATGCAGGTGGCCTCTAGACGCTGATTAAAAACAAGGAAACTGATTCTCTCCTATAGACTTCAAAAGGAATTCAATCCTGGGGACACCTTGATTTTAGCCCAATGAGACCTGAAACTTTTTTATTTTATTTTATTGGGGAATATTGGGGAACAGTGTGTTTCTCCACAGCCCATCAGCTCCAGTTGTTGTCCTTCAATCTAGTTGTGGAGGGCGCAGCTCAGCTCCAAGACCAGTTGCTGTTTTCACTCTTAGTTGCAGGGGGCGCAGCCCACCATCCCATGTGGGAATCGAACCAGCACCTTGTTGAGAGCTCTCGCTCTAACCAACTGAGCCATCCAGCCGCCCAAGACCTGAGACTTTTAACCTTCAGAATTATAAAATAATAAATTTGAATTGTTTTAAGTCACTAAGTTTGTGGTAATGTGTTACAGCAGCCATAGAAAAGCAGTGTATATATATCGGATATCAGATGGCAGTACATTCTATGGAGAAAATTGGAGCAGGGAATGTGGATAGGGAGTGTTGGAAGGGGGTGGTGATTGCACAGGGTGCAACTCTATTTTAAATAGAGTTGAAAGGGGAGGCCTCTGGTGACTTTTGAGCAAAGAACTGAAGGAGGTGAGCTAGAAAGTTATAAAGTATCTGAGGAAAGAGTGTTCCTGGCAGAAGGCACAAAAAGTATGAAGGTCCAGCAGTAGGAGCTTAACTGGCATTTCTGGAAACCACAGAGGGCAGTGTGGATGCAGTGGAATTCATGATGACGAAAGTAGTAGGAGACAAGGTTGGAGATAAAAGAGGTGCTGTTTGTGTTGGTTTTACTCTGAGGAAGCCCAAGGAGGATTTTGAGTGGCCGAGTGATATAACGTGGCATACATTTCAACGGGATTGCCCTGGCTACTGTATTGAGACTAGAGCATACAGGGGGCGGGGAAGCAGAGGGACCAGTTAGGAGGCTATTGCAATAACCCAGGCTGCAGGAATTTGTGGCTTGGACCAGGATGCAACTGTGGAGGTGGTGGAAAGAGGTCTGCTCTTGGATCTCTTTTGAAGGCAAAAACAACAAGATTTGCTGATAGATAAGAGGTGGAGTAGAAAAGGAGAAAAGTAAAAAATGATTCCATGATTTGCGGCCTTAAATAACTGAAAGGTTGGAGAGGGGGAAGACAGCAGCTGGCACACATCTGAGGTGGGAGATCAGGTCAGTTTGGGTGAACTTGGGTACCTGAATCCTCCCCTTCCTCCCATTCTTTCCCTTCAGATTGTTTTCCCACAGAAGCAAAAAAGCATACACATAAGGCGTAATAGCCAGTGGGAAACAGTATCTTATTCAATCCATGATGAAGTCAGTTTGCCATACAATACCCTTGCAGGGCTCTGATAAAAGCTGCGTTTCAGAAGGAGATGTAGCCCAGGATGCTACAGGTAGAATGTCTGTGTCCTCCCAAAATTCATTTGTTGAATCCTAACTCCCAGGGTGGTGGTATTCAGAGGTCATGAGGGTAGAGCCCTTATAAATGGGATGAGGGCCTGTATAAATGAGGCTGAGAAAGCTTCCGTGCCCCCTTCTGCTGTGTGAGAACACAGCAAAAAGAGGTCTATGAGGAAATGGGCCCTCACCAAACACTGAATCTGCTGGTGCCTTGATCTTGGACTTCTCAGCCTCCAGAACTGTGAGAAATAAATTTCTGTTTATAAGCCACTTAATCTATGGCATTTTGTTATAGTAGTGTGAGCAGGCTATGACACAGGAGAACAACGGAAAGCTTGATTCTTGAATGCTGGCTCTTCCTAGCAGATTCTGAAAGTTGAGCCATCCTCCTCAGCCACCAGTGACAGGGAGAAAAGCTGGGTGAGAGCTGGGGTAGCTTTAATCTTGTACCCCACTCATTGACGGGTGAAAGTTATCCTGGAAACAGTGAAATCCCTCCCAATTGCCAGATTTACCATTCCTCCCCAGGGAAGGAGCTGCTACAGGCATGGCAGTGTGTTGAAAGTCCCCTTTCCCTACAAGCAAGGCTGAAACCCAGTAGAGAGGCTGTGACAGTTCCATTAATGTTTCTTGATTAGAATCAACTGCCCTCTTCACCCTGTGCAAGCCCTGCTCATGTGCACCCTGCGGGGTGTGCCCTGTCTCCAAGACAGAAGTTAGATCTCAATGCTCTGCCTTAGTTTTTGAGACAAGAAACCTTATTTTTTTTCTCTCTTCTTGACAGGACCAAAAAGATCATGTAATGAGAATTCTTGGGCAGGCAACAAATAGCCTCCTCACAATTAGGGACCAGTAAGGGAGAGAGACGTACTATTAAGCTAGAGCGATTTAGAGACACTTCCTTTGCAAGATGGCACCCATGTTTTCTTCTAGTATTTCATGGTTTTATTTTATATATATATGTATACACACACACATATGTATACATATATAATTAAATATTTAAACCATCTGAAATTTATGTAAGTTTAAGATTATATTTAATTTTTTCCAGAATACTATACAATTGTTTCAACACCATCTGTTAAATCATTTCTTTTTCCCCATTGCTAAATTCTTGTATGTATTTGCATCAACTTCCCATGTATTATCTCCTTTAATCTAAAACGGTCTTGTAAGATAAGTATTGTTACAGATGAAGCTACCTGGGATAGACAAAACTTGTATCTCAGAATTAGGAAAACACAACAGCAATAAAATATGAATATGAAGGCTTGAAGAAAATTTAAGACCTGGCAAATGCATTTGTAGTAGATAAAAGCTTCATAAATAAATTTTATTCTATTTATTATAGCTCTAGCCAAAAGAAATAATAAATGCAGTAAATGCCTTGTTAAAAAAAAAAAAGAGAGAGAGACCCTGCCATCCTAATTGTTCTGGATGATGAAGAGCTGTCTGGTTGCCACGAGGCCAAAAGATCACAAGGAGCTTTAAAAGCAGCGACTGGGACTTTAGGCAATTTGGAAATGCGATTGCATTACTCAGTGATGAGCAGAGACCTTGCTTCGTGGCTGCATTTTTGTATTTGCTTTTTCCCCTCATGTTTGAATTTCATATTCACAATCTCCAATATCTTTGTGTTGCCTAAGTGATACAGAATTAAATCGAATCATTTACTCCAGGGTTGACAGCATTAGACCATGACTGTTTATTGAATATTTCTTGCAATATCAGAAATACCTTGATATTGCAAAAGATATATGTGGTTTTAGAGGTTCTCTTCTACGAGCTGTGGAAACTACTTTTGGGGGAGCATGTTTTCTCCATATATCCTAATTTCTACTTAACATACTTCCATACCTCTTTAAAATGTGTAAGAAGAATTATAAAATGAAATCCTTAGTTATTTGGTACTCCTCAATCAATATACATTAAGATGCAATCAGATGGGGAATAAAAAGATATGGAAGACTCGTTCTTTTCTTAAGGAAGCTTAATATTTAATAACTTCTACTGTGAACTATGGACACTTTCTATGTTTAGTTTATCCCTTACAACCACCCTGCAAGGTAGATATTCTTCTCTCAAATTTAAGAGGCGAATACTGAGGCGTATAGACCAAGAACACAGAGGTAGAAAGTGGCAGGCTGTAGGTTGGGCTTCAAAGTCCGTGCTCATTTCATTACTCCTAGCTCATTATAATAAACCTGGCAGAATCTCAAAGTTATTTTCTAGTGATTAATGTTGTTCCTCCATCAGGCAGTCCATGGCATTTTTCAACGTCAGAAAATCTTGGAGAAGATACTGGATGCCCCCCTCTCTAGGTCCCTTGGATGTGGCTGCTTGTGGACCCAGAACGCACCCTTTCTGATCCGATATCTTCCTTGCCGCCCTGGCCAGAGGGTCAAGGTCTTTTCCTTATGGTTGGGAGCCCCAGTAGATTGTCCTTTCTACATCTCTTTCCCAAGGAAAGATGACCCAAAGCCGACCTGACTTCTCTTCTCCACGGAACTGCCATTCCGTAAGCGGCCGCCAGGAGGTCCCGGCTCCGAACCCCCGCGCAGCTGCCGCGCGTTGAGTGCTTGTGGGGGCTACTTTGGAGCCACGGCGGCTGCAGCTGGAGCCCCGCGCTCGCTCGCCCGCGCGCTCGTTGGAGCCGGAGCCCCTCGCGTGGATCCATAAGAGTCGCCCCTCCTACCCGAGCTCACCCTCTTCCTCTCGCGCTCGCTGCAGCTGACCCGGCGCAGGAAGCCGACAGGGCCCCAGGCTGAAGGTAAAACCCCACGGTGAGTGAGATCCCGCTCCAAGCGAGGGAGGTGGCGCAGCCTGGCAGCTGCTCGCTCCGGGTCGTGCCCAGGCGGGCAGAGGTGCTGGAGGCACCTGGGGCAGATGCACAGAGGGACTGGGGTGGCGGACCCCGCTTCCCCGCCCGCCCTCCACGTGCTTCCGGGGCTGGAATCGGCTTCAGACCCCTGCCCGCGGCTTGGCTTCTGGCCGGCTCACCGCGCAACCTTCCCGGGCAGGAACGAGAGTCCGGTCTCCCCCGCCCCCCCACCGGCCGCCTCCCGGCTGCTGGGCCCTGATTTTAAAATATATATATCAATAAAATCCGTCTTCCTTCGGGGCACAAGCCTGTCCCCGAACCCATCCCGAATCGCAGATGACTGCAGGGTGCGTGTTGGGCTGTGGGTGGCGGGAAAACAAACTTTTACAAAAGTGCGCCTGGGCAGGGGGACAACGTTTAGGGCGTATTGATCTTGAAGAAGAAAGTTCGGTTTGGGATTGTGACGTCCCCTACGCTACGTCGGCCAAGTCGCCCCCTGAACTGTCGGTGCTTCGTGGAGGGATAGGGTGTGTAAAGGACGCACAAATTCTGCTGAACCCCGGGCCAACAACTGTCAAACATCCCAGCCCCTCCCTTCCCTCTACTGAGGAAGATGGTGAAAACCCTTTAACTTTCCTTTGATTGCTCCTCCCTGCCTTTGGACCCCTCTCGTAAGGGTCAAGGGCTGACCCCTGGCCCCTGGCAATTAAGTATCAGATACCCCAAACTCCCCAGGGTCCGTCTTCACCCACCTTCCTGACCCCCTCCCCGACGTCCTCCCCGTAGAGACCACGCGACAGAGCCTATTAAGATCCTGGCGAATAGCTTTTTGTTTCTTCGTGTTTCTCCCCTATTGTGTGCCTTTCCAACATCTGGCGGGGCTCAGAGAGAGAAGGAAGACCCTAGCGTCTTCCTCCCCAGCCCCCCAAGCCAGCCAACGACCAGCTCCGGCCCGGGATCTCGACCCCAGCGAGGCCGCCCCACCCGGGCCTTGCGGTTAGAGGGAGGAGGGAATGTTGTTTCTTCCCCGCCTCCTCGGCTGCCTGTGGCCCAGGGCGCATTTCTCAGATCATATGCCACACGCACCGCAAAAGGCGCAGATCCGAAAGGGGCGCTAATTTCGAGAGAGTGGAAGCGCGGTTCCACCCTATTCCAGGGTGTCTGTTGGTGGGTTCCAGCGGACTTCAGTCTCGGCTGTGGCTGGGCTGCTGCCAGACAGCGGGATAGGATCAGGGCACTTCTGGCCGGCAGAAAGCCGAGGTTCTGAGGTCGGCGAGTTTCTAAGGGTTGGATGGCAGGCGAGTCGCCTTAAAGAGAATGATGACGGAAATAACCTAGGAAGCCTCAAACCTTTGGCTAAAATAATGGTGAAGTGGCTCCCTCCAGAATGAACGTGGAGTTCTAACTTCGCTTAGGGCTCCAAGTTTAAATCCCAGGCCCCCTCGGTATTTAGGAAAGACAGACCCGAAGGACACAGCGCAGACGCTGCCAAGAGTGTTCTTGCTTCCAAGTCCCTGCGAACCGGTGGCTTGGGACTGGCCCCGAGTTCCCCTGTGGGTGCGCCTGTGAGATTACAGGTGGCCCTACTGTCCTGCCTTCCTTCACAAGCTAGATGCTTACAAATCGTACTTGTTCTTAGTAAATGTGGATTGTTTATCAAGGAACAAAAGCAAAGTAGCCACTCTGAGAAGGCAATCCCCAGATGGTACCCCTGGAGAGTTGCTTTGCCTGTGAGGGAAGGCCAAGACTATGCACCTGCTGGAACCTATACCTGTACTTAACCTTACATACCTGGTGTCGCCAGCTTTTTCTGCAGGACGCCCAGTCAGCCCCTCTTCCAAGAAGACTCAGTTGTACTCTTTTTATCTCCCACTTTTTGATCGCCCCCCCCCAAGCCTGAGTAGGGAGGAAGGTTCCATCTGAACACTTGTGACCTATGTACCCACACAGGCATTTTAAGTGGAAACTGTGCACCTGGCTCTGTACAGCCCCTAGGAGTTTTCCCTTTACCTGACTTAACAGAACTTTTGCTCTTCCATTTAATGAAGAAGAAAAACGAGGCACTGCTAAGTCAGGAAGGTGGACATATGGAGCATTTTTTCCAGTGATTTTTGAATATGACCAGAGGGACCAACAACCAAAAAAAAAAAAAAAAAAAAGAGTAAAATCTTTGAAGCCCCTGAAGCCACTTTAGATACATTTCATTGTGAAAATGACCCCCACAGAAGGATTCCTTTGAAATTTAGTAGCAGCTCGAATATTGTCTGTCAGTATTTCTTCCTTGGGGATGATGCCAGTTTGTGCCCTTATCTAAGAAAGTGAAAGAGCCATGTTCTGTCCAAGCTACCCCAGGAAGGAAAACCGTGGGAGATAATAAGCTCCTACAGTTTCTTTAATTTTATTTAAAAAAAAATAAAAACAAAACTCACCCACCCCCAATTATTGTAGAAAACAGAAAATACACAGAGGTGAACATGAAAATGAAGAGAGGAGGAATATTACAAACAAGGCTGCCGTGAACGTCTTATCCAGTTATTTCCTTGGAATAAATTTCTGGAGGTAGGCTAGCTCGGTCAAAGGTGTTGATGCCCTTTATAGGATATTTAAGATTGCCATGTTGTCCTGTAGGAAACGTGTGCCAGTTTCCCCAACACTTGACAAGAGGATTTTTTCCCCCTATATTCTACTCACTCTATATTGTCATTCTTTTTCATCTCTGCCAGACTGATGGGGAGTATCTTATTGTCTTCTTTTGCATTTCTTTAATGATAAATGAGATGAAACGCATATTGTCTGTCAGTATTTCTTCCTTAGGGATGATGCCAGTTTGTGCCCTTATCTATTTTTCAGTGGTCACGTTCTCCTTTTCTCTGCCTCGAGGTGCTATTTGTAAAATCATGCTGTTCTAACTTCCGCCCCTGCCCTTATAATCAGTCTTTATTGACTTAAAGTGCCAATTCTCTTCCCTTTTGTATAGCAAACATTTGGCAAGACTACAACCATAAATTGCTAAAGTAACTGACAAGATCCCGGTAGAGTTATTAGGAAGGCCATGCAAAGGCACTGTTAGAGAAATTCATGGAAAATACCAAGTGTATACTTTCTGCTTAGTGGCTTGCATGCCCCAACTCCCTTACAGCTTGTAATACTGTTTTTTTCTTTATGCTTGTTTTGTGTTCATTTGTTTCCTTTTAGAGCAACTCTGTTGATGAGTTATTTTTACTAAATGGATGATACTAACTCATTTTGTGGTCTAATCCTTTCACTGATCACCAGCACACCATGATCCACAACTTGCTCTTGTTCTTTAAATATTTCTTCTAACCTTTGGTCTGAAATTTGCCTCAGTCTTTCTCTTTTTGGCTATACCATTTGAGCCCTGTACTCTTGAATCTAAACAGTTTAGCAGCACACTGTTCAAACAATAGCAGGAGAGGTCTCCCAAGGACTGATCCAGGTACATTTCACAGTCTTTCTTTTGTGCATTTGAGTAGCCACAGTGTCTGTGTTGTTTCTCAGTCTAGTTGTGTAGGGTACAGCTCCCTGGCCCATGCTGGAGGTATTATGAGCCGGCTGCTCATGGCAGCACGTGGTAGCTGATAGCAGCACACAGCAGCCCATGTTCTGGAGCCTTTGTTCACAATCTTAGCTGTAGAGGGTGCAGAGCTCACTGGCCCATGTGGGAATCAAACCACCTGAGCCACCAGGCCGGCCCTCTATGATAGTTCTTGATTGGAGGTAGATGATTCTGAAATGGGGTGGAGGTGAAAAAAGAAGAGAAAACTCATTTCAGCCAGATGATGAATAACGAGGGACCACATGAGAAAATTTAAGTAAATAATCTAGGTAATCTGGGTACAACCTAACGTTTAAAAAGATAAAATATAGAAAAGTGGCATTAGAGCGACTAATTTACTTAACAGACAGAAAGTGGTCTTCTAATTGGGAAAATCCAATATGAAATTTTTCCATAGTATGATTGTAGGCATTTCATTCCATGCACACAAAACAGTGAAGGCAGCTATGATTCTTTTCTCCAACATTTTCCATGCCGTTAGAAATCAAATAGCATGCATTAGGAATGAACAGTGCTCTCTGCATTAGAGTCATAGGCTCTCAAAGGTTGAACAAAAGTTTAATGGCCATCTAACTGAACCATCTAATATCAGAGAGGGAACCTTCACTCTCTTAAAATAATAAAATACCATCCTACAAACTTTGTATCATTTCAAACAAACCAAGCTGAGAAACAGATGCCCCCCGCCCCCCCTCCACACACACTTTTTGGAGAGCTCAGGGAGAAAGGGAGGTCATTAATTCTATGGAAGTTTGTATAAGCTCTTTTAAGGTGCTAAACTTTCATAGAATTAACAACTTTGGCAGCAAGAGCATTAAGTCATTGAGGTGTTACATTTTTCAACATTCTCTGATCCATATTTTCTAGCCGTTGGCTTGGTGAAGTTCAAAGGTGACATAGCAAAGAAAGTACGAAGTAACAAAAGGAAAGAGGAACAGAGGGTAGAAGATGGAGAGAAAATCTTATTCCTTTAAAACTGTCTTCAGGACTGTCTTTCAAGACTCTTGGTCACCCAGGGGATGGTTGGCATTATCTCACTGAGAAAGGTGAATGTGGCTGATATTACAAGGCCAAACTTTAGAGACAGTAAACATTACATAAGCCACCACCAATCCAGCTGAGAGCAGGCTTAAAGGATATCACAGTAATTCTTGGTTGGATGACTGAAAGAAGATAGGAAGCCAGGTGCCAACATTTCATGGTTTAGTTATTTTGCTGTGGGGATATGAGGAGGACAAAGTCAGGTGTTGGAGATAGTTGAGGAGTTCACAGAATTGTAGATGGCAGCTCAAGTGTCCGTTCAGTGTCCAATCCTACTTCCATTGCTTTTCTTTGGGATTCCCTGAGGTTGGTTATGTCATGAGCACTGTCATACCTCTACTATATTGGTAGCACATAGTTTGTATTTTGGGGTTGACATATATCTTTCCCTCCAGACAAGAAATGCATGTCTTACTCAGTTTTGTTTCCATGGCATCTCCTACATAAAGACACTAGTTGCTCATTGAATAAAAAACTACATGTGATTTCTTATGATTTTAAAATTTGGGTATTAACCTGTGAAGCAAAACTGCTGAGAGGTTCCAAGACCATCCTTCCCCCCTGACCCCAACATTGCCACTTCTTTGTATGAGTTGCTCCTAGTAGCTGTCATTTGATCACACCACCCTTAGGGAGGTATTTTTACAAATTTACCGTTGGTCTCTTTTAAAGCCCAGCTTCAGGTTATACACATAGTAACTTCCTGCACAGGAATAATTCGAGCTCTTAGAAAATGATCCCAGATAAAAAGAAATTTAACATGGTGGAATAAGTATATAAAAAAATAAATATGCATGGTTAGTAAAACCTACCCTCAGTTTTGGGATTCCCAGAACAGCTTCCATTCCTATCCTTGTTGTTTCTCTTGGTCTGTTCGAACCCTAATGCGGCTTTCACTTCTGAGATGACAGTGTTTCAGATGGTGGCAATGCAAGATGTCACCTACCAGAATAATCCTCCCCTTTACCCACTGCGTAGCTGAGGCTTTCTTCCCAGACCACATCTGAGAGTGCCCATAGTTTAGGAAGAAATGACAAGAGTGGAGTGGGTGACGGACAAAGACGTCCTCTTGTTTAGGATAAATATTTTAAAAAGAGTTGCCATTCCACAGATGAGGACAGCGTCTTCTTCTAATTATTATCAGCTTATATGGGTTCATAAGGTTTCCTGGCATTTACGAAGAACAAAGAAAGGCATTATTATGGAAAAGTTTAAGCGAGCTGTTTTTAGACTGATAGAAGACTCATATTCCCCAAATTTTAGGATTTTTTTTTTTTTCAGTGTTTGAGCAATGCCTGATTTTGGGGGTGGTGTCCAGGAAAAGGAGTTGGGGGATGTATTAGTTTCCTAGAACTGCTGTAACAAATTCCCACAAACCAAGTGGCTGAAAACAAAAGAAACGTATTTTCCCATAGTTCTAGAGTCTAGAAGTCTGAAATCAAAGTCATCAGGGAAGAGTCCTTGCCTCTTCTTGCTTCTGGTGGTCAGCGGCAGTGCTTGATGTTCCTTCCGTTGTCAGTGCTTCCCTCCAATCTCTGTCTCCGTAGTCTTGTGATGTTCTCCACGTGCCTGTGAACCTGCACTTCCAGACATTGCTTTCAGGTACTCTTTGGGAACAACCTGCACAGTTATTCATAATAACAGAGGGTACTATTTAGTAGTTACAAGTACCAACTCTTTATATAAATTATCTTTAATTCTCACAGCCAGTATACAATGTAAATGTCATTATCCTCAATTTATAAAAGGAGGAAATGGAAGCTTGGAAATATTAAGTGACTTGCCCAAGATCACATAGCCAGAATTCCACAGAATCAGGATGCAAACCCAGGTCTGTTGGAGGCCACATTGTATTTTTACAGGATCTAGAGTTGTAAAAGGTTTGTTTTCAAATCCACTGTGTGTATCTATGCAGTAATAGCCTATTTTATTTCCAAAAGGATTTGAAGCAGCTTGTAAAATATATACAACACAAGATAGTAAAAAGTAGTTCAATCAGAGCTGAAGGAATACAAGTCCCAAAAAACAAGATGAAGTCAGGGATACAGTTAGAACCTAAGAATGTGTGTCATAATGTCCAGTGTCCTTAAGGCAAAGGGGTGCAAATCTCTCCCTGGTCTTTCTAGAAACAAAGAGAAAATATGATCTGTTAAAGTAACCTCAGTATCCAGAAGATAAACCAAACCGACACCAAAGCTAAGTTCTCAGTAGAAGCAAAGCTTTTCTTGGTGCCAAGTCCTGGGAGGAATTTCTCGTGTGGGCCTTCAGGAAGAGAGCGCTGTGGTATTTCCTGGGCGAAGACTGCAGCAACTTCCATACAGAGGTAACCCTACAACCGCCACCACATGTGAGACTGGGCTGCCTCTTGTAACCTCCCTCCAAGTAGGCAGATGTCACACTGCCAACATGCAGATCCTTGGCAGGCATTCTGCAGGGGCTTGTTGAGTTTTCTCATGTTGATCTACAGAATGGAGTTCATCAGTTCAGCTGAACGGGGACAGCATTTCTTCGTCATGGCTCAACGTGAGGGAAAGTGTGGTCAGACATGTTAACATTCTCAGGGGTGTTCAGTGTGGAGAGACTGCCCTGACATTTCCAGAGCTCCTGCCCAGATCCAATCCTGCAATTCCTAGGATTTGTACAGAGGAACTTTTGGGAAAACTATCTGTAGGCACCACCTTCCTCCATTTGGTCAGAGGAACTTTTTGGGAAAACTAACTATTCTGTCAGATTGACCCAGTGCCATAAACAAATGTGAAATGTGTGCTAGACTTTCATGCAGTCGTAGGTTTGATTTGCTGTCCTTCTCCAAGGATCGCAGTCCTACATATGGAAACCCAAGGAAGCAGCATGTAGTTTTACTGTACATTGAGATATCTGTTTTCTTTTTTTATTTCCTTAAAGAGCTTCTTCATAAGTTGGATAGCTTAAAATATGGCTGAATTGAGGTTTACCTGAAGGATAAAGAAAAGTCAGTGTAAAGAGCTAGAGGGAGAGCATTTCAGGCAGAGAATACTGGAAGTCCAAAAGCCCTGATGGAGAAGAGCTTGGGATAGTCAGGGAACATAAAGGAGATTAGCTGGGTTGGAGTGAAGGGAACGGGAGTTTAGTACTAGGATAGGTTGGGATTGGTTAGGGCATGCCAGGTCATGATGGAGTTCCAATTCCATTCTAACACCAATGAAGACACCTGAAGGAGTTTTAAGCAGGAGAGTGGTGTGAGATGGCATGTGCTTCAAAGAGATCACTCTGGGGACCCCTTGCATGGGAACAGTTTGGAGAAGGGGCAAGAGTGGAAGCAAGGAGCCCAGGTCGAGAGTAGGCCAGGTGAGTTGTGGTGGCCTACGTAAAGGTAGGAGTGGTAGAGATGAAGAGAATAGACTGATTTGAGAGATGTTCTAGTAAGTTACTTGTGATGCATTTGTGTTCAGGCTCACATCTGTGATGACCAAAGGCAGTTTTCCAAAAGTGCCACTGATCATCCATTTGATTATAAGGTCTTTACTGTATTAACTTGATTTTTTTTTTTTTTTTTTTTTTTTTTTTTTGATAACCAGTAAGTAATCTCATTTGGCATTATATCTTAAACTAAGATACATTTAAAAAGAAAAATTATTACACGTCTTCAGTGGGACCAGTACTACTTTATTTATTTAAACAGTTGCATTCTAAGTACTTCCAAAGGAAATGTGAATTTTCTCTAAGATTCAGTTCCAATACAGTTGATAAGAATAACATAGACTATGTGGGAAGTTCACTGTAGTATTCTTGCAACATTTCATTTAAAAATGTATGTGTTTATAGAAATATACATGTATATTTATGATTACACACACACAGAGTCTATAAAGTGCAAAGCACCTCTGAGGGCCATCCCTTCTCATGTACCTCACATAACTTCTTTTCCATAAAACATAGTGAATTGTCCCAGTCATAACTTCTCGTCCCTCTTTTGGGCTTTGACAATATTTTATCCTCTTTAATTATCGCTTTAAGAAGTAGATAATTGTGTAAGTGTTGGTCTCTCAATTTTGTCTACTCTACCTCCCCCACCCACTCAGGGGGCTTAGCATACTTTGCACTTGAGACAGTTCAACCACACTAACCAAGCTAAGAGATTGTTCAGTTGAACTCCTGTGCTAAGCGGTTCTGCTCGTAAGTGATGGAGATGGTTGGAGATTTGGCACTTGCAACCATCTTGAAGTTCCCTATGTTTTCTGCCATGTACAGAAATTTCCCTCACCCCAAACTTCCTTCTTTTATAGTCATTCCACATCATATTCTCATTTATTCAAAACAGTATTTTTAGCATCTAGCACATACCAATTGCTGGGCTAGGTCTTGAAGAAGGAGGAATAAGGTACAGGCCAGGATCTCGAGGAGTCCATGATTAGAGAAGCAGACATGTTCTGAGTGTTTCAGATAGCAGGAATAATCCATAGGTCTTCCCTACAGCATGGACCTCATTCCCCATGTCCTATAAATAAACGTTAATTGATGCTGATGTTGACACTATTCAACAAAGCAGGGAAGATGATTGACATGTATGTCTTCCTCCCTTCCACCATTTAGGTTAGAATTGCCTGATTCAGTAAATAAAAATACAGAACACCAATGCAATCTATGGGATGTACCTATAAAAATCATTCATTGTTTATTTGAAATTCAGATTTAATTGGGTGTCCCATATTTTATCTGGCAACCCTGTCCACCGTGCAAGCTCCCATTGACCTCTTAGAGCAGAGCTCAGACATGGAGCTCCGTACAGGAAGCTTTTTCCTCTATTAGCTGTCCACCACGTGCAGAGGTGCATTCAGTTACATTTCTCTGCATTGGCTTTACTTGTGCACATATCCCTGACAACCATGCACACACTCCAAACAGGGCCCCTGCCATATTAAAACAAAATAGTACATACACACACACACACTCACTCACACATAATTGTTCTGACCAGAAGCATTACTGAATGACCAGTCATTGGTCGTGCCTCTGTTCTGTAAAAGCCATACCATCTGAATACATTTCAAAATATAATCAGAAAATTGAAACGAATAACAGTGTAAGGCAATGTTTTTGTGCCAAAATTTGCCTGTCACAACTGCTCAGTCTGTCATTAGTGGGTTGTGTGTGGCCATGGCTAGTGTTGCCATGATATCCGTTCTTATTCCTCTCGCATGTCTTGGGACCACTTCCATGTGGTCAGGCTTTCCACAGAGGGAAAGCTGATGCGCAGGGACTGCCCTGTTGTCGATGAAACTGGGAATTCCGTGTGGATTCCAAGGTTAGCAGAAATGGGCACGACACAATTTGTTTAACAAACTAGAGATGAGACATTTTGGTCTAGACAAGATAGCTATGATTCAGCTCGGGGCATTTGGCATCTTCTGGTAAGATTTATTACTCTCCATGGGAAGGCAAGTTTCCAGCCAGCATTTGAAAATAACATGCTGATCATCCACGTTACTCAGTGCCTGAAAGTAAGTCATTCCATTTGTGGGGTCAGAAGGTGGGTGAACCCGTAGAGAGCTCAGAGGGGAAGCCTTGTGTCCGTGTGTGGCAGTGCTTCCCACAGGACCTGGGACGTCAGTCACCACAAAGTGGTGTGCAGCTACTTGTATATTAGCTCCAGGCCGACCCTGAAGCTCCATCAGCTTGGCTTTTTACTCATTCTCAGTGGCTCCCATATTGGGATCAACCTGTCCCATGGTCCTCTAGTCCCCTTCTTGGCTCTTCTTCTCTCGATGCTGTATCTGATATAGAAATGTGTAATGACTACACAAATAATACATGGATAAGTCCATATTGTAAAAATTCAAACACTGCAGATAAAATGAAAGCTTTTCTTGCCAGCTCAGCCTCACGTCATGCCACGGTCCTGCCGTGCAGTGACTAGTTATCAGTTTGGTATGTGTTCTTATTTGATATCTGTCTCCACATTAAACACTAAATTCCATGAGTGCAAGTGCAACAACTGGCTTCTTTGCTGCTCCCTCTTGAGTGCCCAGCAGAACCCAAAGAGATCAGAAGAGGCCTGGATCACACCATGGGTGACACGTGGCTTGGGGGTTGGGAGACTTACTGTATGCATACATATTTTTTAAATTGCTCAAGCAGGATTATAAAAATTGTGACATGCTTTGAAGTTTACTCCTATAAGCATCTCTCTGTGACTGTATATATGATATCATTTGGAGATAATATAAAAAATCTGCGTTATAAACCCTTCATGAATATGAGCCCCAGGATAAATGGGTCAGCAGATCTGGATCAGAAGGATCCGCGGACCTATCTCAGCACCTGGCACATAGTAGGTACTCAGTAATTATTGGTTGGATGACTGAAAGAAGATAGGGAAGCCAGGTGCCAATATTTCATGGTTTAGTTATTTTGCTGTGGGGATATGAGGAGGACAAAGTCAGGTGTTGGAGATAGTTGAGGAGTTCACAGAATTGTAGATGGCAGCTCAAGTGTCCGTTCAGTGTCCTCTCCTACTTCCATTGCTTTTCTTTGGGATTCCCTGAGGTTGGTTATGTCATGAGCACTGTCATACCTCTACTATATTGGTAGCACATAGTTTGTATTTTGGGGTTGACATATATCTTTCCCTCCAGACAAGAAATGCATGTCTTACTCAGTTTTGTTTCCATGGCATCTCCTACATAAAGACACTAGTTGCTCATTGAATAAAAAACTACATGTGATTTCTTATGATTTTAAAATTTGGGTATTAACCTGTGAAGCAAAACTGCTGAGAGGTTCCAAGACCATCCTTCCCCCCTGACCCCAACATTGCCACTTCTTTGTATGAGTTGCTCCTAGTAGCTGTCATTTGATCACACCACCCTTAGGGAGGTATTTTTACAAATTTACCGTTGGTCTCTTTTAAAGCCCAGCTTCAGGTTATACACATAGTAACTTCCTGCACAGGAATAATTCGAGCTCTTAGAAAATGATCCCTGATAAAAAGAAATTTAACATGGTGGAATAAGTATATAAAAAAATAAATATGCATGGTTAGTAAAACCTACCCTCAGTTTTGGGATTCCCAGAACAGCTTCCATTCCTATCCTTGTTGTTTCTCTTGGTCTGTTCGAACCCTAATGCGGCTTTCACTTCTGAGATGACAGTGTTTCAGATGGTGGCAATGCAAGATGTCACCTACCAGAATAATCCTCCCCTTTACCCACTGCGTAGCTGAGGCTTTCTTCCCAGACCACATCTGAGAGTGCCCATAGTTTAGGAAGAAATGACAAGAGTGGAGTGGGTGATGGACAAAGACGTCCTCTTGTTTAGGATAAATATTTTAAAAAGAGTTGCCATTCCACAGATGAGGACAGCGTCTTCTTCTAATTATTATCAGCTTATATGGGTTCATAAGGTTTCCTGGCATTTACGAAGAACAAAGAAAGGCATTATTATGGAAAAGTTTAAGCGAGCTGTTTTTAGACTGATAGAAGACTCATATTCCCCAAATTTTAGGATTTTTTTTTTTCCAGTGTTTGAGCAATGCCTGATTTTGGGGGTGGTGTCCAGGAAAAGGAGTTGGGGGATGTATTAGTTTCCTAGAACTGCTGTAACAAATTCCCACAAACCAAGTGGCTGAAAACAAAAGAAACGTATTTGCCCATTTCTCAGGCCGTTTTCTATGCACATCTTTTTTTAAAATGCTTGTAAAGACACTCATAAAAGAGGACTTCCAGAACTGCTTCAGAAAGTGTCAAGAATGATGCGATAAGTGTGTTCGAAGCGAGGGGGAGTATTTTGAGGGGGATTAATGGCAATGTGTCTTTTACTGTAATAATTTTTTTAATTTAAACATTCATCATGGTTTTTGATCACACGTTGTATTTGCCATAGGACAAGGAGAGAGGGAAGGAGGGAGGAAAGGAGGGAGGGAGGGAGGGAGGGAAGTTGTCCAAATTTAAAGAAACATCAAATAAAATTATCAACTCAGTAAATTTACGTAACACCTTTAAATGACAATATGTATTTTACTAATACCTTTATTTTCCCTTCAATGGGATTTTATTTCAAGTGATTTGATGATAGCAAGAAGTTTAGTGTTTCATTGGAATTAGTGGCAATATGTCTTTCATTGTAATTAATTTTTAAAATTTAAACATTCACTGTATTTTTTGATCACACCTCATATATGTTGATACTAAGGCTTGGCATTAGAACTACAAAACTCAATCTCTCTTAAAGTGTATGTATATTTGTATGTGTTTACTGGATGAATAAATTTATGTTATGTGAATAATGAACATTAAGACAACGGAAAACCTTTGTATCAGTCACTCGGCAATTTCGATTGTGTAGACTTGGAGGCTATGGCATGGTAGACTGAAGAGCCGCTGATGAGTAGCGTGTGTACCAGCACTCTTATCATAATGCCGTAGCAGACGTCTCTGGCTGATCAGAGCACTCATGACTGACTGCTCAGCCCAGACCCGATTTTCTCCACATAATAGACAGGCAGCCACTACGAGCAACTGGAACTGCAGCCATTTGCTTTCCCTGCAGTGGTGGAAGGATTCGAGTTTTAGGAGACCTTGGTTCTGTTCTTCAATGAGTTGTTTAACCTTTGAAAATAGCCTTGGTGGGCTCCCTTTTCATTTTCTTCATTGATTTAGACCAGGTGATGTACTATATTATTTTAAGCATCCACATGAATGTTGTTCCTCTGTCTACAAAGAACTGCCTTGGTGGCAAATTTAATTAAACTCAGCACAGTTTTCAGACTGTCGAGCTGAGACTTCATTTGGTTTTCTCTTTGGATTTACTTGGAGCATCTGATGCCTTATCACTCTCCCACTGTTTTCTCTATGGGTTGATATTTTAATATGCCTTTATGTATTTTATTTATTTATGTTTAGAAAAACGGCCTTCAGATGAAAGAATAAAAGTTTTACTTTCGTATGCTTGGTGATGCAGCATACGAAAGCAGTTTATTTGTCCGAGAGTTAATTTTTCTATATGTACCTAGGCCATGTTCCCAGGGAACCCATCATTCTCCACCGTACCCCACCCCACCATCTTGCCAGTCGGGGCTCCTTGGGCAGTCCCTACACATGCGTTTCTCAGCCCTTGGGAGCTTAATGGATGAAAGTACTGTAAATGAGCCTTGTGTTTTTTAATGTGATACTTTAAAAAAATATTTTCAGTTCTGATCTTGTTATGATTGGTTGTTTGTAGAACATCAACATTTGGTACTGAGAGCTCAAGAGATTCATTCCAGAGACAGTATGCTTTAGCTGAAAGGTATTTATTATGATATAGGTGAAATAGTTTCTTCAGAAATGGTTCACAGGATTCGAATGGTCCAGACACATATTATAAAGAGTTATATTCCCCAAATGTATTCCTTTGTTCCCCAAAAATGGTGCAGGGCTCTTGGTTGGAGCTACTTCATAATTCTCTATTGGTACTGTCTTCTTAACCTCCTAACAGGTAACTTGGAATTATTTTTTAAAAAAAAGAGCAAAACTTGTAAGCTTCCCAAATCCATCCCAAAGAAAAAGTACCATTATTTGCATTATCAACTATGAGTACTAGAAGAACTTGACACTACTCCTAGATGGATTGTTTGTAAAAATTACTTCAGAGGTAAAAGAGATTATAGTTTCTAAATGCTGAATCTGTAGAACATGACTTTGTTTTTAAATAATTAGTCATTATTTATATTTGTCCAGCAACTACTATGTGCCAGGCACTTGGCTAGATGTTGGAGAGTCAACTCCGACTCAGAGATTCTTTCAACCTTGGCCTCTCTAGTAGGTCTGAGGGGATTCAGTCTGTCACTCGCTCCCGTGGTAGCCACCAAAACAACCACCAAGGACAAACTATTCAGTTTAATCCCCTGTACTAAATGACATTGTGTAGCTGCTTCCTGAAACAAGCAAGAAATCAACTGATAACAGGCAACCCTTCCTCAACAGCAGGTTTTCTTGCCAGTCCTGGTTGCTACAAGATTTATTCTAAACCATTTTATGTTTACAGCACGTGTGTTATGAGCAGCACACTAAGATATGCAAAGTAGTATAAGAGATGCTCAGTGAGGAGGAATTAAGGCCTATGCAGAATATGACAAGTAACAAGAGTGGGATGATGAATAAATGCTCTGTGAATTCAGAGATACACTGAGGACCCCTCTGGCTGGAAAGACAACAGGGAGAAGGAAGGAGTGAAGGATGCGTAGAAGATACTCGTTGCTTTGGATCCCAGCCCTGCCTCTTACTAGCTGTGTGACTGGGTGCATTTCTTACCACGTGGAATTCTCCATTTCTTCATCTGCAAAAGGAACCAGAGCATCTACCCATAGACGTGATGATAAAAATGTAAAGTGCTTAGCACTGAAATGGGGAAAACACTCAGTAAATAATATCACTAAATACAGTAAAGCATGCAGTAAATAGTTTTGTGTGTTTGTCTGTCAGGTAGCAATATTCCATCACAGGGCTGTGGTCAAGATGAAATAAGATGACATAATTAAAAGGCCTGGCATGGTGTGTCCCATATAGTAGGCATGCTGTAGTATTTGCTATTGTTATTATGAGAAATGCAGTAGATGAAAGAAGGGATCTCAAACACAGAGAGGAGGCACAAAGCCTGCCCTGGGCTTGGCGAGTTCCCCAGGCCTCTTGGACACAGGGTTTGTTCAGTTGAGTAGTAATTGAAAGGTAGATGGTGGTTGTAAAATGTGTGAAACATACATGAAGAGCCTCTTAATTAGGGATATTGATGGAAGATTCCAGGATTCCTGAAGAAAAGCGAATGAGTGATCTCTAGGTTTCTTTCTGACTCTGAGATTCTGTGGTTCCTCCAAAACTGTTAGTGATTCCTGAGGAAGACCACAGTGCATTAAATATTCCACGCAATAGAGAGCTAGCTTCCAGGCTATGCAGGGAACACACCAGCGATGAGGCAATGAGTGCAGTCTTCTCTGTTTTGATAATAGCAACCCATTTCCTGAAAGAAGAAAATATTTTAGTTTTCATGGGGCAATGTGCCCAAGTATTTGATTTGACAGGTAAGAGAGAAAAGCAAAGCCCATGAATTTACTTGGTGACACATTCTTTCCTGGTCATTTTTTTTATTTTTCCCCTTTACTTTGAAAGCCAGAGTCAAGGCGCAGGGAAAGAGAAAAACCCCAGCTCTTCAGGAAATGAGTCTCCAGGTAGGACGGAGACACCTGAAGAGTATGTCACTTCATGTACTTTGTGCGTGTGAGTCAATAGGCAGGTTTTGGGTTTGCCCAAGTGCACCTGTGAGTGGGTCCAGGAGAGGAACCACTCCCTCGTGGCAGGAGCACCTCAGCTTCACCTGTTAGGCTCTTAGAGGGAGCCCTAGATGTGTGTGGACTTCCTGCAGAACTGTTTCCATGGTACTGACCAGAGCTGGAGGACAGCTTAGTGTGGCGTTCCCACAGTGTCCCGTGAAATGTTATGTGAAAAGTAAATTGCTGAAACTCAGGGTTAAAGAAGTTAAAGAGGTTTCTTTATTGCAGGACTTGTCAAGACCCCGGATATGCTAGTATGAACTGTGAGTGTCTGGTGAGGGAAACGATGAGTGTACTTCCCGAACTTACTAGAAAGGGGTCCTTTTGGATATGGAATGTATCTTGGAGTGAGAGGCTTGAGCAGCCATTTGGGCAAAGCTGACTCAGGGTCAGGAGCACCAGTTGAAATCACTTCTTCATTCTTGTTCTCTTCCAGAGGGTTCAGATACAGACACAGGTGTTTTCAGGCAGCTTTGCGTTTCCAGCTACCAAATTGGGGGTCACTGTCCAGGAGAGCACTGTCATTTGGAAAAACCTGATGGGGTGTGGCAGGCAAAATAATGGGCCCTCAAAGAGTTCCACATTCTGATCCCTACAACCTGTGAATATGTTGCCTTACATATCAACAGAGACTGCCTGTGTGATTAAGTGAAAGATATTGAGATGGGTGATTATCCCGGATTATCAGGGTGGGCCCAGTGTGATCACGGGGCTTTATAAGAAGGGGGCAAGTGGGTGAGAGCCTGAGCAGATTCAAGGACAGAAGCAGAGGTCAGAGTGATGTGGGGCCATGAGTCAGGGAATGGGACTCTCGCCTGGAGCCTCCGGAAGGAACACTGCCACCCAGTTTAGACTTCTGACATGCAAACTGTAAGAATATAAATGTGTTGTTTTAAGCCACTAAGTTTATGGTAATTCGCTACAATAACCCTAGGAAACTAATACAGGGGTTTGCTATGTGCCCCACCTTTCCTGTGCCTGAAAGTGGATTGGTTATCATACCTAGAACCCTTCTAATACACTGACACCTGAGAGGGAGGCCTGCCGGTAACCACTATCTAGCCACATGCGTCCTGCTTTCCAGCTGTCTTTCCTCAACCTCCCCAACTCCCACGCCCCAAAGATCATTCCAGCTCTTGCTTGTACTGCTGAGAAGTGCAGTAACTGACCACTGACAGGTTTGAAAGAAGCAATGTGATAGGTTAATGGTTGTGATGCACACTTGTTATCTACATAGTGATTTGTGAACCGAAGAGCTACCTGCCGAGATTGCACTTGATGCAGTTACTAATATAATATACTATGGTAACTGAAATCTAAACCAGGCTGTTGCAGGACTGGTGTTATTTAACTAAACCATGGTCAGTGAAATGCATGCATATTAGAACTGTGCAAAAGTGAGGGAGAATTGCATGTATTAAAATTGTGGCACAAATCGTGTAGTGTAGTTGTAACTGGACTGGTGGGCAGCCTGTCCAGGCCTTCATGCATCAATCCACTGGGTCCCAAAATCTGAATGTGGCTGATGCAAGGGCTATGGATGTAAGAAAACAATGTGTGAATTTAAAGTGCAGCAAAGGAGAGTGAAGCACTATTTGTACCTTGTTGCTGCTGATCGCAGGCCAGTCCTCCAGGAAACAGATTCGGAGATGCTGAGATTTGCATGTAGAAGGTTTATTGGGGACTGCTTAAGACAACAGTGCCTGGCAGGGAAATGAGAGCAGTAGAACTGGGCAGCAGGAGAAATTGACTGTGATGCTTGGGGGTTGGGGAAGGGGGGGGTGGGCTCTGGAACTGGGATGAAACTAAGGGATGGGGGCTGGCCCTTCATGTTCCTCCATCAGCCAGTCAATGGATGTGAGCTCTCCAAACCCTGACAGATAATGCCTGCCAGCCAGGTCTCTCTCTAACTCAGTGTGATTCTTGGAGAGGCACTCAGCGGTGACATGGAAGCCTCCAACACTCCCAGCAACTGGGGGAATAAATACTCCAGTCCTAAAGGGATCTGGGCAGTGCATTACAGGGCCCAGTATCCCGATGGTCCTATTTTTCTAGTGCCACTGGACAGCAAGCTGCAGAGGAGCTTGGTCACAATTTCTAGCAAGGTTCAAGGTTATGAATGGCTTACTTGGCCAAGTAAGCAGGCAGAGCCAGAGAGTGCAGGAGAGCTGACAGGTGGCTGAGCTACCTGAGGGAGAAGGCTGGGGGACTTTATAGGTCAACCCCCCTGCCCGGAATAAAGAACAGCTGCCTGCTGGGCCTGGCTCGCCTCCACTTTCATTTTCACTCCCGATAACTTGTTAATTTGAGAGAAGTTGAAGGTCTTGTTACTTGTCTTGTCTTGGCCTTGTAGGGCACTTGGGCTCTGAATTGGAACAGCTGGATAAAAATGACAAAAACTTGAGATAAAAAGTTACGAGGTTTGGCATTTGTGGTCGATTTTTCCTCCAGTAAATTATAGGCATCTTGTAAAGAAAATATTGAATTTTTCAACACCCTGCTCTCCCCTGCCCTCCTTTTTGCCTTTTGGTTCTTAGACTCCACGCGTCAGGTTCCCTCTGCAGTTTAGTCACCCCACGCTCTTTAGTTATTTTTTAAACTTTTATTTATTTTAAGTGTGTTTTTCCAGGACCCATCAGCTCCAAATCAAGTAGTTGTTTCAATCTAGTTGTGGAGGGCGCAGCTCACAGTGGCTCATGTGGGGATCGAACCGGGGACCTTGTGGTTAAGAGCACCGCACTCTAACCAACTGTGCTAGCTGGCTGTCACTGTCCCCCACCACATACACCCCCAGCTCTTTTTTGATAAAGAATTAGATGGCTGGAGTCTGGCTTTCACTTCCCTGAATTGGGAAACGATGGAGGCAGCACCTTCCATTCTCTGAAGTGACTGATCAGCTCACATTTACGGCTTTGAGAACCTTCCCCTACCTCTCCAAAAAAGGGGGTGGAGGTCAGCAGATCCCTGAGCGAGGTTGCTAAGAAATCATCAGGGAGCTAAACAAGATAATAGGGCACTTTGTCACAAAGGGCTGACAGCATGCTTTAGAATTGCTGATCTCAAGGTTTAGGTCCTGCCTACTTCTCTGTGATACTCTCTTTCAAAAGACTGAAGGTACTCCTGCCTGTTAGAAGTTAGTTTTAGCATTCTGGTGAGCTCAGGGTTTGGAGGCCACCTGACAAAAGTTTTCGTCTGGAGAACCAAGTCTGACCCACTAGGAGTGCCTCCCTGGAGAGGCTGAGTTAAGAAGGATTCTGAAGGCAGGAAGAGCCTCTGGTTGGCTGATGGCTGCCCTGCCGGCCACAACTGCTGTGTCTTTGGCTCTTTCTGGGCTAGAGTTTTTCATCAACAGTCCCCAGTTGGCTGAAGGGTGGTTTTGTTTGTTTTTAAAAATGATATCCAATACTTACTCTTAATCCAGTGTGGGATATAGTGTAGTTTTTGTGTTACTCTTCGGTAAAATGCTGAATGTAGGATAAGTTAAAAAGATAATTGCTGGTCCCTAGACTTGAGAGAAAAGGTGAAGGGTAATGCAATTCCCAAATGAGCATTTGCATAGGGAAGAGAGAGTGGAATTAGGATAAGTATTATTTGATTTTAATATTGTGTAGGAGACACAAATCAGTGACGCCACCAAGAGAGTTCTAGGTCCTACAGTATGTGGCTGGACCTGCGGATTTAAAGGTTGTTTTGGGTTTGAAATGGAGAATTCTCTCATTATCTCATTTGATCTGATAGCAGGCAGTGAAGCACGGAGGTAGAAGGTGCAGCACCATGACTAGCAAATCATGATTGGAAACTGGAGATTTACCAGATCGGTAGGAAGAGGGGTGGTGTGTGTTTGGAAGAAATAAAAAAGTTGAACCAGTGGCAGAAGAGTGAAGGACAGGGTCCCACTCCCGTCTCTGACCTTTCTGTTAAGGGTATGCTTTCTGTGAACGAGCTTCAAGGACCACAGGTAAAACTGTAATTTTTAAATTACCTTTGTCTGGCAACTTCTTTTTGTCAGGCCCAAAACCAGAAGGCTGCCCTATCAATTCTCTGACACTTTCTCTTGCTGGAAGTGTATTACTTTGCTGCAAACATTTCCTCACCTCAAAAATAAAGGTTGTATTGCTGTAACTGGAGTTTTAAGTGAGGACTTTTTTCATCTCTTAAGTAAGAACACCTGTTTCAACTTTCTGTAATTTGGATTGCATAATAAGACAGCTTTGCAAAGGAACTTTGCATTCCTCACAAGATACCTTATAGATAGAAAGTTGCAGTTTTGTTCCAGTACAGGGAATTTGAGACATAGAAAGAAGGAAACTAAAAGTGAATCAAACTCAAAGGAAATGGGATGCCTCAGTTCTAGGTTTCTGGGTTCTGGTATACTCCCTTTAATGGTGATTTTTCAACCATTTTTAGAAGTTCTCAAGTATGCCACAGCATTTAAGAACAAGATGCAGTTAAGTTAGGTGTAATTGAACTGGAGAGTGTCTTTGTATAAGACTACCATAATTGAAAGGTTGATTTTAAATGAAAAATTCATAAACATTGAGTGATAGCCATAGATTATAAATCATTTCAACATAAAACTTAATGGCAAAATTATAATTCTACCCAATATAAGATGTTCTGAAAGTTACAAACGATATTTAGAAAAAAATGATGCCCCAAAGTTGAGATCCTTCAGTATTAGAATACACTGTTTTCCTGTATTCACGCACTGTCATGCGGGAGATCCTGCGGGGTCTCTGCTCCCGCTCCCCACACAAGAACGCAGGATATGGTGAGGCCAAAAAGGAACACCCACGGAGCCATAGGTAGGGGAGTCATACCACTACGGTCTCACTGGAGGCTGGGTTTACTGGATGTGCGACCTGCTGTCCGTTTTGTCTGCAACCCACCGACGACTCTCTTTCAGTCTCCTCCACTCTCCTCGGCTCTCCTTCGTAGCCGCAGCAGTTATATTAGTGGCTAATGGCTCAATGGCTACAGCTGACGGCCAACCGGCCACAGCCGACGGCCATCTACTACCCGAGCCAGCACCCCTCCACGTGAGGCCGAGAGCCTGTAAACTACTTTCTGGGGCTCTGCCCCCACACTCCACCCCTACAGGTTCTCGCCTCACAATGTACGCGACAAGCGTCTTCCGCGAGGGTCCCTGTGTCATATTAGCCTACTGACACCTATGGACGAAAAGAAACGGTAGTCTTAGGAACCAACAATGGCAAATTCCTTCCATCTGGGAGGATACATGCCAGCTTCTTGTCCTGGGAAAGGAGGGTTGCTGCCACTGGCACCTTTCCCGGTTTGTGGTACCAAACCTTTATGGCAGTGCTTGGGGTCCCTTGCATAGTTTCAACATGTAACAGAACAGGGGACCCCATAATAGGCCATAGTGAGAGCACATAGTTTCCTCGCAAAATCATCCCGGTATCGGGACCTCTGTATACTACAGTCACTTGAGGTGGCCACCCAGCCACCACCCCTGGCGTCACTTGCAAATCATGAGTCAAACCGGCCCCCCATGGGGCTATCAGACCCAACCACCGACAGTGGGGGCTTTTGACCTGCCAGGGCCAAGTCCATTGCTGCCGTTCCCCTGCTTTCAAGCATGTGGGTGCTGGCAGCTAAATGTTCCCATTTCTGCCGTAGCCTGGCTTTAACAGAGTCTCACTGGTGGTAACTTGTAATTGAATGGGAGCGGCCGTTCGATGTAGCAGAGCTTCTACTGGTGCGGGCCCTCCCTTCCGTGGTCTCTCATTCAGGACTCTCAGGACGTCCCATAGACGCGAGGCCCAGTCATGCATCGTGGGAGGGTGTTTTGACACCCGGAGACCTTGCTTCAAAAGACCATTATAACGTTCAATCATGCCAGCTGCTTGTGGATTGTACGGGGTGTGAAACAACCATTGCACGTCCATCCTGGCAGCCCAGCGCTGCACTTCTTGCCCCGTAAAATGGGTACCCCTGTCACTTTCAATGACTTGGGGGCTCCCATAGAGGGCACGCAGCCGTGTGAGGGCGACCACTGTATGCCGCTGATCCGCAGCGGACAGGGCCAAGCAAACATCAACCCCGTAGCAGTGTCCACTGCTGTAAATGCATATATCGCATTGCGGGCCTTAGGCAGGGGTCCAATGTAATCCACTTGCCAGCGAGTGAGGGGCACCCTCCCTCGCGTAATCTGCTGTGTCTCCCAGGGAGCCTCCGCCTTTGGGGGCTGTCCTGGGCACAGACAGCACAGTCATAGCAGGCATCTGCTATCTCCTGCCATTTCAAAGGCAGGCCCCAGCGCCTGCTCACCTGCCACATGGTTCGGCTTCCAGCGTGCTGCAATTTCCTATGCAGCCAATGGGCCACATCAGTGGCAGGAGCCTGGCCTAACCATCGTACCCGTGCTAGGGCGTCTGCTTCATCATTACCTGGGGACACTAAGGGGGAGTGACCTGTGACATGCATTAAGGTCACCTCCTTTTTCTGCCCTAGGTCCCAGAGGTCCTGCCACATGGCTTGACCCCACAGTGGGCGGTGTCCCACCAACCAGTTTTGGTGTTTCCATGTAGGCAGCCACAGCGTTAGGCGCCGGAACACCGCCCAGCTGTCAGTGCAAATAACTAGGGGCCCAGGCTCGTGGCTGATCACCATCCACACAGCCCGTAATTCAGCCCACTGGCTACTCTGGCCCATCCCAGTATCAAACCAAATGGTGTCTGTTTTGGGCTGCACACCAATAGCCGTCCAAACAGCTGCAGCCCCTCGGCTAGAACCATCGGTAAACCAGGCATCCTCAGGTACTGGGGACTGTCCTTCTTTGTAGGGCGAGGGCTCCAAGTCCTCCCCTCTAGGCAGAGCACTTGGCTCAGCCTGGGCTACAAGCTCCACAGGCCCCAGGACCTGTTGTAGCTCTGTGCTCAAAGGGCTTGAACTAAGGGTGCTACGTTGCTCCAAGTAGGCACCCCACTTGGCGAGGGTGGTGGTCTGTGCCACCCCCGTTTTGGGTCCCTGGGTCCACGTACGGACCCACCCCTGGACAGGATACGTTGTTCTAACCAACACGCGTGCCGTTCCTGTGATGGCTTCTGTGGCCACTAGGGCTGCATACACAGCAGCCAGCTGTTTCTCTATTAGAGAGTAGCGGACCTCCGCTCCTTTCCATAATTGGGACCAAAATCCCACTGGCAACCGGAGACGCTCCTGCCGTTGCCAGAGGCCCCATCCATACCCCTCTTGGGTTACATGAACATCAAGTTCAAATGGGCGGCCGGGGTCCACTACTTGCAGAGCCTGTGCCTGCTGCACTGCCCGTTTTGTGGCAATGAAGGCTTGCTCTATAGCCTCTGTCCAATCCCATGAGGCCCCCTTTTTTATCATATTGTACAAGGGCCTTGCCATTTGTGCTAAATGGGGTACAAATGCCCGCCAATATCCTAGCAGACCCAAATACGTCTGCAGTTGGGAGACCTTGGTCGGCCGGGGAAAGGCTTGTATTTTGTCAATGATTGCCTCAGGTATAACCTTTGTCTTACCCGACCACACAACACCCAAAAACTTGACGGATAAGCCAGGGCCTTGGACCTTTTCCTCATTCACCGCCCAGCCGCGTGACTTCAGGTGGCGGAGAAGAGAGGGAGCTGCTTGCTCTAAATCAGAAAGAGAATCTGAGGTTAACAGAATGTCATCAACATAATGAAACAAGGCCACAGAGGATGGGTGATCCCACTGTGCCAAATCCTGGGCCACAAGCCCGTGGCAGATAGTGGGGCTGTGCAAGTATCCTTGCGGAAGGACTTGAAAAGTCCACTGACGCCCATCCCACGTAAAAGCAAACTGCTCTTGACACTCGGGTGCAATGTCAATGGAGAAAAAAGCATTGGCCAAGTCCACTACATAGTGATATGTCCCCAGGCGGACAGTCAGACGATCCATTAAATCATGAACTGAAGGCACTGCAGAGTGCAAGGGTGGTGTCACCTTATTTAACTCCCTATAGTCCACAGTCATTCGCCAGGTCCCATCTGGCTTCTTGACAGGCCATACTGGGGAGTTAAAGGGACTGTGCGTTGGCCTCACAATATGTGCCTTCTCCAATTCCAATATTGTACGCCCGATCTCCTCCTGTCCTCCTGGCAGGCGGTACTGTCGCACTGTAACCACGCGCCAGGGCTGTGGCAACGCTTGAGGAGGGTGGTGAGCATGCCCGCGTGTCACTGCTTTCACCACCCGGATCCGGAGACGGAACTCTCCTACCGACGTCTGTAAGCTGAGGCCATGTAGCACGTCCACCCCTAGAATATATTCCGGAACGGGGGAGACATAAACCTTGTAGGTACGAGGAGGGAGCCTTCCTATACCCAGTGGTAAGGAAACGGCTTTCACAGTCACAGTTTTTCCCCCGTAGCCATCAATGCAGATTGCTGGTCCAGGGAACAGTTCTGGGTTCCCGTAAACGAGACTGCAGTCAGCACCAGTGTCAACTAGAGCCAAAACCCTCTGTACATTCGAAGGGGACCAATGTATGGACAGTTCCACGTGGGGCCTCCGGTCCCTGCTCGTCCCCTCTGACCGGGTACCTTGGCCCCACCCCTAATCAAGCTGAAAGGAATCAGCCTCAAGCGGCTGCATGAAGTCCTGGAGGGACACGGGTCGTGCTTTCCCAGACTCCTCCTTTATGTTTCTCTGGAATTGTTGTTCCGGACGCAACTGTTTCCAAAGTTCAAGCAGGAGTGCATTGGGTTGCTGGTCTATTTTTTCCTGATCAACCCCTGCTGCCACGAGATCACGCCACATCTGTGCGCGTGTTACTCTCTGAGGCCCGCGACCTCGCCCCTTTACCTTTGGTGTGGGCTTCCAGGTCTCAACTGTGCGGACCTCCTGTCTTAACTTCCTTCGCCTCCGGCTTTCAACATCCCCTAGGCTGGCCATGGCAGTTGTAACTTCATGGATCCGTCGCCCTACATACGGTGTAAGAATAGCAACCAAGGATCCAAAAGCACTTGCAGGTGCAGTGTCCAAAACCAGATCTCTCATGCTGGCAGTAATAAGCTCGTCATCTGGGCCCTGCATGTTGAGGTTAAAAATAGCATGTCTCATACCCATTTCACGGATTATTTGCGTAAGTTCTGTATATGACTGCCATTGACTCACAGTGTCTGGCAGCTCGCCAGCCTGTTCCCATACGGTGCGTACCACAGCCGTGAGCCACGCCATTAGAGAATGGTTGCCTTGGTTGTTGGCCAACCTATGGCAGTTTTGTAACCTTTGTCGCAGGGATGGATGCACTGTCACAAAGGCTAGCTTTTCCATCTCGCCTGGGGAGCAGAGAATGCTGTCTGCTCCCTCATCCCATAAACGTAACAGCCAAGCCGAGACTGGCTCTCCAGGGCGCTGTCTGTACCGCCTCCCAGCTCCTGCAACTCAGTGGGAGTGTATGGGGTGTAGGTAGTGAACTCAGTCACATCTGGGTTGCCGGCAGCAACGCCTGGGCCCAAAGGTTGCTCATGCTTTACCTTGTGCTTCATGATGGGCCGGGCTTGGGGGTTGGGAGGTACATTTTCTCCACTTGCTTCCTCTGCCTCAGAGTCTCCACCTTGGGGCCCCTGTTCTAACAGGCGGACCCGGGCTTCCAGCGCGTCCAACCGGGACACCTGGTCAGGCACCTGGGCCCTTTCATTAAGCACATTTTCCGTGTTGAGACTCAAAGCCGTGAGGAACATCCAGCCCACGCGGCCGGCTGTAGCCTTCTCCTCCTCCGGCAACTGCTCAGCCAGAGCCTGTAGGGCCCTCTCCACGCTGGCTGGAGAGCCGTCCATCTCCTCCCACCCCTCCTTGGGGGTCCAACTCTTGAGAACAGTGGCCACCGAACACCATATACTGTGTGGGGGCCATACATCCTCCTGCTCAGAGTCAGACGCCATTCCTACCTGGTCGGAATCTTGCTCACCGTGGCAGGTATCTGAGTGGGTGGAGGCCTCCTTGTAAGCTATCCACATGCTTCGGATCCTAAGGCCGCAGCAGATCAACAAAAGGAGGACACCACCTTCTATGCCCAAGAAGGTGGTGTGCCAGCTGGAGGCTCGAGTCTCCCAGGCAAACCGCGCCTCCCGTTCCCGGTGTCGCTCCTCATGGGCCTCCCGAAGCTGGGCTCTCACACGAACAAACCGCTCCACCATGCTTTGGTAGGTTTTGGCCGGCACCGCACTCTGCTTACGAAGCTGAGCTTTTATACGTGTAAACTGCTCCAGTACATTCCGGAGAGTTTCAGCCGACACCATACCCTGCTCGCTGCGCCATTTGTCATGCGGGAGATCCTGCGGGGTCTCTGCTCCCGCTCCCCACACAAGAACGCAGGATATGGTGAGGCCAAAAAGGAACACCCACGGAGCCATAGGTAGGGGAGTCATACCACTACGGTCTCACTGGAGGCTGGGTTTACTGGATGTGCGACCTGCTGTCCGTTTTGTCTGCAACCCACCGACGACTCTCTTTCAGTCTCCTCCACTCTCCTCGGCTCTCCTTCGTAGCCGCAGCAGTTATATTAGTGGCTAATGGCTCAATGGCTACAGCTGACGGCCAACCGGCCACAGCCGACGGCCATCTACTACCCGAGCCAGCACTCCTCCACGTGAGGCCGAGAGCCTGTAAACTACTTTCTGGGGCTCTGCCCCCACACGCACGCACGCACGCACGCACGCACGCACACAAAAGGACAGCCAAACACACATTTCCTACTTTAACCTGTCCCTAAGAAGGTGGGATAGTGTGGCATAGTATGACTCATTTCCCTCACAGACCAATGTAGCCATTCTAAGGAGAAATGGCATGTGTGGAGAGCAAATTGGTAAATAATAAATAAAGTGTCCTCGGAGACTGAGAATGTTTATTAAATTGGACAGCCCTGTTGAATATTTGAGTTACTCATTTTAAAATGTACATTAGATTAGATGTGATTAATATTCCAGTCATTAAAAACAGATGTCTCAACCTGACACATTTCATTTCCATGTGTTTTAAAATGAGGACCCTAGTTGTCTTGCTGGGACTTTTACAATAGTAATTTGTTTACATGATAACTTGCTTCATGAGTCTAAAGAGATAATAGGCTTGTTTTCTTAGTTTTTAGAGAAGGTTCTTATTTGATTGTTGAGTCAGAAGGAGACAGGATTCTTGGCTTCCAGCCTCCTCCTCTGGCTTCTATGTGATTTTTCTTTGTTCCTCGGTATTTTCATACATTAAAGGAATAAGTCATCAGCAATAGCTCTGACGTGGAATAAATATTAGGTTGGTGCAAAGTAATGGTGGTTTTTGCTGTTGTTTTTAACCTTCAAAACCGTCATTACTTTTGCACCAACCTAATAAATGCAGTTGCTCTTTTAAGTCCTTAGAGAAATATTTAAATTGTAAAACCCTAGTATATGATTCCTATTTCAATAAAAGGAGAACTGAAATGAATTTCGGAACTTGATTAGGATAAATGGGTGAAGCAGTTTAGAATTTAAATTTATGTTTCTTTTCTAGTCCATATATTGGATAGTAATATATACTTATACAAGTAAATTGAGTAATGTGCACGTTGAAAATCCTATGTTAAGATCCTGTTTTGAATTGGGAGTTGCAAACCGGCAGTCCATTCTGACCCTCAGAGACGTTTTGTTTGTTCATAGAAAGCATTGATTTCCCTTTTTATTGTCCACCTGTAAAAACACAGAGATTTTACATAAAAATCTGGACTACCAATTACTCTAGAAAAGTCAGAAGATCCAGCAATTCTGGGTTTTTGTCTCCACATTAGTAACTGCTGTTAGGGCTGAGGAGCTGCCCCCTTTAAATGGTGCACTACCCAGCACTGTTTGTCCTCCCTACCTGCCTCACAGCTAAAAGCATTTGAGTATGAGACACTGATACTACCAATCAGGGTTTTCTCTGTTGGTCTAGATGAGAAAATTCTGGCATTGAGAATAAATAATTTCAGCGTTATTTGTAAGTAGTATTTGTATTCAAAGGGATTAATTAGGTGCCTGAACAAAAACTTAGGCTAATGCTGCCTTGAACTCTCTTTTAGTCAGAAGTGAGTTCTCCTCACTTGCTTCTACTCTCTCTTACGCTTGTGCAAAGGGGCATTTGTGAATGGTTTACCAAGACCATGGCATAACCAGCCTTCCCCTCCCCAACACACACATCACACACTTAACTCCAACAACTCCTCTAATTAATGGTCTAGCACAGCTCTTAAGATTCCCAAAGCCAATTAAACAGTGTTCACCCTTGTACCTCCCAGTAGATGGGGGAGTAGCTTGGCAAACGCCGTGATTGATATGAAAAGGAGCAACATATTCCTAAGCACTCCGAGCCCTGTGGTTATTCTGAGTCACACACTTTCCACACAGTGGCCTTTTATCCTCAGTGCTTTTCGAGTGTGAGAACTCCACGAAGGCCACATGCGTGCACCACAGCGTTCCTGTGGCCGCCAGTCAAGGCCAGGAAAGAGGAGGGGCCGCAGGGAGTGACAGCCTGGGGGATGGGGCTGGCAGCTGTCTTTTGAATAGCATTTCCCTCTTCCCTGATCCTGTGGTCCAGAAGCTCTATCCATTCATATTCATAGTTTCCACCTCTCTGTGTACCGCCAAGGCCAGCTTCTTTTGCACATTGTATTTCCTTGCCTTCCTTGGATTTTCAGGTGGATTTTCTAAGAATCATTGAACTGCTTCAGAAAAAAAGATCTGCTAGTAGAAATCGGTGCTAGTTGGTAGAGAAATTCCTAGTAGGAGGAGGAATTTGTTTAAAGTAGTTAATGCTGAATCTATATAGTAAATTAACTTTGTGTTCACTAGTCTTGTTTTTTATTTCCTACTAATCAAGTAATTAGTTAGTTCTACATATATGAAGACTATATTCATGCTGGTAAGAAAAAACATGAGGAAAACATTTCATATTCTGATTACAAAAGTAATAACGTATTTAGCATACAAAATATAAAACTATTATACAAAAATTCAGGAAAGTACAAAAGAAGACATTTAAAATCACTCTATCCTACCATCTAGAGATAATTATGGTTCACTTTTGAGTTTAATTCTTTTCAGTCAATTTTTTTTTTTTTTTAGGAAAGTGACATAATTCTAGACATGCTATTTCATTATTTACTTGTTTATGTGTGTCGTGCAGGGCGGCCTGCGGGGTCTCAGCTCCCGCTCCCCACACAAGAATACAGGATATGATGAGGCCAAAAAGGAACAACCACGGAGCCATAGGTAGGGGAGTCACACCACTATAGTCTCACTGGAGGCTGGATTCACATGACCTGAGACCTGCTGTCTTCTTTTCTGCCAATCGACCGACTCCTACTCCCCAGTGCAGCTGCGGCAGTTATACTAGTGCCCAATGGCCTCTGGTTACAGCTGATGGCCAACTAGCCTCTGCCGACGGCCATCTACTACCCAAGCCAGCACCTTTCCACATGAGGCCGAGAGCCTGGAAACTGCTCTCTGGGGCTTTGTCCCCACAATGTGCAATAATAAATCATAAAGATTTTCATATCTTTAAATATTGTATTAAAGCTTTTCAAAGGTCTGTATAGAATTACATTACATGGATACTCCATTATTGATATATTTTTGGAAAGAGGTTTTTCCTATCTTTTTGAACAAGAAACAGTGTGGTACTACAGACATTCATAAGCTAGCACATCTAAGCTTTGTGCACATCTATGATTTTTCATTTGGGAAAATTCCCAGAAGTGACCTGTGAGTAAGAAGGTATAGTTGAGCTTCATGGTGACTTTCAGAAAGGTTGTAGGAATTGACCCCCCCAATGACATGTTTAGGAGAACCCCAAATAGGGAGCCTTTTAAAGAATGTCTTTGTGGGAAACTGCTCTGAATATTCTTCGACTGCTTTTGCCTAGATATTTTTACCCCATGAGGAAGACTAACCATTTAAGTTTCTTGGCTTAAAGGGAGAAGAAAGTGGAGTGCTGCCAACTATGAAAATGTTTGGAAAAAAGTCTGGGCCATCTTAACCATCATTCTAATTTACATTTGTTTTATATCATGAATGGAAAACCAATCCCTCTGTAAGAAAACATAAATGTCTGCTGGGGAACATGTATTGGCTTTGAGAACCTTTGGGACTAAGGAAATAAAATGCTTAATAACTGCAGCATAATGAGGCCACAGGGGTGCTGAAAGCATTAATTAAAGAATGGTTTTAAAAGTCGTCAGAAGCCAAGGGAGAGTCTGTGCTATTCAGGAGAAGTATTCAGTTCAGAAAGGTGGATTCCTTTGCTGACAGAGGTTAGTATGTGTGATTACCTGGGGTGACTTGATTAAATCAGAGCTGAGTTTTAAAACACCTCATTACAGTGTCCCCTATTATAAATGTAATGCACCATATTTATCAGAGTCCTATTATTCCACCAAGAAGATGAACTACAACCAACCACACCCATGTTTTGAACATTTAGGCAGCAGAACTAACATTTTAAACGTATCTGGAAAGGTTTAGAAATAGATACTGTACTGTCCATGTACACAGTGTGCCAGTTTGCAACAAAGGATCCACAAAGACTGGCCCTGCACTGACCAACTGAAAGAGAACTTGAGGTTGTGATGAAAGGAATCATGTTATAAATAGATCAAATTTGAGCAAGGGCTTCCTGGTGTTGTCTAATTTGAGCAAGGGCTTCCTGGTGTTAACTTTTCAGTGGTCCTGAGTTGAACAAGATTTCTAACTCCTAGCAATAAAAGCAGATTTTGCTATTGTACTTTACCTGGCAAACATAATCTCCACTTGTCCATGGGTAAGTTGAACCATGTAAAGACTACATGACTTAATGGTACGAGCTGATGCTAATATGAAGGCCCAGCTGGAAAACTTGCTCTGTTTTGTCATGAAAGCAATGAATGTGTTTTTTGTTTTTTCGTTTGTTTGTTTTTCAACTCTTAATTACTCAGAAAACCTATAAACTGGAGTAGCATTGAGGATTAAAGCTGTTCCAGGCCTTAGAAGAGAATCTATGCTAGTTATAATAATATATTGCCAACATGATTGTTTTGTAAGAGACGTTGTCCCTTTGAGATATTGGGAACTATACTTACTATTCCCAAGGACAGAAGTCTCCACTTGAGAGAAGGGAGTTCTGGATCTTTCTTTTTCATGTTAGAGTAAAGGGAACTCTTGAAACTTTATATTTCTAGAGTGAATGTCCAAGATTGATCTTTCTTGATGGTTCTTTTGCCTGAATATCAAGCTCAATAACCTACTCAATCCCAACAACACTCATAATATGTGAAGTTCACCTAGTCGTTAAGAAATACAAAGTTCAGACCCGTTTGGACTTTGACACATAAACCAATAGCAATTTCCCTGAATGTCATTCGTTCACCACATTCATGGTTGAATTGAAGGATCCACTTATTGACTCATAACTGAATTGCGTGCAGCATCGTCTTGGGGCCCTGACGATGGGCTCCTTCCCTCAGGGAGCCCGCAGCCCAGTGGAGCAGACAGGAGACTTCTGGGAGTGTGGTGAGAGCTACAGTGGAAGCGCACCGCTTGTGTTCAGGCATGGGGATGGAGTCGGTAAGGCTGCCTCAGAGTCTGTCCCATCTCCCGCAGCTTCCTTTATTTTATTTGAATTTATGACTGTTTTGCCCTAGGGCCTTGCTACTCCTATTAAGGCACGAAGGACAGCAGACTCTGCATCGCTAGCAGTTTGTTAGAAATGCAGCATCTCAGACCCCATCCATACCTGCCTGGTGAATCATAACTTGCATTTTCATAGGATCCAACTTTTGTGATCCAAACTCCTCAGATGTGGGTGGGGGAGGGACACCACTACAAGTGCCTGTTCTTTGAGAATGAGCAGAGAGGGCCCCCTCTTGATCAACGGGCGTTGGACGAATTTAGTAATAATAGCTCCCTTTTGTGGGTGTCTGTTGCCTGCCAGTGTGGCTGCTAAGTGACTTAAATATATGATCGTACTCATGTCTCTCTACAACCTGCAAGAAAGGAACACTTATCCCCATTTTGCGCATTAGAAAGCAGAAGCTCACAGAGACTGACGGATCCGTCCAAGGCTATGTAGCAAAGTGATAGCTGAGCCAGAATGTAAGCCCAGGACTGCTCCTTTCCAAAGCCGTGCTCTTTCCACTGCAGCATTCACACCGACTCCAAGCCCTGGGACACATCCTCAGAGCTCGCTTTATACTTAGTTCCCTTTGTGTGTCAATTTTGTATTAGAAATTGAGTACACGAAACCCAAATAGTCTAGAACTGGAGTTAGTTCTCTTCTGCCCCAGAGAAAATTAATAATTGCTCTAAACTTGCTAGCATGATGCCTGGGAGCTGTCAGTTCCAGATACCGGTTTGGTTAGTGGTTGAATGCCATTGGTCTGCTTATTTGTAGTGCTAGATATGAGATGAATTACTTTTCTGAAAATCGTCCAGGTATCTCCACCTTAGGGGTCATTTAGGCAGCATTTGGCTGGCAGACTATGTGCCAGATACCTGCTGCGCCTTAAGAGACCATTTCTTTGCTATTGGATATATTTTACTCAGGGAATGCTTTTTGAATCAGTTTTTTAAAGTATTTTTTTTTGTGTGGTTTTTTTTTTAACTCATGGGATCTGTTTTTCTTTTCAGTTTTTTTCTGTTCAATTAAGGGAAAACTATGACATTTTATGATTATTGTAACAAGTGTGAACATTATGAAGATATATGAGAAAAAGTTAATCTCTGCCCTCATTTTCCTTCTCATTTCCTTCCTCCCACTTCCTCCACAGACTGGCTTCTATTGTTCCACACCTTTCTCCTTCCTCATGCAAACGCACACAAATAGATACGTGCATATACAGGGTTTTCAGTTTTACAAAAAATACTCTGCAATTTGCTTTTAATGTGCCACGAACAAGCCTCCCTCCACTCTCAAATCTCATTTACAGAATTCTTTTTTCTTCACTAAAAGGGTTCTCAATTTGACTTGTGGGAGGGAATGAGAAGACTGTTTTCCATGTAGGTATCTCAGACTGGAGCTTGAGATGTACTTATAAAGGTGGGGATGCCAAGTAAAAGGTGCTCATAAAATATTAAAATGTGTATATTGACCTTTAAGGAATCATCTATCAAATCTGGAACATAGAAAAAGAATGGTTGATTCTGATATATCTTTTTTTTCCCCGCTCTCCAAAACTAAGCAGCTGATTGACAGCAACTATTTTGGGGAAGAAAATAAGCCTCATTCTGGCAAAATTGTCGTGGGGCCTAAAATATCCTAAAAGTTTGCTGCACTCTTTTCTCCGTGGGTGTTGCTGTACTCTCTTGCGTAATTTCAAAGCCATCCCATTATTTGAAAGCAAAACATTTTCTTTCGTAATAAACAGCATGAATATACTTCTGTTTTCTCATTTTCTAACCTTGTGCTTTACGTGGAATCGGCACCAAATCCCTCAGCATGAAGGCGTCAGTTTTGTATTTTGACAGCAGAGATAGCCTCAAATGAACAGGTATAAATAATATATCTCATACTTTTTAGTTACGGACTGCATGTTAATTTTGTCCATACTATAGAATTATCTTATTCATGTGATGAAATTATATGTATATATATGAGGAGTTTAAAAGTGTAAAGTACTAGGAACGTTTGTTGCAATTATTATCACTATTATTATTGTCTTCCTTTGCCTTGATATACTTTTTTTTCGAAATTGGAAAAAAAAAGGCTCTATGGTGTATTATTTGGGGCTTTGATAAACAATCTTTTTGTTCCGGTTGTTGTCATTGTTGTTATAATCTACCTTCTCCTTCACTTTTCTGTGCTTCCATCTGGCATCCCCTCGAGCTTCCCATTGTGCCCACAGCATCTGATGGCATTTATTTAAAGTGATTCTAGTTTCACATGGCTCTATTTCATTGGAAATAAAGGCATCGTGGTCCAGTGCAAAGAGCGCTGGAAGGACACTCAAGAAACCTGGTTAGGTGGCCTTGGAGCTATTTCACTTGGGAACCTTAGTGCAAGTCAGGTAAGCTCTGTAGACTTCCTTTCCCACCCCTCCCTCTCATTCCTGAGCCACAGCAGCTTCTTCCCCAACAGATAAAGTGCTTTCTGCCTTTTCGTGTCTCCCACCAGACAACCTCCTACTCATCTTTAAATGACCACGTTCAAATCTCATCTCCTATGGGAAGCTTTTCTGGAGTCTCTCTCTTAAATATTATTAGTTACTTCTTCCTCTTTAAGCAGACTCATAATTCTGCTAACACTCAAGATAATATTAATGTATTATTGTGGTTTTGTGTGTGTGTGTGTGTGTGTGTGTGTGTCTATCTATAAACCTCCCTCACTAAACCGTGAGCACCTTGGTGGCAGTGACTGGTGTCTCATTCATCTTTGTCCCCCCCAGGGCATAGAAATTGCCTGACGCAAAGTAGGTTTTGTATCCCTGTTACTCACTCCTCAGTTCCCAAAAAAGGAAATAGATTCTTTTCTTATCTGATGTGATGGTTCACTCCCTGGCGGCCTATGTGTGCTTTTCCTTGCAGCTCTGGCACCCTGCAAGCTACCCTCCATCCCTCATCCCCACCTCGCTCCCACCCACAGTTTGCATTCATCTCCCGCTTAGGGAAATCCATGCCTCCCCACCTCCAGTTTAAACCACACTCGACACCAGCAACACTGCCGTTCTCTCTTCCCATGCCGAGAGAAATGAGCTTAGTGGTTTTGAAAACTGTCAAGGCAAGAGTGGCTTGAGTTAAAGATGAGGGAGTTAATCCCCACTGCACTTGTTTTTGATTTAAGTCCATTTTACTGCTTTTAAGAGTGAGCGCCCAGGATTAGCAGCTGCTGGGTATAGGTCTAAGGTCCAACCAAAGCCTTTGCAGAGGCACCTGCTGCTTTCAGAACTGCCTGGGAGTGAGGGAATCCCCCACACAAAAAGGCTTCTGTTGGATTTCTAGCCTTCAAAGCTTAAATGACAAGGGAAGAAAACCAAAAGTGAAAGGGGAGGATGACCCAGGAGAAGTAAAAGGGAATGCTCTTAACAAAAAGCTGTGCTGTGGCAAAGAGTATGTATGAACATGAAACACTGGTGAAAAGCTGGAAAACAAGCCTAAAATGGCTGGATAGAAAACCTGGTGGCAACATAGAAATTTTCCAAACCGAGACTGAGAACCATAGTTGTCTAACCCCCCTCCCCCCGCCAACCAGACGGCATCGTTTGAAACATCACGTCTGGCTTTTTCAGTCTGTGTAAGTTACCAGTCTTTCCAGAATAAGTAGGAACAATTCTGAGCCCCTGCCATGGGATGGTTATAACCTTATACCAGTCCTTCTCTCAGCCCTGGCATGAGATAAGTGGGCACAGACAGCCTGGAAATGTACATTTGGTAAATAAGCCTCACTTACCCCCAGTGTGGACCGGTGTCGCCGTGTGCTGCTGGCTACACAAAGGAATCTCCCCTGTGACTGAGTCAGTGCTACTCAATGTTGTGTCATGAACCCTCCGTAGATGTGATGCCAATCCTGAATCTCTGTGTAAAGAAAATGTTTTTACAGTTAGTTCACTATGATATTCGCTGGGCTGAATATCCAGCTGAGTTAGGTAGTATGGTAAGTTCTGAGTCACGTACTCTTGCTGCTACTACAGCAGCTGTCACACTGAAAGAGCTAAATGCAGGGAGATTTTGTGTTTATTCTGCCTCTTGCTCTCCCTCCTGTGCTTCTCACGGTTATAGCATAATAGGAAACCCATTGGTAAGGGAGCTTGGGAAAATCCTTTGCAGACTTCCAGTCTCAGGGACAATACAGAGCTGAGCCTAGGAGGGCAGGTGTGAGACTCAGAGACAGCAGATAGTTCTGTGGATAAATATGGCATACTTCCTGGGACCTGAGCTGATGTAAAAAAGGATCTGAAAAAGCTAGAGTGATGGTGAAAGGAAGACCTAGGAACTGCAAGCTTCAGCAGTGTTGTGAGGGGTCACAGATGTATTCGGTGTGCCCTGCTCAGGCCTTCTCACTTGCCAGTTCTCACTTGCCAGTCCTTATGCATTGGAAACTCCTCCCGCTCTGGCAAGCTGTGCTGCGTCCCTGTCCCTCTAGTCTCTGTGCACAGGTATCTTCCTCAAAGAAGCATTCCTGGGCCACCATCTAAACTAGCTCTTGCCCCATTGTCTTCTCTTGTAGCAGTGTTCTTTTCATTCTTAGCACACAGCACAATTTGTTACTGTATATCGTGCGTGTGTGTGTGTGTGTGTGTGTGTGTGTGTGTTTAATGGCTTCTCCCCCACCAGACTCTAAGCCCATTAAGATAAGAATCATGACTGTTTTGTTCACCACAGCAAACCCAGCCTGACATAGCCGCTGCTCAAGAAATAGTGATTGGACAAATTAAATGTAGGTTTTGATGCTTTAATTGTAGCGGCTTGAATATCACCTCAGAGCATTCGCACTTATATGGTTAGCAATAGTTAATAGTAATAAGCAAGTGATAAATGTGTGTAGAAGTATTTGCCATGACTCTTATTGTTATTAATGTTTTATCAATATGTGGACTGGATGCCAAAAATATATCTGCTGAAACTGTCCACCTACTGGTCTAGAGCTTGGGTGAGTGGTATGTTTAAAAATAGTAGTGGCAAGTTCAGTTTTCCAGGGTGGTTTATGTGTCGTCAGAGTTAAAGGCCAGGAGTCAAGTTTCCACTAACTGAGGTGTCATGGTCACTGTCACTCTATGTCTCAGGGTCCTAGGCTAGCCCATCCAAGGTGGGTACCTGGACCTGGCTGTGTGGAGGTAGTTTACTGGCTGGTACCCTGGTGACCCTGATGCCTTGATATGAGTGCCTGCAGAAAAAGCCCAGGACGCATGGGATCCTTAGATCAGAGAGAGAGGGAGAGGGAGGGAAGGAGGGAGGGAGGAAGAAAGAGAGAGAGAGAGAGTGAGAGCCAGCTGAGGGGTTGATTTATGCAGGGCAGGTGCGTGGCTCTGGAGGTGAACCAGGTGAGCCGACCTGAAATGCAGCAGGAACGATGTCTGGAACAAACAGAAGGGAATCGTCCTGGCACCGCTGCCCATTGGAGCTTTTATGGTGGCCCTTTAACATGGATGAAGTGACTCCAAAGTTGAGGCCAACAGCAAATATTTGTCAAGTTCTTTACGGTTTTTATTTAAAATAGAAATAAGCTCAAAATAATGGACGTCAGTGTGTGCTCTGCCTATGGCTCCCCACCCATGAGCTTCGCTCAGGGAGAAATGTGCACTTCCTATGGTTTCCTGCCCCACCCGCTTTTTTGTTTTGCTTCATTTTGTTTTTAATAGTGGTCCACTATAACCGGAAGTACAGAGACTACCTTCTCAGCCCCCACCTGGTAGGCGGAAGACGGCCGTTGCAACCCTGGGAGACCTTTTTGGATCAAGGAGTCTGTGTAGGCTTTGACTAGCCCTTCCTTCCCCCTCCTCTCCCAATGAGTGGGGCTCTCTGAAGGGAGCCCTTAGGAAGGACCCCCCCATCACTTCTCTTTGCAGCCTGTCTTTAGACCAAGACAATCTTGATAGGTTGTTTTCAGAAGAGTATTCATTATGAAATGCAGGTAACATCTCTTACTTGGGACAGCCTTTCCCCAAAAAAACTTAGGCAGAACTTGGTCTGAACCCTAATTCCTGGTACTATGAATTCAACATGGCCCCTCACCGCTTCTCTGACCCTTCTTTTGTTCTCTGTCCCCCTCACCCCTGCTTTCCCCAACCCCCTCTTTTGCTTTTCTGTCCCTGCTCCTGAATTGTGCACCCTCCTTATTTATTTCTACTCAGAATCCAATCTGGACTCCTAGCCTTATCCTTTTTCTATTTCTACAAGAAATTCCATGGAAATCAGCATTTTCCTGGGTCTGTAGTTTCATTAATGATTTCATGAGAGGTGGGAGCAGTGGAGGGACCATATCAGCCATGACTGAGCTCTGCCATATCCGCCTGTATTGCTTTATGTCAGGGGTGCCCAAACTGTGGCCCGTGGGCCAACTGCGGCCCGAGATCCATTGTTAATTGGCCCGCAGCAAATTCCAAAAATATATTTAGTTTACTTAAATAAACCAGGTGAGGCAATACGTACTTCACCTCGAGTGAGTGGCCCGGCTGTTTGTGTATTTTACCGCATATGGCCCTTGGTGAAAACCGTTGAACAAAGTTTGGACACCCCTGCTTTATGTTCTACCAGCAATCTCTTTCCTCCAGCTGCACACGGGACCTGTCTTCATGACTTTGAGGCCCCGAGTCTTCTGCCCACACTTATACCGAACCTATCAACGTGCACCCACACGCCACATTAAATCTAAGTTTTGCTGCAGGAAATGAAAAGCATTTCTATAGTTTGGCCTTTGAAATTGACTATAAGTAACTCATTCAGTTTTGATTGGCTCAGATTTCTAAGGAGTTATATAGTTGTGTGTTCTTATAAAGTGAGAAAATTTAACCTACCAATTGTGTTCCTATAGAATAACATTGTTGAATATTAGATTTAACAATTAAGAAGGAAACATCATGTACTTGTAGACATGTACTTAAACATTTGGTGTTTTTTTTGTTGTTGTTTTTCTTTTTGTATTCTGGAAACAACTATCTATCATAAGCCTTCAAAGATTTATGTGCAGCCCATAAAGAGATTTGACCATAGGCATGGTAGCTGTGCTTTCCAGTAGATGAGACAGCTTCGGCAGGAGGCCTGTCCGCAGGCAAGACCTTGTAGGAAGGGTCAGTCCCATCATGGCTGCATTCCTAGCCAGGAGCGACCCCATCAGGCCTACAATTTACTCCTTGTGCCTTCTGGGATTATGATACACACAATTTTCTTTGTCTCATTACATATATTTTTGCAGAGCCCGGCTGAGTTCTAAAATAGCCATCTGGTGCATTCCGTATACAGGGGTTTCATCAGGAACCTCAAGCAACCTTTAGAGAATGCTTCACTGGGGAATGGATTTGGTTTGAAGTGTGGAAAGGAAGATGCAGGCATTCTGGCAGGGGCACGAGCCTGGGCAGAGGTGTGGAGGCAGGGGCTGGGCTTGGCCAGGTCTGAAAGACCGTAGAAGCCACGATGCACATGTGGGACCTTACCTCATAGGCCATGGGGAAGATATTCAAGACTGGCTCAAATGACAGACTCAGAGTAACAGAAGGTGAATAGACATTGATTCTTCTTCCCTTCTCTGCTCCTTCCTTTCAGGCATTTGTAACATCACTATTTTTATTAACAGCTAGATAAACCCAGGTGTCCGATGAGCCCCAGAGCTTGATGTAAGCAGAACTGATGGAACAAACATCCAAACATTATTTGGAGTTTTGAGTGACCACTGGTGTTCCATGTACTTTATGTCTGGATTATTCAGTGTTTTCCCCATCCTTTAATGGTAGGTCTCTTCAGCCAAATGATAAGGTTTGAACAGGGTGGAAATTACAGGGTAACACTAGACTTCTTTTCAAAATTTGCTCCAGATTTCAAAGTTCATTTTGAAGGGACTGTTGGCTATTGCCTGAGAGAAAGAGCTGCAGATCCTCAAAGAGCCTTTGCCAGGTTTTGTCATGAATCTCTTCCTTTCATCCTTTCCCTTGCCTCTCCAGCGTTTCCCAGAACAGGAAATAGCTGTGTGTCTCATAACAGACATGATTGGGAGGTTCTAACCAGCAGGTTAACACGTCATACCTGTCAGCATGGCAACTAGTTTAATAGTCTAGGGTATGCTGACCTGGGCTGTGCCATGAAAACTGTCATTGCCTTCACTTGTTTGCTGGCTTGGGTGAGGTTTATTCAGCCAGCCTTCATGAGAGAAATGAAAAAGTAGTAGCCAGGGCGGGAGAGGTAGGTTGGGCCAATGAGGACTAGGGAAACTCCACTTGAATCATTTTTTCTAAATCCTCAGGAGTTTCTGGTAGGCTGTGGAATAATGACGTGTACATTTATTTTATCATTAGTCAGAAAGCACCTGTACTTAAAGGTCCTCCTTATGTTTACTAGGATATGGTTGGAGGCAATGCAAATTCAGAATTACTTTATCTCCTTCCCACACAATCTGTGGTGGCTAATGAAATACACTCTAAACCTAGACTATTATTAAAAAATGACACAATTGGTGCTTCATGTCTATGGCTGCTCTCAGGTCAGGTGCCCCAGGTGAAATCTTAGACTACCTGGGCAGCTTCCCAAATGAATGCCAAGGTGCTCTCTTCCCTTACTCCTGTGAGCAAGGTGAGGTGGAGTGCAGAACTGAGGAGGATGCATGATCTCTGATGACCTTGAGGGAACATCTTGATGGGGTCCTGTGGGGACAGAACCCCAAAAAGCAGTTTCCAGGCTCTTGGCCTCACATAGACAGGTGCTGGCTCAGGTAGTAAATGGCCATCAACTGTGATTGCATGGCCATCAGCTGTGGCTAGTTGGCTGTCAGCTGTAACCAGTGAGCCATTGGCCCCTAATATAACTGCTGTGGCTACGCTAGCAGAGAGAGAAAAAAATGGGGGCTAGCAAGAAGATGGTGGCTGAGCTAGCAAGAGCGGATTGCAGAGAGGCGGATGCCGCCAGTGAGAATATAGTGGTATGACTCCCCCATCTATGGCTCCGTGGGTGTTCTTTTTGTCCTCACCATGTCCTGCGTTCTTATGTGGGGAGCGGGAGCAGAGACCCCGCAGGCCTCCCTGCACGACAGTTCCATCATCTACTTCCCCTGTTTGTGGCTAGCCCTCTGGGTGAAGGGACTGGAATTCCACCGCACTCTGCCCCCACTTTCCAGTTTCAGGTCCCCTGTGTCACCCCCCAGAAACCACGAGTCGCTCCTTGATTTGGACCAGTTTAGGGACCTAGCTCTCTGGGCAGCAGACCCATCTCTGCTTGTGATGCCAGCTTGGAAAGCTTCTCTTACTGGACATCTTGAAGGCCAAGGCCCTGCCTCCTTCCTGTCTGGGCCCTCCTGTGAGCTGTGCTTCTTGTCCCAGCACGACCCCACCCACCCCCCTTTTCTCTCCCAGAGGCCTACGCAGGTTGTGTTTAGAGTTCACAAGATTGCTCTGCAAGATGAGAAAAACGTGTGCTTGATTCAGGACAGCAAGCCCAGCCGGGTGGATTGCATTCCCTGCAGAAATGAGGATCCTAGCGTAGTGGATTTTCAAAGCTGAAATAAATCAGGGCTCCTTGGCCGTACTGCCCTGGTCTGTCAGGTTTTGTCTTTTTCTAGAAGCCATGCTGGGTTAGGGCAAATTAGACGAGACCAATTTAGGACCAGCTCATTGTATAATCACTTTATAGTCTGGGAACAGCCATCTTGTGATTAGAATATAAATATTTGCAAAGGTTTGTGTCTTGATCAGTTATGTAAAGGTCTGCATTTGAGATGTGCTAAAGTGGTCAGGATTTTTGTTTTTTTCTTTTAATATGACAGTCTTACTTGTCTTTGTGGAACTGTTTTTTCATCTTTAACTATATTTAGCCTTTGAACTTTTTTAATGAACTAAAGTTGGTGGAAGAAATGTTTGTGGTTATATACTTATCAGTGTTTTTATAGGTTCCTCTACTTCCTTATTCTAAAAGAAGTTTGAGTCATCTGGCACTTACATAAAAATCAAACACTGTCTAAATTTGGGGAGCTGCTTTTATTTATTTATTTATTTTAATAAAATGCAGTTTAAGGAGAGAGTAGGAGATAGCAAACACCTATTTTGGTCTCTTGCTGGGCGATTGCTGTTTTCCTACCGTGTTTCCCTGAAAATAAGACCGGGTCTTACATTAATTTTTGCTCCAAAAGGCGCATTAAAGCTTATGTTCAGGGGATGTCATCCTGAAAAATCATGCTAGGGCTTATTTTCCAGTTAGGTCTTATTTTTGGGGAAACATGGTAGGAATGATGAGACTGTTTCTGTTTTCCCCCTTCTTTCTCAGAACAAATAGAGGAAATCTCTAATGGAGGCTTTCTCAACAAGGCATATTGATGAATGTAGAATCTTAAATGAAAAAGAAGTCAGTAGATGTGGCTTCCTGGACTCTGTGCTTGGACCAGAAATAAAGCGACTCCTCGCCACAGGGGTTTGGCTCAGCCCAGCGCCAGCCCAGGCATTTGTTTTCCACACTTTGCTTGAGCAGCACACTTCTTTGGGCAAAATTCCGCAGGCCTTTGGAGGCTTGTAAGGGCTTTTTTTCCCCTCTTGTAGCTTTTATTGTTTTTAAGAAGAGTAGTGTCACCCTCACTTGTCATTAAAGAATAGTACGGGAAAAGTAAGTAAAACTACCCAAAAAATAAAACAGGAAAAACAAAAACCACTCCCCTAAATGAATAAAAACATTGACACCCATCATGCTTTTGTGGGGTAACTGTTTCCATGCAAGTTGGTTTAGAAACTATGAGAAGATTTTACTCTTTGATTTTTCTTTTTTATATTGTCTTCTATTTTTAACATTTTTGGCAAGTCTACCCATTGTGGTTACATAAGAAAATCAGAACGAAGACATGTGGTATTTAAAAAATACCCCTTGACTCAGGATGAGTTTTTCTGGCACTGCCCTGAGAATGCTCAAATTCCCATCATAAAATAACAGGTATAAATGTCCAGTTGGCACAGGCTTTTTGGCCATCTGCTCCGTGTGGTCCCTGAAGAAGCCTCCTCAACTGGAGTCCTGTCCCTTCAGTCTCCTTTGCCTCCTGGCTGGGGGGAGGTGGCAGCACATCAGACCTGCTGAGGGAAAGTCCGTGCAGTTCCTAGAGCCTGGGTGTGGTCAAAGCCAGTCTCATGGATTGATTAGCATTGCTCGGTGCTGAGTACCTACAGTGCGCCAGACCCACTGCTGACCTCTTTTTACCTGCTGCCAATATTTAAATTAATTAATTTTCCAATGACAGTTGATGTGCCATATTATCTTAGTTTCAGGGGTTCAACATAGTGATTAGACATTTCTATAACTTACGAAGTGAGTACCCTGGTAAGTCTAATACCCATCTGACACCATACATAGTTATTACAATATTACTGACTATAACAAAAGCTAATGTTTATTACAGACTTACCTTGTGCCTGGTGCTGTGTCAAATGCTTTATTTGGATAATGTCATTTAATTCTCACAACGAGAGAGATCATTTTATTATCTCCACTTTAGAGAAGAGGAAACTAAAGTCTAGCAGTGTTGCAGAATAAGCTCAAGAGACTGCAGCTCTGAAAATGATAGAGCTGGGAGTCAAACCCAGGTAGCCCGATTTCAGACTCTCTTACCTCACCACCAGTCTGAACAATACAGGGGCCAACAGACACAGAAGGCAGCAGTGGTTTGTAGAACTGGGCTGCCTGCCTGTGGTGCGGCTGGTAGACCAGCCCTCCTCCTCCCTAACGACTTTTCTGTCATTCTTCCTGCTGGAAATTCAGCTCTTCAGATGACCACATTTCCATCTGCCCATTCTCCTCCATAAATGACTATTGGCCATGGAGCTCTGCATATGCCAGGCCTGGTGTGTGAAGCTCCCCAGCTCAGGGAGTTCTTAAATGTTGGAATGTGTCAGTCAATCACCTACCTCCAAAGGTGAGGGGTGGGACCCTTAGGGTTAGCATGTTAAACAAGCCGCCAGGCAATCTTGGTTTTCCTGTCATTTCTGAGGCAGGTCCAGGGGGAGCTTGATGGTCAGTCAGCCAACGCATGGTTCAGAATGAGGAGGGGTTGTGTTTCTTTCTTCAGCAGCCTCTCACCTCTAGCACAGTCCCCAGAGCTCAAAAGGTGAAAAATGAAAAAGTGCAAATGGAAGACAGTGCTGGGGGAAGAGTGAAGAACTCAAGAAAAGCAAGTCAGACCCTCTTCATGTGTTTGGTAAGAAGCAAGGGTTCAACACGAGCACAGGAAAGAGCAAAACCAAAGCCAGATTAGGGCAGAGTCAGGAAAGAAGGCAAAGGGGTGGGCTGACCCCTCTCCTGAGTGGCGGTTCATGTGTGAAGCCTGCTTTGATGGACCTGCAGGGGTGGCCAGATGGGTGGGTGGGCCTTCATTATAGAAGGGCTAGAAGGTAGGGGAGAGGCGTGAGAATAGCATGATTCAGACTGTTTGGGTACAGCGGAAGGGTTACAGATTCCGAGATCTGGAACAAAGGAGAAACAAGAGTCTCTTCCTAGCAGTGAGGTCAGGAGAGGCTGCTTGGAGGTGGTGACAACTGCCCAGGATCTGAAGGCTGAAAGATGATTGCAGGCAGGTGGGCCAAGGAAAAGAAAGGGCCGAGGCAGAGATTTAGTCACTGACAGGCAATGGGCATTGGGAATCCAGGGAGCTGTCTGATTGATGGAGCCAAACCTGAAGGTCCACAGAGGAGTCTCAGTGGGTGTTGGCAAAGGGTAGACTATGAATGATGGTCTTTCTCCCTGCTTTAATCACAGAGGAGAGAATTGTTATCTGTTTTTATAAAATTGGGTCCTGCATAAGACTTCATTTGGGAAAAAAAGCTATGCGTTTTTGTGTGTGTGTGTTTTGTTTTGTTTTTAAGGCTTAAGAACCACCTATGGGATTAACAAAACTATATATGGCTTGTGTTGAAGTATTGAAAGAGATATCAGTGGTCAAGCTGGGGGCAGTTCTGAAGGGCATTTGGGTGTCAGGTTTGCTGAAGCACGTAAGAGATTCGCGGCTTCGTGGAAGAAACACTGGCGCTAAGGCTGAGGTTTTGCTACGAGCTCCCATCTGTCCTGTGGGCCTCACCTCATTTCCCGGGGCATTTGCTGTGGCTGTTTCTGGTTTTGTATTTAGTACATTAAGAGGCTGAATTGAATAATATGACTTTCAAGGGTTCTTCCTGCTATAAAATGCTATCAGCCATGCTCTCACTCTAGGCTCCCCTCACATCCAGGATCATGGCTTGTGGAGAATGAGTTTCACGGTTTTGTACAGGATGAGTGGGGGACACAGGTTAGGGGCCAAGACGCCTGCTGCCTCGTCCTGGTGTAAAGGGGTACAGAGAGAATGGGGTAGACGCAGCAGAGGCAGAAGCTGATGGATGGGTACCAAATTACAGAAGTCGAGTTTGCACTAAGTGAACTGATAGGATACATTTTCTTCTCATACTGGAGAAAAAACAATTCCCCAAACCGATTGACCTTCTTTCTCTCCCATCATTTTTCCTTTGAGGTATATTTTTAAAACATATTCTTTAAAAAAGCACGTAGGTAGAGGCCTTTGCTGCACCGTGCAAAGATGTTTCAAAGCTCTACCACGAATTTTTCAACATTCTTTTAAAGCAAGGCATGCTTCTAAAGGAGATGACTTTTCAGTGAATACTGGAAAATGAAACTGTGTGAGCTGTTTAGATTGGCCTAGGGAAGCACATGTCAGTGGCTGCTGTTGATCTTTGCATGAAGTATCTCTGTTTTCTGAGGTTTCTTTTGTCGAGTATGCCTCATCATGATTCCTGGAGCATGGCCCTCTCAGCGGGAGAAGGAACCGTTTATCTGTGCGGTATTTGATTAGCAGTAAGTTAGATACACAGTTCAACCACAAAATTTATGAGTTCCTCTTTGTGCTGAGCCCTCGGGTAGGTATTAGTGCTGCAGTGAAATCCAGGGTGCGATCCCGCCCTCACAGACTGATGGAGGGGCCAGACATGAGAGCGCAGAAATGCAGCAGGGTGAGTGGTCACGGTGTGAGTGTGACTGAGGTGCGTGTGAGATGTAAATATCACCGGAAGGGATGACTGCCAACCTCTCCTCCTTCCTCTCTTCTTCCTCTACCTCTCTCCTCACCCCCAGCCCCCTTTTTTTAACCTGAATTTTGAAGTTCGACCAGAGAGGAGTTTGAGGAAATGAGACTGGGCAAGGGAGAGGCCTTGTCTGAGTGGAAGTGTTTAGATTCCCCATGGAGGACACTGGCCCTGGCCAGTAGCCACCTGCAGAGCGTGGGACTGTCAAACCTAATGCTCAGAATGTTTAGGAACACCTCACAGATGAGGGGGCGCTCTGTTCTGAGCATTGTCACTGTGTGCCTCCCACCAGGCAGGACCTGGGTTGTCTCTCTTGTCTGAGAAAACTCTCGAGAAGACTACGCATGCCTGGTAGATAGGCAGAGCCCTTCTGCAGATTGTAAGGCAGTTATGTCTTGAACGGATGTCATAATGAAGCTCTTCTAAAAAATACCTCACTTTGCACAGGCAAGCCAGTCTGAACTGGGGGCTCTAAGAGGGCCTCCAATAAACAAATCATACCACTCTGCTCCACGTGATTTCTGAGGAAATTGATTGAAACAACAGAAACACATAAGCCTTATTACTTATAGAAGCCAAGCTGGAGGACGTGGCTCTAGGTCTGTTAGCCAAATGAGTTTGCTAAATATGAACCCTAGATTTACCCACCTTTTCCCACGTAGTGCTGGAGGGAGCAGGCTTCCTCCCTTCAAAAAGTTGGGGAAGCAGCAAATAGCACACTCCCTGAGAGCAGGCACCTCCCAGGACGTAAGGCTGAGCAAGCTAAGCATGCCCAGTTGGTTCTTCTCAAATTTACCAATTAAATGAGTTAGTCCCTGCACGTCCCCTGGACAACATTAGTCAAAGAACAGAGAAAGGCCAGTTGTGTAACTTAGGAACAGTTTTTCCTCATAAAAACCAGGAGTGAGGAAATGGAGCTCTGCTCTAAAATTTTCCAAGATTTTATACATTTTCAGGGTCAGGTACTCAGGTGTTGTGGGAAAGAAGTTAAAGAACAGACCAGGTTATGTTTGGAATCTCTATTGATCATGGAGCCAGTGAATACTATGAGCAATAATCTGATAATATGAGAAATCTGGATTAATAAATATAGCTCTTGATACTTGCCCATATTTACTTATATTATCTCACTTTACGCCCAAACACACTGTGATATGGGTGGTAGCACCCTCCTTTAACCAAAGCAGAAACTGCAGCACAAGGAGATAGGTTTAGCCCAGGAGGGTAACGATTTAATGAATTAATGGGTAGAGGCTGGACTCAAGCTCTTGTCTTTCTGATTCTAAAGGTGGGGCTCGCTACAATCCTCCAGGTGGCTCATCATTTACAATCACTGTTTGATTCTATTTTGGTTCAGACTTTTCTTTTAGTTAGTGTGGACATGTTCAGGCGTGTAGCGAGGATAGCATCATTAATTATTTGTCTTAATTTTATCTCCATGTTATCCTCTCTGTCCATCTGTTTTCACCTCAGCAAATTGAAAGGCTCCCAGGTAGATGGTTTGTCTTTTCTCTCTTGAGATTTTCTGGGAATGCAGCCTTAATCCATCAGCCAGATAACTAATCAGAAAATTATTCCTGTTATCAGAACACAGAGATCATAGCTGAGTTAAAACTTAATGCACCGTATTAAATGTAAAGTATTTTAAAATTTAAAATAAAAGACTTTCATACTTTTTTCTAAAAAAGTGTTTTAGGGGTAAATGGGAGGTTATTGGGGATGTCATTTGTCCTGGTATATCAAAATTCATGAAATAATATTGCAGTAGATTTTATTACATGCAAAAATACTGGAACTCCTTCACAATATTAAGCTTAGTGGGTTATCAATGTTTGGGAATATTGACTCATTATCAGATTACTTAGATTAATATTGTTTGCTTTTGCATGAGAATTAGAAGTCCATCCAATTGAAGCAAGAAAGAAGCATTTGATTTTTTTTCTTTCCTCCTATGCAGGACTCTATTGTCACCCCTTGCCCCTGCCCTATCTCTTGGTTATAAACACACACTTGCATCAAACTGAATTGTTTCTTATTACTCATATCTTGGTGTTATGTCAAAAGTTGCAGTTCCCTTTCTTACCTATCACCATGGCAATAACTGTATGATGGTTTTCCCTTTATGAAGTGCTTTCACAGGCAATATCTGTTTTAATTTTCACAATAACCTTGAGAAGTAAATATCATTATCTTTAAAAAAATCAAAACTGAGGTTCATAAAGGGTTTCTCATCCAAAGACAGACAGTTAGTCATTGCTAGGATCTGATTCCAGGTCATCTTCTAGACCACAAAGGTTCAAGAAATGGATGTCTTTGGGAGTGGCACATGGCTGCACACATAGGGCTAGGTCTATGCTTCTCCCGTCCCCTCTGCACTCCCTGAGATATGCTCTAGAAGTTCCCCTGTTGTTGCTTGTTTTTGTGAACTACCCAGCTGTCTAAAGAGGCAGTTTGAATTGGGGTTAAGAGTTTTGGAGTCAGCTTGGCTACTTACTGGTTCTGTGACCTGGAATAAAGTTTTAATCTTGCTGTGTCTCAAGTTTCCCTAAGTGTAAAATGGGGAAAATAATAATACCTAATTCATAGGGTTCTTGTGAAAATTAAAAACAACAACAAAATAAATGCGAGTTATTGTTACTGTTATATAATCATTAAGTCGAACAGAATTTTAAACAGTCTGAGAGGTTCTAGGTGGCTGTTTGGTCTCTTAATAATCTGACTATTAAAACTTGCATCATAATGTGATTGTGATGATGACGAGGATGATAGCAGCAGCCACACTATGCAGTGCCTGCGATGTTCTGAACATTTTACACATACCCTCTAGAATTTTCACAGCAACATTGCAGACTGCGCTCTTAGCTGCTTGGCTATATTGCCTCTAAATCTTGCCAGCAATTGGTGTCAATTTTACCCATCCCCCCAAGCTTAAAGCAGTACCCTTTTGAAAAGTAGAATGCTATTTTCTAATTTCCAGTCTTCTGGCCCATTTTGTGCTCTCTAACCCGACCCCCTTCAACGATCTCTTGCAGTGGTTCCAGATGTCATGCATAAATTCCCATAGTGCCAGGGATAAAAATTTTCCAGACCCTGAGACTCAAATTCACATAGGGTGGCTAAGATTAAATAAGTCTGTTGACAGTTGCAGGAACCAACTTCCTTGAATTTGAACATTTTTCCTTTAAAGCAAGACTTTTCCAAGAAAGAACTGGCATACCCTGTCTCAAAGGGAAAGAAGGAAATGGGAATTGACAGTGACCTTTATCCCTGTATCCAGTGGAGGTTCTGAGTAACATCACATTAGCTGGTATACACCTGTCTTTAAAAAGCAAAACTACATTTTTTACCTGCCTTAATTTTTTCTTTTTTATTGTAGCTGTTATATTAGTTCTATTTGGAGTTCCCTCCTCATCCTCCATGCTCCTACCCTCACCTGCCTTAGGTATTGTGTTCTCAAATCATATGTCTTTTTTTTAAAACCACGAAAGTATTTTCTAGCTAGTCCAAAGATCTGGAAATAATAGAGCAAACGGTCACTTATTTGGAGTTTTTTTTTTTCTTTAAAAAAATTATTAAAATAATTCATATGTCTTTCATAAATTATAAGTGGTTCAACAGCTTTTATCTTATAATAATTTTATCTTCACTGTTTTAAAAACTGCTAAGAGAGGAATCAACCATCTCCAAGGTTGAACCAAAGATTTGTCATCTTCCTCATTACTGGGAATCCAAGCCTGTCTCTAGTGACTTCAGGGAGGTCTTTATTTAAGAAAACTTTATGTTCTTTAAGAAAACATTTATTTTTTTAAGTCTGTGTTTTCTTCAGTAGAACATGAGTATGTAGTGAATTAAATAACACCAAATAAATCCCATCCTTTTCTGTCACTCTGCTTTTTCTCACCACTGAGTGTCCTCTTCTGAATGGCAATGTTTCTGAGTCTGTGAAATGGGGAATCGTTACGGGTCTCTGCTGTAAACTCCTGTGTATTGATCAATCATTCCTGTTCCCGCTGCTGCAGTGCCTAAGGTTACATGTGATGGCTTCATCTTTGGACTATTTACTCCTATTTTTAATGCTAGAATGTCCTCCTAAAAAATATGCAAATGAAAAAGTGAGAATGCAACTTGAATGAACATTGAAGAGCTAGAAAATGATGGGGAGTGAGAGTCATGTGACAAGCTTCTGTAGGCTGTACCGACTTCATTTGTGTTCAGAAATAACACGCGCATTTTAAAACTCTGCAATCATGTATGTCTTTAAAGCCTAAAATGAGGATGCAGTGTTTCTCCCGACTAATCTAAAATGCTAAACTGCAACAATATGGCGGCCCAGAGTTGAGGAGGTAGATTAGGGGGAAAAAAGAAACGCTACTTCTCAGTCAGGGTTACTCCAGTTTGGGGATTGTCTTGTGAGCAGAGATAACAGCTAATGAGTAGGCAAGAATAAAGCAGTACATAAAGGTTGATAAATCACATCTTGAAGTATATCCTTTATTGGAGTCTGAAAGGTCAGATGATGTTCGTTTCATTCACATACACACGTGCTCACACACACACACACACACACACACACACACACACACACACACACCTTTAAAATAAAAACCTAATCTACTTTTATCCAACATTTAGGATGTGAGAGGAGGGTTCCATGGACTATTCCAGCCATAAAGAGAAAAATATAGTAGGAAGATGGAAATCAGGCTAGTCATTCTTCAATTCTGAACAGCTGGAATTTTAGATAACCAGGGACAGGAACAGCGTATTTTGAGAGAGAAGATGGAGAGATGTCTAGAACTTTCAGATGGGGATGCTTCAGAGCATCCCAGCAGCTGGTAATATCTGACCTCAGTGAGTCGGCAGTGAGTTTACAGGTTGAGATAGAGTCCCCAAAGAACTCAACCCAAGAGGTCCCATTTGGTTTCACTTTGATGCAGAGGCTTCTTGTTCACCCCATTTATTCATTCATTCAGCAAGCATTCTGTGAAGTTGGCCCTGTGCCGGGAGCCGTCCTAGTTCCTGGGGCCCCAGCATTGATGGTGACAGACCTTCCTCATGTGGGGTACTTCTGGGGCATTTCTCTTATGGCCTTCCTGTAATGCATTGTTCTGACAGCTGGACCTGCCAGGAGGAGTCCTCCATCCCAAAGATGAGATATTGAACTTATTCCCCTCCAATTAATATCAGCTTTAGTCCCTCTCCTTTCTGTCCGACCCACCCTTCTGTACCACCAAGGTCTCTTTAGAGGTGGTCACAGTTGGAGAAGGTGGACATCTCAGGAGTGAATGGGACATTTGTTTTATTTCCTTCTTTTCCTTGGCAAGAACTGTTTGACTTTTTTAAGTAGGCAGAAGACATCAATAGGAAAAGAAAAATAAGAACTTTCCTTGCCAGCATTGCTTAGCTACCTTGTCAACATTCCCTTGCAGCCCAGCAGAATTCTCTCTGCATATTTTCATAGTGCACACTGCATTTTATTGCTATAATTGATCTATTAAGCAGAAACTATAGAGCACACATGGAGCCCCTGTCAATTTCATGATGTTTATTTGGATTTCCATTTTTCTCTTTCCACAGGGCCTCACTTTTTATCATCCTGAATTGAGTAAAACTGGGAAGGAATCACATCACTATTTATATTGGTACAATTAACTTTGTAGCTTGAAAAGCAAAAGCCAATAAAGTAACCTCAAAACTAGACAGCAAATCGTGGACTTTTCAAAGTCAGGGACCAAGTTTTCAGTAGCTCTGCACCCTTGGTGCCTAGCCCCATGTCAGACACGTAAAAGGCCTCTAGTAAATGCTTATTGGCTAAATGAGCAATTGGTTTCAAATTATTTATTGAGGACCAGCATTGAGGTAGGTGCTATTCATAACATAGAATTTGCCTATAGTTTCTACCCAGGGGATAGAACTTATGACTTGTTCTTTTTGTTCTGGAGACTGGATGAGGACAGAGCATAATGACTGTTGTTGCTAATGTTACATTTTACGTAACCAAAGAAGTTTTTTCTGCCTGTGGCCTCAGCAGCAGTGAAAGCAGCCACATCATCTGGCATTTATGAAAAGGTATTCTCTGGGAACCTCCTAAGTTCTGCGTGCTGTGCTATCCAAATCAATCCAGATCAAAGGACCCGGTCATTGTCACCATCTGTCAAGGCCATTGTATTCAAAACAGTGAGTCTGTCATCATTCTCTTTCTCAAACACATGCACACTCAACTGAAGAATATGTGTATGATGCCAACTATCTGACAAAAGAACAAATGCAAATTTATTTAATCATCCCTTTACCCAGCCAGTCAGGCAGCCCTCCAAGCCAGTGATCCTGAAAGCACATATTTCTCCCGAGATTTTGTTAAAATGCAGACTTAGATTTACTAGGTCTGGGAGGAGGCCTAAGAGTCTGCATTTCTAATAAGATTTCTTAGTTAGATCAGGCTTTGATACTTAAAGTGTCATCCAGGGACTGGTGGATTTGGCACCACCAGGGAGCTTGTTAGAAATGCAGACTCTTAGGTGCCACCCCAAACCTACTGGATCAGAACCTGGATTTTATCAAGATCCTACATTGTGAAGTGCACCATAGGGAATGTACTCAATAGTAATGTGTCAGATGGGTACTAAACTTAAAGGGATGATCACTTCATAAGTTATGTAAATGTCTGATCACTATGTTGTACACCTGAAACTAATACAATATTATATGTCAACTGTAATTGAAAAATAAAAAATAAAACACCAAGATCCCCATACTAACATCTGAGATGCACTGTTCTAACTGTTTAAGAAGCCTACAGTATAAATTATGGGCATGGATCCCAATGGGGCTCTGGATTGGAAAGTAAGGCCAGGTAGATTTCCTGTTCCCTTTTTCATCAAAACTCTTTAGGGTACCTGCCCCAGTACAGCATCTGACACACAGATAAAGACACAAACAGATGCCTCTGTTTAGTCATTCAGGAGTATGATGAATTTGTTATTATCCATCCTGGATTGCCATTGGCCCACCAACCATCCCATCCCCTTTCCAGGGAACTTTATTCTAGACAAAGAATTTGACACGCTTATGTCTGAGCATGTCAGAAGGAGAAAACGTGGCACAAGCACTAGGAGATCACAGTTTCTATTTCCTTATCTGTAAAATGGAGATACTAATACGTACCACCTGTTCTAGCTTCCTATCTAGTCTTGTGAGGAGCTTGGAAATCTACATGTGAAGGAGATTTGAAAACATAAAGATGTTCATGAGATTTTAAAACAGCTTTAGTGAGAAGGAAAAAAAAATCACAGAGATTTCAGGGCCAGAGAGGTCTGGCTTTAAAATTTGGCCTTCCCATGTACTAATTTTGTGATTTCTGCCAAATTATTTCATCTAGGTGAGCCTCAACTTCTTCTTATGTAAAATGGTCATGAAAACATCCACCTGGCAAGGTTGTAGGTGGGATTAAAATGTTACTAATATGTGTAAAGAATCAGGTACATAGCAGAGTTTAATAAATGGTAGTCAAGAGCAGTGCATTATAGGACTTGGTTGAGAAATAATCTTCCAAAGATGACTTTCCCCTCAGGTAAATGCTGTTGTATTGGCGCAAAAAGAGAATGGCTTGGAAGCTGGTTAGATGACTTGGAAAGCTGGTTTTAGATGAAACCCCATCCAGCTCAAGAGACTGATATCTTGAAGTTGATTATCTAAGTATATCCAGAAGAAACATCCCCAAACCTCAATGAAGGTTTTACTATTTATTTAAATATTTGTGAGTACCGGCCACTGCGGGGCTTTGCGGTGAGGGCTTGCTCTGATTGTTTTGTCTCATTCAAGTGCCTGAGCATACAAAAAGAGACCCATGTGGAAAAGCAGGTCTTGTGACACTCTCTGCCTGAGACTGAAATCACACTATACTCCTGGGTGGTTCAGGATATCACCAGGAAGAATATCACCAAACAATCACTGTTACTCTAGAAAAAGAAAGGGCAATTTTTTGTTTGTCTCTTTTTGTATGTCTCATTTGAATGCCGGAAGGACTTGCTGAGAGCCTGGCTCTGGTGTAGAGGGAGGTTTCCACATTAGTATCCATGCAAGCAGACACTCCAGGCCAAGGGCAAACAGCACAATTAGTGATATCAAGGGTCATCTACGGCAAGGAGAGGATTGCTCTGAGGACACTAGGAATTGATGGTACCCCATTATCAGAATAACAGAACAATGAGTCTTATTTGCTGGAGACCTGAGGGGGCGGCTGTTGGATTATTGCTGCTTTACTGTCAGTAATTAAGCATTTGTGATACAGAGAGACTATTGTCTCTTTTAAAAGAAAAAGATAAAAATGAAAACAAGTACTCACCATCCTCTCTCTATCTTCCCAACCTCTAACTAATATTTTTATTTTTGAAATGCCCTTTTAAGGCTCTTAGTTTTCTTAAGCCTCTTTTCAGGCAGGCTAAGCCTTTGGGAAGATACAGTTTTGAAGGAGAGATAGCCCCTTTTATTTTTCTTTTCTAGAGTTATAGCGGTTATGTGGTGGTATCCTTCCTGGTGATACCAAAGTAACCAGGAGTGTGATTCCAGTCGTAGGCAGAGAGTGTCACGTGACGTGCTTATCCACATGGGTCTCTGTGTCGGGGGTGTGTATGCTCAATGCCATATGAGGAGGACAAACAAAACAAAACAAAAACACACCTCCTCATCATGGGGAATTTCAGTGAAAACCTAATAAGAGGGTAAGACTAAGAGGGAGGAAATGAGCACACAGAGGCTGTAGGGAGTAGCCAGAGAAGGCAGTTAGCGGAATGGCCAGCAGTTCTGAGCAAAGAGTAGAGTCTGTGAGAGGGAATTGGAGTCTCCAGTGTGGGTTTTTGTTTGTTTGTTTTCTTCTTTGGTTTTGTTTTATTTGGCCTGAATAACTAAAGTTTGAAACATCATCAAGCCATGTTTGAGTGTGGAATGACAGCAGAAGCCCTTCTAGGTAGGGAAAGATTTAGCTTGTTGAACTCCAAGTCCAGCTCCCATAATGGGTCCTTCTGAATCTGGCCGCAGCTCTTGGCTCACTTTGCTAGGGATTGACCCAGGAGTGCATCAGTTTATCTCCTCTCGTTTCTAGGACACAGGACACAGTCTTTACCTCCAGCCAATCTATACTTGTGATCTTTGGGGAGTTTGTAGATGGAACCACTGGGTAAAAGGGCGTCATCATCCAGCAGGAAAGACAGCTTGAAGGGCATCACGTTTTGGAGTATAAGGCCACGTGCAAAGAGCTGGGTTTTTTGACAAGACAAGAAACTGGGTTTCAATACTAACCATACACCCTGCTAGCTATGGGACCTTGTTAGCCAAGTAATTTTATCTTTTGGAGACTCAGGGATAATGATACCTGCTACAAATCTACTATACCAACTATAATTCTATAAACCTAACCAGAATTGTATAAGGGTCAAATGAGATAGTGGAGAAGAGAGCATTGAAGACATCAGAGCTGTACTGTCCAATATGATAGCTACTAGCCACAAGTAGCTATTTGAATGTAAATCACTTAAAATTAAATAGAAGGAAAAATTCAGTTCCTCATTCACAATAGCCATATTTCAAGTGCTTAAGAGCCACATGTGGCTTGTGGGTACCATATTGGACAGCAAAGCTATGGGAAATTTGCATTATCGCAGAAAGTCTTATCAGATGCTCTGCCTGGAACTGCTGTGTAGGGTTTGGTATTAAGGATGTGAAGGATGAACCACTGCAGGGATGAGAGATGCGGTCCTAGTTAAGGATTCTTGGGGAAAAACAGAACCCATGCAAATTAGCTGAAGTAAAACAAGGAATTAATTTGATTAATTCAGGAAAAACATGTGGTCCAAGAGCTGGAATCACAGCTAGGCTTTAAAAGGAATTTGAACCCGTTTCTAGAAGTAAGGACGCCACTCTCTCCTTCTCACTGTCTCTCTCTTTATCTTTCTTCTTCTCCCTGTGGCCACTGGTGCTCTTACCTCTGTATGTTCGTGACCTCTCCCATCTCCTCTTCCTGCTGCTTCTCTCTTCCTCCTTCTCTCCTCCCCTTACCCCCCATCCCCCTGCAGACCAGCTTTCTCAACTTCACTGTATATGGTCCAAATAGGGCTCAATGAGACCCAGTTCTCGTATCTTCTCAGGGATAATTCCTAACAAAGGCTAGGTCCTGATTCCAAATTCCCAGGATTCTTGTTAGCTAGCTAGGTGTGATCATCAGCCTTGCTCCCATCAGCTTTATCCAGTAGGATGGGGGCACTAGCCCCATTCTTACTCAATAGGGGCAATGGTGGGGGGAGGGGGGCAGATGCTCACAGGAGGAGCGCATGTGGGATGAGGATGGGTCATTGACTACTATACTCATCCTTCACACCTTGGAGAGGTCCACGGAGCCTGTGGTCACGCATGGAAGAGTCACCAGAGGTTTGACCAAGGCCATGAAGAAAAGGAGTGGGATACCTTTTCTTACTTGGTCATTTGTGTGGTTTGAATTGCCCGTATAGATTCCCAGGGGTTTGGCTTGACCGCTGCATCCACATACCTGGATGGAAGTAGGCACAGCCAAAGGCAGGTGGAAATCGGTCTAAACCTTTGTCATTTCTTAAATACAAACTGGGTACTTATGAGACCCTTTTCTCTCCTGCCTTCAGGAAGAAACATGAGGTTCCCCCGGAAATCACTCAAGAGGAAGATGGAAGGGGCTGTTTAAAATAGATTTAAAGCGACCGGCCGCAAGACTGGGGCCAGAGGGCTGGCAGTGGAAAACCCTGCTGGGTTGTGATCTCTCACTGAAAAGTTCCAGGTGCCTTTTTGCTTCCTGCAAAACAAAGGAAGAAAAGAAGACCATGTCCATAGCCTTGAAACAGGTGTTCAACAAAGACAAGACCTTTCGGCCCAAGAGGAAATTTGAACCTGGCACACAGAGGTTTGAGCTCCACAAACGAGCTCAGGCGTCCCTCAACTCGGGCGTGGACCTGAAGGCGGCCGTGCAGCTGCCCAGCGGGGAGGACCAGAATGACTGGGTGGCCGTGCACGTGGTGGACTTCTTCAATCGGATCAACCTCATCTACGGCACCATCTGCGAGTTCTGCACCGAGCGGACCTGCCCGGTGATGTCAGGGGGCCCCAAGTATGAGTATCGGTGGCAGGACGACCTCAAGTACAAGAAGCCGACTGCACTGCCAGCTCCGCAGTACATGAACCTTCTTATGGATTGGATCGAGGTTCAGATCAACAATGAGGACATATTTCCAACCTGCGTGGGTAAGTCCATGAGCAGTTTCCTGGTTACTTTGTCCCCTCCCACCCATGCTCAGAGAGTTTGCAGAGGCTTCTTTCGGGACTGCCTTGGAATGCTGAATGGCACCCATTATCAATGTTTCCCCAATTCCATCATCATTCACAAACCTGCAGTTTCTTTTTCCATATGTAGGAACTCATTGAAATTTTGAAACCTATTGTTTGTTGACCGTTTACAATAATTTCATGGACCTCAGCCATGAAATGACACATCCCACATGCTGGGAACGTTGACTTGGTGAAATGTTAGATTTGATCTTGCTGACATTCTTAGGACTAGACTCCAAAGCCACCCAGGTGTTCTGGTAAGGTTCTTATTATTTGCCTAATTAACTAGTTAAACACGCATTCACTCTGGCACGGTTATTGGTATTTATCTCTCAGGTTAAGAAATCCCAATGTGAGACTCCATGGATTTGTTTGGGGTTGGCATTCTGGGAAAATAGAGAGCCTGCCCTTCTTCTGTTCTTCCCTCTCCTGATCGTAGGTTCTTAATTCCAGGCTGTACTGTTAACTTGCGCACTTGTGTAGCTCTGAGACCCACCAGGACACTTGAAATGCAAATGCTTTTGTTTTCCTTAATTTCTAAGTCATAAAACTATTCAAGGGGAAGGAGCAAACCTTTTCTATCTCTTGTATTTCTTTATGCTGGTGATCATTGGACGGTCCATGCACTGACAGGCTGGATTTAAAATTCAGTTTTCTTGGGCTCTAGGTGCAATGGGAAAGCAATCTCCTTACGTCTCCTGTTGTATCTCCAGCCCTGGAACCCTGGTAGGCACTCAGGAAATATTTGTGGAATGACTGAAAAAATACTTGTGCCATTGGAAAGTATTATTAAAAAGCTCTGAGATGGTCAGGGTCTAAAAAAAGTATTTGAAACACATTGTGGAAATCACCTCTAGTTGGGATGTGTGTGTCCCCAAGTGGCATATGGAAAGTTGAGGTGGGGGCGTATGGAAGTAATTAAGTTAATACCAGAAAAAAAGAGTGTGTAAATTGATTAGGGCAGTATGTACATCTTGAACTATTCAGCACACAAACCAATTTGCTCAGAGTTCTGGTGCTGCCTTGACTTGTTCAGTTCCCTCATGCTCTTTCTTTCTGCTGTCCCTTGCTGAGGAAGAAGGTGGGGTTAATGCTTGACTCACCGGCGTAGGAGGAAGAAGACAGGTTTCAACTCACCCCTTACCGCTGACCCCAGCCACATCATAGACACCTCCATGGGGTGGGAATTTCTTAGGTTCATGTTTTTTTGCGCCTTCTTTGACTGTCAGAGGATTCTTTTGTCATTGGGAGGAATTTTTCTTTTCCAAAAGCATTACCAGCAACTGCCAATGCTTTGTGCAGAACATATGATACCCTGTTTCCCCGAAAATAAGACCTAGCTGGACCGTCAGCTCTAATGTGTCTTTTGGAGCAAAAATTAATAGAAGACCCGGTATTATATAATGTTATATCATATATCGTATCATATCATATTATATTAATTAGACCGGATCTTATAGTAAAATAAGACCTGGTATTATATTATATTATATTATATTATATTATATTATATTATATTATATTATATTATATTATATGGCGTTGCATTACATTACATTACATTATAAAGACCTGGTCTTATATTATAGTAAAATAAGGTCTTATGTTAATTTTTGCTCCAAAAGACGCATTAGAGGTGATGGTCTGGCTAGGTCTTATTTACGGGGAAACACGGTAGCAATAAAAATAAATAAATGTGGGCAGGGAGACAATTCTTTGTCCTTCCCCTCTGTTTTGGTGCTTCTTGATGCTTTGAGCTTTGGATGTTTCTGCTCTCTCTGGCAACCGTGGTTACCATGTAGAGTTTGTGACCAGAAATAACATCACAGAGCCATGGTGTGTTATTTGGGAATGAGGAAGCTTCTAGTGGTCACCTTGGAAAACAGGACATCATAAGTGGTTTTAGACTTTGCTTGGAGGAAATCAGTAGATGCCGCCATGTCCCCCAAAGTAATTGACTTTGCTGTCATTTTCTAGACATTTCTTTCGTCATTCAATGGATTTGAGGAACATAGTCATCTAATCAGATACCTCTGTTTCAGCTCTTCCCAATCTATGTTCTGTAATACACCAGTGTTCTCAGATTTTAATACATGTACCACTATGTTTTTTCCCCCATGGAAAAATAAGTTTGGGAAATGCTGAGTAAAATTGATTTCTTTACTGTATTTTAATATGCTAATGTTAATTATAAATCTCTAAAAAAGGAATGATATTTAGTATGTGATGTTTCCTAATTTGAACCTGCTAGCTTTCTTTTTTTAATGGACCACCATTAGAATCTTTGGGGAAATGTGAATCTATATATGTTAGAGTTGTCAAACTTTTGTTTGTATCACAATTACTTTGGCCATCTGTTTAAAATGCAAATTGTTTGGTCCTCCCCCTCAACAACTAAATCAGAATCTCTTGGGTAAGACACAGAATTTCACTTTTAGCAAGCACCCACCACTCACTCCTTTGTCTATTGTAACCGCTCAGAATGCTTTTCATTCCCCAGAAACAGGCTCTTTATTACCTCTCTGGTTTTATTCATGGTGTTCTTTCCTTCTGGAATCACCATTTTCTCTATTTAGTGAATTCTCATGCATTCTTTATATCATGTTCTCTTTCACTCATTAGAATATAAGCCCTTTAAAATTATGGGATATGCCTTATTCATTTGAATATCCCAGCACTAAGCCCAGTCTTTATGCCTTATAAGTTGTTGGTTGGATGGATGGATGGATGCAAGGAAGGATAAATAGATGGATGAATGGAAAAATGATCTTTATAAAGTCCCGACATGGTGTGTATGGTGCTGGTGATCAAAGTGAAGTTAAAATATCTCTGAATCCCTTTATCACCATCCTGAGTATTTTCTGTACCTGCCACCACAGAATTTAATTTTCTGTGTTTAACTTTTCCAAGGTGAAATGTTAGGGGTCAGTAAAAATCACCACCACCCACCACCACCCTGAGGGTCTCCATCAGCATCCTGCTCACCTGTTATTTGCCTTTGGACAACACGGTTGCTATCTTTTGAAATAACTTATCATCAGGAGCCACTTTCTTTGTTAGAATTCATTTCTCCTCTGCCTCCCGCTAAATCCAGCCTACTTTGGTTCTTTTTGATCTTTGTGCTGCCAAGAGTCATTATCGTGAAAATGATCAAGATAAAGTAAAGGAAGACTTCTCAGTAAACAGCAGACCCTGGATCCATGAGAAACGGGGACTTCTGCTTAGCATTATGGCTTTGAATCATAGGCGCATTTCTGTGTTCTTGCCTGGGAATTGGGAGGGGTTCAAATTGCACCTCCTCCCCACTGTGATCCAAGGAAATAGAACCGGAAAATACTGACAGATGTGAAGGCTTCACCCTCAGTTAGGTATTAAAGGATATAAACAGCTGTTGATCTCTACCATTGAAACATGGAGGACAGAAAAGCTTTCATCTGTTCCTAGATTCTAGTTTAACTAGTATACGCCTGCTATTTCAGACGTGGAGCTTTCTCAGTTGGGAGAATACCAAACAGATGTGGCTCCCTTGTGAACTAGAGTCTCCTGCACTTTCCCTTGATCCTCTCCAGTTTCCTTTGTTAAAAAGCCAACAGATGTCCCTGTGAATGCTCCTAAGACAGCAGTAACTTCAGAAGCAAGGGCCCCTCCTCTTCAATTCTATCTCTACATATCCACTTTAAGAGATAACTGCAGAAAAGTAGGAAGCCTAGGAAGTCACAGCCGTTTTTTCTATCGCCTGTCTAATTACAATAATTTTTATGTTCTAGCCCTCAGCTTCCCTGTTTTTCTGTTATATAATAGGATTTAATATCTTAGATCTGACACTCAAGAAAAAAAAATGAGTAGAAAACTTAGAGCTCCTCCAACTCGTGTTTTTAAAAAGTCTTTGAACGAGAAGAATAAGAACATTAAAAAAAATAATTACATGATCTCACCTACCTCTATGGATTTAGGATAAAAGGGTGTCGGGGAAGGAAAGAGCAGGGAAAGGAAAGGAGAGAAGCGAGGGAGGGAACTCAAGATTTATTGAGCCTGCTAAGTGCCAAGCACTATTAATCTTTCTTAAGTCTTACAATAACTCAATGAATTAAATATTCCATTTTACCAGTGAGGAGGCTGGCATTTAAACAAGCTAAGGGGCTTTCCCAAGGTTATACAGCTAGTGAGTCATTTGTAAGTCAGGGAGTTAGCTCAAGAGTGTCCAGCCAAAAATCTATGCCTTTGTCACCACTACCATTCATAGCATGTATCATTATTTTGCAAATTTTCCTTCACCTGGCTAAAGACTTCTCAAATAACGGCTTTAGGAGGTTGTCTAGGATAGAGAATATTTCAGAAAACCTGGTTTTTGCTATAATTTGTATGTAAAAAAAAAAAGTATGTAAATATGTATGTAAAGCAATGCTTTTTGTTTACTCCTGTTTAAATAATTTCTCTGGACTGCTTGAGGAGTGACCTGGTACTGTAATATACCTGTTCCCATGTTCCATTCCAAGATTGGGCAGAGGATGACTTAGCCTCATAAAAATGCTCTGGGAGCCCACGACTACCTACTACTGCCATTCAGTCATTCATTCATTCAATAACTGTTTGTCAATACCTGCTTAGAAGCAGGCTCTATTGTAGGCACTGAGAAAGCAAAATGGACAGTTCATGTCCTTGGGTAGTTTCCATCATGTCCCGAATGTCTGTCTAGTTGCTCTGAATTGCACGTTTTTCTAAAAGGAGTAGTTTGTTCAATGGTCAAGTGCGTTGTGGAAATAGCTGCATCACTTTGGTAACCTTTCTCATGAGACTTCAGCTGAGTTTCATCCTCTCTCAAAATATGGGGACAGGAAACATGAGACTATAAAAAACTATGTCCATAGGGATGAGCTTTTCAGTCATCGGGTGTCGGAGAACTGAGTTTATAATTAGCCTTTAAATTTTAACTTTTTATTTTTTATTATATATTTCCCTCATTTTTAAATATAAATTTGTATAACACTGGTAAGACAGGATGTACATTAACAAAATATATTTACAGTGTGGTAGAATCAGCACTGGGCCTGCACACAGAGACTTGAAGTTAGCCAACTAGCTCTGCCATTACTAGACACTCTGTGACGTTGGTAAACATAACCTCTGAGCCAACATTTCTTTCTTTGTAAACTAAAGATTTTAATTCTGATCTCACAGGGCTGTTGTCAGGATTAAATGAGTCAGTGTGAGTAAAAACACCCGGCCCAGAGACATAAGCGCCCAGAAGAGGTGCTGGAAAACAAATGTGTTAGTCACCTCTCTGTATACGTTTCTACATGACTATCAACCAAAATTCATGGAGAGCACTAGATAATTTATGAACCATATCCCCAGAAAAACGAAACGCATTGTAAAAGACTCAACAAGATTTTTAGAAATTATCAATCTTCACTGCTGAATCACTGTGTGACGGGGATTATGAATGCTTCAGGTTGTCATCTGTCAAAGACTTGGGGAAATTTCAGTGTTGCCTTAGGAGCTAGACCAGCTCCTGGTTTCAGGGTTGAGCACCTAACTCTTCAGAGAGGAAGCCAGTAGACTGAGTCTTTTTACTTGGTTTTCAGAAGACTGAGTATTAAACCCACCCATGTCTGGTGTCAAACCAGAGGGTTAGCTGGGGAAGTGGGGAGATATACTATAAGTCACAGCTGGGACAAGCCACTAATTAACCTTTTCACTGCATTAATTGATTTCAAGTTTGTTCTCCAAAATGTGTCAAAAATCGACAAAAAAGAATTACAGTATTTATATTTTTAAGTAAATGCAGTTAAGGTGCTACATTTTATTAAAATAAATGAATACTTTAAAGTATAAAAATTTTCTATTGTTAAACACAATATTGAAAAACACAGAAGTATAGAAATATGTACATCCTTTCTGGAACACTGAGCTCATGGGGTAAAGTCGAACACCGCAATCAGCGGCATGGAAACATCATTTGACTATAGTCTAAAATCAGAGTTGGTCAAAGTTACCTGCATTTGATCTCTCAAGAGGATGGGAAAAGGTTTCTCAGACAACTCAGTGCCAGGAATGGAGCTCTCAAGATAGTCCTCTGAGCTGGCGAATTTTCCCAAGGCTCTGGAAACGTGATTTGCCTTTGGGATATGATAAACTGTTTGGCTCCCTAAGAATTTACCAGTTGGGAGGGCATAATAATAAAGTTGCCATTTCCTGAACAAGTGCTCCCTAAATGCTTTACCTGCATTATGTCAATTAATCTGTAAAACAACACCCGTAAAGGCGGGTAGTATGATTTCCATTTCACAGATGAAAAAGGTTAAGGAACTTGCCCAAGGTCGCACAGGCAGAGCCAGTATTCAGACCCCAGGCGGTCCAACTCCACCGCCCATGCTCTCCACTCCTCCAGCATCTTGTGTCTATGAGTTCTTACCCTAGAATCAACAGACTTCTTACCCTTGATTTAACCCTGCCTGTTGCATCCATTGTTAAGTCCACTTTAGGGAATGTCCTAAGACAAACCCAACAGTCACAGCGAAGGACTTGGAAACAGACAGGCCTACCATCTGATGCACATTGTACTGTGTCATTACTGATGGGAACTCCAAGGTCCTGCCCTTTCATATCTTGCCTCCTTGAGATTCTGGCACTATTCAAGTTTGTCCAGTTGCCTATTCATAGAAAACGTACAGAGGCAGCTGAATCCCCTCTTCCCCACCCCCACTAGCCCCTGGAGAATTGATAGTCTATTTTGATGGTCACAATTCCCCGCCCCCACCTGGTGAACCCAATACTGCAGTGACTCGGTGGCTGAGTTAATGAGGACAGTGTTAAATAACCACCCCTACTCAACAAATCCCAAGAGATACCTCTGAGAAATGGCGAGGGCCTCCATGCACTAAGAAGCAAAGAGGAAGGGAGTGCAGACTGGGAGCCGAGAGAGCCTCAAGGCTGCCCTGTAAGTTAAGGCTAATTACCTGCTGTCCCGACATGCACTGAGTTCTCCCTTACCTGTGCTATGTAATTTTAATGGGCCATATCTCAGATGACAAGTTGTAACATCTCAGCATCAGCTGGGCAGGGAAATGGGATATGTGATATTCAGTGGAAAGCAGAGATGAAAACAAAGGCTGTAATGGGGTGGGGGTGGGGGCATTTGCTGCTTTGACTGGGTTGGTGGTTGTAGACCTGGCACCCTTCCTTAGCCAATGGAGGCTGCAATGTGAGGGTCAGGGCTGAGTGGAGAGGCAGGCCAGCTCAGGCTGAGCTGAAAGGGATGTGGAAATGTATCTGGAAGTGCAATTGGATGAAGAAAAATGTCTTAACCAGAACAGTTGTCCAGACCACAATGTGGAGTGGAAGGAACAATTGTATAAGCCACTTGCAGTGCGGATGAGCTCCCCAAGAGCACACCGTAATTGTCACTGAGTTCCCCACTGGCTTCTAAAGAGAGCACAGGTTTTTGTGTATCTGAGCAGGGCGTATCAGCAGGGCACTGACACCAGAACCTTCTCCCTCTGCCCTCCCCACCAGTGCCCTGCTTTCCCTCTAGATAGAGGGTATAGAGATACTTAAATAACATCATTTTGAAGGGAGGCCAATTAGCCTGCCCTAGATCTGTGGAGAGTCTTTCACAAGCTTTTCCTTTAAAATACCTTAGTAGGTCTCGGGACATGGATTGTCTATAAAGGCCTGTGCAGACAGGACCTTTCTGGTGTTTTATCTTTAAAAATTCATATTAAATTCCTATTCTAAATGACAAGTCTATCCATGTTTTCCTTCACATGATCATTTTTCCCCTTAAGTCTTCTTCTAGTAAAAGGGATGCTCTGGGAAGATGATCCAGTTTGGGAAGGAGGCGTGGTAAAAAGGAACAGAAACGACAATCTGTCAGAGCTGAGTTTGAATCCCAGTTATCAACTTTTACTAGCGAATTTTCAGTCTTTCTAAACCTAATTCCTTGTCTATAAAGTGCATGTAAAAGCACTTACTTCATAGGATGGATGAGAGTATAAAATAACGTGCTACATTTTAAACACTTAGCACAGTGTAGGGTATGCTTTAAACGTTAGTTCCTTCAATATCACACAGTACCAGCATGAAGAAATAGTCTTGTCAGGTGAACTGAAGTGAGAAAGGAAAGAACCTCGGATGAAAATCTATAATTATATTAAACATTTGGCTGTGCAGTTGATAATCCATGTTCCCTTCATCTTTTGCTGTATCTTGTGGAACCAGCGGAGATTAACTGCATGGCCCAGACTGCCAGAACCAGGAATAGGTCCACAACAGAACTTCAGAGATGTTTCACATGCATAGCCCATGAGGCCTGCACGAAGCCAATGCCCCCTTCTTTTTTCTGCCACAGGATGTAGCACTCAGCATAACATTCTCCAATAACTGGATACATGGTGAACAAATCACTACCATGCATGTGTAAATGGGCTGACTGATGCCATATAGTTCATATTGCAGAACAGATATATTCCTGAAAATTGTGAGGCAGTTGAATTTTTTGTCACCTGGCTCTTATTTTCATTTCTCAGATTGAGTTCAATATTTAAAGAGAGGTTGGCACAGAATCTTTACATATACAAATACCTCCTTCGTGATGTGTCTAACTAGTGCTTAGTGCATGCCTTTGGAAGTGAAAATGTCTGTCTTTGTGGAGTATGTACTGAAGTTGTTAGTTCTCTCTCAGGAAAACGAAAAATCTTTCTTCAAAGGAAGCAATAGGTTTGCAGGGTTTCTATAGCATCCAGCTCATGGTCCCAGGACTGGAAAGCAGTGATGATGGAAGGGAGAAACTTCAGCCAATCGGGAGGCATTCGTTTTGTTGCCCACCCCCTGTGTCAACACTCTCTGGGAATCTGCCAACAATGGCAGACTCCTGCCTGGCTTCCAGTACAGCTGCAGAGAGGGAGCCCGACTGCCTTGTGTGGCAGTGCATGGGACTTGAGCTTCTAGGAACCACCAAGAATTAATTACCTGTGCATGACTGCCTTCAGCATCACCTTGATTGCCTATCCCAGCCAGAGAATCCTCCCCTGGCCACCAAGAGCAAAGGGAAGAAAGTTACTGAATATTGAGGATTTGCCTGCTATGGCTCTCAAAGAAACCATTCATATTTGGCCATCCCAAAGTGGGGAAGAAAAAGCCTGCAGCTGAGGGCATCTGTCTTTCTGTGCCATTGAAAGAAATATGAGTAAGTACGTTAATTATAGGTACCAAGTTCCCTAGGAGACAATCTGTAACTATCAAAACATATGGGATGTGTTTTGATAGCTTTATTTTTGTTTTCCAAAAATAGGTTACAGGTAAGGGCTCATCTTCAGTCCAGGTTCGAATCTGTTCCTCTCCTTATGGGCTGTGTGATCTTGGCAAACCCTGAACCTCTGAGGCTGTCTCCTCAGCTGGAAAGTGAAAGTAACGACAATAATACCCACTTTGTAAGGTTCTGAGAATTAAGTGTCATAATGCATATAAAACTCTTAGCGAGTTCCCGGTAGAGAATTAAGTACTGAATACATTTGAGCTTTATTTCTTTTTCACAGTGATATGAAAAGGGAAGACCTCTGATTTATTGTGGTTTGTAATGCTTCATTACATAGAAGAATTTCTCCTGTAGTATTCCCTGCACATTTCTTCTCCAACTGAAGTAAAAATTGAGAAAAGCTGTTGATTGTATCATAATTACAGTAGTTATCTTGGAAAAAATAATTTCCACATCCATTCGAATCTCAGTTAATAATCAAAACTTTAACACCAGCTGAAAGCAGTAGATTCCCCTTTTTTATGTAAAGCAGTAGTTCCAAAGTTAAAGCTACACTAATAATAATATTAACTACCATTTTTTACCTTTTCTGAGTCAAGCAGTGTGCTTGATCCTTTCTGTCTTTTTCTTTCTAATCCTCACAGCAGTCCTGGTTGATCATCATTATTATCCCTGTTTTCAAGTGAGGAAGCTGAGATAAGTTTCTTCCCCCAAAGTGTGGGGAGAACTGACAAGTCAAACTGGGATGGTGAAGCAACCAGGTAGTAATAACAAGAGGCTTAAACCACTGCACCCTAGGATTAGACAAACAAAAGGAGGACAGAGCCTGGGGGCCAGGGCTGAGGAAAAGCTGGTCAACAGGAACTGGAACGAAGGAGAAGACGCAGTACTGCTGGAGTCCAAAGGAGAGAGAGGAGGAGAAACAACTGGGCTCTGTTTCCTTTGGTTTCCTGACAGTGCTTTCCATTGCCTTTGGCAAAGGATCCTGGGAAATGTATGTTGCAGAGAAAGGATAGGGAATGGATCTGAGAACAGATAGACAAAAACATACGAAGAAAACAGGTCAATAAAAATAGATAATTTTATAATTACCTATATAGTATATAATTTTAGGTAATGGTAAGTTCTATGAAGACAAAATTGGGAAAGGGAATTGGGATGCTGTAAGATATAAATGAGATCGATGTAGAACAGTGGCTCTCAATTTTTTTTGTTTTGGTCTCAAAACTTCATACTCTTAAAAATTATTGAAAATCTCAGTGCTGTTTTGTTTATGTGAGTTATATCTATCAAGAGTTACCATATTAGAAATTGAAACTAGAAATATTTTTTAAATATTTATTAATTAATTCGTTGAAAAAAATCATAATAATCCCATCACAAAGTAACATAAATATAAATTTTATGAAAAGTAACTATATTTCCCAAAACAAAAAAATTGAGTAAGAAGAGTGGCATTATTTTAGTTTTTGTGAATGTTTCTAATGTCTGGTTTAATAGAAAACAACTGGACTCTTATCTGCTTCTGTATTTCAATCGATTGTGACATGTATTTTAAGTTCAAGTCCGGGTTCATACAGATACGTCTTTGGAAAGGGGAGCATTTTGTGTACCCCTGAAAGGACTCCCCGGAATCCCTACAATACTTTGAGAACCGCTGCTGTAGATAAAGCAATGGAGGGTCAGTCCTTTGCACCTAGTAGGCACTTGACAATTTTAGTTGAATGAACCCAAATTAAGATTGCTTTGAGTGTTTCAGTGTCCCTGGTGATAAATGGTGACATTGGTGACATTGTAGTAGTATAAACCAGTTAGACAATACTGTTCTCAGGCCCCATTGATCAGTTGGACGCATGCTTGGTGGCCTTTACCCAGCAGAACTGGTGGCTTTTCAGCTCAGTGTTCACTGTCATGCCGTTTCCCTATCACAGACACTTGTGGGACCACTGAAAGGAAGATGGCAGTCAGGCTCTGAAAAAAATGCACCCTCTGATTGCCTTCGCACTATGTTCACGATAACCTAAGGGCTAATTCAGACTAGACAATTAACTGGTGGGACTTGAGGGGTACATAGGAAGTATTTTAAAATTTGAGTGGAATCGCTGTGATGTAATTATTATTCCATAAAATAGAGTGATAGACCACCAGCAGTTATCCACCTTGCAAATGTTTTGCAACGGTATTCAAGTTCAGGATAGCTTTCGATCTGGGTCAGAAAGGTTGTGAGTTTCTTCTCACCATCAGCTGATACACATTCTTTTAGGAGGCCATAGCCAAGACCTAAGTCATCTTGTAAGGATGCTATTAGGGCAAAGAAATTGAATGAATGATTTAGAAAGTATTTGCTCTTTTAGATCATCCGTGACCGTACTCTTTACATCAGCATAGATAATTGAGTTCAGCATGAGCTGAGCCCCATGGCAAGGCACGCTGTGAGGAAATGACGATTGGTCAGCTTTAGATGGACGTGGACATGGTATTTCAACCCGTAAATGGGAAGATATGAATTACCCTCTGTACACAGACTAGTTTTTCAATGAGCTTTATAAAACATCTAATACCAAATGAAATGTGTTTTTACTGTGGGTTTCAGAGGCAAATCTCACACCTACCTTTCTAAGTGGATTATGTCATATCTAGTTTTTGATTATATGCAGTTGATGTAAAAATGATGTTTACTGTTTATTGAGTGTCTACAATAGTTTAGGTGCCTTAACAAAGCTCACTTACTTTTCACAACTTTTTTAGAAAAAAAAAATGAGGAAACTGAGTCACAAAGAGGCACAGGTCACTCAGCTTGTAAAGGCCTTTATCTTTCTGACACCACTGTGTTTTTTCACTGTGCCGGGGACCTCTGTGATACACATATTCTAGGCATGTGCATGCAAAGCTTGGCATAAACACACAGACACAAAGGTTCAAAGACTAAATAAGAGAGGAAAAATCCAAAGGAGAATTTGAAGAAGCAGAAAATTTGGCTTCTCTCTGACACCAAAGCATGAGGCCTTTGCAGAAGAAATCCTGCCTGGATGAAATAAGATATTTCAAGTCATGAGTTTGTTACTTTCTTGTTGTGCCTTCAATACAGTACTTAGATTTTTAACACATGGTGGGCTGAAACCAGGAAGACTGATGCCAGTGGGACAAACCTCACATTAATAAGGTGAGACAGAAGGCTCAATATAATTCTCATGTGTGTGGGGAGGGCTGGTGCGTGTGTGTGTGTGTGTGTGTGTGTGTGTGTGTCTTATAAAGATAAAAATCTCACTGGTTAGAAGAGGGGGAAAAATAAACAAAAGAATATGAGGGTATGCATATAGCTACTTACAGTGACCTGTGGTTTAACACTGAACAAATGAGGAAATCTCTGTAATTCACTTTCCACTTGTAACATTGAGTCCAAGTGTGTGCAGCCCCTATAACTATTGACTTTCCCTTCTTACTCCGTGGTCTGCTAACATTGGAGTCCATGAAATTTTCCTGGAAACCTGAGTCATAAGGTTGTTATGAGATCTTACAAGGTAATACACTGGGCTTGATATGTATCAAATGTTCAGTAAACATCAGCTAACTGTATTACCGGTAATGTCATCGATACTGTATTGCTGCAAAGTGGTTGCTATGTTTTCTCCCATAGAGAAGCTGCACATACCTAACTGATTGAGGATCCCAGAAATAAAGACCCTGGAGACCCTAAGCCCCTTGACAGGCAGGGTCAGAGGCAGGTTTCTGGACTTCCTGCGGAGGTGGACTTTTCAGCTAGGGTTTCTCAGTCAATCCTCAGACAGTTGACAGTTTGGGGCTCCGTGGAATTTTTTTAGTCCTAAAACATGTTGACTCTTAAAATAGCCCTGGACTCTGGCTGCCCTTATCACAATAACTCACCACGGGGCTGAGGACGCAATGTTATTTCAGGTGCCACAGGTACACATTTCACGTCCTGCAGCCCCCTGGCCTCCCGCAGTGCTGTATAGCAGCTGGGCTTTGGGGACGGTCTGTGACGCCCTCTGTCAGCTCACAAGAAATACAACCGCAAGTGGGGCTCAAGTTTTTCAGGTAAAATTAGTGTGATTAGTGTGAAGTTTGAAAGGGGTATATGATCAAAGGGAACTGTTTAAATGACCCAATAAATAGATCCATAAGGATCGATTTCTTGAGGAAGCTGAGTTTCAGAACTAAGTTCAGGGTTATTCATGCAACAAGTATTTTTTAAGCACCTACATATTCCAAGGACTGTATTAGGCAGTAGAATACAAAGACTGGTCTGCCTGGCCCTTGTGCCTGCCCCTTGGCGCTCCTCTACTCCCTGAGAGCCCTCTGTAACCCTGTCCATAAGCTCAGACCCACCAGAGCTTCTGACCTCCTTCCCATGCTTCAGTAGCAGGATGGACCTCCTAGTATTAATTATCAGGCCAATCTCATACCCCAAATCCAAGACCAAGAAGTAGATTCTTGTCTGGGATTCTTTGTTGTACCTCAGTCACGTAAGACGGGCATCCCACCTTGCCGGCCCATTGTGCCATGTTGGAGGTTTACTTCTGGTGTCCAGACCAATGACAGGGTGCCCACTACTTGATGCCAGCCCCTTCCATGCTGACCCCTGGCCAGCCCCTCACTCCTCTGCCATCCCCTGTCCTCTTGCCCAGCACTGTGCCATCTGCCAAGGCTCCCTCTGCCAGGGCTCTCCTGCGGAGTTTGCCTCAGCACCTGTGTCATCCTCATGGGTCTATCAGGGGTCCTAACCTGCTGTCACCAAGAGGGAGGGCCTCCTGCCACCAGCTCATCAGCAGCGGTTCTAACATAGTCGCAACTTCAGGGTGGGCACAATGCTTTCAGTGGGCAGCAAGTAAGGGCTCCCACACTCGAGCAGGAATGGCGCTCTGACTCAAGTGCCCTTTTAGCTGCTAAAGCCCTGAATGTACGGCTCAGGCTTTTTCTAAAGTTAATGCTCTGCTCCTTTGTCCACGCTAAAGTGATGGTAAAGGCTGAGTGCCTGAGTGTGGTACAACCCCTTCCTTAAAAGACTTCTCTACTAACAATTGTCACCCCAATAAATTAAAAAAAAAAAAAGAAAGAAAGACTTCTCGGTGCTCTTAGCTACACAGTTACTGCAACTGCTGTCAGTGAATGTTTACCTTCTAAAAGGGAAACTGGCTTGCATCACGAAGTCTTAATGATGTCGCGAGTAAATCAGAACAGAAAAAAGGCATCTGGCATATTCTATAGGCGGGCCTGATGGAGAGGCCGCTGTTCATCTATTCCAGCAGACCGGCTCCTTAATTTAAGAAACAGCAATGCAACATAGCTTCTGTTCTTCCAAAGCTTCAAGCTATGGTTTTGCTTTCAGTAGGATTTAGCAAAGTTGTTATCCCATGCTTTCAGAAGGAGGCTCCAGACTAAAAATACCTCAATACGTGTCTTAAAATGACACAACGAAAAACTGAAGTCTTTTTTTTTCCTTTGGAAATAAGCACTTTCAGACACAAGACGGGCAGCTGTATCCATAAGGATGACTCTCACTTCTATTGCATAGATCCCTGCTCATAAGTAATGAGTGTGACACATGTGAGATGCACCAGGGAATTTCAAAAGGAAGGTCTCTGGTGACAGTGGGACGCTCTGTGCTGCAGTCGAAGTGATATGTTTATCAGAAATGACTTTTTTTAATGTCCATCAAAATGGGTCCTATTTATCAATAATCAGTAAATAAATAGATCTCCTATAAATAAATAAACAAATTTGATAACAGAGACATGGCCCCTTAACTGATTAATAGCCAATAAAATGGGGATATTTGTCCCATTGCTGTAGTGAGGACTCAAAAACTCATCAAAAAGGAATAAAGTCAGCAAATACCTTTAGAATTACGTAATAGCCCCAAATGAAATCAGATTTTTGAACATAGAAACAATTTTATATTTTCCTACAGTAGTCTTTGACATTCTAAGAGGTTTCAGTGCCAGGCGGGGCTCAAGCCTCACCCATTCTTCACAGGGCAGATAGTCATTTTCTTAAAAATTATTAATCAGATCATGTTCATTCTCTCCGTGAAAACCCAATATCTTCCCACTACAACCAGAAAAATGTCCTAAGTCCTTCCCTTGGCCTGCGGTCCCCTTCATGAGCTGCTTCTGCGACCTCCTCACGCACCGTTTCCCCTGCCCACTGGATTCCAGCCATCCTTGCCTTCTTTCTTCTCAAACAAGCCGCCCCCTACTTCTTCCTCTCATTCTCCACCGCCAAGCCTTTGCACGTCCTGTTCCTTACGTCTGGAAGCCTCCATCCTGGATGTTTGCGTAGCTGGCTCCTTCTTGTTACTCAGGTCACAGCTCAAATTTCCCCTCCTCGGAGAGGACTTTTCTAACCATCCAATATAATGTGACATAGATCCAGCCCTTCAGTTTATCTCTATTAGACCATCCTGTCCAATTTTCTTAAGACTATTTTCATCCTGAAGTTATTTGTCTTATTCATTTATTCATTTACATTAGTTAACAGGGATAAGAGCACCATTCATTCCTAACTAAAAATCAAACAATAAAATGAAAACTATCATAATAAATCAGAAATAACACCTTTTCCAATGGATATGATTGCTGGAAAAAATTGTCTAATTCAATACATGCTCACTTACTGTGTGCCCAGTATGGTGGTAACTTCGGGAAGCCAATCAGACAGTCAGCAAATATTTACTGAATATTTCACATGTGCCAGACAGTGTGCTAGTGTGCAAAACACTGGGCTACATTGGTAAACAAAACAAGTGTGACCTTTGACTCATGGGACTTAAAATCAAACAGTGGAGTGTGACATTACAAAGGATGGAAACTGCCTGACTGTAGGAATCTCTCCCATTTGATGCTTCAACCCCAGTGCCTAAAGCAGTGCCTGGCACAAGCAGTTGCTCTGTATAAGCTGATGAATGAAGTGACATAAATCATTATAAATGTGAAATGTTTAGCAGAGGAAATGCAGTGTGTAAATATACAAAATACACGCGCGCACACGTCTCTAACAGGTGGAGCTCAGAAGTGATATTTAAGGTGAGACCAGAAGGGTGGGAGGGATTCAGCAAGGTGAGAAGGGTAGGGTAGGGAGGTGGTCTGGAGAAGAGAGAGCAACTTGTGCAAAGGCTCTGAGGTGAGAGAAGTGTAGTGTCTGTGAAGGACTAAAAGAATGCAGCAGAGTGAGTGAGGCAGGAGTGGCACGAGTTCACAGAGGTAGCAGGGCCTTGGAGACCATGGCAGGGAACAGAGAGGCCCTGAGTACTCTGGACCTTGTTCTGTGGTCATAGGAAGCTGTGAAGGCAAATGAGTGATATAGTAAGACTTGAATGCTAGAGGGATTGCTCTGGCCACAGTTTGGGGAGGAGCGAGGATGGCTGCGTAGAGACTGGCTAGGAGCCCATTGCAGTGGTCCAGATAGGAGACACTGAGAATTTAAACTCAAGTGTGGAGATAATTAGGTGGATCAGAGATTCTTAGGAAGGAGAATCAGTGATGGAATATGCGGGGGTAGAGTGGGCAACAGAAGTAAAGGACAATTCTAGGTTTCAGACTTAAGCAACTGAGTTAGAGCCATTTACTGGGGTTGAGAGTCTTGGAGGAGGATTTTTGGGAGCTGGAAGTTTGGATGAGTTGATTGTGAGGTGTCTCTGAGACATCCAAGTAGGAATATGGACCAGGCAAGTGAATGAGTGTTATGGGTCTTGACTTTTCAGTTCCATTTCCATTCCCTCATGATGGTGGACTGCATTTCCTGCTCTTATTTCCTTCCACATAATTGCCCGCATTAGCTTATGCTCACTCAAGTGGTTTTCTCTTTTGTTCAACCCAAAGTGCCTTGGGTAAGCCAAGAACTCTTTGACTGGCAGAGAAACAGTTGCTTGACCTCTGCAGGCTCCATTAAAGGTCACCCTTGGCAATGATTCAGTAGCTTAGCAGGTTTACTGCTGTCGCCTCCAACTCCTAAACCATAAATTAAGAATCCCGTGCACAGAGAGCCTTCCTTCTCATCTATAAATCATGGGAATTCTAAAGGCCTTGACAATGCACGGCACAACCTCCCTTAGTTGTTCTGCTTCCAGGAATTTATTCAGACTTGATTAACTGGAAGGGTGGAGATGGGGCTTTGCAGTCTCATTTTTGGTATCTTTGGCTGGATGAAGTGAGAGAAATACTTCTCTTTTTAAGGCAGCAGGCATGAGATTGGTCCATCGCAGAGACTTTTTGCATCTCTGATTTCTGTGACAGTAAATGAAGTTTGCACCTTCATTTTCACTGACCATCTGACAGCGATTTCATCCCTCTTTGGCTTAACTCATGGCTGCCTCTCAGGTTAGAATCATCTTGCTGGTCAAGATGGGTGAAGGTAACAGCTCTGGCATGGGACAGACATGGGTGGAAAATGCGTTTGGAGCTAGAGAAGAGGTGAGATACAATAATTTGAGGTGAGGAACAATTTCTGATTTAAAATTTGGGGGACGCCTGGTTGAAAATCAGCAAATCTGCTTTAGAAAAATATTTCCTAAAAGGAAAATGTTGATTTTTCATTAAAGGCGAGATAATAGTCTCAGAGAAAAGAAAAAGGATGTCCCTGAACCAACACTCTAGCATCATTTTCTTTCTCCCATATGAACTGAGAATTCAGTGTAATTGGGAAAGATTTGTGTTTTTAGCAAAGGTTGGAAAACAGCTTCCTTCTCCTCTTCCTCCTACACCTCACCCTGACCCCTTACTTTGATAACCCCTTTTCCTGCACTAGCAGGTATAGAATTGAGAGGGCAGAGGAAGAATATCCTCCAGAGACACTGGTTAATGCATAGTTTAGAACTGAGCCCCACCCTGATTTAACAGAGAGGGGAACTCTGCAGTTTATTTCCAATACTGTTTTTGGATAGGAGGGGATGAAATTAGAAGACTTCCAGGGTCCTCTCAGGTTCTAATATTCTGTTAATGAAAAGGACTGTCAATGACACTACAGTTGGCTCTCGGTATGCACAGGTTCCACACATTCCACCAACTGTGGATCAAAAATATTTGAAAAAAAAAGTTACATGGTTGCTGTGCACCATGTAGTTAGATCTATGAAGGTTGTGTCTGCACAGAACATGCACAGATTTTTTTTTCTTGTCATTATTCCCTAAACAATATAGTATAACAACTATTTCCATAGCATTTGCATTGTATGAGATATTATAAGTAATCTAGAGATGATTTCAAGTATACGGTAGGATGTGCATAGGTTATAAGCAAGTACGATGGCATTTTGTGTAAGGGACTTGAGCATCCTTGGCTTGGGGTATCTGAGGGGACTCCTGGAACTAATCCTGTGTGGTTACCAAGGAACGACTGTAGCTGCTCTGAGGCTGTGACAGGGTCAGGGGTATTCGACGCTGGCTGGGATTCAGTTCAGTTCAAAAGACATTTATCGCATGCCTACCGTGTGCTGGGCATGGGGTAAGGCATTGCAGGGCACAGAAAGAATGACAAAAAGTGCTCTCTGTCCTTGAGTTTGCCATCTCAAGATGACAATAGACCAGTAAAAATAAAAGCTTTACCAAGATGACAAAACTAAGTAGAGCTTTTGAGTATACAGATTATTCTAACACATCAGGTGGCAATCATTGTGTGATGGAGTTATTATTGTCTGCTTTGCAGGGGAAAAAATTTAGTTCACAGAAAGAAAGAAATCTTAACAAAATTGCAAAAGGAGAGCTCCCATCTGGCTGTGTGATCAAAATAAGTTTTTATTATTATTATTATTATTTTTATTATTATTAGTTTCAGGTGTACAAAACAATGGAATAGTTAGACATTTACCCCCCTCACAAAGTGATAATCCCCCACCCCCAATCTACTACCCCTCTGACATCGTATACAGCTGTTACAGTTCCACTGACTCTACTCCTTATGCTGTACTCCACATCCTGTGACTATATATATATTAAATTATAGTTGACATTCATTATTATTCAGCTTCAGCTTCAGGTGTACACTGCAGAAATAAATTTTATAGAAAAGGCTGGAGTAAAACCTTGGATCCATGGTTTTTCTGTGTGACCATTTTAATAACAGGTTGCCTCCCTCCCTGTAATTAATTTCTCTCTTAGCTGTGCAAGTCTGCACATTATTTTTCTGAAAATGGTCTCTGATTGCCTGATGTCTGACGCTTTTGTGCAGCATTGCCTAATGGATGTTGGACTGTTTCTAATGTTACCTTTTCTTTTTTTTTTTCTTTTTTTTCCGGGCTGGTGCTTATTTATTTCAGCCCTAAAAAGTTTATTTAGCTGGGCTCTAAACTGCTCTGCCCTGGGATGCCCGAAAACTCAGCTCCTCTATTCTGTGTGATACATCAGCCTGGTACCCTAGAGAGTTTGGGGGAATTTTTTGCATGTTTTGGGTCTCTTGGTACATGGAGCTGTGTTTATCCCTAATGTTGATCGGTTGTGTACAGTTTTTAATGGGAAAAGCACGACTTTACTGACCTTTTCTGAACGAGTAAATTGACTTAAGCCTGCTTGGTGTCATTTGGAAGAGAATGTTCTTTCTCTTCTTCCTCTGGGGCCATCTCAAGAGTTTTCCATTTCAAAATCACTATGTTCCCTACTTCATGCCTCTGCAATCACCCTGACTCCACAACTTTAAAAGCAGAATGGAAAGGGCCCTGAAGGAAGGTGAGGGTGGGGAGTGGGTCTGCAGGAGCTGTGTGGCTGTCAGTCACCTGTGTTGTACTTTGGTTTGCAAGGAAGATTTACATCAATAGTCCTCATGTTCTCTGCACAGTAGTTAGCTCCTGTTGCCACTTGAGGTCAAGCTCTCCTTCCCAAGGGAAGTGTGTCTTTCTAGAAGGTACTTGAGGCTCTCTTCTTTGTGGGGTTGGACTCCCTCTGAATTCTGTGAAGATGGGGGAAGGAACAGCCAAGAAGATTAATCTATCCCCTTCTCTGTCTCCATTTAATTCCTTGGATCTCCTTTCAGATATGGTTATTAAATCACTTAGAGCTCAAGGAGATCAGGAGTTAGACTTAACATCTAAAATAAAACCACACATTTCTAGTTGAGTGAGGAAAATGATGTTGTTTGTTTAACTTTTGATTCTTTGGATGTGATTCATGGGATTTGTTTGTTTATCTTTTAACTGTAGGGTGATCTAGCATCTCCTCCTTGGGGAATATAGAAAATGTCCTTTCCAGGGTGGAAAAATCATTTTAAAAAATGAAAATTTCTTTCTTAAAAAAAAAGAAATGTTGCACTTTCCCCTAATCACGGAAGTCAGTTTTTGTTTTGTTTTTTTTTAAATCTATGCACAAACTCCCAGTAATTTATAAGTGGAGGAACCTGTTTAAAGAATGGCTAAATTAGCAGGGGTCAAATTCTTGGGGCTTAAGAGTCTCGGGTGAAATCTGATCCTTGACTGGGAATTTTTTTTTTTTTTTTTTTTTGGTAAGCAGGATAACAGCTTAACAAACTGGAACACAATCTGTGTGGTTAATGTTCTGAAGGGGAGAGTTCAGAAGGTTAACATTATCTTGGTCAGAACCACGTGGTAAGGAGCTGTGCCTACTTTCACAGAAAATACGCTTAAAAAACGCCTACCACAAAAACCCTCACCTAATAGGCAAAAAAATTGACCCACTGAGCTTTTGTGTTTCATGGTGACCTCTTTTAGGAATTTTCCATCTCCTTTGAATTCCACCTGGACACACTCTGCTTTTATCTTGGCTTCAACCCTTCAGTGGTTTTAACTATAAAAAAATATGGTGTGGTGTTATTGATACAGCCACGCCATTTTACTGGTTTTAAACCTTTTTATATTTTTCAAACAAACAAAGGCATAGAACCTCAAATAAAATTAGTAAAATTGGATCTGTGTTGGCTGCAGTGGTGAGTGAAAGACTCAGAAGTCTTATCCCACCTTCACTCCTCTACGGTGAAATATTTCCCTCACTCATGAAGTGGAACCCTAAAGCTTCAAGGAACACAGTTTTAAAACCATTGCTTGGTAAGCATTTGTCACTTATAATTTCCTTTGGGGCTTGCTTTTCTTCTTGTTGCTGGAGGTCAGGAAGGAGGCACAGACCGAGAGAGAGGCTGGGGGCTCCGGTGCTCGTACCTGTGGTCTCAGCAATCCCTCCAAGCTTCCCCATCTGCCCTGAGAAGGTGAGCCGGACCAGAGGTGTGGATGGTGAAAGCAGCTGGTCAGGGACCAGCAATGTCTCCTTAAATCCAGAAAGGTTGATCAGGCAGGGTAGTTTAAAGAACCACTCTGGGAAGCTCCTACAACAATTAATGCCCTCCGGGCCCACCCATTAGGGAACTCTGAGCAAAGGGGCTCCAGAGAGCTTTTTTGCATTAACCTCTGAGGCTACAAGCATTGATCTTGCTGCCCCAGATGCCATCTTAGGTCCTCTAATCCTCAATGTACCCTTCTCCTGGTTTCATTGTAACCATGAGAGATACCATTTGTGCTTTTATCTGGCAATGGTGCTTATTCTTTAAATGGTAACCTTGAAACTTGTGGATATGAAACTTCAGACTCATGACCTTGAATGGTAACCTTGAGACTGGGTAACCGTCCACCATTGGTGGGCTGGCGCACGCTTCCCATCCACATGTCAGCCCCAGCACCCATCTGCTTTCCCAAGACTCCTAACTCTCCAGTGCTCAGCCCCGCTCCCTCCTCCTGCCATTACCAAACTGCCACAGCAAATAAGAAAACAAATCGTGTTCTAGCTCCCAAGTTAATTTCCTGTTTAATTTTAATGGTTTTACGATACATTTTTCTCTGAACTATTTCCCATTCTCTGAGAAGTTGCTCTGAGTGGGATTAGAATACTTTTAGGAGAGCCTTTCCCCTTATCATCCTTTCCTACTTATTCTGCATGTACCTTCTCCTCCCGTGGGGCTATTTCCAAACATCACACATGTCATTGCAGGGCTGTGCCATTCACTGGTATGCTAACTGCTGGAAGTACCCGGGCCATCAACGTGGTTCATCTTACATTATTCTGAAGTTGTAAACTCAACCCAAACCAATCAGCGGAAGCGAGCGTGACAAAAGCGTTCCTAGGGTGGGTGAGACATACTCAGAGTGTTACTCTGGGCCTTTCCCTTTGTACCCTGGCACCCATAGTGTGGATCTAAAGCCACGGCGTCTCCTTACGTCACTTACAGATTAAACCATTTTGAATGCTTTAAGCTCCTAAAGTGTGTATGAATCAAGAACACAAACTTGAGTGTGAAAGGAATATCATGTTTATTTTTCTTAATTTTTTAACTTGCATCTTGAATTAACTTATAGCAGTCCCCTTTCCACCAGGTGATAGGAAACCCAGCCTGAGACATTGCTGAGGTTTTCTATCCTTCCTCAGGGTTTGGCAAAGCCTCCAGGACCTGACTCGGTGCCAAAGCCAGCCCAGCGAGTCCTTTATCTACACTAGTCACCACTGAGATACCCATTGTCCCAGCCCACATGGTCCTCTTGTGTGCTGTTCTTGTGCCAGTCTGGGGGTACAGGAGTCTTTGGCAGAGCTGGGAGCCTGGCGCCTGCCATCCAGCCGTTTTAGAGACACCCTGAAGCCACCACCTTTGATAGGTTGCCATCTCCCCTGGCAATAAGTCATCAATAAATGAAATACTTCCTTCTAGTTAGGCTTTTGGAGTTTAGTGAATGGAAAGTCAACATTTTAATTTTATTTTACCTTTTGCTTCTGCCCCTCTCCCTGCCCCCCCCCCATTTCCCTACACAGACCTACCACTCTGTTTCTGCCCAATTCTTGATCATCCTCTGGTCTCAGCTGCAAGATCACTGACCAAGTTAGAGATACTCATGTGGACACCCCCTCCACCTGCCCATCCAGTTTCCCAGTACCTTGTACTCCGAGTATGAGTTACAGTTGTTAAAAATGCAGAATCCCAGGCCCCAATGGCGGTCAGATGAATGGGGTAGAATCTTCATTTTAATAATATCCCTCAGGGGCCCATATGCGTGTCAAAGTGTGAGAAGCACAGACCTGTCACATCAGGAGCCCCTTGGTCACGAGGACATTGCCACCACTTCCCCTTTCTCGGGGGAGCCCCTCAGTAAATAGCTGCTGAATACCTGATAGCCTGTAATAAGGACGTCGACCAAACATTCAGTTTGCAGTGGCTGTTGTTAGAGGAGGGATGGTGCCCAAAGTGTGACCTGGGAGCTAAAGAAACTGGACAAAGCTGGAGATGGGGGTGGGTGGAGACATCACTCGGTGGAGCCAGAAATGGACGGCTGGGCTCAGGTTAGGTAGCCAGGCCCACAGGTGCAGTAGCTAACTTGATAGGCATGGTGGGGCTAGGTGGACATAGCCATGGTGGTTGGAGAACCTACTGGAGAGCCTGACACAGGAGGGAGGGGAGAAAAGACCGAACCAAAGAAATGGAAGAGTGGCTAAGGCCACCTCTGTAAGGGTACCTGAAGGGCTTGATGGAAAATAAATTTGGATGGGCAGACTGAAATTCCAGCGGCATTCATTTCCTACCCAATATTGAAACACAAATTACATCTAGATCAAAGACAAGACCAAAAATATGAACAGAATCTTTATTGTTTTGTGCATTCCTTTTATGCATTTGAACTTGAAGGTGGGGAGAGAAGAGCCAAAAACTGGATTAAATCCATCTTTCAAGTTAGCTAAGAAATCTGAGATTTTAGCAGCAGCTTTTATACACCTACTTATCACAAAGATATGGCCACCTGGATTGACATTGCTAGGAAAAGGTTGTGCTTATCTCTGCAGACACTTCTCTTCAAACTGGTCACACTGGAGGAGTGTTTGACCTCACCCACAAAGGAATTGTCTGGCAGGTGAAGTGGTCCGCTCTTACTAGCATTTCCTTTTTCCTAAGAGATTACCAGATACTCTTTTGGGATGCTTGCACATTGGTGCCATATCACTTATTGAAATTTCTCCTTTTGTAGAACATAAACTCTATGGAGTGTTTAGCACTGGATTGAGGGTGGGAAAAGAAATTGAAGGAACACTGTGTTACGGCTACATCCAGGAGCCCTGAACTCCACTGAAGATGGGCATGGAGTCAAGCCTCGGAGGCTTTCTGCACTCCCTGTGCTGGAATTCCCTGATCTGATTTTAGGAGAGCATGTAGCACTCACTCTGCCTTTGCTTGTGGCAAATTTGGATGCTCTCTGCTGAAGTTGGCATCTGGGATAATCCCGTGTGTGCTTGCAAATTCCATCTTGCCTACACAAGTGTGGGGTTCTGCAAGAAAAATCACGTGTCTTTGCCCATTCCATTCCCTTCCACCTCTCTGTGCTTGTAACTGTGCAAGCGCTCACGGGGGAGGGGAGTTCATTCTGATTGAAGCCAGGCCTCCCTGTCTGGGCAGTAGCAGGCTGCGGGAAAGGAAGTAGAGCAGGCTGGGAAAATGAGTCCTGGGGAACCTGGGGCAGCTCATTTTCTCCTTGATTTCTGAGTTGGGAAGGGGGACGTGTCATGTATTATTCTGAGATTAGAATTCAGCTGAGCCTGGACTTCTTTTGAAGAAGCAGCAGCTGCTGCCTAGACGTGAACTAGAGCTCCGTGACAGGCATGACATCGATGTTCTCAAGTCAGCTTCGCAAATCCCTGCAGGAGTGGAATTATGTGCCCAAATGAGAGATTCGCTTCACAGCAGCCTGGTCACCTGCCTGGACTTCTGTGTGTACAATATATGTGGTATCTCAACCGGTAAGGGCTTGAAAAACTCTTAATTCTCCCCAAGACTCCTCCCTACCTCTCAACACACACACACACACACACACACACACACACACAAAACCTCCTGTCCTCTTGATGTCAAGCAGAAAAACAAAAATGACCACAACAAAACCTACGGCCCTTTATTCCTTCCTGTACTAATAACTGAGACACTTGGAGTTGAGTACCACTCAGTGGAGACGACTTTATGTACACCACGATTGAGTGTAGGCTCTGGTATCACCACCGTCTACTTTAGAATCCCAATCTTGCCACTTACTGCCTGTTACTTAACCTTCTTGTGTCTCTGTGTCTTCAGATGAAGTGGGGATAATCATAGTGTCTACTCCCTGAAATTTACTGAGACCTTATATTTAAAGGCTTAGCACAGCCTGACACTATGTAAGCACTGAGTAAACATTGGACAATTTTTTTTTTAAATTCTTTTCATAGAGAAGCAGAACGTCCTCCTGCTTCTGCTCCATGAATCAGCACTGTGTTGTCTAATGGACAGGTCAGTTTCCAGTCAGACTTCCTTACTTCTGTGCCTTTTCTCATCCCACATTTTGAGCTCTCTGTGGTCTGATTGATGAACAGATGGTAAAACGTATGCTTGAAATACATTAAGTTTGGAAATACCTTGCGGAGGGGGTGCTGGGGAAATAGAAATGAAGTGAGGGCTGATGAAAGGGCCTCAGGCTTTCTGATGGACACGCTGACCTCTGCCTTCCACCGCACCCTGACCACGTCCAGATATGTAAAGCCCGCTGTCCTGGGCTTCAGGGTATAAGTAGGAGTCTACAATCCATCATCAGCCATTCTGGAGTCCAGAGAAGGTCTGGAAACCACAGGTGTTTTCCTTTGACATGAGGCTATTTATACTCTTTCTTTATTTAACTTATATGACTGTTGTTATGTTTTGCTACAAAGATATCAATGTATTCAATTCCAGGATGCTCTCACTGGCCCTGCGGGGCGTGGGTGGGGGGCGTGTTATGTAATAGACAGTATATGTACCATATCACCATTCTTATTTCGGAAAAATCCCAAATTCTAGAACCAAATGACTTTGGTTCTGTCCCCAGTGACTTTGACTAGGGTTTTTCTGGAACAAAAACTAACTCGAAATAGTTTAAGCAAACAAACACTAACTAAACTGGAGGTGGTGGGGAGAAATATACTTTAAGGATTACAGGCATAGCTCACAGAATCCCAGGGCAGAAATGCAGCTGCCTTGAGAAGGGATGGAAGCAGGCCTGGGAGACCTAGGACACCCTGGCTAGAGTTCTTGTTCTTAGGGCCATGAGTCTATGCCATTGATGAACAGTTGTAGCTCTGAAGGCCTAATCGATAGCACGTGGTAGGGACCTAATATATACAATCAATTGACAATTGACAGATAATTTGCAATAAATGATTGGCTTTCCCATCAACTCTGTTCCTTGCCTGATGGCTGACACAAATTGCACGTTCCTGTTAAGCCCAGCATCAGATTTGGCCTTTGTAGAGACTCTTTATGGTGGTCTTCTCGGGGCTCTGCTGAGCTCCCAGGCTTCTGGGCTGCAGCCCTGTTAGCTGAGCAGTCATGGGTCCCTGTGCAGTTTGTGAGTGGCCCCCAAAGTGATTCCTTTATTGGGTTTGGCAATAGCAGGAGTCACTCAGAGGTGAGCTTCCTCACAATTATGGGGTTTGGGCCACATAAGAATAGATGAGAAATGACAGAAAATAGGAGAAAGATGGCAAATGGCAATTGATTTGAAACAAGGCGACCTACCCTGTTCCTCAGTATTTCTTTGGACCTCCAGTTTGAGCCCCACCCACATTCGCTGTCTTTGCCAGCCGAGCAGGCCCGGGGACCTGGCTTCCTTGGGTATCACCATTTGGGATGTTTGAGATGAACGTCTAAATCAGCCTAATCATTTTTCTTCTAAGTACATTATCTTTAGTCTTCATGTCTTTAAGAAGCCACAGAAATCCCTCTAAATGTCCTTTTTCCATTTTTTGTCTCGTTTCTAACAGTATCATACATAGGCATAGGATGTCAAGACGCTAAATCAATTTGGGTGATAATCCAGGAAGCTGGAGATTTGAGTCACGTGCACAGACAGTATGCAGAGACATTCACCTGGTACTAGTGTAGTGATGGAAGGATACAGACTCTGGAGCCAGCCTTCTGGACGCCTGTCTTAATTCTGCCACTTTCTAGCTACATAAGCTTCGAAAAGTTATTTGACTTTCTGTGAGGCGAACACGTTGTTATTCATGGATTTCCTCACCTGTAACATGGGCCTGCTAGAAAGTACCTGACATAATAAGTCCTGGGTAAATATTTGATACATTCATGAAACAAATATTTATTTGGTGTATTCTGTATCTGTTACCTGAAGGCACTGTGAATGGGTGCACAATTTATGTATCTTCTAGTCTTGTGGGGAAGGCAGATATTAAACAAGTTATTACACATGTGATGAGTACTATACAAGCATTGTGCTTTCTAAAGAAATTAACAGAAACCAGATCATAAAATTATCCAAGTTTATTGTCTTTTCTCTTTAAGTATTCCATACATTCTTTGAGGATCAGGCTGTAAGTAGAGGTGAGGATGTCTTAGAACAACAATAATATCAATAATTGTTTGCTTGGGACAAGGAATGATTTAAATCTTGGATAAGTTAAAAAAAAGTTATTGTCCTATCTTATGTGTGGAGGGCAAAGATATGTACAGAACAGGTGAAATTGTATTTACTTGCAATAATAATAACAACAACAACAACAACAATAACCAGAGACTTGAAATGCTTAGTGGTTCATTCTTTACCCTTGATTGTCATAAACGATGATGTAAAGTCAGCAGGGAGAGTTTATGCCCAATTTGCAGACACAGAAACCAAAGCCCAAAGTGGTAAAAGAACTGACCCCAAGTCATAGTCAGGGTGAGTGCCTGACACAGAAGCAGCACCAGTAGTAGCGTTTGCTGGATTAAATGGCACCAAGCATCCTGACTCCCCGTGGAGTGTTCTTTCTGCTTCTCTAGAGAAAACACAAGCAAAACCGCCACTCTGCAGTAGTTTTGGAGTCATGCTTATTTAGTATTGTTAGGATGATTGATACCACTTCTTTACAGATCACAATTGAATAGCACTTTTTTCCTGACCCTGTCGAGACCCAACAGCTATATACTCCCGTATTTTTCTGTCTATAGATTCAGGACATAGAAAACTAATTTTCAAGGTACATTTTTTAAAATTTTATAAGTACATTTAATAATTTTTAAAAATCACAATACACTGTTTCCTGACAAATCGTTTCTGTAACTGCAATTTATAGGCAAAGAAGAATGAGTCATATACATGCTCCAACTAGCCTAGGATTATCTCTTCCAGATACAATCTTTTCAAAGCCGTTAATATTCATCAGAGGCTGATCTCAAGGATTGTCATACAAAAAACTTACTAAATGCATCACCAATTTTGGCAAGATAGAGAGCTACATATTGCAAAGGTGTGAATGCAGAAAGATAAAATCTCTCTTCAGCTGTCTTGATTAAAAACGATGTCTCAGTTACCTTTCACCCAGATCCTTAATTTCTACACAGTGCCTAATTTTAACCTAGGTCAAACTACATTAGCAGAATTAGAGAAATGGCATCAAAATAGGTGTTCAGCATATTTCATGTTCACCAAATGCCTCTGTTGAAACGTCTCCTCTGAAAGTAAGTAGCAAAATTGGACTCAATTTATGCATGAAATGGTGGGGGGAAGTACTTGATTTATTTTAATGCAGAGAAGATGAAATGAACGAACTCGGGAAATATTGGGAAATAGAAGCTCAAGTGTAAATTGCTCAGCCAGCCATCTATTTAGAAAGCAGGATGGGCCCTAGATTTATAAGCTGACCTGAATATTTAGTCTTCACCACTTTCCACTTGTAATGTATTGCTCTGAGGAGAGGTAGCATTCATTCACTTATTCATTCACTCACTCAGCAAAAATATATGGAGCCCCTACCAGATTCCAGGCACGTTTGTGACTTTTACAGGGGACACAGCAGAGAATAATAAAGACTAAATCCTCACTCTCATTGAGCTTATATCTGAGTGGAGTGGAGAGGCAGACTATGATCCAATATAGAATATGCCAACTGGTGAGAAGTGCTATGAAGCAAAGGGACTAGAAAGTAAGGAATGCTGCTTTATATGGTGAGGGCAGCAGAGCCACTCTGAGGAAGTGTTATTGGAGCAACACCTGGGTGACATGAGGCACAGAACCTTCGGGCGTCTGGAGAAAACACACTCCAGGCTGGGGGAGGAGCGAGTGCCAAGGCCCTGAGGTGGGGCCTTCTTTGGAATGTTCTGAGTGGGGAAATGAAGTCAATTATGAAAAGTCACTTTAAAGGTTTGTGGATTTTATTCTGAGGGAGATGGGGAGCCAATGGAGGGTTTCGGGCAGAGATAGGAAGTGATCTTCCTCGGTTTTTAAAAGAACCACTCTGGCTGCTGGGTAGCGAGTAGCATGGTTTGAGAGGTGCACCGGGTGTGAGTAAAAAGGTTTGTGTGCATGGATTCTGCGACCCTCAGTAGCTCTTTGAATGCAAGCCTCAACTCCTCATCCGTAAAATATGGAGGTGAGAATACTTCTGGTTCCCTGTGAAGGGAAGTTGGGTGCAAGTTTACCCCTCCTGTAAGGTGAAGAAGGCCTCATACTACAGATAAGATTATTATTGTCTAACTCTAGGTCAATACTGTATGCAGATGTTGTCGACCTTCCTATGTTTTCACCCCAGAAGGCTGGTGTAAAGATCACATCCTGTGTAAAGTGCCTGGCAGGAGCTCAGTAAACACTGGCTCCTTCACCATCCCTTTACTATTGGAGTCCAAAGCCTGGCTTGTTTTCTTTATCCCTGAGGACACTGAGCAGGAATTTAAAGGCTTAGAGGGTGTTTTGTAAAATCTCAGGGAAGAGAACTAGAGTTCTGGAGCCAAGAGCAGAGTTAGCTCAAACCTAACTTTATCATTTCAGTTAAAGGACATGGTCAGTTTCTCTCTCTCTCTCCTTCTCTCCCTCCATCCCTCCATTTCTCATTCATTTCAGGCTTTTGTGTTTCCAAAGCATGACATCCTGTTACTAATAATTTAAGCAATATCAAGTCTCAAGTCAAGTTTTCTTTTACCCCTCAACCCACCCCAATTTCAAACTCCAGAGATAATTAAAGATAAAAAGTTAATGTGTATCTTTTTTTAGTTTGCCTTTGCTTATTCGAACAGTCATAAACACATTTACAGATTTATGGTGGTGCTTGTCTTTTGTTTTGTTTTACAAAAATAAAGAAAAAAGACTCTGGGGGTTCCACACAACCCTCCAAATTGTATCTAAAACAGTTAAGAATGCATTTTATACGTAGAATATCTATAGCTTTATCAGATTGTTAAAGGAGTCTAGCTTCTCACCCCAACCCCGAATTAAGTACTTACTAGTCATTTTAAGTTTCCTAAAATCCGAAAACGTGGGCATTAGGACAGATGTTCTCTGAGGTTCCTCTATCATTTCCATTTCACCAAAGTTGCTCATTTCAAATCCAAGAAAAGCTTGTTTTCTCTGATATGCCACTTACTGGTTTTCTCTTATGAACTTATCCTTAAGTGCACCTATAATAATTATAAGTCTTGAGGTCCTTCAAGGTCTTGAACAGAAATCTTAACGCTTAATAGAAATACTTAGGATTTTTTTCCATTACAGTAGTTTATTAAATTCTGATTATTCATAATTCAATAATACTTGTATATGCTACAAGGATTTATATTTTTAAGTATTTATATTTATAAGTATTAATAGTTTTATCAATCAGAATAGGGTATTAACCCAAAATACATTTTCTCATATCATGAGGATAAATACGTATTGCAAGAGGATAAAACATATTACGTCCAAATATTGACAGAGTTTAAATACTATAGAACTCAGAGATGACAGCATATGAAGAACAAATATAGTCAATCCTATGTCTGCATGAGTTAGCTAAATAAATAAGTGTATAAAATCCCGCCTTAAAACTTATATGAGTGATAGAATCTACTCGTCATGCAATTTAGAACCAAATGTGATGAAATTGTGTTTTCCTCCACAAGGCAGCACTTCAATAAAGTAGATACACATCTGTTTGGTTGTTCGCCACATGCTGTAGTGGTTTTCAGACCTAAAGCCAAATACATTTGAATCCCCCAGGACTTTTTCCATTTGAAAGTGAGAAATCAGGATTTTCTCACAGTTAGCTGATGGTGCTCTGCTAGCATGTAGGGTCTGTCAATGACTGCAAAGTTTGGAGTGATATAAGTGCCCACCTCATTTATTTTTTAATGATCTCATCCAAAATGGATCATATACGACTGTATGTGTGTGTGTATATATATATGTGTATATATATGTATATATATGTATATATGTATATATATGTATATATGTGTATGATTTTATATTTATATAAATTTTTATATATTTATATGTTTAATTACATGAAATACTTATAAATATTTAAGTTACATAAAATACTTATAAATTACATAAAATACTTACAAATATAAATATATATTTATATATTTAATTACATAAAATACTTATAAATATAAATATATATATATATATATATATATATATAAAATCAGTGGCAAAGAGCACTTTTGGAGAGAGAAGTCATGGGTCGTGGATGGGAAAATGCAGAGACCAAAATTCCAAGTCATAATTTTAAAATTTTTATTTTATAATTTGATATAATTTTAGACTTACAGATAAGTTACCAAAATACTACATTGAGTTCCCACATACCATTCACCAGGCTTCGCCTCATGTTAACATGATACATAACCTTAGAGCAATTTTTAAGCCCTGGAAATTGACATTAAGTTATAATTTTCCATAATTTTCTGAAAACAAATAGTAAAATTTCACTTTTACCTTGTGTTTGAGAAAAATGAAAATTGGGATTTTGTGTTGAAAGAGTGCAGTTCAGCCCAGCTCTCTCGCAGGATTTCTTCCTTATTTTGGTTAAGAATTCTGAAGATCTGACCGGCAGTTCCTACAAACAGCTGCTTGGAAAAGGCCTACATGCATTTGACTTACTGGGGAGGAAAAACCTTGTGACCGAGTCATCCCATGTTTATGTTGTTGATTTAAGTAGTGAGGCAGCACTTTGAAAATTACACCATGTGTAACTGGTTCTTTATCACCAGATCCAGGGCCATGGGGAGTATAACCTCAGTAGCAGGCGCCAAGAAAAACTGCCCTTTTCGTTCAAGACTCTGACATTATAAACCTAATCCCCGTATTAGCTTTGCTGAAGCAGGAGGTGGGTCTTGCCTCATGTGGGGAATCCTCAGGGTCATTCCATTGCCCAGTTCTAGTTGAACAGAGGCCATGAGTTTCCGAATGGCTCCCAGCAGCTGCAAACATCTGTAGCAATCTGGTGTCAAGATGAATGAGCCCCACGGGTTCCCAGCTGCTTGGATCCACCCAAGCCTTGTGGCTTTAGACAGATGTTGCTGTGCTGAACACTGGGAAATGAATGTGCAGTCTCACTCCCTGTTGCCAGGAATGATGGTTACTCACACTCATGCTCTGAGGTCCTCTGAAGCCATTCAGTGGTACCTGAACACATTGGCATCTGTTGACAAGATAAGGCAAGATTTAGTGCTTTGACGAGCAAGGCCTTCCTTTGGGGAGCAGCAGCCAGAGAGATTGCATGTATTTCTCCAGCAGAACCCACTCTAGATTTATAGAGCTAGGCATGGTGCAGAGATGTCACAGGATACTTTGTTGCTCCCAAGCTAACCGAAAGCTTGACTCCAGCCAACACATTTGTCAGTTTTTAAAACACATTTCAGATTCCAGCATTTGCCTTCTGTTCATTGACACACCTCAAAGAAACCAAAGTTCTTTGGAAGGCTGTTTTAAAACAGCCTCAGCAACTTGCTAAGACTCGCATTTATTATCCCCCCACCTCCACCCCCACCCCATGCCAAACCTGCTTCTGCTGCAGGGTTCTCCAGCTCACAGTTCTGCCAAGATCTTCTACCCAGTTGCTCAAGCCAGAAACTTAGAGAAACCCTTGATACCTCTCTCTCTCTCGCCCCTACTTTCAATCTATCCTCAAATCCTATCGCTTGTACCTTCTAATGCATGTTGAATTTCCCCATTTCTCTTCATTACCATTTCTACAATTATCTCCCAACTGGAATACTACAGTACCCTCCACTTTTAAGTCTCCCAACTACACTCTTGCCTCCTCTCCAATCCATTCTCTTCAAAATAGCCAAGAGGAAGCTTATAAAACACATATAGCCATGTACATAACTGGGTCCATTATTGGGGATAACTGGTGTTGCAACCAAAATATAACTTTATTCTTTGTCTTCAACTGTTTCTTTAAAACATGCATTCAGGGTGGCAGTCCCCCCTTTGTCGTCAGACAAAATTCTTACAGGCCATGGCTATTCTTAGTCACTTTTAGGTAATAACAATCTTATAGCATTTTAAATCACACACAAAAAAAGTCCGATTTCAGTAGTGAGAATGAGTTCAATCCAAGATAATAATAGCATTTCAGAGATAAGGCTCCTCCCCCTACATCTGCCCCCCACCTCTCTGCTGTGCTGAGATTTATACTCGGGCGGTTTGCCTCAGGGGAGTTGAGCCATGGAAATAGGACAAGATGCCACTCCTGTTCCATGATTTCCTTCTTCTCCCACTATGGACTGCTATTCTGGACTACCAGAGTTAGTGGTTTCGTACTCTCGTTACTGGGTTAGGTCTCTTAGGGCTCTCTGGCCCAACATATGGCTAAAGGCTCACATTTTAAAGAGAACCCCTCCAAAGAGAATCCATCTAAATGGATGGTCCAGCTTGGTCCACTTATGATCCAATCAGCTATAGCCATGTAAGGGTGATGTCTTAATAGGTAGGGCTGCCATGGGGTATATACACCACTGGGATATACATCATCAGAATTGAATTGAGCAGTGGACAGCTATAGGGTAATGATTAGTGACCAGCTATAATAAGCTAAGGTAACTGGTCAGGGTCACCGTTTCTGTTTAGAGCAGGATGGCCGTAGCCCTCACCTTCATCCTGAGACAATGCTGCAGAAATCTTCATTACTGGTTGCCATCATTCTCTCCCAATGATAGAAATAAGCATGTTGGCTTCTGTTTTGATGTAATGCTGTAAATCCAGAAGACTTGCTTTGGGGAAAGTGGAACTCAGTACTTTAATCTAGAACAAAGGAAGGAAGGAAAGGGAAGGGGAAAAAGGGCAAGGAAAAGAAAAAAAAAAAAACACCCTAAAAACTACAGAAACAAAAAGAAAATTGACTATCAGTGCCGAATGTTTCCCCATGACACTGAAGTATAGGTAAAGAATAAATGTCAAGAATGGGTTGTTATGTGACAATAAAGCTTTTGAATCTGGAAAAATGGGGGCTTTTTCATGGAACCCCACCCCCGCCCTTATTAGAAGTCAAACAGGAGTTTTAAGATACTGCTCTGGAAAAGAATCTCCAGGTGAGGAAAGAAACTTGGCCAAGCAGCTGTCTCCTAGAATTTCAAGTTTGCCTTATAACCACTGCACTGGGCAGGGATACATGTGCTGCTCGTCCTTGATTTTAGTTTAGTATAGTTTTGTTTTATTATTTTATTTTGTTTTCTCATAAGGGCAGATTTTAAGACAAACCTGACTTTTTTCTTTAAATATCTGTTACCCCATGTTCTCTTGTCCCACACACTATCTGAATTGTTTCCTTTCACTTTGAGTGCATAAAACACACCCATAACAAATGGCTTAGGGCTAACAAGCATCCTTTTTTTTTTTCTTAATTGATAGACTTTGTTTCTTTAGAGCAGTTTTAGGTTTACAGAAAATTAAGCAGATAATACAGAGTTCCATTATGCCCCTTCCCCCTCACAATTTCTGCTAGTGTTTACATCTTGCATTACTGTGATTCATTTGTTAAAACGGAAGAACCAAAATTGATTCATTATTATTAGCGAAAGTCCGTAGTTTACATTAGGGTTCCTCTTTGTGTTGCACAATCGATGGGTTTGGACAAATGCATAATGTCATGTATCCACCGTTACAGTCTCATATAGAATAGTTTCACTGCCCTACAACTCCCTTATGTGCTGCCTTTTTATCTCTCTTACTTCCTTGTTTGTTGATATTTGTCATGCCTCAAGTGGAAGCAAGACCCTTTCTTGTTGGTTCACTTACTACAGCTGGCACTGCTTCAGATTTTCAAAAGACTCTGCCAAATCCTGAGGGTGATAAACAAGGAAATACACACAATTTAAAAGTCTAAAATTGGGCTCTCTGTATGCTGCCCTGCTCCTGCCTTGCCCATTCAAGGCCTCAAAGTGGCTTCTGACCTGTAGTCCCATAGGTTGGTACAAAATCTGCAAGCACTTTGCTGGAAAAAAATAGAGGGCACTAACGCACCACCTACATGTTCCTTCCTAGAAATTGAACCTTCTATAGTGTCAAAAGAGCTGGATTTCTCCAATGCATTAGTACCCTTCCCTCCAACCCCAGGACTTTCTTTCCCGGGTACAGATTTCAGACTGAGAGAGCAATGTGCCTTTTCTCTAAAAGAGATGTATCGACCAGGACAGAAGCCACTACTAGTTAGGGAAGACCCCACCTGCTAGATCCTAGGCTCTATGTCTAATACAAACCCTAGATAATGACCATATCAAACCCTGTGACAAATATAGCGTTCATATTTAAGAATTCCATCTATATAGGAGCAAGAGGATCATTTGCTCACAGACTCAGAGCAAAACCAAATTCCTATCAAACTTCTGCATTCTTGTTCATAATATTCATATGCTATGATTTTAGACAGCCATTAAAAATCGTATTTTCAAAAAATACACAGTATAATGTTAAAAATGGGAAACAAGCTTATATGTAGTATAATTTCTATATAGGTAGTATAATTCATATATGTATATATATGAATATATACAATATACACATATACAGGTATATAGATGAGAGGGAAATAGAAAATTACATCATCAAGTTGATTTAGCAGTGGTTATCTCCTGCTAATGGGATTATGAGCAATTTTCTTTTTATGCTTCTGCATCTTCCAAATTTTCTACAGTGAGCATTATTAATTTACAATCAGGAAAAAAAATCCTTAATAACTTTATTTTTAAAGAAAGTAGTACAGGTCTGTTTCTAGGATGTGTGCCTAGCCTGAAAACCAACCAGGCAGCCTTGTTTTTATGAGCAAGTCTTACTAGGAGTAATCGTGATTCAAAGCCGTGGTCAGGGCATTCACCCTTGAGTGGTCAGCTTAACTCCAGAAAGATGCAAAGATGCAAACTATGCATTCATTACAAGTGCAAATGTACTCTTAAAACAGGCAGGATTTCCAGAAACTCAAGGCAAAAAGCTTCTTTTCTAAGCAATTTCCTAGCCAGGAGCATCTAAAATCTCTTAAACTGGATCACTGAAATTTGCCAGTTTCCAATATTCCCTTGCCATAGTCTTCATCAAACTGTATTCATTTCATTTGACAACACTGGCTGTACATTAGGGATGTATGACCCCCTTGGGTGAAGGATGAGCTGAGTGAGGCCTTCTAGAAAGCTGGCATCTTTTCTTCCCTCTGTGTCTTGGGGCAGAAATGTTTGTTCACTTTGAAATCAAATGACAGGGTGATAGCCATGTGCTTTCCCACCCTGAGGGCCCTCAGTGATTGGCTGCTGACTTCTTGTTGTTGGGCTGATTTCCTTTATGGTTAAACAAAAAAGTGTATATAATATAGAGAAAGATTTCCTTTTATTGTGGTAAAATATACATAACATAAAATTCACCATTTTTACTCTTTTCAAGTGTGGTATAAAAACTGTACCTGTTTAAACACTAATTCCCTATTCCCCGCTCCCTCCCAGCCCCTAGTAATTTGTATTCTATTTTGTCTCTATGAATTTGCCTATTCTAGGTACCCCATATTCATGGATTCATATAACATTTGTTCCTTTGTGTCTAGCTTATTTGCCTTAGCAAAATGCTTTTAACGTTCATCAATGTTGTAGTGTGAATCAGAATTTCATTTTTTCAGGCTGAATAATATTCCATTGTACATATGTACCACAGTTTGTTTATCCATTCATCTGCTGATGGACATTTCGGTTAGTTATTTCCACCTTTTGGCTACTGGAAATAAACTATGAACATTTGTGTCCAAGTATCTGTTCAAGACCCTGCTTTCAATTCTTCTGGGTATATACCTAGAAGTAGAATTGTTGAATCATATGCTAATTCTATATTTAACTCTTTGAGGAACTACCAAACGGTATTGCACAGCGGCTGTGCCGTTTTACATTTCCACCAGCCGTGTACAAGGCTTCCAATTTCTCCACAGCCTCACTTATACTTATTTTCCATTTTTTTGATAATAGCCATCCTATGGATACCACACAGTATCTCATTGCGGTTGTGATCAAACATTTTAAAGTAAATATTTCTCTCTGGTTGTGACCACTTATGAACTACATAGAGATGTGTAATTTAACCATTGTTTGACTCCAGCTCTGGGGTCAAAGAGCTTTGAGTTTAAACCCCAGGAGGAAATCAGCTCCACGAGGGAAGGATTGGGGCTGTGTTGTTCACTAATGTATCCCCAACCCCTAGAATAGAGACCGGCACATAATACGAGCTTAATAATATCTGTTGAATGGATGAATTCTAGCTCCGTCCCTGACTAGCAATGTGACCTGACTTGGGTTAATAACCTAAGCCTCTGTTTCCTCAAACATCACATAGGAAGAAAGACAGTGCCCTCTGCCAGGGTTGTGTGAGGATTAAGGGCCACAATGCCCGCAGAGTCCTTGCTCATAAAAGCATGAGCAGTCTGTAAACGGTAGTGGGTGTGCTTGTTATGCCTAAGCAGGGGGCTTCTCCCATAGGCCAGTGCTGAGCCCTGGTCTGCAGCACAGTGATGAGTTTCCAGAGTCAGGCAGGGTGCCATGGGATCAGGGATCTGGGCGGGTTCCATGCTAAGCCAGAGCTTTATAGCAGGAAGGAATGGGAAGTGCTGCAAAATCCATTAAGCCCAGAGCTCTCCAGAGCAAACGCACCCCCCAACACTAACGCCGGGGGGCCGGAGGCAGAGGGAGGAGAACCAGGAGGAGTGGTCTCAGTGCACCCAGCCAGCAGGACCTTAAGCCAGAAAACTGGCACAGTGAGGTTAGAGTAGGAAGACCTCTCAGTGGGGATTAATGACCAGTGATTGATAGTGGGTCTTGTAGGTACAGCTACCATATTCTGTCAAGATGCGTAATCATGCACTGGGGAAATGTAGCGTCTTGTAACCAAATGTTCATGGAATGCTAATGTCCCAGGTCCAGGAGGAAGTAGACTGAAGGAAGGGAAAGCTGGGGATTTCCCACTTTGCTCAGGTGTTGATAGAAAATGCATCTCCCATCTGTGTGCAGAAATGTAGGGATTCTTGGGAATTCAAGCAGGCTGAAGACTAAGTCCTAGTTTGGGCTGCTACAGGCCAGGGAATGGATTCTGGATAGTGTCAAGCAGATTGGTCTTGGGCGGATAATTTTTACTTTCACGGCTCCTCTCCCCCCTACCTCCCTGCAGTGTGGTTTGTCTGTCTTATCAACTCAACAGAGCCTGTCGGGACATTTCAGAAGTGGTCCATGCATTGCTCCAGTGGCTGAGTCACCTGTATATTCATCTGTGCAGCTTTCAGGGCGTAGACGGTCAAAGATTCTATTCAGTGCCTACCACATCCTACAGACTCAAGCGAGCTGTGTAAACCCTGACCAGAGCTCAGCAGGGCGCACCGAGGCACTGGTGAACTGCTGGTGTTCTAGGCACCACACTCAGGGCCCTGAAACAGCCTCTCAAGACAGAGAGTCCTGTGAGGACTCTGCTAGGCTACCCGCAGGACAGGCAGGACCAGGGCTCGGCTTCCTAGAGCCAGTGGTGTGATGCATTCTCAAAGAATGTGCAACCCAAGTTTCAGGATCAGAGCCAAAAATGGGAGAAAAGCCGAGGAAAGAAGTTAAGAGGAAGCACTATTGGTAGCATACAGGTACTCAAACAATGTCTGTCTTGCCAGAGACAGCCCCTGAGGCCTATCCCCACGTTCCCATTGTCAAAGCAGCCTCCACTCCGAGCATCTGGGCACTTCCGGTTTTCGTTCTCTGTAGGAGAGATGAGAATGACCAGTCTCCCTAGTGCAGAAGGAGGGTGCTATAGGTGGTAGAGCTGGCTGGGTGGGAGCACAGGACTTCCTCGTCTCCTCCATCTCCGGGGTATCTCCGAGAAGAGGGCAAGGCAGGCAGAACCTTGGGCCCTCCTGCCCACCCTGAGCCCAGAGCCCTCCATGCCTCCAGGGCTCATGTGCTGGCCTGAACCCGTGCAGACCACTGGAATCCCAGCAGGCAGTGAGTGTGAGAGAGTCACTCCACACCTCTAAGTGACTTGTTTCCTCCTCCTTTGATGGAGGATTCAGACCCTCTCTAGAACTAAACAAAACCCATAATTATAATCCTGTGGTAACGCTTCTGTAAACAGTAGCTTGAGTTGAAAAGACCGGCTCTGAGTCGTGAGAAATGGCAGCAGTCCTCAGACTCCTCTGGGAATGGTTGGTTCCCTAATGTTCTACTCGAAGCTTTTTTTCTAAACTCAGATGGTGAAATGCAGGGCACTTCAGCCTGTCCCAGACCTGCCGGATAACAGACAGCAGGGGCCGGCGGTAAGCAGTGGTAGAGATCCTTGGAGAAGGCATCACGGTGTTGGTCGGCCATTCTCCCCTTCTTCCCTTCTCCCTGCACATGTTTGTGGTTTCCTGAAGGTTAAATAATTGAAAGTGACTGATTTTCTTCTAAATGAAACAATTTACCTTTCGTACTTTGTTCCTCCTTTACTTGTTGTCAAAAGCAGAAAGAACATTTCCCTCCTCTAAAAGTGGCGTCACACAGAAACCAGCCATTATTTGACATTGTAAAGACATATGTATGGCTGGAGAAGTCTTTCTTTGTCCCTGTAGCTTTCTTTTTCTATCTTCTTGATTACTCCAGACCTACTCCTGCTCCCCTGGTAGTCACCCAGGCCGGAGACCAGATCTTTCCTCTCTTTTTTGGCAGGACTATTCTCCCTTCTAACCTATTTTCCTCTAGGGAAGATTGAATGTTTGATGAGAGATGCAGGGTATCAATTAAGCAGGCTCTTTGGACAAAAACTGCATTAAGTAGCCTGAGCCACACACAGTGCCTAGGGATGGTCTTCCTCTAGCCAAAGCCTTATCGCAGGATTGCAAGCTGTTGGTTATCTCTGGGCAACTAAAGCCAGCAAGCTTCTGGAAGCTATACACAACAAGCCTAAACTTTCCTGGCTTGTCAGTCTGGAGGTCAGCACTCTGCCTCTCTCTCTCATTTGCCCAGGACTCCCACGGGATCAAGTGAATGCTGATGTGTCCACATAGCACCAGAGAGCCTGCTGGAAATGTGAAAATGAAGGCAAGCCACTCAGTGTTTTGTGATGACAGTGACCAATACCCAGCTTCAAAGCAGTTTTTATTGACGTGGTAGTCTCTTTGGACTTTATATAAACTTGGAATTCATTTACTTTTTCACTCATTCATTCCTTTAATAGACATTTATTCTGTCCCTACCATATGCCAGGCAATGGAATAAAGTACTGTATTGTTTATAATTGTCCCTGGTATAGGCAGTCCAGAAGTGGTGTTTTCATCATCATCACCATCATTATCGACATTCATTCATTTGAAAAATATGGATGAAACTCCTACTGCCTGCCAAGTCCTGTGCCAGACCTTGTGTGGGAAGCAAGACAGACAGAGTCTATACTCTCATGGAGCTCATAATTTAATTGTGAAAACATACAAGTACACAATAATAGTAAAAAGCGTTGAGTCCTGTGATAGGGAAAGCACATAATATTAGTTTGACCTACCAAAGTGTTGAGTTCATATGATTCAACCTAAAACTATTTACTAAATGTTCCCTATATGCCAAGCATAGGAATATGTGCCTTATATGTATCATGATTAAACATTCGTAAGAACCCTGCCAAGGAGAGTTTATGATTTCCGTTTTATACTTGAGGAAACTGACATAAAGAGGTTAGATGAAATTCTTTTGGTCACAAGTGCAAAGTGGCAAAACTCAGTTTGTCTAACTCCAGCTTCTGTGCTACATTCTCTATGGTACAAAAATATCTTCACGTTGTGTGCCAGTCCCCATTGGAGGGGCGCAGAGGAAATTGGGAGAGCATAATGGCCACTTGTTATGTGGAATAATGGATGAAATGAAATTTGGCTCCCAGATTTGTTGTGGTTGCCATGTTTCAAAAATCTGCGATCAGATAGGAGAACGATTGCTAAATTCACTGTATGTTTCTAAGTTCTGGCTTACCTGTATGTTTTTCTTTTGCTTTCCTTGCTTTGATGTTCCTTTCTTTAATGGTTTTAATCCTTTATTACTATATAAAGAAGATTTAACTTTTGGCATCTAGATGTGTTTTGTCCAACATGGGTGGTGCTAGTAGCTCAGCAGCCTGGCAAAGCTGCCGGTGATGAGGTATGAGACAGAAAGGGTAGGGCAAGTTTTGTGGGGGGCTGTAGGGAAATATACCTTTGGAGGTGGCTGTACCCTTGTCAGATCATCGATCCTTGCTCACAGCCCCATATGAGATCCTCTGTGATCCCACCCCTTCTTGACACAGGTGCGTGGACCAGGGTGGACAGCAGACCTGAGCCAGGCCCACCGATAGGTTGGTCTGTGCCATGTGATTTATGTGCCCCCCAAAAGGAGAATTAGGCTAACTAGAGCTCCTCTCTCACGCCCTTTTAGTGTTAAAAGATAAACTGAGGTATGTTAACAATTGTAAGAGTATATTTGAGCAAAAATGTATTCCAATCTGGCAGTAGCAAAGTGGAAGTGGTTAGAAGCACTAAGCTGACAGGATCCAGGGGAAAGACTTATGGAAAAGAGGTGGAAGAAAAGAAATGATTTGATTGGCTATAGCTGAAATGGTCACCTCATTTGGGAGAGCCCAGTTGGCTGTTTGTGATTGGTTGTCCTTAGGTTTTGATTTCTTAACCTCAAGGCGTTTTAGATGTAGGTTTTGGTTTGTTTACATAGGCTACTCAGGCATTAAAGCCACCTCAGTCTAATGGCCTCCTTTTAAAATTAATTTAAAAATACTTAGACCCAGATGCAAGTTGTTAGAGCCCTTAAGTTGAAAAGTCGTGGGAGCCAAGCTGAGGTTACCATTTGGGGCTCCTGTGCATGTCAAATGAAGAGAGAGTAAAGTCTCACAGGAGACTAAAAAGAAAAGAAAGGCCTTAGGGACTAGAGTGAGGCAGAGAACTGAAACCACATGGTTCGTGAGAGAAAAAGAGCATCCAGTCCCCACCCTTCGGTTCCCTGGCCCAGTTCTGTTACTTGCTTCGTTGCCACTCCTTGGGTGCCATAACGCAATAAATCCCTCACTTGCCTAAAGAGCTTGACTAGGTTTCTGTTCCATATAATGGGTAGATCAAAACACAAGTTCTCAAAGGAGGTGAAGAGGTGAAATAACTTTTACCACAACTAAAGGAAACAGAGGAATCCCAAGAGGCCCTACTTCTAGGTCTCAGATACTTCCTCCCTCCCCATGGAAGGCTAAGTGAAATATTTCATGTTATTCTCTCCTTAAAGCAACACTAAAAGAAGGAATAGAAAGTTTATAAGAAAAACTGCCCCCTTTAAGTAATTATCTTTTTATGTTTAATGTAATACTAGAAGAACCATCATTACACTCAGAACGCTAGCCATCCCTTTTACCTCCCAATACACAGACCTTCTTTAACTCTAACCATGCTAAACAGTGGGTAGATGAAAATGAGCAATGTAGCATCTGTTCTTAAGCTGTTCACAGTGGAATGTGGACAGAACAGCAAACAAATAAATTACTATAAATATGGGGACAGCTATAGCAGAGGTATAAAAACGTTTCTTTGAGAAGGGGAATGGCTCATTTTACCCGAGGATTTTGGAGAAGGTTTCACCTAGGAGGTGATATTTGAGCTGAGTCTTGAAAGGTAAGTAACTATTTGCCTGGCAGTTCAGGAAGGAAGAAGCAAAGCAGGTACTCCAGGCAGAGGGAACAGAATGTGCAAAGGCCAGAAGTTGTAAAATGACCTGTTGAGTTAGTTCATGAACTAGGAGCAAGGTAGTGCGGTTGGAAAAGTGGGTGTTTTGGATGAGCGGAGAATAAGGTTAGGTTGGGCCAGATTTTGAAGAATGATATATACAATTAACAATGCAATTAATAATTACAGTAAGTATTATTCATTATTCTACCAGAGACAAAGTCAGTCATTTATATGCGTTTTTCTCCTTTAGTTAAATGCCATGGGAATGTGTTGTAGGCAATGTCCAACCAAAGTCAAAGTTTTAAAGCTACTTTTGGGGAATGAGGACCTTGGGGGCAATTTGAAGGAGAGACTGGTATGAGAGAAGATGAAGAGAGGGGAGGAGGACAGGCAACTATAATTGTCCAAGTGAGAAATAGGTACCTGATCCAAGGTACTGACTGTGGAGTCAAAATAATTGGTGGGCATGAGACATGCTACTGAGGCAAAATTATTTGAATGTGTGCAAAGCATGGAAAATAATCTTAAGCCAGCTTTGAAGGAGTTGCTTTTTAGAGGTGGAATTGACAGTGATAGTGCTCACTGAGATAGATGCTACAGGAACAGGAGTGGGCAGGAGGATATGATTTCATTGAGGGACATATTAAATTTGAGATCCTAATAAGAGATCAAGGTGGAGATCTGTTGGCCATCAGATGAGGGAGTCGGAGACTTGGGAAAGGGGTTCGGATTAAATATATAGATTTGGGAGTTTTGATCACTCTGTCCTTCTGATTAGTGGAAGGGTTCAGAGAGGTATAAAGACAGTTTTCAAGATTTGTAATAATGGAAGGGTGTCCAGGCCACATTAGTCAAGGTTTAGTTGGTGTATAATATACTCAAAAACAACCATGCAATGACTTGCCTTTCTCAGCCAGGTCCCTGGAGCTCTCCCTCCTACTCCCAAGGCTTTCTGCTCCCTTTTGCAGAGAAACTAGGTGGGAGTGAGCTGGGAGCCTGGATACTTACGAACCAGACATCCATAATGGCCTGAACTGCGTTTCCATCTGCCATTTTGCGCAGTGTGGCCTCCTCCCGTGTCTGGCCCGTGTGGTTTACATATGTCACCTCTTTTATTGAAGAATCTAATAGCAGTTTCAGATGTCTTATCCCTTCTCCCTGTGATTATTAATTCAGAACCCTGCTGGGATTTGGGGTCCAGCACCTGTCTCTTTTGCTGGAGGGTCTTTTGAGAGCTCTGTAAATTAGCATCTTGGGCTTATGAAAGAAAGATGGGGGTGAATAGAATTTTCACCCATAATAATAGTATATCTCATGTGGGTGTGGCTTCCCCAGAATTTTCCACGTATAGCTAAGAATCATTTACTTGACCTCCACTTGAGAACCCAACATTTTAGATATTTGAAAGAGTCTCCCCCTCCCCAAGAACCATGGATTGACCCCTAAGACAGTGCCATTTCACAGATAAAAAATTGTCGAATTGCAGCAATTTCATGTGGTTCAACTTACTGGCAGCAAAAGATGGGGATGGTGAGATAAAATTTTGTGTACCTTCAAGTACTTTGTCACAACAGTCACAGATGCCTCTTTTTGTTAATTCAGATCATACATGACTTTAAAAAGGTATCACAGTATTTAATTATATGTAATTATTTATTTGAAGGAAGACATAGCAGGATTACACAGTGATATTTCTGCTTCTAAAATGTTTTCTGCCCCTCTGACATGTTGAGCTTCCCCATTCATCCGACTCTGTGGTAGGTGGGACACACACAGCTCTGCTGGTCTCCATTGTGGCTTCCAGATTAGACCATGTGGTGACCCAGGTTTGAGATTCCCTGTGAAGAGGTAACAACAAACCTTATATTGGTTACACATACTACTACACACTAGACTGTGCTAAGTGCTTTATACACACAGTTTTCTTCAATTTTAAGCAATGGCCTCTTAAGGTAGGAATTATTAGCTTTCTTTTTATGAATTTGAAAACTGAGGCTCTAAGAGATTAGATAACTTGCCCCAAATTGCTTAGGACATGGCTAGTTCTTGCTCTGAGCTATGAAAGTCTCCAGTGCAGTTTATCTCCCCAAGGGAAGAAGGCAATAAGTGAGGTGATAATCTCTCTACCCTGATTGGGAGGGGGACCAAAGAGGGGATGCATTTCAGGAGATACATCGTGTGCCTGTCTCACTGTGTAACATTGGATTCTGTTTCTCAACAATGAATTGAGGATAACACATGAACCCCTCCCAGGGGTGCTGTGTGATTAAAGGTAAAATCGCTTTAATTTCTACTCAGATAACCCAGAAGGGTGATCTTTTGAAAAGGGAGAAGGTATACCATACAGTTTGTCTTAGTTCATCTATCAGAAAGGAGAGATTAGTGAGGAATTGATGAATGGCCTAAAGCAAGTGTTTTCAACTGGGAGTGATTCTGCACCCCAGGAGACATTTGGCAATCTCTAGTGAGATTTTTGGTTGTCATATCTGGGAGGGTGCTCCTGGCATCTATTGGGTAGATACTACTAAACACCTTGCAATGCACAGGACAGCCTCTTACTACAATTATCCCGCCCCAAATGTGAATGGTGCTGAACTTGACAAACTGCGCTAATGTGCACTTTCTGGGAAAATAGGTCAGCTGCTCTAGAGCAGCAGGTTAATTGCATGAACTATCAAGTATTTTGGAAGCACTTATTTGAACAAAAAGAATTACTATAATTAGGAATTACAAAATATCTAGTCATGAAAGCAATTCTCAGGAGGGAGCTTCTATTACTATTATTATTATTATTATTAATATGTGTTTCTTCTGTGGGTTCTATGGACTATTTAAAATGCCATTGGAATTTTAATGGGGATTGTATTGAGTCTATAAATGGTTTGGGGTAGTATTGGCATTTTAACTATATGTATGTGTGTGTGTGTGTGTGTGTGTGTGTGTGTGTGTGTGTGTGTTTTAATAATACTTTTTAATTGGGGAATATTGGGGAACAGTGTGTTTTTCTAGGACCCATCAGCTCCAAGTCAAGTCATTGTTTTCAATCTAGTTGTGGAGCTCACTGGCCCATGTGGGAATCGAACCAGTGACCTTGGTGTTATGAGCACTGTGCTCTAACCAACTGAGTCAACCGGCTGCCCCCTCTATGAACTTTTTAAAAAGTATATTTCGATAAGGAAAGACATGTAATCAAAATTCACAGACTTATACTCATCAGAGTAAAGGGAGGAGGTAATCACTCAGAATTAGTGAAAATTTCAAAATATTGAGGCATTATTAGTTTATTCCCTTATAATGTATTGTTGTGCATAATAATCAAAGCAGACCCTTTTGATATGCATTCATTTGGTTATTGCTTTCTAATGTGTTAATTCTTAATATGCTGTGATTCAATGGAAGAAAAGTCTTGAATTAAATGACATTATAAATACATAAATCGTGACCTTTTGGGGGGCACTTCTGTAAGTCTCATAGTCATAGTGTCTCATCCTAGGCCTGCCTTATGGGCTTTATTTCCACTTTGGGGAGGATATGAAATTGAAGAGATCAGGGCCTATGTCTTTAAGAGAGGAAAAGAAATCCAGTTTTGAGTTGAAATATATACTGAAAAAATACTCCCTCCCCTCTCTTATGATGATGTTTTACTTCAATTATAGAAGCGGAGTTGAGTGAAATGTCATGGAAAGTGCTAGGGTAGATGATTGAATGTGTGGGGATTCTCAGGGCCCAGCTATATATTCTCGAGAACCGGGGAAATTCGTAGCACAGACGTTCTGCACATTTTAAAACCGTTGGTTACTGATCCATGCAGTTCTTCATTATGAATTTAGTAAGTTCATAATTACTGACCTCACTAAATAGCAAAACTGTGGACATTCTAGCTATTGAATAAGCAGGTGTGAGTACCAGGGTAGTTTAATAGAAATAGAGGCATTTTTTGTGTGTTTACCTGGTGGCTATTTGCTGTTTGTTGTACTGTGTTGAGAAGATTCTGAGGCCATTTGGCCTAAGAGAAAAGAATGCTGTAGTCAATTGGTGATATATGTTTTGAAAGTGTGGTGGGGAGCCTGGTGACATGTCAGGCATATATTTGACAACCTTGGTTTATATGTTTAACAGTTAGGGACTATCTAGGCCCTTCACTTAAAGTTCTCTGAGTTAGATCCTATAATAAAAAAGAAAAGAAAATCAGAAAGCTATATCTACCCTACCTTTTGTCAACTGCAACTGCCTTTTAATTTTAATTTTGTGGGTTAAGTCAAGTGTGCAGATCTAATTTCATTCATTTTTAAGGCTGATGTAATATGCTAGTTGCTATGTCAACCAACACTTCTGTCTAGAAAATAGCTGCAAAAAAGCGGGTTTTTACATTAGAGAAATTTGAAGGTACATATCATTTCATGTGTCTTTGGTGTTCGTACTTGGGGATCACAGCATGTCTATAGTGCTGTCTAACAAAAACTTGGGAGAACTACGCATGCATTATGCAGTGCGTTTCTAATGCCTGTGGATCTCCCTTCCGTTTCCTTCACTCAGTCACTCAGGGAGTTTTAGGAGACTATGATTTTTTTCAATCCTTGGGGATAAAAGAAAATTAGATATTTTTAAATATGAATTTTAAATAACTCTTTTGTTGGTTCACTGCTTTGGGTGAATTATCCAATTCCTTATTTTGGGTGAGGGTGAACCCTCAAATTTAAACCAGCTGACTGCACATAAGAGTTCAATATAGGCTGGCTGGCAAATGATTTGGAGGATCCCTGCACCTCCCGTAGAGAAATAATAGCAGGCATTTTTCCTTAACACCTCTCTCTCTCTCTCTCTCTCTCTCTCTCTCTCTCTCTCTCCCCCCCCTCCTTTATTTCTTTCTTCTCTAACTTCCTTTATTTATTTATTTATTTATTTATTTATTTATTTTAGCTAAATTTATTGTGGTGACAATGGTTAGTAAAATTATATGGGTTTTAAGTAGACGATTCTATAATACCCCATCTTTAAGTGGATGCCCTTGTAGTAAATAATTATCCCTGTACAATTTTAATTTGAAAAATTGTTAGATGCCTTTATTATGAGACTGTTGTAGATGTTACTGTTTTATGACAAAGACTTTTTTGACTTCCCAAAGAAAATGTTCTTGGTTTGGGTCCAAAGTAGTATTTCCTCACATGTTGCTCAATAAGATGACGACAACACCTGACCAAGTATCAGGAGACTCCATTCTAATCTGTTCTCTATCTGGGAGTTTGGCCTTGCACAAGTTATTAGAAATCTCTCCTCCTTATTCTGCACTGTAAAATGAATAGAGTTAAAGCAGATGGCAGCTACTTCCCCTCATGTATTACCATTTTAAGATTGTGATAGCTAAGTCTTAGGGCACTTAGGATGCTAACGTTAACATTTTACTCAGCAAAAAAATTAGGTTGCCTTGACAGTAACTGAATGTTATGGAGCCACTGAGCTGGTTAAGAGGAGAGATGAACTTATTAGAAGAGAGGTGATGTCATCCTTATTCACAGAATGGAATAAGTTCTCCCACGTTCAGTGAGGAAGGAGATTAAATGTGGTGGTAGATGGTCAAGGAAACATTTGGGAAACCATGCATTTACTAGAAAGGAAACATGGCTGGAGAGGAAGAAAAAACAACACAGGTATCAAGTAGGGCCCTGGGATTGCATGCAGCAGAAACTGACGCTGACTAACCTGAGTGGGAAAAAGGATTTATTAGAAAGTAGGTAACCTCAGAGTCAAATGATGATTCTGGATATATGTGAATTGGGGTGGATAGGGATGGCGTGGGGGTGGGAGGATAACAGATTGCTAAACTCACCAGAACCCCAATAACGGAGGGAAAAGCTATTCTCCCAGGGCGGAAATCTTGGAAAAGAGGAAATAGAAAGGAATGCTGAATATCAAAAATAATACAAGAAAGATAAACATATCTAGCACGGGTGAAAAAAATAAGAGAATTGGACAGCCTCAACCTGCTGTTGATGATACATCTGTTTGAAGCAAGAGAAAATGTGGTTTACTATTTTGGAAAAGGAAAAATAGAAATAGGGAGAATGTACCAAGAAAGGAGAGTTGAAATGAATCAAACCAAATTAATGTATTCTTGATCATATGTGGAGCCCCCGTCCCCCTTAGGTGCCCAGGCACTTTGTTCTGGGGATCCGAAAAAGGAGACATGACCCCCACACACACACACACAAAAAGAGCTCCCAGTCCAGCCACATAGTGTTGTGAATTCCTCATGTACTGAATGCCCACCAGATGCCAAGCTTCTTACTGAGAGCTCTAAAAGCATCTTATTTAATCCTGCCAGTGTCCTCTGGGGCGAGTCCGTTGTTACCTCCATTGTGCAGATGCCACTGAGAGGAGCAAGAGAAGCCAAAGTTAGGAGGCAGGCAAGGCACAGCAGGGGCTCAGCCTTCCAGTTTGGCTCTAAGTTCTAGGCCGGGGTGTCCAAACTGCGGCCCGCGATCCTTTTTTTTATTGGCCCACAGCAAATTCCAAAAATATATTTAGTTTACTTAAATAAACCAGGTGAGGCAATACGTACTTCACCTCCAGTGAGTGTCCCAGCTGTTTGTGTATTTTACCAAGTATGGCCCTTGGTGAAAAACGTTGAAAAAAATTTGGACACCCCTGGTCTAGGCTCTTGTAACTAACTGCTCTATGAGGTCTGCCAATTAAGTTCGCGAACTTGTTGCAGCCAGGTTGCTAATCTTTTTTTTGCTATCAGCGGGATTATTCATTATGAATTTGTACCAACTGGACAAACAGTTAACCAAGTTTACTATTTGGAAGTGCTGAAAAGGCTGCGTAGGAAAGTTAAAACGACCTGAACTTTTCGCCAACAGTTCATGGCTCTTGCATCACAACAATGCACCAGCTCACACAGCACTGTCTGTGAGGGAGTTTTTAACCAGTAAACAAATAACTGTATTGGAACACCCTCCCTACTCACCTGATCTGACCCCCAGTGACTTCTTTCTTTACCCGAAGATAAAGGAAATATTGAAAGGAAGACATTTGGATGACATTCAGGACATCAAGTGTAATATAACGACAGCTCTGATGGGCATTCCAGAAAGAGTTCCAAAATTGCTTTGAAGGGTGGACTAGGTGCTGGTGTCGGTGCATAGCTTCCCAAGGGGAATACTTCAAAGGTGACTGTAGTGATATTCAGCAATGAGGTATGTGGCACTTTTTCTAGGATGAGTTTGTGAACTTAATTGTCTGACCTCTAAATATGTTGCCTCTCTTAGCAAAAAGAAGAGGAGAAAGAAAACAGAGTAAGACAAAAGGGAAGGAGCAGCTCAGCCCAGGGGTATGTTCGGTTATTGATGAGTCACCTTCACCGAGCATTGTAATGTGCAGGGAATTGTATCCACTCCCTGTGGAAGCCTGCAGTAAATTATTAAGGACAGGCACATACAGTCTGTGCACTAGAACAGGCCATCAACCGCTCTGAAGCAAGACAGAACTTGCCTCTCTCAGTCTGGGACATACCAACTTAACGGTCTTTTCACTCTGAGCTTCTACAAGATGGCATTCTGACTTATTGACTCCACGGGTGAACTTTTTGCCCCCAAAGTTCAGCTTTTAAGTCTAAAATTTTTATCCTAAGCCAGGATAAGCATGTATAGTCTCTTCTGGGACTGGACCCATCTATCAGCAGTCAGTGGAAATCTCAATGATTATTAACATTTCCAATCTAGTAGCACCACTGGCTCTCAGTCACTTGTCTTAAGACATCCCAAATGTCAAAGCATGGCTCCCAAAATAAGAAATGTGAAACTGTTTTCCCAGCTTTTAAGGTGACGTGATTATTTCTCCTTTTTAAAAAAATAATGTTTTACTACTATTTATTTTAAAGTATGCTTACTTTCATAATAGAAAAAAAGTCACCTATTGAGAAAAATGTGATATGCTATGGTTCATCTAAAGTTAACCACTTCTCTGTCATCTACACCATTGTTTATAAAGGAGTCTATTGCAACTGTGACTGCTAACTACCCCACACATCAAATCTAAATAATCAAGAGAAAGAAAGTATCCTCATATGAGATCAAGCCTGAGATGTCCTGCTTTTCTTCCTTGCCCCGATCCCCACCGCCCTTTTGTGGCTTTTCGACTTTTTCTTCAATACACTCTCTGGGCAGAGCTAATTCATTGGCTGGAATTGTTGGCCTGTGCAGCCCATTTGGGGCCACTGCTTTTGGGACTCTGGGCCTCTGCCTCTGTTTTTCTTTTCCTTTGAAAAGTCATTGAAGTCCGGAGTGTCGGCAGTGACCTTTGGAAATGTTTTTACAGCTTACAGAGACTTCCTGACATGTTTTATTAGCTCTTGTTGGTAGCTAATAAAGTGAGTCTTAGCAAAGCTGCCGAACGTGACAAATTAGAGCCACTTCCAACGTAACCACTCCCCAGCATTGCCTTGAAGGAGGCTCGATGATAGGATACGTGGCCACCGCTTTCTGTCCAGTTCAGCAGGGCATGAGTGATTTCTTCTGGAAGAAAGGGAGGTCATCCCTTTAGGAAATACGATGACCGGCTTACTCGGAGAGAGCCTCAGAGATGAGAGTCCCTTGCCTCAGGAAGACAGACATTGTTGCTCTAGAGAGGGTGAGAGTTATTCCGAAAAGCTCTTCTTTTCTACCTTCACAAAGGTAAACATAAAGCTGGTCAACTGCCTTTTAAGAAGAAGGAAACAATAGAAAACAGTCCTTCTTTCAAGTTTATATTATAAATGTGAAACAAAATCTCTGTTCTCCGTTTTTTTGTTTTGTTTGCTTGTTTTTTTTTCTTCTTGGAGAAGTAACAGTTTAGCAAAGTGGTCTGGAGTTTAGGCTCTGGATTTCCACAGACCTAGACCCACATCCTGAGTCTGCCCTTGACCAGCTGGAAGGTCTTGAGCAAGGGGCCACTTAAGACTTGGTTTCCTGGGGATTGTCAATTACCCTAACAATGAGGCAACTAATGGCAGGCTCAGAACCACCAGGGCCCAGGAGCAGGGGAGGCTGGGAGTGGGGGGCAGGGGACGAGGGCAGGGCTCCAGGGGAGGGGCCAGAGACCCTAGATGTCAGTGGGATGGCTCATCTTGTACTCCCAAACACCCCCATGAGCTGGGTACCATTGGTGTACTATTCTACAGACAAGGAAACCGAGGCTCAGCAGTTCCAAGTGACAAGCCTCAGGTCACATGCCAGGATGTGGAAAGAGGAGATTCAAATCTGGTCCCTAAGCCTATATGAGGTTCAGTCTTGCCACCTGGAAAACAGGCACCTGAGCCCCAGCCCTATTCCAGGAGCAACAAAGGAGCCAGCATCCTGGAAGCTGCCCTGGATGTTTCAGGAGCCTCAAAGGCCAGACACCCAACACGGCTGCCCGTCTCTAGTCTCACTTGTCCCCATTTTTACAATAATCAGGTCTCATCAGTACCGAAGGAAGGCCCAAGAGCTCTGTGGGTCTGACCCAGGGAGCTTCAAAGAGGAGCCAGAGGCAGAGCCTGAGGGTGCCCACCCCAAAGGCCTGATTCCCCAGAGGTCACCCTGACCCAGGACCAGGACCCAGGGATGAGACTGCGTGGGCAGCAGGGAGCTGGGCATGGGATCTGGTTTGGGCAGAGAAAGCACTTCGAATCAGCCTGAGGGTCAATATCTCCTACTGATGTGAAAAAAAGCAACCAAGCCTCAACTACAACAGGAGTACACAAACAACCCATACAAGGGACACACCTGGAGCACCTGGCTCAGGTGACCAGGGTGACTGCGTGATTGAGCCCCACAAGATGCCTACTATATAAGGCCACTCTACTAAGACCAGAAGACATAGCAACTCTGCCTAGTACATAGAAGCAAACACAGAGAGGCAGCCAAAATGGGGAGACAAAGAAACACGTCCCAAATGAAACATCAAAGCAAAGCTCCAGAAAAAGAACTAAACAAAATGAAGACAAGTAATCTACCAGATGCAGAGTTCAAAACATTGATTATAAGGCTGCTCAGTGATCTCAGGGAGAACCTTGAGAGAGACAGGAAACATAAAAATGAAGATGGAAAACATGAAAAAAGAACGAGTCAGAAATTAAGAATACAATAACTGAAATGAAGAATACATTAGAGGGGGCTGCCGGGTGGCTCCGGTGGTTGGAGCGCTGTGCTCCTAATGCCAGGGTTGCCGGTCAGTGAGCTGTGCCCTCTATAGCTAAGATGGTGAACACGGTTCTACCTGAAGCTGGGATGCCATGATGGCTGGTGGCTAGCGTGACTGGCTGGCAGCCGGTGAGAGCTGCCTCAGCCTGGTGGAGCGCAATGCTCATAATACCAACATGGCAATGCTCGTATTACCAACATGGTTCAGGAACCTGCATCCTCCACAACTAGACTGAGAAGAACAGCTTGAATTGGAGTTGGGGGTGAGGGGGGATGGAAAAAAAAAGAAGACATTAGAGGGAATCAATAGTGGATGAGAGGAAGCAGAAGTCTGAATCAGCAATTTGGAAGACAAGGTAGCAGAAAACACCCAATCAGAACAGCAACACAAAAAAACTAAATCCAGAAAAATGTGTATAGTTTAAGGGGCCTCTGAGACAACATTAAGCATACCAATATTTGCATCACAGGGGAACCAGAAGGAGAGAAGAGAGAGCAAGGAATTGAAAATCTATTTGAAGAAGTAATGACAGAAAACTTCCCTAACCTGGGGAAAGAAATAGACATACAAACCCAGGAAGCTCAGAGAGTCCCAAACAAGATGAACTCACAGAGGCTAACACCAAGACACATCATAATTAAAATGCCAAAGGTTAAAGAGAGAATCTTAAAAGCAGCAAGAGAAAAGAAGTTAGTTATCTACAATGGAGCTTCCTTAAGGCCGTCAGCTGATTTCTCAACAGAAACTTTGCAGGCCAGAAGGGACTGGCAAGAAATATTCAAAGAGATAGAAAGCAAAGACCTACAACCAAGATTATACTACACAGCAAAGCTGTCATTTAGAATTGAAGGACAGATAAAGAGATTCCCAGACAAGAAAAAGCTAAAGGAGTTCATCACCACTAAACCAATATTACAAAGACTGTTAGAGGGACTTCTCCTTCTTTAAGAAGGAGAAGGAGAAGAAAAGATAAAAAATATGAATAATAAAATGGCAATAACTACATATCCGTCAACAATTATGTTCAGTGTAAATGGGTTAAATACTCCAATCAAAAGACATAGAGTGGCTGAATGGATAAGAGAACAAGACCCTTACGTATGTTGCCTACAATAGACTCACTTCAGATTGAAAGACACACACAGACTGAAAGTAAAGGAATGGTAAAAGATATTTCTTGAAAATGGAAAAAAAACCCCACAAGTTGGAGTATCAATACTTATTATACCAGACAAAATAGACTTTACAACAAAGGCTATAACAAGAGACAGAGGAGGACCGAGTAATCCCACTTCTGGGTATTTATCCGAAGAAACGCAAAACAGTGCTTTGAAGGGACATGTGCATCCATTTGTTCATTGCAGCATTGTTTACAGTGGCCAAGATGTGGAGGCAGCCTGGGTGTTCATCAGTGGATGACTGGATAAAGAAGAGGTGGTACATACATACAATGGAATATAACTGAGTTGTTAAAAAGAATGAAATCTTGGCATCTGCAACAACATGAATCAATCTAGAAGGTATTGTGCAGAGTCAAGTAAGTCGTACAGAAAGACAAATGCCATATGATTTCACTTATATATGGAATCTAAAGAACAAACTAAATGAATAAAGAAAACAGAAACAGATTCATAGATACAGAGAACATTTTGAGGGTTGCCAGATGGGAGGAGGTTGGGAGCAGGATGAAAAAGGGGAAGAGATTAAGAAGTACAAATTAGTAGTTACAAAATAGTCATGGGGATGTAGGACATAGCATAAGAAATATAGTCAATAATATTGTCACAACTATGTATGGTGCCTGATGGATACTAGATTTACAAGATCCGACAATTAAGTTCCTGAACTTGCCACCGTGCACTTACATTGGCAGCACTGTACAAACAACTCAGTAAGGTTTCGTAATCTCCGTATATCAGTGTCACACAGCTGTGTTCGTGTCGACGTGTGGCGGTGTCTTGCCGAGTGGCGTTCATTATTGTAGTTGCGTGTTTGTGTGTCGTCTTGAGAATGTCTGAGCTTGAATTAGAGCAATAAGCAAACATTAAATTTATTGTTAAACTTGACAAGAGTGGAAGTGAAATCAGGGACATGTTAGTCCAAGTTTATGGGGCTAATGCCGTGAAGAAAATGGCAGTGTGCAAATGGGTTAAATGTTATTCTGAGGGGAGAGAATGTGTCACTAATGAAGAGAAGTCAGGGCAGCCAGTAACGAGCAGAACTGACGAAAACAGTGCAAAAATTCATCCAATTGTCTGTCAAAATCATCAGCTGACTGAGAAGCATAGCAGACCAAATAAACATCGATAGAGAAACAGTTAGGAAACTCTTAACTGAAAATCTTGGCATGAGAAAGGTGTGTGCAAAAATGGTCCTGAAGGAGCTCACTGATGAACAACAGGAGAGTCGAAGTTTGCCAAGATCTTTTGGAGAGGCAAGATGATGTTTTAGGCCATGTTATCACTGGTGATGAAGCATGGGTGTACCAATACACCCTGAAACAAAGCATCAAAGTACACAATGGAAGTCAGCCAATTCTCCATGACCAAAAAAGTTCTGTCAGTCCAAATCAAGAGTCAAAATGATGTTGCTAACCTTTTTTGGATATCAGAGGGATTATTCATTATGAGTTTGTACCAACTGGACAAACAGTTAACCAGGTTTACTATTTGGAAGTGCTGAAAAGCCTGCATGAAAAAGTGAGACAAAAACGAGCTGAACTTTTTGCCAACAATTCATGGCTCTTGCATCATGACTATACACCAGCTCACATGGCACTGTCTGTGAGGGAGTTTTTAGCCAGTAAACAAATAACTGTATTGGAACACCCTCCCTACTCACCTGATCTGGCCCCCAATGACTTCTTTCTTTACCCGAATATAAAGGAAATATTGAAAGGAAGACATTTGGATGACATTCAGGACATCAAATGTAATACGACGACAACTCTGATGGCTATTCCAGAAAAAGAGTTCTAAAATTTTTTGAAGGGTGGACTAGGCGCTGGCGTTGGTGCATAGCTTCCCAAGGGGAGTACTTTGAAGGTGACTGTAGTGATATTCAGTAATGAGGTACATAACACTTGTTCTAGGATGAATTCACATACTTAATTGGTAGACTTTGTACTGGGGTGATCACTTTGAAAGTTATGTAAATGTCTAATCACATTGTATACCTGAAACTAACATACCATTGTATGTCAACTATAATTGAAAAAGAAAAAATTATTAAAAGATAATATTAGCAATGAAATTATTAATAAAGCATTATTTAGAAAATTAATGCACTTGTCTCTTCCACTTCTATTGCAAGTAACAAGTTTTCATTTTTTAGTGGATGCTTAGAGTGAAGTATCATGAAAAATTCTGAGGCCAGATCTAGGCATAAGGGGGGGAAAACTAGAGATTAAGTAGCTATATCTGCCTCATTCAAATGGTGAAGTGGGGAGTAGTATCCCACATATTTTCTCTTCCTGTACTTTACTGGAAGTACAGTAGTACCTTGGTTTTCGAACGTCTCCGTTGACGAACATTTCGGTTTATGAGAGCCGTAAACCCGGAAGTAAGTGCTTCGGTTTTCAAACATGCCTCAGAAGTCGAACATTTCACACGGCTTCCTCTGAGTGCAAGATCCTGAGGCCTAGTTGTCGGCTGTTTTCAAACGTCTCAGAACTCGAACGGTCTTCTGGAATAGATTACGTTTGAAAACCGAGGTACCACTGTACCTCAAGGGTATTAATACATTTATGTGTTTAATGTATTCCTCATTTATGTACCAAGCACTATAGTATCCATGGTATATACATTAACAAAAAAAACCAGATGTGATCCTGGCCTTGTTACAGACTAATGGAGGAGCCAGATAGTAATAAGTGAGCCAGAAAATAAAGATAGAAAGCAACTAGAGGTGGGGAGTGCTGTGAATACAACCATCAGATTGCAGACGGAGAATTAAAGGTGGAGAGAGAAGTCTGCAGTAGAAAGAGGGGTCAGAGGATGTGAGCCAACCTGACCTGAGTATGGGAACAAATATGCAAAATGTGTCCCCAGCAGCCAGAGCATCTATGTAAGGACCTGAAGCAGAGAAGACCTCAGCATTTAAGGAATTTAAAAGAAGCCCCTTTGGCTGGAGTGTGATCGGAAAGGAGAGTATAGCAAGATGAGGTTGGAGAGGAAGGCAGGAGCCGGCTCATCTAAATCAGTGGTTTTCAAACTCCAGCATGCATCACGGTCAACGGGAGGGCTTGTTAAAACCCAGTTTGCTGGACCTCACCCCAGAGTTTCTGATCCAGTAGTTCTGGGGTGGGGCCTGGGAATTTGCATTTCTATAGAGGTTCCAGCTGATTCTGCTGGTCTGGAGACCACTCTTTTTGATCACCTCTGCTATAAGGCTTTTTCAGGCCTTGGTAAGGAGTTTGAATTTTATTGGAGGCATTAGTGGAAAGCCATCAAATGATGTCAAGAGCCATAGCCTTCAATTATTATTTTCGTAACGACTCAGAGCATTGTGTAGAGAATTAAGTAGAAATTGTCAAGAATAAAAATGGGATGGCCATTTAGGAAGTTATCCACAGTGGTCAGGTAAGGGCAGTGGCAACAGAGAGGAAAAGAAGCATTCAGGATGTATTTAGGAGGTGGCAGGAACAGGGTCTGCCTAAGGAGCATATGTGATGGGTGAGGGAGAGAGAAGAGGGGGGTGTCGCCTGGGCTTCTGGCTTGAGAAACAGGGAAGATGGTCAAGGCATTTACCGAGAGGGGGAAGACTGAGGCAGGACGTGTTTGGGAAGGAGTGCAAAGGAGTTAACTGAACATGTTTTAGACCTGTTAAATGTAAAGAGCCATCTCCGAAGGCTCAGAACCTCGCATGTACAGATGTGTCAATGCGTGAACTAAAAATATTGAAGGCAGTAGCCTCCTGGGCCGTGCTAACATGGAAACTGGATAGGTGCTTGGGGACCAAGCCAGCATCTCAGTCTTCTCTTTCCGAGAACCAGGAGTGCTCAGTATTAAAGCACTATGCATTACAGGAGCAGCATCCAGTGTAAATCATTTTAGAGTAGGTCAGGCACCTTTGGAAACTACATTAGCTCCTGGGTAACTAACTGGAGGTTAACACTAGTGAAAGCTCCTGTGGGGCCAGGGTGAGTTTTCTGCCCACGTTGTACCCTGACACAGGGCTTCTAAACTTTGGCACTATTGGCATTTGAATTTGATAAGTCTGTGCTGGGGGAGTGCTGGGAGGGAGGCTGTGCTGAGCAGTGTAAATGTTTAGCACCTTCTCTGTCCTCTCTCTACCAGATGCTGGTAACACCTCTCCCTTTGAATCGTGACAACCAAAAATGTTTCCTGAGATGGCCAAATGTCCCCCCGGAAGCAAAACCACCTCCAGTTGAGAAGCACTGCCCTACATGTTAATCCCCTTGTGGTACCCCTTGCCACAAACTGCATTTCCCATTTAATATACCTGTTTTTAATTCCAGCCTCTCAGAACTCCCTGTCTTTCCAGGTGACTTTCAGTCTGAAATGTTAATACAGGTCAGTGGTGAAGGCGATGCTATAATGATCTTCTGGAGAGGACATCTCTCCCCTTGAAATGTTCCTTTTAATTATTGCTGATGTAGGGAACTTTAGGTTCCTCCTGTAGGAAGAAGGATTGGAGAATCTGATGACAATCATGATAACAATGATAATAATAATAACAACAGCTGTGAACATTTATATAGAAATGTACCATACACGGATCTAAATATTTCCAAAATATTAACTCATTTAATCCTTACAGCAATACTATGATGTTGGTACTATCATCCCCATTTTACAGATGAGGAAACTGAGATTTACCCAAGATCACACATATAGTTAAGTAACAGCTGGGTTCAGACCCAGACAATCTTCTCCCCACACCCTAGACCATCCTCATAACTTCACTGTGTTTCCTTCTGTTTAAACTTCACTTCTTTTAGCAAATACATATTTAAGTCATAGAGTTTATCATTAAGTCACAGGAATTCGTTTTCACAGGCTTGTAACTTTATTTTTGGTACCCAGAGGCAACTCTGCTACATTTTGCTGCCATTTCCAGATGGCGTGGAGAAGGCAGTGCAAACATTTACGTGACTGTAGCAACTCGGGCAGCTGTGACACTACAGGTGTGCTGCATTTCTGTGATTTAGTCGAGATGAACACTCCACACTTTCTCCCAAAAGCCCTGCAGGAGCAAGTAGATTGCAGCGGGAAATGTGTTTGAATGAGGGATATAACACAAGTCACGATCTGATTCTTTGATTGCTGCCTTGGCCCCTGGAAAGATAAGCTCATGACATCTCAAAACATGTTCTGAAATGCAGTTCCTATAGCTAATAAAATATGAGTGGCACTCAGGCCGACTCGGCCTTAAGGGCCATCAGGATTGTGATGACAGCTGATAGAGGGCTGCACCTGATTCTGTTTGCGCCACATTCGTAGATTTTGAAATTCCTTTGAAAAGAGCTTCCATCTGGTGAATCTCTCTAAGGAGAGGTTTCTTGCATTGATGCATTCTAGCACTCTAAAAAACATTCTTCATGTTGTTATTGAGAAGGTAGGAAATTGCCACCAACACAGCAGTTCCTTCAGTCTCCTTTTGCTTTTCATTTTAACGAGCCTTACTTCCAGATCCAGACTATCAAATGGGCTATTCCCATGATGGGACATTTCGTTCGGCTTTGTTGAGTTGTTCCTCTCAGATATGTCAGTGATAATGATAATAATACTAAAAATGGCTCAGCTATGTCGGACACTTACGTAATATGTTTATCACTTTATGTAGATGATTTAAACCCTTCACCATGAGGTAGGAACAATTACTCCCCCCTGATTTACAGATGAGAAAATACAGGCTTAACGGGAGGAGTTGCCTGCCCCAGGTCACAAGTGCAGTAGAAGTAAGGTCAGGACTTGGACTTCTCATACATCCTGGGCACCCAGTGTCTTCTACATGCTACCTCCCACCTGTGAACACTACACGCCTAAGGGGAAACAGCAGCAGAGGGACTCTCCCTGTGCTTCTTGAGCATGTCTATACAGCAATCCAGGTGTCCAGAGCTTGCAAGGTTGAAAACCTCCCTAGACATGGCTGCGGGGAAGTGTCTGAGAACCTTCTTGATTCTTGTGTACAAGGCCCAGAGGCACCCGTCACCATAATGGTTGGCACCAGAAGCATCCAATCCTCGGGGTGCCCCAGGGTTCTTCCCAGCAGCTGCCACAGCAAACTGTCAAAGGGAGCACGTAGAGGCTTGGGACTGTGCCAGGCCTGGCCAGCACTTGGGCGCACTCAAAAGCTCTCAGCAAACAATTAACTGTAAGTGTGTCTCTTCTGCCAGAACCCATTAGGGCAATCAATATTGGCATCTGTCTTTGCATGCTTCATAAGCTTCATGTTCCTGGACCAGTCCTGCAGAAAGTACCTTCAAATATTCCCAAGGGATTTATAAACAGCAAGAAAGTAAGCCTCCCAACACGTCTCACTGCAAAGAAACAGAGAACAGACAAAGTATAGCTGCTTAAGCTGGTGGGGAGAGGGTGAGAGAGAGAGAGAGAGGGCAGGTGAGAAGAGAGCACCTCCAGCTCTCAGCCTCTCACCCCCCTCAAACTCATCATAGCTCTTAGGCACCTTTGGAACACCTGCCATGTACAGTTTCAAAACCATTGCTCGGTCCTGTCCCCCCTTCTTTATTATGTTGGCTCTGTCTCACAGAGCCTAGCACAGAACCTGGCATTCTGGCAGTACTGAATACCTTTTTAATTGAGTTGACATAAATGGGGAAAAAATAGTCACTGTTCTTTTGCATTCCATGCTTTGCCTTTAAATACATAGTTTTAGGAATTCAGTTGAGTATATCAACCCCACGGAGGAAACTCAGCTGCAAAACACCTTCAGAAACATTCTACAGACCCTCCTTTTTCTCCCTTCTCCCCTCTTGCTCCTGCCCCTGCCCTGTGGCAGACTGTGCAGCAACAAACGCTTTTGACTTGACGCTAATTTCTAGGGCAAGATGCCTTATCTCCACGCCTTAGTGGTGTCCAGACGCTGCCCGCTTCCCATGACAAGGACTGTCTAACCCACCTATGCATCTCGCGAGACGTGATCTGGTGGCTAGGGTCTGCTGGCCGAGGACATGACCAGGCTGACCTGTCCCTCACCCACGCTCCCCTTCCTGGGTACAGGCTGGTACAATACGACCTGAAGGACCCCTCTGCGTACTGGCAGAACAGGTGGGGAGTGGGCAGTGAGGGAATGCTGTACCAGGAGGCACTTGGCAGGCCTCAGGATGCTTCTGTCCGACACGCCTATGTGCCAGGGAAATGCTGGAGGGAGGTGTTGATGGAGAGAGCATTGCTGTGGGTGTGTTCCAATCCTAACGCAGGTCGCCTCCACTCCTGTTATCTCTGCAAAAGTCAGGCTGCTGCAAAACAGTGGTTTTCATGCGAGTGATTTTACTTGCCAAATGACCAGATCTTTTTTCATTAGTCCAATGAGGTGTGTGCCAGCTAGTTGTCAAGATGAATGGAACAACCCTAAATGCCATCAGAGGTCAGCTTTCGGCCCGTGTACACTCAAACCATTCATGAAGAATGATGATACCATGTTTCTATGTTTGTAGATTTTGAAAAGTTAGTGAACTTAGTCAGGACTGATCCCTTTCCACTCCTAACCAGCTCTGTGATTTTGGCCAAGTCACTTAATTATACTAACATTTAGTTTCACCTGTAAATTTTAAAAATGAAAAGCAAAAGACGTAATTCCTGAGATGGTGGCTTTTATAGCACAGTGTTTTGAAAATGTAAGTATTCTTATTTTGGACGCAGAGACTTAGGCATCTAGCAGTAACTTCACTCCCTGCTGAATGAGTTTCTGTTTTCTCACCTGGAAAGTGGGAACAATTATTTCTCACTTGCAGGAAAATAAAAATTTAATCAGAGAATTTCAACATTCCCCAAAGTTTCTATTACAGGTACACCTCGCTTTATTGTGTTTCATGGGTGTTGTGTTTTTTACAAACTGAAGGCAAGACCCTCCACCAGCAAAAAAAGACTCGTTTTATTGTGGCGTTCTGGAACCCAACCCACAATATCTCTGAAGTATGCATGTATACAGAAGAGGTCTCTGTGGCCAGTTAGGGTTAGAGAACATCTGCGTTAAAAGTCAGCAGGGTTTTTTTACTGCAGAATTTCTCAGAGCCTTTATGATGTTATACATACTGGGAAATTTCCTGGAAAGGGCTAGAATAAACAGCATTGTATCATTTTATTTAACTCTGATACCCCCGCCCCCCCCCCTTTTTTTTAAAGGAACATGTAGCCATATGAGAGCAAACTTTGGGAAATGCTAGACAATACATATAATTTTAACCTTATGCCAACGTACAGCAGTGAATAAGTGGAACCACAGCCATTTATTAGATGCCCTCTGTGTTTTGGGTAGAGCATAGTATAAATAACAAGTGAAGAATGTAATCAGCTAGTACCTGAGCAAGAACTCTATATATGTCCATATTTCCTAGACACTCTTTAAAGGTAGTGGCTTACTAAGTTTACAGAGTTGGCTCTGTCCTGATTTAAAAGGAAAATAACCTGTTCCATGGATAGGTCTCCTTCTATAACCACATCCACATATAAATAACTTACTCACCCTTCTAGACTTGACTCAACTGTTTCTCATGGAACCTTCATAAGTCTATGTTACTTGTCTACTTGACTTGCAGTCATTTGAGCCTGAGTTTGAATTCCCGAATGACCAGTTAACAATCCTGTGACCTTAGATGCATTATTTGTGTCCCGGTTTCTCCAACTACCGTGTTTCACTGAAAATAGCCAGACAATTAGCTCTGATGTGTCTTTTGGAGCAAAAATTAATATAAGACCCAGTCTTATTTTACTGTAAGATAAGAATGGGTCTTATATAATATAATATAACCGGGTCTTATATTAATTTTTGCTCCAAGAGATGCATTAGAACTAATTGTCCAGCTAGGTCTTATTTTCAGGGGAAAATAAAACTTGGACACTACCCGCCTCATAAAGATAAAAATGGGATGGAGAGATTAAATGAGAAAACTTATGAATAAAAACAAGTTCTTACGCAGCACTTCCTAGGCACCAAGCTTTGCTGTAATATGAGCACCATCAGATACCAATTTATTTCATCCTCATGAAGTCCTGTGGGTGAGGTCCTATGGTGACCATGGAGATGCCTGGAGCTTCTGTAACTTATCCAAGTGACTGTGTCAGGATGTGAACGCAGGTAGGCTGGGTGCCAGATCCATGCTGTTACCATTTCACCGTCTCGCCTTTCCTATAAAGTATCTGAATAGTGCCTGGCACATAGTAGGTGTATATTGATGAACATTTTCTTCGCCTTCTTCATCTGTCCCCTCTGTTCAAGTATTATCTGCGATTATCTTAGTATCAGTGTATTCTCTCCTCCCCCAGTACCCTCTTGCTTAATAAGATTTTGTTTAATTGTTTGTGTGTTTAACACATAAAGACCCCATAATACCAAGTCCTGAAAGTTCATGACATGGTCGTGGGGCTTTGAATAGCAATGGGGGGAGTCGGGCCCACTGGTAATTTCACATCCCTGAGGGAACTGCAGGAAGCACCCTGTTCTGCCCGCTCTGCTCTGCAGTGAATAGCACTGTGATGGGTCCACGCGTCTCTCGTGGCACACTGGAAAACCAGCTATCATCACCACAAGTTCACATTTTCCAGGTTTGTATTATGTATTGGGAGGGCAAGGGCCAGGGAATTTTCAGCCTTGCCTTTTCTCAGCCCAGGTAGGAGCCAGCGAGCTATCCGTATGAGTCAGCATGAAGGAACTCATAACGTACCTTGATTTATTAGGTGGTTTTCTCTCCCCTAAGGCATGTGAGTGAGCGTGGGGGACTTAGAGGTTGGTTGACCTTGGTCTTCTGAACAGTGCAGTGAACAGTGCAGCTTCTGGGTACAAGGAGTGAGTCAAGGCAGGGGAATCACTGAGAACATGTGAATCCGCTCAATGTGTCTTGGGGGACCTGGGACTTTAGACAGAGAGGTCCTTATAGAAAGAGAATTGATTTGAATGTCTCAAGCAATGGGTATCTCCACAGGTGGGTAACTTTGAGCCCCTTAACTTGTATTACTCATCACATTTGAGAGCAGTGCAGGTGTCAACCTAATGTGAAGTGGCAGCAATAATAACAAATAATAGCAAATACAGTGCTGCACACTGTGCTAAGTTGTCAACAGACACAATGTCACTTGATCACCCATTTGACCTGTGAAAAAACAGGCTCAAAAAGATGGCATAAGATGCTCAAGGCCACATAGCTAGAATGGGGGGGAGTCCGAATTATGAACCCAGGGCTTTCTGACCCCATGGCTTCAGACTAGAGAACACCCACTCATATCAGGTATGACCACCCCTCACCAATTTCATATTACTTTTGCACAGACTTAGGAATTCTGGGGCAATGCCTGAAAGGAGAAGGACATTAGTTCCATCATAAATCAGGCAGTGCCAAGGGGGGGCCCTTGGGTGTGACACCTGAAGGTGCCATTCCACCCAGACCCCTGCTATCTGCATCTGTCTTGGTTTATATAGGCACGTGGCAGAATTCCAGGTACACTGAGGGTCCTGCCGGATCCCAGATGTGCAGAAAATGGAGGCTGCTCCTCAGTCATTTGGCAGAGACAGACGTGTAACCCCAAGGACGCTAACCCTCTAGCAGTCTTCAAGTCGGCATGGGTTGGGGAGGCAGTGCCAATAGGTGATAGCCGTCTACTTCTGTGGGAAATAGAGTCTCAAAACCATCGAATGTTAGGTGTTGAAGGGACGCTAGAAATCACTTCGGCCAGGAGCTTTCAAACTTTAACTTTGTTAAGTGAAATCCTGCTTAGAACTCGAATATCGACATGGAGAGATAAGTGGAAGAAAAGATCCCTGTCCCTCCTGCCAGCTTGGCAGCACCTCAGTAAAGGATTTGAGACACACCGGTCTCAGCCAAGCCTCTTACTGGTCAGCTAAGGGCCCTGAAATCTGGAAAGGTTAATCAAGTTCCTCCAGAGTTCACCTGGTTTGTTAACCTGGTGAGAGGTTGTGAACTGGCATTCTCCAAGTGATTTCTGGTCTGAAAAGGTGATATTGACTCAGCCTCTTCCTTCCCACAGGTTAAATTGAGCTTCCTTAGGCAGCATGAAAAACGCCAGACATCTCTGACGGGTTGATCTCATTCAGACTGTTCTGGCTCTTTCCTGTTTTAACAAATTTCACAAAGGGTTAGCAAATTTGAGAGAAGGGACCATTAAATAGCAAGAATAGCTTAAGAACCCTGGGCTGGAAGCAAGAGCAAGGGTGATTTGCACTGCTGGGGGAGGGGGCGTGGCAGTCAGAAGACGACCACCTCTGTCCCTTCCACCATTTTGCCCAGAGCAAACTTTAGAGAAAGGGTTAGTTTACCGTGGAAAGTCCCCAGTGATTTCAGCACTCACAGTGGAGATCTCTTTTTCTGCACGTGGTCCTCCTAAGACTTTGAGGTCAGCCCAGAGAGAGGAAATGAGAACATATTTGGTTGAGAAAGGCTCTGTGCTAACGTCGCATGCCTGGTGGTAGCCTCCAACCACATGGTGGGTGAAAGTTTGGACCCACCTTGCAAGGTACAGGGGTGACCTAGCTTTTCCCAGAAAGGTGTGGGTGGGTTCTGTTGAATTAGCATATCAGGAGTTTCACTGGGGTTAATGTTTTAACCGTTTTGTCAATAAACTCAGTGTCGTTTTGTTTGAACATTCCATGCAGCAGGAAACTATTTTTAATGAGCCAGTTTTGTTTTTAAATGAAGGAATGGCAGGAGGAACTACCTGGCTGCACCTTGTGCTGTGTTGAAAAGTTTAAATTTTAAAAACCAAATGTATTACATTTGGACCAATGAAATGTCTAGACTTTATTCCTGGAGAGCTTTGCAACGTTTCAGTTCAGGCCTAAACGTCTCTCACTGTCTTGGTACTTCCTGTACTCCGCAGTGTTTGTTATTTGGGAGATTAACTGCTGGTGGATTTTATTCAGAACCTGCCTTGGATCAGGTTCATTTGGTGCCTTCTCACTCCTGCTTGGGCTCATAGCTCGGTTCCTCTAACTCCCTGTGGTGTGACATGGGGCAGAGGACTTAGTCTTGTCTGCTTGATCTGAGAAATGGGGATGAGAGATCATCCGCCTGCCTTGTGGGATCGTGGGGAGAACTTAGGTAACGCACTGGTTGGTGGTCCTGGCCCAGAGTAAACACTCCACAGTTACCTGGTATTGTTATCACTGTGAACCGCGGCACTGACACCCCACAGCTGGCCCTCTCTTTCACAATTGTCTCTATGGTCAGAGAACCACAGACTTGAACGAGACCCCTGTGATTCCCAAAGGCTTCATTAGAATCCCAGACGGTGCTTTTAAAAATTAACTGTTCCCGAGCTGCACTTGAGACCTGGAGAATCAGAACGGGGCTGGAATCTGTCCCGTTAACAAACAACTCAAGTGATTGTAATGTGCAACCAGTGATGGAAACCCCCTTCTCTTGCCTGAATACCTTCTCCAACACTAGCAAGTGGCCTCTATTTAAACACCTCCTTGTGTGAAGAGCTCACCACCACGTGAGGCAATGCATCCCACTTTTGGACACTTCTGGCAATATAAAATTGTCCTCACATTGACCTAAAGAAGGAAGGGACTGCCTCTAGCCATAAGGAGTCAGAATAGAATATAGGAAAGAGAACAAACTTAAGTCAGAAAGAAATGGGCTTGAATTCCCTTGCAGTGCTTATTAGATTTTGGCCCTGGGCAAGTGGCTTCCTATTTTTTTTTCTCCCTTTCATCTTTCAAGTGATAGTCTTTCAGTATTTAACCCTATTTTTCCAGTCTTCTCCTAGCCTCCCTACATAATAAGACCTCAATTTCCCTTATCACTTTAGTCACGTGTCCAGGCTCTTCCCCGGCCCAGTCATGCAATACAAAGATACATATGGCTTCCCAGGTGAGGTTCTGGGTCACGAGAGGAATCAGGGCTGGCAAGGGCTGGGAGAGTGGACCAGAAAGCCAAAGAGGGATCCAGCAGGGTGAGAGGCGAACAGACTCTGACACCAAATCCCTAGTCCTCACTTCCCTGGTCATTCAGCTAAGCTGACCTCTAGTTCTGATGCTTCTGGGATGAAACCGTGACTGTGTCCCTTTGGACCTGGGACTGGGGGTAGATGTCATCATCTGAGCCACAGCCTTCAGGGAAGTGAGCAAAGAACTGGATGGGGGCAGGGCCATCTCTCCCCCTGTTCAGTTTGTCCAGATGCTGAGACCAGAGTTTGCTGGAGGGCAGGTGAGCAGCAATATGGACTGTGCCCCTGTTATCCACACCCAGATGCTCAGCCCTTCCCCATTACCTCAGTTGCACCCCAGGTCAGACTCAGGGTGTCCTGATACCAACAATGCCTGGTTCACACCCAACCATGTACCTTAGGCTAGAACCAAGGACTCTTCCACCTGTTAACATGGGTCAGAAAGAGAAAAGTAAAGGTTTCGAGATCTGATTTCTAAAGATCCTTATTACCATGTGTCTCCAGAAAACTGAACCTCTCTGAACTTCAGTTCCTTCATGTGTGAAATTGAGATAGAAGTACAATAAGTCCTCATAGTGTGGTCGATAGATTCTTGGAAACTGCATGTGGAACCCACTTTACCATAGGCTAATTGATATAAACAACAGTTAAGTTCTTACGGCATATTTCTGTGTGTCAATTAGCCTATGGTAAAATTGGTTTCCTTCTATGTTGTTTCACTTAAAGTCGCCGTTTCCAAGAACCTGTCGATAACATTAAGTGAAGATTCAACTGTAATACCTACCTCATAAGATTTCAGGAAGGATGAGATGACATAGTACATACAAACAGTATATACAAAGTGATTGATGTGCGCCGGCTTCTAGGGAGGAGAAGCTGCAACTGGGAGTGATTAGTCTCACCCCGCCACCACCACCACCGCCACCGGGGAGAGCAGACGGGGAGGGCTGCAGCTGCCCATCGCCCACCTCTCCAGTCCCTCAGGCAGGACCTGGGGTTCGATGGAAAACGGGACGTCAGCACATCTGTAAAGCTGGCCAGTCCTGTTCTAAGGCAAATGTGGAATTTGAATTTTACAGAGGAAATGTGAAAGTCTTGAAGAACATGACTTCCTTTCTTAAACTTTTATAGGTCACAGTTCATTGTTGCCTTTCCGTTTCATGAAGTTTCAGCTTGGCATAGAGAGTGTGGTCCGACCAGCTGCATAAGCCCCACCTGGGAACTTGTCAAACCTGCAGAACCTCGGACCCCACCCCAGACATGCTGAAACTCTGGGGTGCAGCCCAGCAGTGTGTGTTTTAACAAGCCCTCAGGTGCTTCTTATGGCTCCTGTTGAGAACACTGGTCGAGGTGTTGGTGGGGTCTCCCTCCCTACTCGCCCGCCTCCCACCCCTGGCAGTTTTCAGGTCCAGACGATCAAGCTCCTGTCTCTAGTCGTGTATTTTCAGCACTTCCACAGTTTGAAGATAGTTCCTGGGAGATGATTTATTGTCTCATCCTGGAAGACTCACCTGGTCGTGCCAACAGCGGGTAGACTCGACATCCAAGCCTGTACCAGGGAGGAGTCAGGGAACAAACATCCGTTTCAGGTGTTCAGACCACCAGATCAGTTGGCTTCCTCCACCTCTGAAGCTTCTTTCCTGATCTTCTGAACACTCATAATGGTATCTCTGATGGGTCACGATAATAGCAAAAATTTACCAAGCTCTGCCTATGCTGGGAAATACCTTTCATTACTTTTTTCCATTTCATCCTCATAACAACCCGATGAGGAAGATACTATTAATGTCATCCCCTTGCCCTGCTGGTGGAACTGAGCCTCAGAGAGGCTAATTCACTTGCCCAGGATAACCTGGCCAGTAAGTGGCAGGTGAGAAACGTGACCTCAAGTCTGTCTGACACCAGGTTCTGTGACCCTCCAATAAGCCTCCCTGCTTGGTTGAGCAGGCTAAGCCTTGAGCCAGGAATATGCAAAAAGGATATTCTACGCCAATGGTCTTTGAACTTTAGCACGGATCAGGATTATCTGGAGGGCATCTTAAGACACAGCCCATGTGGCACTCATCCCAGAGAGTCAGGAGTGTGTGCCTCTGGGTAGGGGTCTGGGAATTCACATTTCTAATGAGTTCCCAGATACTGTTGGTGCAGCTGGTCCAGAGACCACACTGTAAGAAGCTCTGAGCTAGGCCAGTGTTTCTCAGCCAGGGCTGCACACTGGAGTCCTTGGGAGAATTTTAGATTCAATTGCTGTCATGTGGGACACTGCTATTCTTTTTTTTTTTTTTTTAATGCTCCCCTGATAATTCTCATGTGTAGCCACGGTTGAGAACCACTGCTATACTCAAAGGAAGACTACTACCATGTTTCCCCGAGAATAAGACCGGGTCTTATATTAATGTTTGCTCCAAAAGACACATTAGGGCTTATGTTCAGGGGATGTCATCCTGAAAAATCATGCTAGGCCTTATTTTCCGGTTAGGGCTTATTTTCGGGGAAACACGGTAACTACTGTTTGTAGCTTTAGTTCTTGAGTCCAATGTCAGTGCTTCTCCAACTGAGGCATTCACGGCTGGGGAGCTCAGTTGGATACCAACACTGCGGTATAAATGGAGAGTATTCATTTTATTTCAAGATTTAGGGAAAATATTCTCAGTGAAACAAATAAGTCTACTATGGAATAAAATACAAAATGTGCACAACTATTAATCTGTGGGATTCAACCCACTCCTAAGAATCTAAGCGAGGAAACTTGTGAGACTAATTGCCAAAGATAGGCTCAAGGAAAGTCCTCCAAACGTTATTTTTTTAATTTTCACATCTGTGTAATGGGTATATGACAGTTTATTCAAAGAATATTTAATGCCCATGATATGTTAAGTGTAAAGAGGAGGATACAAACCAAATTGTATATGATCTAATCGTAAAAAAACCCACTTATATATTAATACAATAATACAATATATATGTGCAAAGTAAAAAGACTGGAAAGTAACACGCCATGTAAAAAGCTGGAAAGTAACACCATAATAGTATCAGTGATTATTTCTGGTGGGATTATGGGTGATAATGATATTTATACTTAACAGCATTTTCTAATTGTTTAACAATATTACTTTTATGATTAGACCAAAAGAATTTAGGCAGTCACCTACTTTTATAAATATATGTTCCCAAATACCTGTCTGAAATACAAACCATAGGTTTATGAGGTTTTTCAAGAGAACTGGAAAACATTTAAAAATTGCTCATTACCATCCCAAAGTGTGCTAATGCCGTTAGCCCAGGAAATGTGAAAACCTTTGTAGGAAACTAGAAAAGGTGGTGTGTAGAGCAAGGGGACTCTTGCTCTGCAAGGTGGTCCCCCTAAAGTTCCTAGGGGCCTCTCACGATGCATGAGGTGGGGTGGGGGCGGGTCTTTTGTTCTCTCATCCAATAGAGTTAGTTAACGTAGACTAGAGTAAATGTGCCATACTGAAGGGGGTTTGGCAATGTCCTTAGGTACTTTGCAAATATGCATGTGAACTCGAGGACCACCTATGCATGTTAACAAAGAAAAGTCATAGGGGGAAAACGCCTGTGTTGCAAAACACCAAGCCCATTTGCCTTCATCACCCCCTAGAATCTGTTTGTCAATGCTCCTCCCTGTGGGTGCCTTCAGAAAACAAGCAAATGGTGCCTTCTGCACATTTGTGTCAAATAGAGCACTAGAAAGAGGACCATCCCACTACAGTGCTCAGAGAGGCTTGGAAAAAGAAGGAATCTGCAAGTATTACATACTCAGGGACAGCGTTACTAGGGTAATGGTTTTCCAACATAGCCAACAGATATTTTCTATTCAACCAAGCTTCTTCTGGTCTTATAAAACAAAACCACCTGCTTCCACAACAGCTGGGACAGATGGCCTAGTCTAGAGGAGCAGATGGCAGGCCAGTGGGCACACTTCTGGGTTGGCTTCTTCTCCCTGAAGGGCAGAAGCCCTGTCCCAAGGAAGGGCACCTAGCCAGAGTGCCTACCATTTACTGCAATCAAATTTGCAAACACATGCAACATTTTCTTTAAAGAGTTCAGGCTGGCAAAATAAATGAATGAAAGAAATGGGGCTGGCCAGGTGAGTACAGCATCTCTCATTTATAGGGAGCAGACATCCCTTAGCTGTTGCCATGAGGGAATTTCAGTCCAGTTGGGCCAGGTCTTCTGAGTTTTTCCGAGAGAAGGCAGAATTCTTGATCTTTGAATTATAGTTCCCGATTTCTAAATGTTGGCCTCATTTCAAACATACTTTGTTGTCCAAAGAAAACATACCTGCTGGCTGATGTTGGCCTACAGTCTTCAGTTTTTCACCTGTGCTTTAGAATCTCACGTCCTAGAGAGACAATTGCTTTAGTCACATGTCTCCTCACTCCGCTTCCCACCCACCTCCACCAAATTGCAAAAGACAAATTTCCTAAATTCTCTTCTCAAAAGTCACCTTAAAATTGGACCTTAAAATTGGCTGATAGCCTCACGGTAATTTATTTCATTTGAGAATTTTAAAAACTAACTACAAGCGTGCCTCTTTTTATTGCACCTCATTTTATTGCACTTCACAGGAGTTGCGTATTTAAATTTTTTTTTTTTTTTTCACAAACTCAAGGCAAGACCTTCCACCAGCAAAAAAGATTATGACCCGCTTTATTGCAATACTCACTTTATTAAGGTGGTCTGGAACCAAACCTGCAGTATCTCTGAGGTGTGTCTGTACTGAGAGGTACTTTCTTGAAGATGAGGTTAATTTTTAAAATAATTTTAAAGGAACTGCCTAGGTTTTGTGGGGTATTATTTGAGAAATGGATGCTTTGGAGTGGGGTGGATCTGGGGTGAAGTTCCAGCTCACCACCTTCACCTACTGTGTCATCTGAGCAAGTGACTCAACCTCTCTTGGCTTCCCATTTTCTCATCTGCAAAATGGGGGGAACAACTCCTGGGTTTGTTGGTTTAGGATAATGAATGATATTAATGTATGTTAATATTGGGTGCAATTAGGTGCTCAGGAACTATTTCTCCTAGGAGCCAATGTAATTGAAACTTATTTGACCGTGTTGTAAAATGAGCCTCATAAAGCTTTTACACATTTAATATTAGAATTTTAAAAATCCACTTTCTTCAGAAGTCCTTGCCATAAGTAGTGTTAAAGGTGAGACAGGAAGAAAGGGGAAAATAGAGAGTGAGGAATTGAACCTCATGGGTGTCTGTACCTGGAGGGAGATCCTAGGGTCAACTACATATTAGGTGACCTCATGATTTATCTGTCCAATTTAACATTTTTGTTTATTGCTGAATCTGTAGTATCTAGCACATCCCCAAATAGATAAATGTTTGTTAGTGATTTAAATTTTAATGAACAAATAAAGAGTGGAGTGTGTGGTGGGAGTTTTATGTAGCAAGGATAACTCCTGGCTTGACAGCTCTGATCAGACTGTGTTACGTATCAGAGAATGGAACCTATTAGGTATGGAACCTTGTAGGGTCACACCCACCTGCCCTCAGAAGAGCCCTGTGCTGCTTTAATATTCTCCTGTCGCCATATTGAAATTCTTAATAGTTTTTGAACAAGAGGCTCTGCAAATTATGTAGCCAGTCCTGATCAGAGAGTTTCATCAGTAAACATAGAAATGACGGTGCATAAACCAAAGAGTACAGACTCATGGCCCCTGGACCTGATCAAATATTTTTGTCCCACAGAGTGGCTATTTTTAATGTAAATAAACTTTCTATTTAGAATAGTTTGAGATTTACTCAAAAGCTGAAAAGATAACACAGAGAGTTCCCATATTTCCCTCACCAAGTTTCCCATGTTGGTGATATCGTACATTGCATTTACATTTACATTTGTAATACATTTGTCATAACTGAGGAACTAACATCAGTACGTTACTACTAACTGAACTCCACACAGTATTCAAATGTTACCAGATTTTCCCTAATGCCCTTTTTCTGTTCCGGGATTCCATCCAGGATACCACAGTACATTTACTCGTCATTATCTCCTTAGCCTCCTCTGGGCTATGGTGTTTTCTCAAACTTTCTTTGTTTTTTGATGACTTTGACAATTTTGAGGAGTACTTGTCCGATATTTTGTAGGATGTCCCTCAATTTGGATTTGTCTGTTTTTCTCATGGTTTGAATAGGAGGAAGACCACAGAAATGAAATAACATTTGCATCCCTTTATATCAAAGGCATATGCCATGAGCAGGACTTAACATTGATGTTCTTAACCCATAAATTTATTCTTCCTACCTCCCTTTCCATGCTGTATGCTTTGCAAGCAAGTCAGCTATCATACCCCACGGTCACGGGTGCAGAAGGGAGCTCCACCTTGTTCAGGGGAAAATATCCACATAAGTAATTTGGAATTTTACTGCATAGAAGATTTGTCTATTCTCCTTTTATTTATTCCATCACTTATTTATATCAGTCTGAATTCATGGATGTTTATTTGGGTTATGATTTGGGTTATAATCCCTAACTACTCCTTTTAGTTTATGGCTCAGATTCCAGTTTTGGCCATTCAGGAGCTCTTTCAGGTTGGTTCCAGCGTCCCTTGGGCAGACCACCAACATTGTGTTTTTAGTGAGGACTTCCTTTCTTTCTGGCACTGCTAAGTGTTCCGTGCCATCTTGTGTATTTCCTGCCCCAGCCCTAGATCAGCCATTTCTCCAAGGAGTCCTGATTCCTTTTATTGAAGAATAGTATTAGAAGCTAAGATCTGGGTGTTGCATGTATGTGCTCATTGCTACCAGAGTGTTTTGTGTTTTTCTAAATTTTTTTTTTTAATTTTTAACTTTTGTAATGTAAATTTTAAAAACTAAGTTGTCATCATACGGAGAGTCAATGTTTCCAGGCTGAGTTAACTGTGTATAAAAATAAATAGTGTTGATAAAACATTTAAAACATTTTTCTTAATATTTTTGAGTTACCTATATTTAACTATGAAGAGATTTCAGATTAGAATCTAGACTTCTGGACTCTCTTGGAAGACCAGAAGGTCTGGCAATCCTGAAACCATATTCCTGCTCAAAAAAGCAAAGGCTGAGGGGCTCTCTTCCTTTCCTGCATAAAGCACTCACCAGGTTGTCACAATCCACACCACTCCCTATTGTATTATGCCTGGCTTACTCTACTCTGTTATGTTCCTTTCTGCCCCTCAAAGGCATTCGAATATGTGATTCCTGATTCAGACCATATTCAAGTAGGTAATTTACAGATACAGTGGTCCCCCCTTATTGGTGGTTTCTGTTTCCGCAGTTTCAGTTACCTGCATTCAACTGAGGTATGAAAATATTCAATGGAAAATCCCAGAAATAAACAATTCATAAGTATTAAATTGTGCACCGTTCTGAGTGGCGTGATGAAATCTCATGTCCGTTCTGTCTGCCTGGGACATGGATCATCCTTTCGTCCAGCAAATTCACGCTGTAGATGCTCCCACCAGTTAGTCACTTAGTAGCCATCTCACTGATCAGATCAGTTGTCAGAGAGAGAGAGAGAGAGAGAGAGAGAGAGAGATCACATTTACATAACTTTTATTACAGTATATTCTAATTGTTCTATTTTATTATTGTTGTTGTTAATCTCTTACTGTGCATTGTTTATAAATTAAATTTTATCATAGGTGTGTATGTATAGGAAAAAACATAATATATGTAGGGTGCAGTAATATCCACAGTTTCAGTAATATCCACAGTTTCAGGCATCCACTAGGAGTCTTGAAACATATCCTAGTGGATAAGGGGGGGGCTACTTTACACAGCTAAGTCTGAGAACTTAGCTGTACTTTGACCCAGAAGTGAGCCAGCGAAGGATCTTAGCTCTGGAGGGCTGGAGTATTCTGTGCATGTCAGGAGAATCCAGAGGTGATGATGGAGTGACACATGTATGAAACCATAAAGGGTCTTGCCTGCCATGTTAAATAGCTCTGGTTTTACCTTGAACCAGTAGAAAGCTGCTTTAGAGTTTTATGCAAGACAGATAATCCTGGTTAGATTTGCATATTAGGAAGATTCTCCACCTGCCAGGTGGAGATTGGAGACATCCAAGAGTAGAGAAAGGGAGCTCAGCTGAGGGGGAGCTGCAGCAAACCAGGTAGGCGGTGATGGTAGCTTGAACAAGGGAAACAGCAGTGGGGTTGGAGAGAAGTTTATAGATTAGACACGACTCAGACAAGGCTTGGTATTAATTGCCCTTCAGATAATGGAAGAGGGATTCTGCTGGTGAATAAAGAAAAGTTCTATTTGTGAAGATTAATACGAATATATCATCTATAACAAGGAGGTGAGTCATTTTCAAATCCTGAACTGGGGTTTATGATCAAAGTACTGGTTCTTCTGCCTAACTTTCCAGTAATGAAGTTCTCCAGCATCATGTTCTCAGCTCACTCCATCTCATTTGCCCATTTGATTTTCAGCAACCTTGGCAAGTATGAATTAGCTAGAGTTTGTTTATATGGCTTTTATTGTTAATCCATAGTGAATGAATACCTTTCTCCGGTTTTCTTGGGTATTTCTTGATCAACTTCCCACTCTGTGCTGTGACAGCAGAGGGTAAAAGCAGACGTCCTGGAGACAGGGATGCAGATAAGGAACAGCCTCAGGTAGCAGAAAAGTGGCACTGGGGAAGAAGAGGGAAGTGCGACAAGCAGGCAGACTGTATTTACAGTCACTCATTTGGGAAGCTGAAACAGTACTTCCTCTGCCCAGCAAATGGCAGGTCTGAAAGAATTAACAATCTGTTTAGAACATATCATTACATACTAGTCTATTTTCCTTTCTTTGGTGCAACCACTGTGATAATAGGTTGGAGGGTGACGCAGGGGGCACTAGGGAAGGGCAGAGGGAGTTAGAGAATAGAGTAGTAGCCAGTTTATTTCTAACCATTTGCAGCTGTTAGTTTGTTTGGGATTTTTTTTTTTGTTTGGTTTTTTTGGGTTGTTTTTTTTTTTGTTTGTTTTGTTTTAGGCAAAGGAACAAAGTCTTGCTACACAGGATTGTTTTTCTTGGCATGATGAACAGACACTTTCTTGAGCGCTCTGAGGTAACAAAAAACATCTGCTTAGAGGAATCAGCAAGAGCTTGAAGCTTCTTTAGATAAACATATACACATTTTGCAGGAGGCAGGAGAATGTGGATGAAACGGGCAGGACAGTAACTAAGAGGAGGAGGATGTGTATTTTTAAGAAACAGATATGTGTCATTAGTTGTTTTTTTCTCCTTGTGATCCAGTTGCATTTTGTTTCGCAAGTATTTTGGAAATGGTATGTTCTCAGCCACGCTGCCAGAAGAGGTCTGTTTTCTTTTCCCACGTGGGTGGGATGTTGTTTTTATTCATGAGTTTTTGAGGATGAGTGATTTTTGTGACTTGTAGAAGGATTTTCACACGTGCGATCCTATTTCTGGACTCCAAAGGCCAAAGGGACAGCACAAATGCTATCTAACATGAGTAACAGCTTTAAGGAGCTATGTGGGCATTTCTGGTTGTTGTAACTGACATGCCATCAGGGGACCCCAAAGGATTGGCCAGGGCCTTAGGTTTCATCTGTGTCATGTGGAAATTTCTTGGGCAGCTCACAGGATGTTCCCGTATATCACACTGGCTCCAAATCTACTCTCCAGGGAAGAGTTTGCCCTTTGGAGAAAAGGCAGCTTGGCCTGCCCTGTTTCATTTACCCCCCATCCCCACCCTTGGCTCTGAGGAAGAGCTACTTTTAGAATAATAGTAACATTGGCTGCCTGTTACTGAAGACCTTCTGACTGCCTGCTGGCACTGTGTTTCCTGTTTAATCCTCACAGTGTCCCAAAAAACTGGATAGCATTATTCCCATTTCTCAGATCAGGAAACTGAGCCTTTTACAAGTGAGCAAACTTCCTCAAGGACAGGTGGCATGGAAGTTCCACAGCTGGAATGAGAACCCAAGTATGTCTGGCTCCAAAGCCAGATGCTTAACGACTGTCTTCAACCCCGATGGCACATATGTTTGGGGAAGGAATCAAAGCACCTTTTTCCACCTTATAACAAATTTTAACAAATTTTTCCGTCTTTTAACAAATTTTGTTTCCCCAATTGGAATGGAGTGAGATGAAAGGAGCTATGAGCGCCCTGTCAGGTTCCCTGGAAGAATGGAAAGAACAAAGGCTCTGGAATTAGACAGACTTGAATTCAGATCCCTTTCCACCACAAAGCACGGTAACCCTGTAAATCCCGGTCCACTCAGCCCCTTCAACTTTCTGAGCTCTGACTTCAGGGTAAGTAGATGGCATAAGAGCTCAACAATCGTCCAGCCATCCGCAAGTATTTGTTACACACCCACCCTGCTGCAGCCTCCATGCTAAGCACTAAGGCTCCATCTGTGAGAAACCTGGATGGACCGACGCCCTGCCTTCCGGGAATGTCTAGTCCTGAGGGAGTGACAGACTTCAGTTCCACAGATAAGGGTAGAGGTACCATCTGGGATCTGTGCTCATGAACATTTCGGGAGCAGATAGCAGACACCAGAGAAACTGAGTCTGGGGACAAGGGGAGCCTTTGAGCTGAGCTCTTAAGGACAAGGAGGCATTAACTAGGTAAATGACGGGGTCAAGTAAATGCTAGCTGCTCGTGGAACGTGGGGTGTTTGAGGGCAATTCTTTGGTGTTCCTGCAGACAACCTTTTAGCCCTCACTCTCCACATCTCCACAGCCAGGTTCAGCCCAGCACGATCACAGACCAAAGTCTCATCCCCAAGCATGGGGCTTTCTCTTCAAAAGATAAGAGGGAAAACAGAATGAGCACCAGCTACCTCAGAAACTGCCACCTCGGTCTTGTTTGACTTGGGACCTTAGTGTCCTATCTGTGGCCCTCTCAGCAAAGCATTTCTGCATTCTCTGAGGGGCTCTCCCTTTGCAGCCTCCCTGACAGGATAAAAGAAAACATACAAGCCATTTAGATGACTTACTTTCTTCCAGGGGTGCCCCAAAAGGAAGGATTGAATGGGGCATCTGAGGGATTCAGGGAAGGGAGGGGAGAGGGGAGAAAGAGGAAGAAGGAAAATGGATTGAAGCTCAGAAATTACTGGAATTTTTATTAAGTTTTGTTTGGGAGAAAGGAGATTTACTAAGTCAGAGATGAAAGGCAAATCGGCATGGGGCCCCGGAAAAATTATTGTATTCCATGCTCGATTTAGCTCTCCCACTGAACATGGCTTGCAGATCAGAAAGCTGTGGTTAGAAACATTCATAAACTCTGCGGGCTGTCAGATGCTGGTTCCCGGCTGAGCATCAAATCTTCCCTGAGCAGCAGAGACAGCTGTGGGGCTGCCTGGTCTGGCCTTCAAGACAGGCTCCAGGCCCTGCAGATTCACCTCACCTGCCAGCTTCTCCGCAACTGTCTGTTCTGCCTCTTTCTTGGCCTGGTCACCCAGCAAATTCTAGGCCAGCTTGGAGTCCCATTGTGGAGCAAATCCTTGCCGGAACGGCATTGACTGATTGGTTTGGGATTCTGACTTCCGCCCAGGCATCTTGCCTCATCTCACTCTGGAATCTGAGCTCAGTCTATGAGGTTCACTAACTCCATTTCAGTACTGACCCATTTGCGGAGACCAAGCCCCACCACATGACCCAAGGCCATCCAAGTGCAAGGTTATCTTTGATGTCTGTTACCTAGATGTCTATCACCTCTTTGGGCAGCACGCATCTGAACACATCATTCTCATTTTTAGCCAACTTTTGGAGTATGAACTTTCCTTGCTTGAATCTGAGAGTCGTAGGGCTGTGGCTCAGGGTGGGACAAAAGGAGGTGCTCTGAGATCAGTCCCTGCCTGTACATCGCTCAGAGACCTTCTGATCAAAGGTTGTTATCTGTATCATCAGTACATATCTGTCTGGGATTATTTTTGGATGGTTTGTCTGCGTTATTATATGACTTGTCAAAGTTTAACTCCAAATCCTTTAAACATGCAATCTATTAAGTTAAGACCGCTGGTTAATATGGTCTGGCATTAACTTCCTAATTGAGTACAGTGACTGAAAATTAACTATCACCATTGGAAAAACGACATTGAAAAGCAAAGAAGGGGGATTTAACGATAAAAAGAGAAGAGTTTCAGATTCTTTCTTCCCACACCCCAAGCTAGATCAAAATGTTCTTATCACAGGGCTCTCCTCCCCTCTCCCCAAAAGCAGTGTGCAGTGTTCCCCGCCAGGACCCTATCAAGACTCTGGCAAAAAGCTATCAGTTCTGCTATAGCCTTTTTTCCTCCCCCAAATAAGAGATGATGGATTTACATCTTGACTAAATAAGATCACCGCTCTTGTGATTCAATTTTGATTGATGAGTATTCCCTACCAAGCCCTGTGCCAGGTGCTTTTAAAGGTAGAATCAAAGTATAAACAGCCCCTTTGTTCAGGGAACTTAAAGTAATACAAGACATAAGTATGAGAAACTGGTAGAAAACAATACAAGGCAGAATGTAACTCAGGGCTTACCTGAGTACCTGCCACTCTAAGTTCTTTGCAAGCTCAGAGGTTAGGTACTAATACGAGGACTGCCCTCCTGAGTATAAAATGCAGGAGGAATTTAATTCCAAATACATTACAAAGAGCACTTGGTCATTGGGGTACTAAAACTAACAGTTCACAAGGGGTGGTTACTATCTGCAAGGTGTTAGCAAAGCCTTTTATATGTGTGTACTTAATCCTCACCACCTCCTGAGTCACAGATAACATGAACATCCGTTTCCTTCCAGATGGGGGAAACTGAGGTTTAGAGACATTAAGCCATTTGCATGTGGCTTCATTGTTCATAGGTAGTAGAGCCAAAATTGAAACCTGAGAAGTCTGATTACAGATTCTGTGTTTGAAACCGGTAAATATTATGGGGGAAAGGAGGTCCTGGAGTTAAACAGGACTTTTTGCTACAGAAATTCTCAGGTCCTTTACTATGCTTGGGTATGTTGTAAACCTCTATGAAAGCAGCATTGTTGCAAATGTATTTGACGTCAGGACCTGCATTTTTTAAGCCAAGGATCTCCCAGGATTAATGATTTTTTTAAAAACATACCCTGGGAAATACTAAACTGGAGAGTCCACAGTATCTTATGTACTTGAGAGAAGCAGAAGAGACAGAAGGTGGGGTTGCACATTGTCCCGAACTGGGCCACTGGTGCCATGTATACCAACAGACTGCCCTTTGCCCAGGCCCCGCCAGTGCCAGCCCCTCAGGTTCAGCCTGCCATGGTAACTGGCCCAGTCAGTGTCCATTCAAGACGATCCACTTTCCTTTCCTTCTTCCTACTGCTAGACTGTATTCATTCAAAACAAACAAACGCGTTGCTTGAGCTTCTTCCATAAGCCACATACTGATGTAAGTGCAGCCAAAGGATGGCCATCTCAGCAGTGAGGTTCCCTGCCACCACGGAGTCTGTAGTAACGCCTGAGTTTTAGAGCCAAATCTCGGCTCCACCTTCTTTTACTGTGGGGCCAAGGGCTAATACTTTATCTGAGCTAAACCTCAGTTGCATATTCTTTTTTAAACTGAAATAATAATGCCACTGCACATGGTGTCACTGGGACTAAATGACATCGTACATGGACATACCAGGCTTCACTCAAGGCTCACACTTCTGTGGCTATTTAATGGGCATTGGATGCTTTTTAGTGGCACCATAAAGACAAAAACCCCTCATGTCAATCAATTTTCATGATCTGGCTGCTCTGGATCCTGTCAGGAAAGGGAGTGGGTCCGTAGGGCTGACTTTTTTTTTTTTTTTTAATATTTGTCAGCTTTTTTAAAAAAATATTTTATTTTATTTTATTTTTTTTGGTGGGGGGAGGGGAACAGGACTTTATTGGGGAACAGTGTGTACTTCCAGGACTTTTTTCCAAGTCAAGTTGTCCTTTCAGTCTTAGTTGTGGAGGGCGCAGCTCAGCTCCAGGTCCAGTTGCCATTGCTAGTTGCAGGGGGCACAGCCCACCATCCCTTGCGGGAGTCGAACCAGCAACCTTGTGGTTGAGAGGATGCGCTCCAAACAACTGAGCCATCCGGGAGCTCAGTGGCAGCTCAGCTCAAGGTGCCATGTTCAATCTTAGTTGCAAGGGGCGCTGCTCACCATCCCTTGCGGGACTCGAGGAATCGAACTAGCAACCCTGTGGTTGAGAGCCCACGCTCCAACCAACTGAGCCATCCAGAACCTCAGTGGCAGCTCAGCTCAAGGTGCCATGTTCAATCTTTAGTTGCAGGGGGCGCTGCCCACCACCCCTTGCAGGAGTCAAGGAATCGAACTGGCAACCACCACCTGAGCCATCGGGTCAGCCCTTGCAGGGCTGACTCTTGTTCTGTCTTGCTGCGGTGAGGCCAGTTACACAGGGTGAGAGTTCCAGAGTCTACCAAAAGGGGGAGGGGGAACATCCAGTTCTCTGCATCTAGAGGGGTAATCTCTTCAACTTCCCATCTTCTGAAGAAAGTTTATTGAAAACACATATGCACACGCATACGTGTACACATGCCTACACACAAAAATGAACACCCAGAAGGCAGAAGAGAAAGTAAGAAGAGGGTTAAGATAGTACACAAACTATGTAATTGGCCCCTACACCATCGATAATATTGAATGTGTTACCCAAATGTCAATGTAGCTTTCTTATTCTTAACTCCATGCTCTGTGTGCTGGGATTTTACCTCTGGCTTAGCAGAGAATGCTGGACTCCCTCAGACTGCCAGTATAGGAGTTCTCAGCTTCCAGAACTGACCTGGGGTGACTAGGGTACATGCTGAGCATGTCCCAACTTGAACCATTTGCAATGTTCACTTTTGAAGAATGAACTACATATGAGGGAGGGAATGGTGGAAAATCAGGCCCAACTTAGCAGCCAGAGCCAAGAGATTCTGAGCCCAAGGTCCTATCTATTCGAGGAGGGAAATAACAAAAGTACAGCCTGGTACCAAAGTTCCCACTAAGTGCCAGGCACAGTACAGATACTATTATAATAATACTTTAGAGTAAATGTTTTTCTCGATTTTATAATGAAGTAGAGTGACGAAGTAGTTTGCCTAGACAGCTAGTGGCTAGGATTTTACACTAGGTCTTCCAGACTCCAAAACCAGCTCCTCTCATCTACTCTAAATAGACTTCCCAGCTCTAGCCCAAAGAGGAGGGGCAAGAGCAAACCAAGGTCATGGCCAAAGCAAGGCCAAAGACCAGGTATGGAAAGGAGGACAGAGCCAAGAGCTCAAAGCTGATCCGAGGTAGGGACGCGAGTCTGTTTCCTCATCTGTGAAATGGAAACAATAATAGTGTCTGTCTTCAAGGGTTGTTTAAGGACTCAGTCAGCTAATCCATGTAAAGCACTTGGCACAGTGCTGAGAACATACTAAGTGCTCAGTAAATGGTAGCTTTTACTTTTAGCCCCAGGCCCATGGTCATAAGGCGTGGACAGAGAAAACACATTTCTCCTTAAAGGCAGCAGTGTATTAGCTGACTTCTATCACCTCGGATCTGTGGCTCCTCAGGGTGTGGACTTTTTCAATCTTCTCTCCCTTTTCTTTTTTAAAATTATATTTCTGTGTCACTGAAGAATAACCTTTAGATGCCTCACTGTGCTTAGCTATCGAGCTGGGCCTCTATCCTTGGCAGAGAGAGAGTCGCACTCCAAACACAACCACATCTTTTGGACTTTAGAGTCAGGCTGACTTGGTCCAAATCCCAGCCCTGCCACTGTTTAGCTAAGTGGCCTGGAGCAAGTGAATCCTTGCTTCAGAGCCTCAGTGCTTTGCATCTGTGACATAGGAATACGAAAGCATACTTCACAGATAGGTAACATATGTCAAGCCGCTGGCACTTACAGGAATCCCCTTCTGACGGGAACACACTTGTCTGAGAGGGGATTCCATCACCTCTGGTACTCGAGCTTCTAAGACTCCAGACCATCTTCCAGCCTGGCAGCAGGGGTTTTCACTGCCCTCCCCGCCAACCCCCCCCCCCGCCCCCTTCAGCAGAGGAAACAGCCCCTAAGTTCTTTGAAGGGCTGCCCTCCACCTTCTCCCAGCTTTACCTTCCCCCTCCCCCTAAATCCCAGCATCTGTTGCCCAGACAGTCAGCTGCCAAGCTATGCCCGAGTCTCTTTTCTCCCTGGGTTCATTTGATATGCTGCCACTTTGTTTTTAAAGAAAAGCCGGTATCATTGCCGGGCGCTGGGGTGGCAGGTCCTGCCTCTGCCAACTGCCAGCCATGTACTGTCTCTCTCATCTGGCCCTGGGACTCCCAGGTGTTCCCATTACAGTGTCTCTTACCACACAGCTGCCACTGGGACCTTGTGGAGGCACAGACAGCAAAACTCCAGACTTTCTGGGACCAGCGGCTTGCCCTGAACACGGCTCTACAATTCTGTTGAAAGGCCGGTGGTCATGTCTACCTTTCTTGATAAGGGTGGTTATTTTCCTTATAAAAACAGCTAGATGCTCCAGACCTTACCTTGCAGACAGAAGGGTGGGTCATACCCATTTAGTGAGCTCTTACTTTGTTTTAGGCACTATAGGAGGATTTTGCTCATGTTCACACTCTCCTAGCCATGCAAGGAAGACCTTATCATGACACGTCTTTTATAGACGAGAAACCAAAATGCACAGGTACTACTTCTAACTCCTCACAACCATTGGTATTTTTATCTGCATCCTACAGATGGAAAAACTGAAACTCAGAGAAGTTAAATAATTTGCCCTTGGTCATACAGCCAGAAAAGGAGCAGAGTCGGAATTTAAAGTCTGTTTAATTTAGGAATCCATAACATGTCACCACTTAAGGACAGTTTAAATAACAAGAGCTGAAGCAGTGTCTGAGAGGGAGAAAGGAAGTAGGCGTGTGATGCTGTTATTTGCTGCTCGACCAAACTGGGAGTAGCGGTGGTCAGATGGGAAATCTGGGTGTCTCGTTGACCACTCACCCTGCCTGTATTATGAAAAATGAGCCCCCAGCTCTTATCTTCCTCCACTTGACCCAGTAATGAGCCTGATGCGAACCGTCCATGACATCTGTTGCCCTTATCCACCTCAGAAACAGTGTATCTCAGGAGAAATTTGGATCAGAATTTGCACACTGGTAACCTGCAGGCTGAATCTAACCTAGAAAGATGTTTCGTTTTGACCCGTGGTATTTTTGAAAACTTCAGACTAATTGCTAACGTTTAAAGAAATGCAGCAAATTCACAGAACTCCAGATTTCTAAATTATCTCGAAACATCAAACGTTCTCACAGCCCTTGGCCTCCATTCCCTTATGGCCACCGTTGGCTGGCGTTGTGCAGTGGCTGCTGCCTTCGACCAGAAGGGACATTTCAAGCTGTCACAGTCCCCACCACTCCCTGTTACTCTGGGACAGTGGGTGCCAGTCTCCATGTAGCATCACCCTCCTCCTACCAGTTTTCTTAGATAAGAAGTAGGAGGAGAGTGAACTTTCTTGTCCTCTGTAAAGTGGGGAACTAATTAAAAGGCAAGAAGGCAAAGAGCATGTTTCTATTTAAACATAAATATTTCTGCATGTCCATCTGCACCAAAAAATACATACATAACCAAAGAAACAAACCTGGCCCTCCTCCCTCGTTTTGGGGGTCTCTTCCTGGTTGTTGTTGGCATTTGAATTTCACACTGTTTGAGCCACTTTTCCAGGCAGTGGCAGACGCAGCTGCCCAGCGTGAGCGCGGCATCCGAGGCTGGCCTGGGAGCCCAGGGCCGGCACCAGCCTCCTGCGTGTGCCCTGCTGAAGCTGTCTCATCACGGTTTTGTTCTTTGTTTCTTTTGCCTTCTCTAGGTGTTCCCTTCCCAAAGAACTTCCTTCAGATCTGCAAGAAGATCCTGTGCCGCCTCTTCCGGGTCTTTGTCCACGTATACATCCACCATTTCGACCGGGTGATCGTGATGGGTGCAGAGGCCCACGTCAACACCTGCTACAAACACTTCTATTACTTCGTCACAGAGATGAACCTCATAGACCGCAAGGAGCTGGAGCCCTTGGTAAGTGTCACCGTGCGGTGATGGCACCCAGGACACCCCGAGGAGCTCATCAGCCATTTGTCACAGCACACTTTGAGGCCCATGCATAAATGCTCACTAATGGCTAGTTGCTAGCCAAAGGATTGCAGAATCAGACGGCCTTAGAGGTCACTTAAAGATTAGGAGATGCCAAGATGTCCTCAGCTACAAATAAGAGTCTTAAATTTCTCTCCGAGAGTTAGCAAGATGTAATGGGGTTGTAATTGTTTGGCCAAAGGGATTAGCTTTAATTCTCAGTGCCCACACCAGTCACCTACTTATTTAATCCTTTAAATGGACATCTTTGATCTCTTCTGTCATCTCTTACACTGTTAGCGGAAAGACGATCAGAAACATTTCTTCAGTCAGTAAATAAATATTTAGCACCTACTGTGTGACAGCTGCTAGGCAGGCAAGGTCAAATACAACTGCTTTTGAGTAGCTTTCCCTCCAGAAATAAAGACAGAAGTAAGCCTTGCTCTGCATACTCAATCTCCTGTGACACCATTTTAATAGAATATATTAGAATCCAGAACATTTGATGTAAAACTTTACTATTATCGTTTAGGTGAATAGGGACTATATTCATTTTCTTCATAAATTATTTTTACAATTGAACTCAATCTCTGCATTTAGAAGTCAAAGACCCTGAAAAACCCCATCATCTTTTGTCATATGTGGTATCTTAATGGGATGCCCCGTCACAGCTATTTCTAATTAGATCTATTGAGTACTTTCTTAGCCAATATAGTACAGTGCTTTATAGTAAAATCATGCTTTTCTCTTGAAACAGTTCAAGTAGCAGTTTTGCTACATGTGACTGACAGAGCAACTAAATTTCATTCGAGTCCATCTGAATAATGTCCAGAATGCAGGGGCCAGGCTGTCATCTTTTGCTACCCTATCTTTCTGTCTCTTTATGTACATGTCTTTCAAATACAGGTTTTATTATTATTTGTGTATGGTGCGGCCAACAGATCAGGAGATGATTGCCATGGAAAAGATACTTTGTAATACAGATCCCAAGAAAAGGGGTACACCATGTCACAGGGCCACACAGGGCAGCAGCCGGGTTGGGCAGAGGCCGAGGGAACAGGGAAAATGTGGACAAGAGCCTTTATTGTGGTTTCCCTGGGAAGGAATGGGCGAGGCAGGCAAGCGGGTTTAAGACTGACTAATTTGAATAACTTCAGTGGGCTCTGGGGCCGAGGGGCTGCCCAGGCTGTCTGGTATCTGGCCGTGGGGTGAGTAGGGCAGAGGAATGGTGGCCCCAACTGTGAGAGCCAATAGAGGAGAAGGGGTGTGGGCTCTGGATTTGCTGGTTTGTATTGGTTGGTGACTAAACAGCTTGCGAGTGAGTTGTTCGTTATCTCTAGAAATTGACTAGCCCTGGAAGAGCATCCCTCCAGAGTCAGCAAGGCCTCAGAGATGAAAGAACCAAAATCCAAAAAAATAAAAGACACGTTTAATATAGTACAGGATCTGTGTTTGGCAAAATGTTGGTGAATTTTACGTATCACCTTTAGCGTTTCTGATCTTGAACTCTGTTCTTGTGCTATGAGAGTACCTGGCAAAAAAATTCTTCTTTGCACCACTCAAGAGTTCTGGAATAAAGCAAGACTTTCTGGGTACCACTGGGATATACATCGTTGCCTAGAGAAGAGCTGATTTTCTTCATTTTCTTTCACGACAGCTTTCTGAAAGCTTTTGGGGACAGAAACTGAATTGTCTCTGAGTTTGGTTGGACAGCTAGTGTGGAAAGAAACTGAAATGCTGTACCCCATGATTGAGTTTTGCTAGTTTGTCCTGTATACCAGCCTCAAGGCTGTTGTGGGGGAATAGCCACTTGAAGAAAAGGTTGTGCAAACACCTCAAGAGAGTTAAAATACTGGAAAGAGTGATAAAGCGGATTTCAGAAAATATCAAGGACAAAGGGAAGAGTGGCTAGGGGCCATGTAAATGAAGAGAGGAAAGACCACTGTGATCTCATAGAGCACATGGTTCTGCTTCTGGGAGGTTAGTTCCATTCTCTTCCATTGACATGTTCAGGTGGAAGGGAAACACCTTCCCCAAAGGTCGACCAGAAGGCAGAAGCTCTCCTAAGCACGCATAGTGTTGGTTTCGCTGACCTAAAGAAGCAGAAACATCAGATGGATAGATCTGGAAGCCAGTTTCTTCTTAACATACAAAAACATAAAGGCCATTGTAGGACTAAGCTGGGTGTAAGTCAGCAAGCAGAGAAAGCCTTTCTTTGTCATAAGACAACTGTTATTTTCTGAAGAAGGGCCACAGGGATTCTAACACCTGGCAGTGCCTGGAGCTGACTGGCATCTCAGAGTCACAGGCAGGACCCCCAAAACCCTGTGTTCCAGATAAGAGCCTCTTTGGGAAAAGACTACAATTGGAATTATTAACAGTAGAAATGAACAAGAAGGGTATCCGTTGTTTTTGTTTTTGTTTTTCAGAAGCTTGTATTTCTTTAAGTATTGCTCGAAACAGTATCCTTCGTACCTTAATGCTTTGTTAATTATCATTACAGGAAGATTAATTTTAATGCTGTTTACATATTAATAACAAGCATTAGTAATGCTTAATTTCTGAAATTATATATTCATTTTACACAAACCAAAACCTATCAAGTAACAGAAAAAGATACTGAGAATGTTTCTGAGGACAAGAATCATATAATGTCAGGCTCAGGATATTTAGTCCAGTGTCCACTAAGAAAGCTGTACCTGTGGATTGTTACGACTAAAATGAACACTTCCAGTAGATGATAGTGCTAGAATACCTAACTGCTAAGTGTGCTGTTGCAATGCACATATGAAAGTCAGTCATAGCATATCAACTCCGCACATTTTCATTTGTGTTTCCACATATTAAGTACCCTATATACATATGCAAAGCAAGCTCTAAGTGCGTAAAGAAAGATATGCTTTTGAGAATTTACAAATACACACTAAAAAAATGTAAAATAATAACTGCTGTTCATCTTCAGCCCTTGAACGATGATAAAGGAGTCAGGCATTTGGCTTCACATTCTAGTTGTACATTCTTTAGACTCTAATGCAGAAAGGGGTCAGAGGGCAGCATTTGTCCAGCCAGTTTCCCTTAGAACGTCAGCATTCCCAGAGTTCCCACACCTCCAGTGGGACATTCCTGGTGTCATGCCTTGGGATTCCACAGTGTAGAATCAGAGACCCCACCTCATGTTTTCCTCCGCCACGCTTGCACGTTCCTCTGCCCCCAGAGCCCACCCTGCTGCTTTTGTGTCATGTTGACTGAGTGTCCAGCACACTGGTTGCATTGAGGGTCCGGCCCCCAGCAAGGGGAGTGATTGGGTCTCAGACCGTGCTGGAGACAAGACTCAGCTCTCTGGGTTCAGACCCTGGTCCCTTCCTTTACTAACCTGCAATCTTGAACAAGATAGTTGGCTGTCCAAAGCCTCATTTACCTCATTCATAGACTAGGTATACAAAAATAGAATTTCTGTAAAAATTAAATGGGTTCGTCACATGGTAAGTGCTTAAGAAATGTTAGTTAAGTCAGGTATGAATGTAAAGTAGCTGGCATATAATAAGTAAGCAGAGGTACCCTAATACTCCCTTCAGTAGATCCCATGGCCTTTTGCCATCTTAGTGATCCCCCAGGTAACCCTGTAGCAGATCTAGTTCACTGTATCAATGTCTCACTCTTGGAGGGCTGGGAGTGTACAAGACACGAGCTTGCATTGCCCGTGTTGCCTAATACATAATAAATGCCAGCTGTATTTTTGAATTGAGAAGAGTACTTTGTGGATGATGCACCTCCATTCAAAGGGATGGCATACCAAATGTTCCTTCCTTGGCACCTCCCTCACCTCAGAACACACCGAGAAATCTCCATTTATCCATTGTTGGAAGCAATGTTCCATCCTATTGGATGAACAATGCAGATTAAAAGCAAAATAAGGTGCAGAGCAGTGGAGAGATGCAGCATCAGTCTTAGGCCTGACAGAGAAAGATGGGACCCCAACTGTCAGTCAATTCTCGGTTCCAGATTCCAACGAGAGCACTCGGGGATGTTAAATGCTCTTGCACTGCCTGTATGTCCTGGTGTGCCAGGCATAAGGTGACCAACCCTCCCAAGAGTTAGCACTAAACATCTCGTGCTCTTGGAAAACTCTCAGTCCCTGTCAAATGGGGATGGTTGATCACCCTATCAGGCCTGTGAGTGGGAATACAATTTGGAATTGAGAAGCTGGGAAGAGGTCACCCTGGCCAGCGCACTGAGGCCAGCACGGCCACCCGCCCACAGGTCCTGCCTCCTCACTCCCATTGGGACCTGCTGGTCAGCAGCAGCCTGGGAACCCAGGGAAACACATGGCCTTTCATTCGTTCTCCAACAGGGAGGGAGGCTGGAGGACTGACACACAGATGTGACAAAGGATCCATTTCTCATTTAAGTCAATAGCTGAAGATAACTTGAACTCAAGCAAGTTCACAGTTGGAGAAAAGGAGTCCAAATGATGATGGTAATTCGAAAATCGGCCAGGCCCTGATTGAATAAGCAGGCTGCTGTCAGCTCTTGGCAGCCCTATGAGTCAGCTGACGGAACTGAGCCAATCAGAATTATCATTAGCAAGCAGAAGAAACCAGCAGTGCTTTGTTGACCTTTCACTAAAAGCAAAGGCAGACTCAGAGAGGGCTGTTAGCAGTGCAGTAGCTAGGAAAAGATGAAATACCGTGTTTTCCCGAAAATAAGACCTAACCGGACCATCAGCTCTAATGTGTCTTTTGGAGCAAAAATTAATATAGCATTATGTAAAACCCAGTCTTGTATAAGACCCGGTCTTATAGTAAAATAAGGCTGGGTCTTATATTAATTTTTGCTCCAAAAGACGCATTAGAGCTGATGGTCCAGCTAGCTCTTATTTTGGGGGAAACACGGTGTCATGCAGGGTGTCATGCGATGTCTCAGGTCCCGCTCCCCACATAAGAACACAGGATATGGTGAGGCCAAAAAGGAACACCCATGGAGCCATAGATAGGGGAGTCATACCACTATAGTCTCGATGGCGGCTGGGTTGGAGACACAGGAAGCAGGAGCCACACAATCCTCAACCTGCCATCCACTTCTCTCTGCTCACTTGCTAGCTGCAATCCGCTGTGCTAACTGCAATCCACTCTTGCTAGCTCAGCCACCATCTTCTTGCTAGCCCCCATTTTCTGCTAGCATAGCCACAGTAGTTATATTAGTGGCCAATGGCTCACTGGTCACAGCTGACGGCCAACTAGCCACAGCTGATGGCCATCCAATCACAGTTGATGCCTATTTACTACCTGAGTGAGCACCTTTCCACATGAGGGCGAGAGCCTGGAAACTGCACTCCTGGCTCTGTCCCCACACACGGTAGTGCCATTTGCGACAATATGGATGGATCGTGAGATTATTATGCTAAGCAAAATAAGTCAGGCAGAAAAAGTCAAGAAGCATATGATTTCACTGATATGTGGGATATAAAACTGAAAGCAACAAAAGAACAACATAAACAAAGAAACAAAAACTCAGACACAGACCATAGTTTAGTGGTTACCGGAGGTTAAGGAGGGAGGGGAATGGTACATGAGGGTAAACAGGGATCAAATATATGGTGATGGAAGGTGAACTGACTCTGGGTGGTGAACGCACAATGTGATATACAGATGATGTATTACAGAATTGTACACTTGAAACCTATGTAACTTTCCTAACCATTAGCACCCCAATAAACTTTAATTTTTTTAAAAAAAGAGCTGATTAGGGAAAAGGAGGAGAGAGGTTGGAGAGGTGGGGAGGAAAGAAAGGAAGGTGCTTGTTCACCTTCATGCACCTGCTGAACCCTGGGTGACCGTGGTCTAGGGCCTTCACCTTCTCTTTCCAGGGCTTCCTCTCCTTATATCTAACAATGAAGGTGATTATACCATCACATACCTGGTAGAGGTGCTCTGTGAAACCAAATGTCACTACAGGGCTGTTCTGTTAACGTTAGCAGGGCGCTTGGGCATAGCAGTGCTTTCAGTCACAGTTTCTCAATAGGGGTTCTCACACCAGCTGTATCCGAATCCCCTGGAAGTGGTATTTTAAAATGTGCACAGATATGGACCTCACCACAGATATGCTGAAATCAGAATTATTGCAGTTAGTGTCCTCAGTCTGCCTCTCAAACTTGAACATGCCCATGACTCACCTGGGCATCTTGCCACAGTGTGGGTTCTGCTGCGCTGCACCTGGGCCTGGGGTGGGACCTGAGCATGGACATTTTGTTACTAGATGATGTGAAGGCTGCTGGTTTCCACACCACATCCGAGAGGCAAGACTATAGGTGACATTTACTCATTTGGGAATTACTACTTTTAGCATGTCATCTCCCTTTCTAAAATGTGAGGTTGTTAGCTCAGTGAACTAGACAAATAAAGCAAAGAAGAAAAATCTCAAGCTGTGTTGGCTAAGGCTATCCCTCAAAATGCCGGTCCTGGGTAATGCTCAGTGAAAACAGGCTTCTTTTCCTTGGTCAAATGAGTTTACCATAAGGCTACGTCATCTCTGCCCTCAAAGACTCACAATGTACAATCACAGATGAAGGCCTTGAGAAGTCATCCAGTGAAGAAACTGGTTTGATTTTGTGTAGCCCACCCAATTTAATAACATTTGGCTCCACTAATCTAATTTTCTATTGTTATCACTCATTACCGTCACATAAAGATCATGATTTGTGGACATGATCCACAGTTAGGGCAACACTGTGTATCTCTGGGATGTGTCTCTAGATTTTGAGGCCTCCCTGCCTCCCCCCTGGCCCCAACCACACACCCACTACTGCTGCACAGAATGTGGAAGAGAGAAAACCAAGAGAGAGTGATGGGATGAAAGTGAAACTCCTCAGATAGGAAGGCTGCACAGAGAAAAAGAAACCAAGCCCTGCTCATTCTCACTCCTCAGTATGACTCTCCCTCATATGACACAGTTCTTACCATGTGCAAGGTGCAAGCATTTCCAAGAAATAAACACTGGCTCCATTTCTTGAATTTCAGATGTTCTGTTAAGTTCTTTACATATATGAGGTGTGACAATTAAGTTCGCAAACTTTTTGCAATGATGTTGCTAACCATTTTTTATTGCAGAGGGATTATTCATTATGAATTTGTACCAACTGGACAAACAATTAACCGGGTTTATTATTTGGAAGTGCTGAAAAGGCTGCATAAAAAAGTTAGACGACCTGAACTTTTCACCAACTTTTCATGGCTCTTGTATCACAACAATGCACCAGCTCACACGGCACTGTCTGTGAGGGAGTTTTTAGCCAGTAAACAAATAACTGTATTGGAACACCCTCCCTACTCACCTGATCTAGCCCCCAATGACTTCTTTATTTACCGAAGATAAAGGAAATATTGAAAGGAAGACATTTGGATGACATTCAGGACATCAAGGGTAATACGACGACAGCTCTGATGGCCATTCCAGAAAAAAAGTTCCAAAATTGCTTTGAAGGGTGGACTAGGTGCTGGCATCAGTGCATAACTTCCCAAGGGGAGTACTTCGAAGGTGACCATAGTGACATTCAGCAATGAGGAATGTAGCACTTTTTTTAGGATGAATTTGCAGCCTTCATTGTCTGACCTCATATTTCATCTCTTCCTCACTTGTTACCTTTGCTTCAAACAGGTGTAGTGGGCAATTTCTCAACATCCAAACCACGTTCCTCTCCATCCCTCATGACTCTCATTACCGCCGTTTGGTCACACCAAAGCTTCCCTTCCTCCTCTAGTTTGTAGGCACTGCCTCTTGACTCATGATTGAGGTTCATGCACCAAATGATTTTAGGCTTTAGCACCAAAACCACTGCTTTAAAAATGGGTACTTTAGGACCAGATGGAAGAAAAACCGTTTGAAAGCCAAAGATTTGGACAGTCTTGTCTCCTAAAGGCCCAGCACAGCCCATCTAGGTCCAAGCATATTCCGACCTTGTGTTTCCCTAAGAGGTGGCCCAGGTCACATCCACACTTCCCTTGGAGATGCTTCCATTGGCCTGTAAATGCATGATCAGGTCAGGACTATGAAAAGAAGCAGAGCCTCTTACATGAGCCAGAGCTGCTCCCCAAAATAGCCAGCAATGAAGGGCCATTGTGCGGCTTTTGAAAGGAGCTTTTCTTTTGAAACATCATCTGTGCAAAGGCCTCCAAGCTGCTGCTTGTCAGGCGGGTTCCCTGACGTCCAGCCAAATGGGTCAGACATGGACACAGGCATTGAAGAAGAAAGAGCTGCAGCCGCGGACCTGGCAGTTTGGCCTGTAATTTACAATGACGTTTCCACTAATCCGTTATCACTTAAGTTGTCTAACCCTGAGCAAGGCATGTAATAGCTCAGGGCCTCAGTTTCCCCATCTGTGAAAGATCATATCTAGAGTCCCTCCAGCTCGTCTTACAAGATTCTGATCTTTGACATGATGTTTTGCCTGCCTTGTCACCTTTCATTCAAGGTGACCCTCTCTCTTTGCTTAGAGAGGCCTTCATGAATTAAAGCCCAGCACGCTAGCAGAGGGGGTGTACCACACAGAGAGTAGCTCGGGATTGTATTCGTGGGACTTTGTCCGTGTAGAGGATGGAGTGTGTGTGTGTTCAGCATGCCATCAGCTGGTGGTAGGTAGTTCAGGGTAACCCGAATGCCCGGAGATGAGTGGGAGAGACTGCCAGAGACCGTTTTAGGAGCCTTGGCAGACATAGTCTGAAGTGTCAATTTGAAAAATAGCAGAGAAATGTGGGATTCTTTTCAATGAACTGATTATGCTGGGTTATTGGGAATGTGGCAAAATCAGCCACATGCCTTTGTCAGTTCTGTTTATTCATCCTTTGCTGATATCCAGAGAGCTTTTGCTGCTGGTTTCTAGGATGATAGGTAGTTGGTTTTTGGTTTGTGTGTTTGTTTTTTATTGGGTTAGGGTGAGATGTGGTCTGGTTTATCTCAGGGCCTAAAATATGATTAATTAGAGTTGAAGACAATGCCCCTGAGGAAATTGTCAGCACATAATATTAAGTAATAAAACAAGATTCAAAACTATATTGGAAAATCACCCTAATCATATATCTATCTGTTAGTATTATCTGTTATAATCATCTAATCATATAAAGGAAATATGGCAAAAACTGACAAAAGGAAATACGGCAAAAAGTGTCAAGAATGGTTCTCTGTTGGTGGAATTATGGGTAATGTTTTTTCCCCCCGTATACCTAGTTGGGATTTTCAGGTTTTCTGTTACAAACGTGTATCACCGAAGCTGCACATGACAAGCAGCCTATATGCCCAGGACCAGGGGCTCCGAGTGTGCTCTCTCCTATCTCGGGCCATGCCCTCTGCTCTCCCTTCAAAGAGCTGTGATGCCCAAAGGGGCAAGCCAGTGATGGTGCAGACCCCTCTGTGACTGTCCTTGGAGCTGGATGTCCACAGTCCGTTTGGACCAAACAATTAAGCTCTCCCTGGATATGGGGCGGGGGGCTCCTAGAGAGGGGAGGTAAGCATCTTGGTAAACATTGAGGTGATGTTATCTTTATAACATGTACACAAAGTTAGTTTTGAAGCCCCTATTTTAAGTGGGCAGATCTCAGTGATTTAAAGCACATGATAAGGTCTGCAGGTCATCCATATGTCGCATGTCCCACCCTGCAGGGACAGGCGTTGCAGGGACAGCCCTGCAAAGGTACCATGATCGTGACCGAAGGTTTTTGGTCGGGGTTTTTCTCATCCAGATTCCTCTCCCTCATTGGAGCTGAAGAGGAGTTTTCTTGTTTCGTTTTGTTTTTCTAAATTCAAGTTTTAAAAGAGAACAAAAGGGATTTGTTGAAAAGAGATTAATTCATACCATTGAATAATCTATATATAGTTTTCTTACACTTAATCATAAGTGTATGTACAATAACAACAAATAATTTTTAGCTGAAACTCTACTGTGAATCTAACATTAATTTCAATCCCTGCTTATTAAGATATGAGCAAAAACCAAGACCAGAAATGGGTAAGGAATATGTCTCTGCCCTGGTCTCAATCATATTCTTGTTTTATCAGTTTTCTTCTCAAAGAGGACCTGTCTCTTCTCCTGTCCCCAGAGACCCATGTTCCCTCCTGGTTTAAACCATCCCATATCTCTGGACTGGTGATTCCTTTGTATGAGGGTTCTAATACAAAGGAATGGTCTAATTATAGTGACTTCTCAGTGTTTAGCTGCTTGGTTTAAATTTTAAAATACAGAGTCTTATAAAACTATTAATGTATTTCCATAACTCTTATTATTTCTGTTCCAATTGGGCATTGCATACCTCTGTCTAATTCTTACCTGACAGATTATCTACTAGTTCTGCAGGTATGCCCATAAGGCAGCCTAAGAATGCCTAGACTTACAAGTCACACACTGCCTCTCTCTTTACCTCTGCCGAGTGGGAATGGTTTATAGGCTGCCTCTGATTTTGACTGGAAGTGAGTCATTTCTAGATCATTCAGTAAATATTTATTACTTGCTGACCATGTGCTGAAAGTCAGGTCCTTACTTTCAAGGAATCCATTGGAAGTTTTCCTCCTACCCTGTCGTTACTATGGCATCTTCCAGAGTATTTTTCCCAGAATTGACTAGTTCTAAGGGATGTCACAAGGTATTATGTGAAAAGGGGTTCCGTGGTCAAATACCTATGGGAAACAGTGAGTTCATAAAGGTATTCCAGGCTCTTTAATACCCTGGTGGGCATCATAATTCTAAGGCATAGAACTTGCAGATGTATTTGCTCAGGGAATCCTTTCTCTCCAGAGCATTTTGTGGGTCTAAGGCTTTGAAATACCCTTTGGGAAATATTGACAACACAGTGTTATACAGTCTACCTTCTGTATTATAAAGTCAGTCCTATTCTGGCTATGGGGGAGGGGTCTGTCAAGCATTTACTGTAAAACTACAACATGTCAGACATTGTGCTTAGTGCTGAAGTGACAGTCAAATAAGATATATCTCCATTCTTTAAGAAACTCCCAGTTTTAAAGTATCATGCCCTTCAACCCACTGCTTGGAGCTACACTGTCCAATACTAGCCCCTTGTCACTACTTAAATTTAAATTCATTCCAATTAAATAAAAATAAAAACTAGTTTCTTAATCTCACTAGCCACATTTCAAGTACCCAGAAGCCACATGAATCTAGTGGCCATTGTATTGGATAGAGCATTGTACTGGATAGAACATTGCCATCACCGTGAACCTTTCTCTTGGACACCACCGAATTAGAGGCTCTATCCTCAAGAGTTACTTCCTAAAATATACTATCAAGACCTTCTTCCACCATGAATGCCTGCCAGCTGTGTTCCAAATTGTCCCCATGCTGCCTCAAGACAGCATTGCCATTTAGTTCTGTAAGCTACTAGGATGATCTGTTTCTCTTTGCTAGGCCACTTCTCTCCCAGTTTACAGATGAAGAACAGAGAGACGCAGACCATCTGTTCAGTGTTTCTCGCTAGGTCTCATGTCAGAATCCCCATTTCAGGGAGGAGCTCAGATACCTCCGGCATGCTGTTGGTCTCTGGGGCACTGAATCGTAATTATGCTTACTGTGTCTGGAGTGTTGGAAATTGCTACAGAATGTCAATCACAGCGGGAATTAATTCATCTTTGCGAGCATTTACATGAAAATATGAATAGTCAGCATGGCATAATGCCCATATATAAATACGCCTGCCAAATCTTGTTGCTATGTGTGGTCTAGATTAGTTCAAATTTCCCGGCCAGATCAGAATAGATTCTTTGGCTCCAAAAGCTGTCAAATGAGTATTCACTTGGGACTTGAATGTGGGAAGGTTTTACTTATTGAAATATAACAGTCTATCTTCTCTCACCACCCACCTGTCCCACCACAATAAAAGCGTGAGGGTAAGATTATAGGCAGTCCCTACCCTAGGCACTTGTGTGGTCACTTATGTGGTCTTCCCATTAAATAATTTTAGACATAACAGTCAGACATACTAGCCATCAACAAAGCCACTTAAGCCATAATGTTGTGCTAGAAGCTTGTATTAATCAATATTCATTCCAGGACATTCGTGCTAATAGATTCCTATTACCTTGTGAATCTGAGGGTAACTGGACCAACAAATAAAAAGAAATACATGCAGGTCGGTCTGGATGAAGAAGGTGAAATTCAGACTCCTCCAAAGGGAACTTCATAGAGTTCCTTAAACGGGCCATGTCCTCTCACTTTCAGGCCAAAGCACGCCAGTCCCTCTGCCTCCACGCCCTCCTAAGTCCTGCTTGCCCTCAAAGTCTCTGATTACTCTTCCCTTCCTCAGAGATGACTTCCCTTCACTCTACACCATGAGGTTCCTGCTAGGTGCCTGCTGACTGTTCCCAGAGTTCCCTGACCTCAAAGGGGGCAGCCAAAATGGAAGCCACAATATCTTTAAGGAATAATGTCAGAAGTGATAAGCCATCACTTTCTCCATTTTCCATTCATTCAAAGTGAGTCACTAAATCCAGCCCACACTTAAGGGGTGGGGGATTTAGCTCTGTCTCTCTCTCTCTTTTTTTTTTTTTTTAATTTTTTATTGGGGATTATAAGGGAACAGTGTGTTTTTCCAGGACCCATCAGCTCCAAGTCAAGTAGTTGTTTCAATCTAGTTGTGGAGGGCATGGCTCACACTGGCCCATGTGGGGATCGAACCCACAACCTTGTTATTAAGAGCACTGTGCTCTAACGAACTGAGCTAAGTGGACGCCCCAAGCTCTGTCTCTTGAAGGGAGGAATATCAAAGAATTTTTGGATATGTTTTTAAACCACCACACAGACAAAAATGCTTTCCCCAGTGATCTTTGTCTGTGGCCCCTGCACTTCCTTGCTTCTGTCACCCCCCACATCCTACAGCTCAGGTCAGTCATCTCTCCAAAGTGGTCATTGCTCCAGAAGTCGCCTGCCTCGGTGAAAACTCCCGTTACCTCAGTGTGGTCACTGCTTCTTCCCGTTCCTGGCCAAACTGCTGTGGGAGGCAAACTAGCCAATTGTCTCCACTTTCTCACTTCCCTCTCAATTCACAGTAATCTGCCTTCAGGTCACTCTGGAAACCTGCCCTTTCTAAAGTAGTATCCTACAGCCCTGGGCACTTAACTTTTGAAACAGAGAAGAAACAAGAATATAATTCACTAATACTTCATGGTATGGATACATCTTAAAAACATTGAGCTGAGCAAAAGAAACCAGATACCAGAAGGGCATACTGTTTGATTCCATTTATATCAAGTTCTAGAGCAGTCTAATTCACAGTCAGAAAGCAGGTCAGTGGCTGCCTGTGTCCAGGGGGGCAGTCGGGGATTGACTGCTGAGGGGTAAGAGGGAATTTTCAGCCGTGATAGGAATTTTCCATTTATTAATTGTGGTGGTTTCATGGGAGCATATAGTTGTCAAAACTCATCCAACTGTATATTTGAAGACAAACTATACCTCGATAAACTTTATTTTAAAAATATGCCTGGTAAATGCATCCAACATATTTTACAAACAACCTCAGTAGTTGCACAAATATTGATTTGACGGGTCTTTGTGGAAAACTTGGGTCTTCCTGCTGCCTGGGTGGTGAAGGAGACAAACTGAAGAGTAGCAACTTATCTCTAAGGGCCGATTAGAATATCTTTATTTTTAGTAGGTTATAATAACACAAGTAATTCATGCCACAGAGACAGGTGACTCTCCCTCCCCTCTGGCAATCAGTTATGAATAGTCGTAAATCATTCTGCAGCACATCACCTGGGGAGATTTCAGAAACTATCTCAGTTCTCAGACCTCTTAAATCAGAATGTGCAAGGGTGGGGTCCCAGCAAAGTAAAGCTCTTGTGTGACACCATGGGAGAGCCCCAGTGAGGCTGAGTAGGGTGCTTCTCAAACTTGTTCCTGTAGGAGACCATCCGGGGAGCTTGTGAAGGATGTAAATGCATGGGTTCTACTACTGGAAATTCTGCTTCAGTAGGTCTGGAATGGGCTCGTGAATCTGCATTTTTAATAAGCTTTCAGGTACCTCTGATGCAGGTGGCCCAGGCATCACACTTTGAAACTAACATCAGCTCTTCCTAAATTTCTAAGAATTGGAGTTCAACAAGATGCCTGGATCGAAGAGTGACCCTTTCACCCTGATTTTTTTATGGGATCTGGCCCCACTACTTTTGTTTGCTTAAACCCAAGCTTACTTCTCCCACCCCAACCCTTGCCCCCAAATCAACCCTACACCCAGTGTCCTGTCTAGACCTTAATGGTGTCTTCGTCACTCCCTGCTGGCAGCAATTACCACTACACTCTAGAATCCCATCTCCTCAGACGTCCTCTTCAGCCTAATTCCTCCCTCACCTCTGTGAGAGCTCCCATCATGCCAGCCTGAGCACTGCTGGGGCCCAGTGCTCCAGGTATTTGGCTGGGATACAGTGACCCGCCATTCTTGGTCTTGGCATGAGCCTTCTTACCAATGCAGAGATGAAGGGTCTTCATTCTCCCACTGGTAATGAGAGGCCATAGCCAAGATGAGTGGTTCTTAGCAACAGGTTCTGTGAACGTGCTGGGGGAAGCCAGAGCCCAGCTCTGGGACCTCACCTCCTCCAACCAGAGCTGCCACGTTTCTTCCATTGATGGCTTCTGTGTAAAATGAAGTTAGAAGAAATGGTTTCTGCCCCTAAAGTAAGTTCTAAATCCACTGGATTGGGAAGGTTTAGATTTCTCTTCACTTCTGGCTCATTGTGGATCCAGAATGACAGAGATGTCACATTACTTTCACTGCATTTATTTCTAATAGTGTAACTATTTTAGAACAGAGATTACAGTAGGCATTTGTGTCTGTGTCATGTTCAAGTATTTCAGCGTAGAAGAACTTTAAATGGTCTGTAATAACTATGTACTTTTTCAATTTTATACATCCAGCTTCTGAGGATATAATAGGGAAATTTTTTTGAGTAAAACTATGGACTGTCGCTGGACCATGGACTCATTTAATCTACACACAATCCTATGAGATAAATCCTGTTTTTATCTTCATTTTAGAGAGGAGGAAGGTCAGATGAGGAAGTGAAGTAACTTGTCCAATATCACACAGATCTGTGGGAGCAGGAATTGAACACATGCAGTCTGACCCCAAAACCCAGTCTGACTTAGACTCCCTGAGGAAATTCATCTAAGGAGGACTTTTGCTCAGGGCCACACTAATTCAAATGAGTCCCAATGATCTACAGCTGCTAGATGATCCCCAAGATTCTGTCCCTCTCTCAACAGCACCTGGCTGTGAGGCCATGGTCCAGTCACATCAGCTATCTGAGCCCATGGAATGAATGTACATTGTTGGATGACTCAATTGAGTTGACAGTATGTAAAGGCTCGTGCTAAGTACTGGGGCAACTAAAAAGATATGACCCTTACCTAAAGAAGTTTAATATCTACAGATCAAAAGACCCAAACTCAAAGCCTACAGAGACCAGGAAGGTAGCAAATATGAGTTAGCAAGCAGGTGGTGAGAAAGAGGAAGCTGGGAGCAGCCATGATGCAACACCAGCTAATGGTTTCAGTGGGGAAGTAGAGACCTGGGGTTTCCAAATCAAAAGAAATTAGAGCTCTGACATTGTAAGTGAACTCTCCAGAATTTTAGATGCTGGCAATGGATCAGAACAGTTTTTGTATTTGATGTTATTTTATTATTTTAGTTTTAAATCTACGCATCTAACAAACTCTTTCTAGGAGTGCAGTTTGCCTAAGGGCCATCGTTTCTGTCCTTCTGCCTTATGTAGAGCCAGTGGTGGGCGGGAGAGGGTCCGGCCCATTACAAGCTGGCAACACATCTACAGTGTCTGTGCTTAGTGTGATTTGTAGAGTTTTTCCTTATTTTGAAAACCCAGAACATCTAAGCATAGGAAGGGAAGCATCGGTGTATGCTGAGAGTGTGTGTGTGTGTGTGTGTGTGTGTGTGTGTGTGTGTGTGTCGGGGGTGTACATGGTTTGTATGAAACAGACAAGACAGTGGCCATTTGATTGAGTTGGTGTCAACTTCACCCCATGCTGCTCTGTGCTCATCCCCATGCTGCAAGCACCAGGAGACACGGAGCACATCTGTTCTTTTGTCACTGGTTTCACTCAACACGAGCAGTGTCATCACCAGTTGGCATTTAGATTGTTGACCCTGTCGCTGCCAGGCCTGGGCCATAAGCAGCTGTTGTTATCGTGTAGGCTGACTCCAAACAGTAGAGCCTTCAGGAAGCCTGCCATACACCACCTCGGCTCTGGGGAACTGGCAGAAAGTAGCAGAGTGCTCACAGCACACACTCAAGAGATTGTCTCTTAGGAATCTTTGAAAACCACTGGCAAAGGGACAGGAGTCAAATAAGATGTTTGCCCACACGCAGCCTATGCTGGTTTTAATTTTTCAAGCTAGTGATTGAAGAGGAAGACTCTTCACTAAGGTTAGCACTCATCTCTAAATTCCTTTTTTAATATACGGTTTCTATTGTGGTTTTCTCTCTTTGGGGAACTCACTCTTAACCCTGGTGGTGACAGTAGCCTTTGAATGTACACGAGAGAGGAATCTTAATAGTTGGTCACTGGGTACAGTTGTGTCCTTTGTGTCACTGGTATAAGATGTTAGAGTTATAAGAGGTTCTCAGAGAATAGTTACTCTTTATTTTGGTTTCTGTTGCTGGTGCAAGCGTGCTTGGTATTTTGCATTAATAGAGAGATTATTTTCAATGGAAGAATTCTTGTAAACATTGTTTTTCCAATATTGATAGCAATGACAGGGGGAATTTAATTAAGTGGACGTGAGTGTTTTCTTGAAAGCACATGCATAAGCACACACATGCACACATGTGCCAAAACACACACACTAATGCTCCTTTTTTCCTGATAAACCTTCAAACCTTTCAAAACTCTTTCTCAGAGGGGTTATTTTATTTTAATTTTGTTAATGGATTTGTACATAAAAATCTTCTTGTTTGAAGCTTTTGAAATTGTGTTTTCCAAAATTGATACTTATGGGGCCTCGTTTGTTTGTTTTCTTTAGTTTTATTTTAAATTGTGGTAAAATACATATGACATAACACTTACTGTCTTAAATATCTTTTATATATATATATATTGGGGAACAGTGTGTTTTTCCAGGATGTCAAGTCATTGTTTTTCAATCTAGTTGTGGAGGGCGCAGCTCACTAGCCCATGTGGGAATCGACCTAGCAACTTGTTAAGAGCTTGCACTCTAACCAACTGAGCCATCTGGCCGCCCCCACCATCTTAACTATCTTTAAGTGTATAGCTCAGTGACATTAAGTACACTCACGTTGTTGTGCAACTGTTCACCATCATTCATCTCCAGAACTCTTCATCTTGATAAGTATTGATTTTATGTTTAAAATTTTTTTTTCATGTGTGAACCAGATTTTTAGTATGTACGATTGAGGCCAGAGCGGGAAACAAAAAGTATATAAAGCAAAGGATAGCTGCTCTTATTTCTCTTCAACTAAAGCAGTGCTGCTACCAACTTTCAATACACTGGACAATTTTCCTCTTATATTGAGAGCCGAACAGTTTGTGATAACAATAGCACATAATGACCTCAATTGCTAAAAAGTCGAAAGTTGCAACTTCAAAACAAAATATCAGAGAACAAGTGAGGAAGGAGCCTTCACAGGTAAAAATTGCTTGAGCTCTATGAAACCCATTCCCTTTATGTAAAATTCATATTGTTTCCATGGTTCATTAATGAGGAATCTGAGAATAAGAAAGGGCTCGCCCCCTCCCATACCCTGAAGGCCATCGAAGTTTAGTTTTAAAGGATGCAGGCAGAGTCTCCTCCCCTCTTGTTTTTACCTGTGTTTTCTTACTGATGTAGCATCACTGTTCTCCCAAGAAAGAAGGAGTTTTGGACTATATATGGCCAAGGTCGATTTTGGAAAGGCAGCTTGGGGACCCATTGATAACCACATGGGTTTTAAAACTGTACAGTTACACTGCTCATGGTACCCCCGGGGTGCAGAGTGGGGTTAGCAAACATTTTCTGAAAAGAACCAGGTACTAAATATTTTGACTTGTGGGCCATTGACAGTCTCGGTCACAATGACTCCACTTGGCCGTTGAAGTGGGAAAGCAGCGGCAGATATCAACAAGAAGGTGTGATGATGTTCCAATACCACTTTAGTCGTGGAGCTTGACATTTGAACGTCTTATAATGTTTATGTGTCATGAAATAGTTTTCTTTTGATTTTTTTTCCAACTATTTAAAAAACGTGAAAATCATTCTCAGTTGATGGGCCATACAAAACAGGTGTGGACTCTGATTTTGGCCCTCGGGCTATAATTTTGAGGTCCCTTGATGTAGAGGAAAAACAGGATTCCGGCGCCTGTTGACAAGATCTGAATGACAGATCTTGGTTCAAATTCTCTCTCTGCCAAGTATTAACCATGTAACCCTGGGCAAGTCGCTATCCTCTTCCATTTCAGTTTCTCTGTAGGGGAAGCATAATGGCCACCCCACAGAGATGAGAGTCAGTGACAAAGTGGGACACTAAATGGTAATCAGCCCCTAAAGCTCTGAGGAGGCTAAATTTCTCTCTATGGGAGCCTGAAAACATGTTTCAATTAGTGGTAGTCAAACTCCTAGCAATGCATCTTATTTTATTAAAATGAAAATTGTTTCATGTCTATTTACTCCATCAACATAATACATTGTTCCCATCAAAGGAATGAGACTGCCAAGAAACTACAAACTTCCTAAATTACAGGCTCCCTGAGGAAGAAAAATCTCTATATGTTTTCATCAGATACACAATAGAGGTCTTATTAAGTGATGGCAAGCTCTGTCCTGTGGTGAATTCAGCTAGGCTGAACAGTTTCTATGGAATTCTTTGTTTTCCCGGGGGAGGCAAATTCTTCCTCCAGGGACCCATGCCCTGAAAGTTCAGTGCACACCCAGAATAACAAATCATGTTTCTTCAGGGTTTCTTGAATGACATTAAGAGTTGGACCCATTAAGCTTCTCTCCAAATAAATAAAAGTCTATGTCTGCAGCCTCACCTAGAGTGGAACTCTGCTTCACCAGCCAGTGCCCCCATGAAAAGGCCCAGTGACAAAAGAAAATGGGAGGATTTCTTACCCTGCCCTCCCACATCCAGTCAGCAAAGAGCTGGGCAACCTGACAGGTGGGCAGTGGGCCATGTTGAAATTTGTTACATCCCTCCAAGGGAGTGGGTGCATTCAGTCACCTTTTGCTCATCCCCAAACAAGAAGTATAAGGAGCAAATGCAGAAACCAATCCAGTTGTGCTGACAAATGCACGGTGTGGGAAGGAGAGAGACCCCAGTAGCCGTGTGGACCTCAAGCCAGGCTGTAGAGGAGATGGGAAGGCAGAGATACGAAGGAGGAGCGAGGAGGCACTGATAGCCAGAGAGGGCTGAGACTGTGCCTCCCTGCGTTATACATACACCACTTTGAGCAGGACTCAGGTTGGATTCACGCATTGTCATGGTCATGAGCTAACAGTGCGCCAGCGAGACTGATGGGATGGGGGAGGATGTGGTAGGTAGACCTGCAGAGTAAGTGAAGATGTTAAAAAGCACAGAGTGGCACTACGGGGGACTGAAGGGCTTTGAAACGGAGATCCTGAGAAATGCAGTGATGATGATGAAACATTTTGATTCAAGCTCTTTCCTGATGCGTGGTGAGGCAGCCGGCCACATGTCCATAACCCATCTCCTGTGGTTAAATGAGAGCTTAAAAAATGTGTAGGTCTGCCTTATAAGAACCAGTGTAAATCAAGAGACTGAATATGTTTACATAAAGTGACTTACTTTTAATGTTTGCAGGATTTGGGAAAAGAAGAGCAGTGCGATTCGTATATTGTATGAATAAATATTCTCCGTGGGTGGCAGGTCTGTGTATTTATCTATCCATACATATGTATACATGTACTTGGGCGTGCAAATATGTGCACATGTTCACACACACACACCCTTCTGTTGGGAAACGCCCTCCGTGTCAGTAATGTGGGCTGCTGTTTAGGAACAGAATTAATCAAATAAATATTGTTCTTTCCTGTGGAGGGAGGTCTGGCCTGCCATGTTTCTATTTTTATTCCTTTGGGCTTATTTGCCACCCACATTCCTAAAAGAAAGCAGAAAGAATTTTTAATTCCTGTGTGCTGGGTGGCTCCCATAAATGTGTTAAGTTGGGAGGATTTTTTTTTTTTGTAGCTTGGCGGCCCTGCCTGCCTTAACAAGAATTCAGACCTTGGGATGCTGAAAAGGAAAGACAGCAGCCCTGGCTGTGGGCTGCCCATGAATGGTTCCACCAGCCAAGTCCCTGTTCCCATGAGTAGGGCTGGTTTGTATGGCCATTGGCTCAAAGAGACTCAGCTGCCAACATGTACAGATATGACTGAAGAGCATTCGGCATGATGCCTTGGGATATAGTGGGCTAGTTCGGAAGACAGGTTTACAAGTTTCAACATTGGCGACCCTAATTACTAGCTCTGTGTATGTGACTTTGACCAAGGTACTTAACCTTAGTTCTCTCATCTGTAAAATGAGGATAATACCGCTCACTACATAAGATTGCTGGAAGGACTGAATAAAATAATGTATATAAAGCATTGAGCACAGTGCCTGGCATATGGGAAAAGTGCAAGAAGTGATAGATATTACATAGTACACTTTTGTTGATTAATTAAGGCTTTTACACAACTGCCCCATCTTGTTGATTCCATCTGTTGTGACCTGACAGTCATTCATTCATTCATCAAGTTATTTATATGTATAAAGCCTTGTTCCAAAAATCATTTAAGGTGGCTAGTGTCAGTCTCTTGCTGGAATTCTTTCTCCCAATTCCCATTAAACAGATGCAACTACATTAAGAAAATTCATTTTAATCTGACATTTAAGTTCGCGAACTTACCTCTGTGCGCTTACATTAGCAACACTGTACACACAGCTCAGTAAGGTTTCATAACCTTGGTATATCAGTGTCTCACAGCTGTGTTCGTGTCGACGTGTGGCAGTGTCTTGCTGAGCGGCGTTCATTATTGTTCTTGCATGTTTTTGTGTGCCACCGCAAGACTGTCTCAGCTTGAATTAGAGCAATGAACAAACAGTAAGTTTCTTGTTAAACTTGGCAAGAGTGGAAGTGAAATCAGGGACATGTTAGTCCAAGTTTATGGGGATAATGCCATGAAGAAATGGCAGTGTGCAAATGGATTAAATGTTTTTCTGAGGGGAGAGAACGCTTCACTGATGAAGAGAGGTCAGAGCGGCCAGTAACGAGCAGAACTGATGAAAACAGTGCAAAAATTCATCCAGTTATGCATCAAAATCATCACCTGACTGTATGAGAAGCACAGCAGACCAAGTAAACATTGATAGAGAAACAGTCAGGAAACTCTTAACTGAAAATCTTGGCATGAGAAAGGTGTGTGCAAAAATGGTCCTGAAGGAGCTCCCCAATGAACGAAAGCAAAGGAGAGTCGAAGTTTTCCAAGTCCTTTTGGAGAGGCGAGACTGTTTTGGGCCATGTTATCACTGGTGATGAAACATGGGTGTACCAATACGACCCTGAAATAAAGCGTCAAAGTACACAATGGAAGTCAGCCAGTTCTCCATGACCAAAAAAATCTCCGTCAGTCAAAATCAAGAGTCAAAACGATGGTGTTAACCTTTTTTGATATCAGAGGGATTATTATGAATTTGTGCCAACTGGACAGTTAATCAAATTTACTATTTGGAAGTGCTGAAAAGGCTGCATGAAAAACTTAGACGAAAATGACCTGAACATTTTGCCAACAATTCATCACTCTTGCATCATGATAGTGCACCAGCTCACACGGCACTGTCTGTGAGGGAATCTTTAGCCAATAAACAAATAACTGTATTGGAGCACCCTCCCTACTCACCTGATCTGGCCCCCATTGACCCGAAGATAAAGGAAATATTGAAAGGAAGACATTTTGATGACATTCAGGCCATCAAGGGTAATACGACGACAGCTCTGATGGCCATCCTAGAAAAAGAGTTCTCAAATTGCTTTGAAGCGTGGACTAGGCACTGGCATCGGTGCATAGCTTCCCAAGGGGAAGGTGACCCAAAGGTGACCATAGTGATATTCAGCAATGAGGTATGTAGCACTTTTTCTAGGATGAGTTCGTGAACTTAATTGTCAGATGTCATATATTTAGGCCCCATGCTTGATCCCTGCCCAAGGCACCTGCTCTTTACCCCCTGGTTATTTTGCCCTCATGATCAGAAGCCTCCAGCCACAGGACCCCTGGGGAGGAGCCACATCCTCCTGACTTCAAAGGCTCTGAGGAATGACGTGATCCGAGTCTTGGGGGCAAGCCAGACACAGAGATTCTCCAACGAGGAGTTCCCAGCCTTCCACAGGATCCAAGAACTGGCTCAGAAAGGTCCAGTTCATTGGAGGAGATTGAACAGGGTTCATGATCCTAGAAAATGGACTGAGTGGCCCTGCTACAGGCGGAGGCAGAACCATCCTTCTCCTTGGTCTCTGCACTGTGGGCAGAAGTAAGGACTCCTCAGAAAGTATTGCCACAGGAGACCCCATCCATGGAATTACCATGGGAGCTGGGGTGGGAGAGGCCCTTCCCCTGAAATTTTCAAGGCATTTGAGAAAAGACCAATGTTACTTCCTCTGATACGTATAGCTGTTTTGATTCTAGAAAGTCAGAGGAGAAACACCACAGTGAAGGGAAAGCTGACCTCATGTGAATAGCTGTGGTCCTGATATATGGGGCCTCCTTGTGCTCCAGGGAAGATGACAGCCCCTCTGCCTATAGCAGTTCCAGCTTTCCCACAGGGAATGGGCTGGGAAGTGGCTGGGGATGTTTTGTATTTGCTTATTTGTTTTTTCTTTCTTCTCTGGGGATTTCCCTGCAGTAAGCAGCCTGTTGTTTCCCCTAGGCTCCCTCTCGAAGTGACACACTGGCCTTCAGAGCAGACTTGCACCCCTGTCCAGGGAGAACTAGCCACCAGGCCACATTCTTAGCAGCCAGCCCTGGGGCCACAGGGACCAGGAGCCTTAGTCCCTTTCTCTGAATCACTTTGTCTCTCATCACAGCAGCAGACACGTAAGCAGGGCATGAAAGAATGAACAGAGTGTTCTGGGCAGGTAAAGGGAATGGGACTCTCCATGTAGGAGAAACAAGTGTTGAAGATACAGAAACAAACAGAAGTGAGGTGTGTCCAAGGCTGGAGAGACAGAGACAGACAGATCTAAAATCCTTGCAGTCACTTTAACTTGCTGAGACTTTATCTGGTGGGAGATGGAGATGAGTGGAAACAGGTTTTGTCTCTTTGGATGTTCAGCAGCACCGTTCCAGCCTGTGCTATTGAAGGTACCAGCAGGAATTAGAGAGTGTAGAGCTTAGCTCTTGCTCTACTTTGGTGTCACAAGGCAGCATGGTGTCACAGGAAATGCTGAGTCCTTCAAACTGAAGGATTCCCAGACAACAGCTGAGTTTGATTCTTATCATCAAATGCCTTAGCACAATACCTCGTCTTAATCGACAGCCCCTACACCCACACCTGCCCATTCCTGAAATTCCTTTGACACCAGCATGGCCATGCTCCTCATAGTGTCATGATGTCAGAAGAAAGCTCATTGAATCTTTGTCCCTGTCTGTAGGCAGAAATTCCCTCCAGCTGACCCACACAGTTTGGGTAACTATCACACCATCCCTTGCTGAGGCCATGTCACATTTCTTTTGGTTCTCTTTGTGAGGGAGGAAGAAACTTTCCTTTACCCTTAAGGTTCTTTCAGCTGGTCTAGTAATCAAATAGACATGAGACAGATTAGCAAGAGAAAATGACCAAATTTAATTACATACATATGTATGGGAACCCCACATATGTGAGAGAGTCAGAGGACCCCTCCCCCATGCATGAGAGGTTCAGAGACAGAAAGGGAAAATGAGTATATACCACATGCTGAGCTAGGGATGAGGTAAGGTGCCTTGGGGCTTCAGGAGGTCTTTGCTAGTGATAAGAGCTGATGTTTGGTTAGTAGATGTTTGCTCTGTCCTATAGGTAGGTCAAAACAGGTTCCCTCCCCTAATCTCTTACCATGGGCAAGGCCCCTAACTCAAGTTCTTCTAGGTAGTTAAGGGAGAGGCAGACATTTCTCTTGAGCCTGAGGCTAAAGTTGCCTTTAGCTCAAAACAATCCAGAGAACACATCTCTCTGTTGACTCATTCTGAACCCCCACATCCTCCTCCAGGCTCCTCCAGCAAAACTGCTGGCTGGGAAGGGACGTGTTTTTGCTGCCTGTGGGTTAGCTCTTGAGATAAGGAAATAGCAAAATATCTGCTTGACCTCTGGTGTGGAAACTTGACCTCAGGGAAATGGGTGTTGGCAGCGGCTGCGGACCCTGGAGGGGTGGGTGGATTGGGGGTGGTTCTGGTGAAATCTTGGCAGAGACATCACCAGCACAGTTGTTTGGAATGGAGGTGGGAAGGGAGAAAGACCCATGAAAGAAATGGAATTTTCAAGATGGTCAGCATTTTCAATCCACAATTTTAGGGGGGAAAAAAAAATAGCCAATAACAAAAGAAACAAACAGAGAACCCGGATACAACTTGGTGGTTTTAAAGTCTCTAAGAAATGTAATTTGTAGGATGAAAGGTACATCAGAAAGCCGTCTTTGGCCACCACCCCCAGAGGGCCTAACCTTGCTCTGGGAATGAAAGCCTTCCCTATTGTAGGGCTTTGGTGCTACCTGCACCCCTCTCCCCAGCCCAGCCAGAAATGTTCCTGTGTTTGGGTCTGCAGTTCAAACCCATGTACCCAAGTCTGTCTCTATCTGAGTAGAGCCTGGGGGCTATTGGAAGGCGAGGCGTGGCCATGCTCCAGTTCTGGGCAGGGGAGGGGAACGAGGTGGGGGTGGTAAGGTGGGAGCTGATGCTGTGCTGATGGGTGGTGGGCCGGGAAGCACTTTACAAAGAGCACCACCCCCTGACTGCCTTTTCTGTAGAATCACTGTTTTGTGTATTAAAACCCACCTTTAAAATGTATTGACAAAGCTCTGTTATTAGAGAAAACAAGTGTGTGTGTGTGCGCGCACATATGTGTATGCTGTGTTAGCTGAGAGTCACTTTATGTCCGTCTTCGGGCCAAATCTAACATGTTGTGTGCTTCAAACTACCCAGTTTTAAGCCATTGGGTTTTTAATGGTGGTTAATGGGAGGAGGGTACCATTTACATAAAGTTCATTTTCACAGTTTTCATCACAATATGCTCATTCTCTTTACCACGCGCCTTCCTTTTATCTCTTTGTGTCCCATTTTTCCTGAACCATTTCTTTATTTCCAATATTTCTTCCTCTCCTGTTCTCCTTTTTTCTCAGAATTAGCAGGAAGTTAGTGAATTAAAAAAAAGAATAGAAATAGGCTTTAAATCCTGGTGTAGCACCTCTAGTCCTAATTTATGTAAAACGTTAGAAAAACAAAGGGCCTCACTCCTTTTCTTTTATTCCTCCCCCCAGAGGAGTAGTGGAAACAGTATGTTTTTTGGTTTTTCACTTGTTTTTGTTCTTGCCTCAACCAAATATGAGTGCATGTCCTTTCTTTCACTTGCTAGCTATGTGAAAGTGGGCAATTAACTTTAATTCTCTGAGCCTCTCTGTGTTTCCGTCTGTAAATTAAAAAGCAATGCCTAGTTCACCAAGTTTTGAAAAAGAAGTAATCAAATAAATATAAGTGCCTCCACCCATAGTAGGTACTCAATGCATATTTCCCTCCCCCTCTCATTCTATTAGGTCTATAGACCTAATAATTGTTCTTCATTGGATTTTAGTCTAATTAACAAGTATGTTTTAAGCACTTGGTATGTGCAAGATCTTTTGCACTAGGGTCCAAACGGGAACAAGATATGGCTCATCTCTTTGAGAGCAAGCTTGTATGCTGGAAGCAGGAAGTAATGAGCTAACACAGAGCAGTGTGAGAGGTGCACCTTGCACAGGAAAACCAGAAGAGGAGCACCTAAGACTTCCTGGGGACAGGGTGGGAAGGAAGGAGAAAGTGTCCCGGAAGAGGTAATACCGATCAAGAGCCTTGAAGGATGTTGGAGTTGGGAGAAAGGTGTTCCCAGAGGAACAAATGCAAGCATATACATAGATGGAAATTGCTGTGTGTTCAATAGGAGAGAAGGAGAGTTGGGGACTATTGGGATATCAAGCTACGAATTGAGAAGAGTCCAGATCCAGAAAGGCATGGAATGCTAAGGTTGTGACTTACAAGTTTGAAAGCTGTGGAAAGCCGTTAATTAGATTAAGGAAAACTATTAACGCGAGAAGGATTTTACCTGAAGCATACTGAGCCCACTCTAAGGAATACTTGTTTGTACAAATTGCCTCTTTCACATCCACATGAAGTGTAGAGAGTTCACAGACCAGGAGTCTTATCTCCGCCATAATTAGTTGTGCCGCCTTGGGCAAGTTACTCTCTCATGGTCTGAGTTTTCACATCTCTGAAATGAAGGTGCTGGACTAGATAATACCCAAGTGTCCTCCCATCTTTAGTAGTAGTCTATGATGCCCTGATTTTGTCTTTATTTTTTGGAGATTGTTTTATAATTCCCAATGTTAACTTATTAAAATTGTTGTGCTAATAGAATGTGCTAGCATGATAACTAACACCTAGTAGACATCCATTTTTTTCTTCTTTATCTAGTTCGTGTAAAAATCATCAAGTCACTAAAATGTGTGATGGAATAGCATAATGGTAAACTAAGAGTCAGTTGGTTTCTTTGTAATCTTGGCTGGGTCAAAAATTATTTGTGTGACTTAGAATTTTACTTCTCTGGACCACTTGTTCCCTCTGCCCTCCACTGCCAGTTCTAAAAATGGGTGAACTGAGAGATTAGAGTAAGATTTGATTCTTAGCATTCACGCAAGTTTGTTGTACTTCTTGGGATGACTAGTAAATATCTCTATTTCAGTTTAACAGTGTTTAGATCAGAACAGAAGAGGTTGCGTAGCTTATGCAAAAGATATGCTGGTTTCATCTACCACCACCATTCCCCACAAAAACTAGGCAAAAGTCATTTTAACTTCATTTTTAAAACTACATATGATTTTAATTTGGAGATTTGGTCTATTTCTCGCTTTCTCTTTTTTTAAATCAGTGGAACTTATTTTCTTTGGAAAAAAATACACATGTATTAAAAATATCTAAAAATCCAAAGACTATGTAAAAGGCAAAAAATCAGAAACTGAAAATATATTTCATTCACCAGAGATAAATTCATCATGTTGCACTCATATTTTTGTTTATACTATTTCCCAAAATAATTGGATCAAGCCATATATACTGTTATGTGACTTGACCAAAATATTCCTCATCATACATTAATATACAACAAAGTTCTAAGGGTCTTCTCAGATCCAGGCAAAAAAGAAATGGTGAAGTCCAGTGCTAGTAGAAAGTGATGTGATGTGAGCCTGTGCAGTGATGGGTAACCCAAGACGGTAGCTAATCAACCCTTTCTGGGAGCTGACAGTTGAATCTTGAAGAATGTCAAAATTTTCCAGGCGTGGAGGAGCAGAAAGGATTTCCCAGATAGAAGAAAGTACTAGATATCTGGATCTGCCATGACCTATTGGAGACCAGAAAGGAGTCTAGTTGAGTCTAGCCTGGTGGGTGTGGTGAGTGGTTTGGGATTCAACAGGAGATGAAGGGTAGGAGGCGGCCCCAATTCTGAACAGCTTTGTTTGCCAAGCTGTGGAGTATGGAATTTATTTGGTTGATAGTGGGGAACCAAGGACTTTATAGAATCAATTACTGCCTTACATGAAAGCAAATGTTGCCAAAGGAGGACAATCAAACCCGGCTTTACTCTTCTTAAGGACAGATTTTTAAAAATCTGGTGCTTAAAATAATCTTTACGTACAAGCCACATACAGTCCTTACAAGCACTTCTCAGAAAATTCTCATCACTTCTGCAGAGGCCTTTTAAGCACCTTTTGGAGTTCTTCAGTAGCGTACATACTGCATTCATATGACTCCTTCAATGGCAAACTCATCCTCAAAGAGCATCCTGGGTAGAAGTTGTTTAAGCCACTCTCCTCCATCGGAGAGAAAGTGAGGGCCGCGAAGGAAGGGCTTTAATGGGGAGAAAAGCGGTGGAACCCGGTATTGTAGGCGGTTTTTTTCCACAGAACCAGTTGTTTCTTAACTAGCTCGTTTGCGCCACCCAATGGGAAAGTGCTAGAATACAGCTTTGAAGGCTTTTGATGGTGGATCCAAGTGAGATAGCCTTCCTCAAGTTTCTGATCGGCTATTTCAACCATTCTTTCCCTGTAAGAATGTTAGGAGACAATGAACAGTTTTTCTCCTGAATTTGAGCCTGGATGGTGTGGTGAGGAAAGCACTGGTCCTGGCTTTTCACAGAGTAACTCGTTGGCTTTGGATAAACCATATTCTTTCTCAAACTGTTCCCTCTTCTGCTTTTTTTTCTTTTTTAACTTGTCGATTCTTCTATTGTCTAATAGTCTTGCAATGGCATATTTGCTTTAGTATTTACCCATTGCACCTGTAATTCAAAGTGGCATCAGTCTGGGTAATGGAATAATATCTCTTTGCATTTTGAAAATTCAGGAATGACTACAACCATCTCTAATTAATATATAAGTCAATTAATACATAAGTCAATATCATCTGAATGCATATTCATAAGAATGTCTCAGACACTTTAAACCACAATCACATGGTGTAGAGGAAAGACCTGGCCTTTGCATTCCAATAGACCTGAGTTTACATCCCACCCCTGTCACTGCCTGTGTGACTTTGATAAGTTACTCTCCATCTCTGAGCCTATTTCCTCATCAGCCTAGTGGGGAAGGGCGAATGTTACTTCACTGGATTAGGGTAAGCGGTAGTGATGTAGTATCCGTAGAGCAGCCCCAGAGAACGCTGAGACTGAGGGATAGCAGACTTTTGTTTGACGGAAGCCACTGTTAATGTTTAGGCTCTGCAGCTACCTATTCACCTGGAGCCAGCCACTTCTGTCCGGAGGCCTGGATACCTCTTTCAAATCGGGTCTTATTTCCTTCTCTCAGAGTTTTACAGATGCAATGACAGACCAGCGCCTGCTCCCCCAAGTACCTGGCATCTCAGAGGTGCTTAACAAATGCTAGTTCCTTTCTTTTTAAAAGTATTGACCCATTGCAAATAATTACAGAATTAGTTATAAAGCCAAAATTATGTTCATCCCATCTCTCCCTCACTCTTTTTCTGTTTCTTGCTCTCTCAAACACACACACACACACACACACACACTTTGCATTCCCATCTTATTTTTGCCACCTCTGTCATCAAAAGTTAACCAAACACACAAGAACCTTTTGAAGCTTCACAAAGGAACAGCACATTTATTTTAAGATTGCCTTCATTTATTTTCATTCCTCACACCAGGACATGAGCCTTTATTTTAATAGTTGTGCATGTGCCTGTTTCCCCACCCCACTGTCCCCTTCCCACCCGGCCCCTCTGCTCCAGTCACAGCAACACCACCTCCCTGGCTGGCTCCACCTCAACCACTCTTTCCTCCAGCTGTAGCCCCTATTTTTCAGTCCCCCTTCTCCCACCCTCACCCGTCAGACTCTTCCTTCTCTAATTTTGGAGTTCTTCTCCGTGGGTACCTTATCAGAGAAGTGCTGTCAAGCCTCTAACCCCCAGCACGAAGTGACTGCTGCCATGGAAAAGGGATTCATGTGGAGTGAGTCCGTGCATATATTAATACTTTTGCCCTTCCCAATCACCTTTTCAGGTAGGTATTATTGTTCCACTTTACAGATGAGGAGACTGAGAGCTGATTCCTTGCTTGATTAAACAAATATTGTCAACTGCCAGGAACTGGGAATACAGCAGCAAATAGGAGACACAGCCCCATCTTTCGTGGCTCTTTCCGGATCTGACCTGGGATGAATTCAGGAGTCAGGAATGAAACAAATAATAGACTATTCCAGCCATGAAGCTATGCAAAAGTAGAAGATGGGGATATGCCCTATCTCGGAGGTTAGGGAAGGCATCCCTAAGAAGGGGGCGTTTCATCCAAGAGCTGAAGGCACAGAGAGGTCATACAGGAGTAGTGAGGGCAGAAGTGGAATGAATTTGGTTCTGCCATGGCTCATGGCCTCCCCTCCTCTGAATACCTGCATTTATGTCATTGCATTTAGCTTATGATCTACATCTCTTTCTCCCAGAGAGATTGTGGTTCCTTGCAAACAACAACCTCTTCTCCCAGGCACCTGGTACATAGTACAAGTAATAAGCCTAAGTAGACGTTCACTTAAATTTTCAGTAGATGTATCTCTTTGTACTTGCCTGTATTTAATAATATTACAGGGGTGCAAAAGTGCCTAATTTCTGCCATGTATGTTCTGTTGTTTCTTTAGCGAACACATTGGTGTGTTTTCTAAGAGTTTGTGAGCACCCGGGCACTCCCATCCTCAACTTAGATGCATCTCATTCATCTAATTATGACATTAAACATGTCCTCCCAAATGCTGCACGACACAGGGCTCATTCCAGCCTGGTATCCAGGCCATTCTGTGCCAGGAACCACTGTGCCAGGCATTGTGCTGAGGGTGGGGGACACAAGATGAAAGCACATGTGGTGACCGAATGAATGTCTCTTTTTCCTGATACTTAGCCCACAGTGGAGTAGGGCTAACAGACATGCCCACAGTCCATGCACAACCACAGATGTACATGCCAGCTCACTGCATGCAAGACTCCAGGTGGACACAAGGGGAGGGTGTCGCTAACTCCACAGTGAGTGGGGCGGAAGGTCTGCCATGCAGGTGAAAGTCTTCTTGCCTGAGTTGGGAAAATTAATGGCAATTAGCCAAGGAAAGAAGGCAGGATGTGATAGGAGCAGGCCAGAAGCAAGAGTCTCAGCCTGTGCAGAGACCCAGAGAAAGAGAACAGATGGCGCATTTAGGATCTGCGAATGCACACAAGAACCAGGCAAGTGATGGATGGGTGAAAAGCAAGGTGGTTGCGTGTCAGACCCCCTGGTATAGCCTTCCATTAAGAGATGTCTTCCCTCCTGCTTTTCTTAATTTACCCCCACTTATGCTATCCTTCATTTTTCTATCTTTGATGGAAACTTAGGTAAAAAGGAATTGTTCTCTAAGAAAAACAGCAGTCTAAATCCAATGATCCTATCAACCTGTAAGTGATACTTGATTCCTGTAGGAGAGACAACTGGGAATGGTGGGGACTGGGGCAAACTTGAGGGCATAGTCTCTATCTGAAGCGAATAGCCATTCTTCAACTCCAGTTGCCCCGTGGCTCCAGATCTTACAATATATTCAGATAAAGTGAACAATCTGGATTTTTGGCAAGTTAGCCACGTTTTTAAACATTGCTTTGTTTTAAAAAAGAAAAAAACCAGAAACTGAACAGAAGACATCTACATGCTAAACCTTATTCGTGGGCCATGCTTGCAACCTCTTTTTTAAATGTTGCAGAGATACTGAGGGTTTTGTCAAAATCCTTCAACAAGTCATTCCTCTGCCTTAGTTTCTCCTAACCATCTTTCTCCCCCTGCTTTCCAGAAAGAGATGACGAGCAGGATGTGTCACTAACGCCCCGCCCCGTCTTACCCTTCGGAAGAAAGAGGAAAGCTGATTGCTCCTGGAGTCCCAGATGGGCAGGAGGGAGACCTCCCTGGCTGAAATGGCGCACCTACTTCCAGGAACAGCAAGATGGAGACAAGCCGTGACTCCCGAGAGATAGTCCCCACTCACTTCGTATGCTCTTAACCCTGAGTGCTGCTAGCCACGACCTGTGGACCTGGCCGACCACAGCGTGAGAGAAGGACCACCCCTCGACCCTCCTGGCTTTGGAGGAAGCCTCCTAAGTGTGTCGCAGTTCTGCCTGGGACCTGCAACCCAAGCTTTACTGGAATTCAGGTTTTGAGACTGAGATAGTATTTGTACTTTTCCATTTATCTGTCTTATCAGCTGGCCAACTTTTCTGTAATGTTTTCTAAGAACCCAATGCATTTTGGAACTCTGGATGCACAGAAAGTTTTTCTACAACATGCCTTCCTTTCAGGTCCCTGAAAGCTTCCAGCCTGATCCTGTGGCCTAACTTCGTGCAGGGCTGTGGAGCTGGGAGAGACCTGAGTCCCCACCCTGCAGCATCAACACCATTTCCCTAATAGGCATTTTTATCAGGGACCCTCCACAGGGTGGCTCATCTCTGTCCCCAACTGGGTCTGCACAATTTATCTACAGGGAACAGACTAGTTGTTGCCAGTTCACCCTGAACTGAATGTGTTTTTTATAACCACACCATTCCTTATCTCTTCCACTCAAGATATTTTTTCCTCTTTCCCAGAAGAGAGAAATAAAATGAAATTGTAAATGACCAAGGATGACCAGCAGATGCCCTGAGCCAGATTAGTGCAGTGTTTGTTCTTTCTTAAGGGGCAGGGAGTCATGGCTGTCTCTGCATAATATTAATATTAAAATTTCAGTAAAAAAGAAAAACACACACACTACAATTGGTTATTAGTGCATCTAACTCAGACTCCCAGCGTATTGACTTGTAACTTCTCCAGCTGGCCCTCTGAGCTTCTAAATGCAGTCAATGTTTTCTTCCTCTTCCTCCACACTCTCCCCTCGTCTGCCGGATTATATTGTGGCATGAAATTAATTTCTGCCCTAATGACTGTGCCACAGTTGCCAAGGTAACCGTGGAGCTGGAGCTAACGTCCTTCTTCCATCCTTCCCGAGCTTTCTATTTCAGTAGACAGAAGAACGATTCTGTGCTACATCTTGCCTTTTAAAACCTAAGTGAGTTTTTGTTGATGAAATGTTGCCTTCTCTGATTCATTCTTGAAACTGTGGTGGCCCCAAAGGCCTGTGACTAGGTAGCAATACTACTTCAGGTGATCATTTGAATTTGACAAAATAGCAGATGGTGGAGGGAAGTAGATAAGAATGTATTATCTCATTTTAATGTAATACTGATTAAAGAATACACAACTCTGATTTTGTTTCATTATACGTAATGTATTAAAGCCATGTGTGGCTGCCACAAGAGCCTCGAAAGCATGAAATCATTCTTTGTCCAAACTTAGAAAGGGCTGACTGTCTGGGCACAGTTGACCTAACCCAGCACGCCAACCCTTGCTTCGTATCTCGTCAAAGTTGTCTCATGGAATCCAAATGCTGCTACCTCTCTCCATATTGTTGCGCTTTAGTCAACAACCAACACCTCTCCCCCCTCCTTTTTTTGAGAGGACAAGATAGGCAAAGATTTTTCTCAGCATCTCTTTTGGCTGAAAGAATATCTGACTGTCCTAAGGATCCTGAGAACAGAGAAATAAGAGCCCCTGCAATACGCAGTAAGTACCACATGGAATGCTGAGCCGTGGGACACAGAATGACCACATGGAGCCCGAGCCTGGGGGGGGGGGGGGCGCGGGCTTGGAAGCGCTGCACCATGGAAAACCACAGGAGTTTTGCATAAAAAAATTGACTATGTTTCTGCATTTAAATAATGCCTAATCAAGTAGGATGCTGGACTTGAAAGACGTTTGTTATTGATTCTTTTTAAGGTTATTTTGTATTAACTGTTTGTGCATATGACATTTCCACTCAGTTTTAAAAATCCAAATATTTTTAAACTTCTTGGAATAATTTACTCCTGGTTATATTGCTAATTGCACTAATCAACTCTTCTAAAATAAATTCTGGCACACTACTCTTATTTTTTAATTGCAGTGTATTTCTATTCCCACAGAAATTTGTTTGGCAAATTCTAAAGAAAAGCATGACAGGAGTTTTTTATCTCTTTGGCCTGACTACATCATAAGTACATCTCATTGTAAATGGAGGATCTGACTCCGGCGGCCCCGCAGGCATCTCAACTCTGTGGTCTGAGACTGACACCACACTTCTTCCTCGGAACTTGGCCAGCTCTCCTTCATTTTCCATTTTCTTTTCTTTTTTTAGTTGAGTTATACATATATCTGCTGTTATTTCCTTTTGAGAAATTTCAAAATGGAAACTTCGAAAAGGAAAAGTTACAATGAACATCTATACACCCTTCACTTACCTGTATCAATTGTTAACATTCTTTTGTTAACCTTTTCATAGTTTCTTTTTCTCTCTGTAAATATGCATTCTTATTGCTGAACCATTTCAAAATATGTTGCAGACATCATAAAACTTAAAAACTTTAAAATAGCATAAAGCTATAAATACTTTAAAACATTTTATAGCTTTTATAAATCCAGGATCCAATTAAGAATCACATGGCATTTAGTTGTCATTCCCTTTAGTTAATGGATTAGAGTTCTCTCTCTCTCTCTCTCTCTCTCTCTCTCTCTCTCTCTCTCTCTGTTGTGCATCTTTTATGACACTCATTAAAAAGTTCAGGCTGCTTTGTTTGTAGAATGTCCCACAATCTGGAATGTTTTTCTGATTCTTCCCTCATTATTATATTTAGGTTAATCATTTTTTTTAGCAAGAATACTACATAAGTGATGTTGTTTCTTTCTTACTGCATCACATCAGGAAGCCTATAATGTCTAGTTGTCTCTTTTTATGATATTAAGCTTGATCAGTGGGTTCACGTGTTATCTGCCTGATCTAGTCATTGTAATGTTCCGTATTTCATTTTGAAGCTCTGAAACTCAGTACACATACATTCCATATAGAGTGTGAGGCTGTGCATATGTGCATTCCTCTCTTAATATTCTCAAAGAGGTCCAGGATCTCCAAAGATTACAACCATGGCAGTTAGAAGATACAGCAGTGACAAAGAATTCATCTCTTTCAGTTGAACAGAGGGAAGGGGAAGCCAAAAGGTTCCCTGTGCAGGCAATGCATGAGTATGCTGGCTAATGGGAATTTGCATGGTCCATGTAGCCAAAGTTGGAATATACATAACTATGTTTTCTCTCCCACCCTTAGTTACCTCCCATTCAGACCCATGGTTTATTTTAGAAAGCATGCATTTTCATTGAAGCTGGTTGCCTAAGAGCACAAAAATTGATTGCAGGAGAGGGGGGGACCTTAGATATTGCAAGGAGTCATGGCCCTCTAAAGGGACACAGTACATACACAGATGTGAAGAATATGTGTGGTATTAAAATTTCACGAGGATAGGGTGATGATTAGGAATAAAATGTCTAAAAAGTCTCTTTAGGAGGATGACAATGATAAGAAAATAGGTTGAGAAATACTCATGTAGAGTCAGTTTCTGCTTCCAAGGTTGTTAATTCTCTCTTCCTAGGGTATTTTCTCATTTCTGAGGGCCAGGATGAATGGAAGCAACTTTGAGAGATTTCTTAATCCATTCCTTCTACCCTCCCAAAACACATCAGTAACATTGCAGGGGAAGAACTGCGTCTCCTCTCAAAGATCTTCATGCATAGAAATTCTGTAGTGTCCTTTGGTGTAACCCATTTTACAACATCTCAAATCCTTCCATTCAACTGCAGCCAAAGTATCCTCTTTGACTTTCAGCTCACCTTTCTTAGAGTCCCACATTAAGAAAGATCTACAGACTATGGAATAAGTAAAAACACGAGAGCTTTATTCGACACCCATTCAATATTTGAAGGCCCTTACCAATTGTCCCTCAACCTTTTTTCCTGTAGCATTCTCCCATTGGCAAAGTTCTCTGGGGAGTCCTGTTGCCCCATTGTTAACTTGTGCAACCCAACTTGTAATCTTCCCAAAGCTCTCCATGTCACTGTGCATTATGGATGTAACCAACAGTGAACATGTAAGAAATTATTGCATGTTTTGTCCAAACTACACCATGTCTTTGCTAAGTTCTGACTTTATGTTCATACATTTATAAACTTTCTATTTGCTCACACTAAATTCTTATCTATATTATATTTAACCATTTTGATCTATCATGTTGAGTTTCCTTCCTATCTTTAATATTTCTCATAAGACTACACTGTTTTATTGTTTTTTAAACACCTCTTTAATTGGTAAAGCACTTGGATAGAGTCTGCTCATCTTTTTGTGGTGATTTATGCCAATTCATCATTCTGGTCATTGACAGAAGCACATGACTTTCTGTGGTCTCTAACCTTACATCACATCCATACTCCTTGGGCATCACACTGTGATAAAATATATATGTATATGTATATGTATATACACACACATATATGTGTATATATATGCATATATATATTTAAAAATACATATATATGTATATCGTAGGAAAAGTGTGTCTATGTCTTACAGGAATACGTACAAAGGCAAAAATCTCTAAAAGGAGTCAGATGTGTCACTTGGATAATACTGTTGTCATCTGGTTTGGGGTCATTTTTGGTCCTTAATGAAATAGGTGATTCTCTCTTAGAATTGGCCAAACAAAGTGTGTCTTGGAAATAATAGTTTTGTGGGGTTTTTTTTTTCTCCTGCTTTAAAAAACATATCAAAAAAACTTTTATAACAGGCTGTTTCCCTCTGGGGACTTATTCTGGGTAAGACGATTTTAATGAATGAATAAGAATTTTTGTAACTTTTAGCGAGAAGAGTCCAGTTCTAATCTGACAATGAAGCTGTTGTATTAGCTTTTAGTGTTCTAATTTCAAAGTTTTCCAGTACCTTTTCTAATTGCATCAGAAAAACATGATTACTGTATTTTTAGTTCTGTTTGTGATTTGACTATAAGGACAGACTAACACAATTAAATCAATTAGAAAAGCAAGATAAAACTAAAGGATATTTATGAAATCAGTTCTATGTGAGTTTAAGAATTCAAATGTCACAAATAAAAGACACATAACCATCATTTATTCTCTTTTTTGTGTGTGCTCGATTTATTTCTTTAACAAATATGTTCTTCATCTTGCAGTAGTCCTGGAACAGCAAAATTGATGCTACCATGAGAAACTTCATTCCCATGGAAGTTAAGCTGATCGTTAAACCTAGCCACTCTTTCTGTTATCCTAAAATCTCAGCTCTGCTTCCAAGCAAACTTCATTGCCACATTGACCAAAATGATAAAGACATGTCATTGAAAATCAATGGTAGTGTCATTTACTATAACAATAATATATTTTATCTGAATTTTCTTCTTCATCATGAAGTAGATTTTAGCGGAATACATTATTTTAACTGAAATTTCTTGTTATTTTAATGCAGTACTCATCAGCTGAGTTTTCATGATAACAAAACCAAGCAAAAATTCTCAGTACTTAATAAATTAATAACTAAATGAGGAAATCCTATTTAATCTAGCTAAACTTTGATTGAGTTTATAATTGTATTGCTGCATACTAGGTTAAGTTCAATATCTGCTCCAGAATGAATTATGTCATACGATTGACACATGATCTCACATATTATCAAATCAGCAATGGGCAAAAATAAGCATTTTCAAAACATATATAGAATATGGAGGGAAAAGATATCAAAAAAATCTTTTGTTTATTAACTCAGAAACAGTATTTTGGAAAACTATTCTCTGGGACTGTGCATACTATATATGTCTCTATAAGGGTGTACATATATGGGATTGCTAAAAACTACAGGCTGATTTCCACGAGAGGCAGCAGCTTTTAGAAAACTCATAAATTGTGACTTAATATTTGTCTAATGGCTAATTATTTCACTTAGGGCTTGTCTTAATTAGACGTATAATCACACGGACGTACAAAAGGGACGTGTGCCCCACCTGAGTCTGTGGTTAAGGCAAACCTCGGGAAAGATGCTGAGGCTTTTTAATATTGGCCGGAAACGAGGAACTGGGCTGTGCAGGCCTGCCCTATCCTTGGATGAGAACACAGTCCCTTCTCTGCTCAAAACCCTGCAGATTCGGAGCCTGAGCTCCACCTTCATCCCTCCATTCCAGCCCCCTTGCTGACCTCACACACACTAAGCACAGTCATGTTTCCAGCATTCCCAGTGGCTGTGCCCTTCCTTGCCTGGAGGACCTTCCCCCACCGCCCCCATAGCCTCCTGGCTAACTCCTCCCCCTTGAAGTCTTTGCTCGAATGTCACCTCTCAGTGAGATCTCTGCTGATGGCAGCTGCCCACAAGGACTCACGATCCTCCTTCCTCTGCTCAAATGTTCTTCTCCCCCTAGCATTTATATTGTATAATTTATTTATTTATTAAGCTTAGTGTTTATTGTCTGTCTCTAAAATATAAACTCCATGACATCGGGGATCTCTACTTTGTTTATGGATGTATCCCAAGCATTTAGAAGAGAGTGTCTGGCACATGGCAGAGTGCTCAATAAACCTTCGATGAATGAATGAATGAATGAATTCACATGGCTGATAGGTGCCTAATTAAGGTCTACTCTCAGAGAGGTTAAAAGCAATGTATAATAATGATAATATCGATTTGATGATACACTGAAAGCACACGTTTATTGAGTACCTACTACATACAGATTAAGTACACTTAAAGCATTTGACAGGGCCGTCCCGGTGGCTCAGGCGGTTAGAGCTCCGTGCTCCTAACTCCGAAGGCTGCCGGTTCGATTCCCACATGGGCCAGTGGGCTCTCAACCACAAGGTTGCCAGTTCAATCCCTCGAGTCCCGCAAGGGATGGTGGGCTGTGCCCCCTGCAACTAAGATTGAACACGTCACCTTGAGCTGAGCGGCCACTGAGCTCCCGGATGGCTCAGTTGGTTGGAGCGTGTCCTCTCAACCACAAGGTTGCCGGTTCGACTCCCGCAAGGGATGGTGGGCTGTGCCCCCTGCAACTAGCAATGGCAACTGGACCTGGAGCTGAGCTGCGCCCTCCACAACTAAAACTGAAAGAACAACAACTTGAAGCTGAACAGAGCCCTCCACAACTAAGATTGAAAGGACAACAACATGACTTGGAGAAAACTCCTGGAAGTGCACACTGTTCCCCAATAAAGTCCTGTTCCCCTTCCCCAATAAAATCTAAAAAAAAAAAAAAAAAAGCATTTGACATGGATAATCTCATCTACTGCTCATGACAATCCCATGAGCTTGGTTATCTATGTTTATCCCCATTGTAGAGTTTGCCCAAAGTCACAAGCAAGGAAGTGATGGACCTGGGATTTAACGCCACACAAGTGGGCCTCAGAGCCCACACCCTTAACCGTGAGGATCACCTTCACCCACTAGGCATCGGGCTCTCTTTCCAGTCGTTTCCCTTTCTATGAACAATGGGCTCCATGTGGCATAGCAATCCAGCTTTCAGTTTCTTTCCTGGTTATTTGTTCACATGGTTGCATTAGTGCTCCTCTGATTAGTCCACGTGAGATCCTAAATTATTCACAAGATGTGCATTCATAAGTACCCAGTGGACCCTGGACCAGAGATTAGTGGGACAGTGGATCTAACGGGGGCACCAATAACATGAGCATGACTAGTGTTGAGTGGTGTGAGGGTCCCTGCGTGGGCAGGAGACAGGAAGACAATCTGAAAATCCAGGACACCCAAGGAGGGAACAGGGTGTACTGTGAGCAACTGAAAGTGTACCTAAGACATTTCTACATCTTGCTCCTTGTTGTGAAATGGGGAAAAAGCATGCATTTCAGTCATCCTTATAGGGAAACAAGCAGACTTTGAAGAATTAATAAGCAGAAATACCAAAAGCAGAAGATCTTAGCTTTGACAATAAGAGATTTGTAGAACTATCCCAGTTAACTTTTTGCTAATTTTCCTTTTTTCCTTGTCTACTAAAGAAATTAACTGGCTTTAATTCTTCAGCTATAGTATAAAATATGTAGAAACATGAACAATTAGAAATATGCAACTGAGAAGCTAGAGCGAGGTGCAGCTGTGAAATTTATTAATGCATATAATCCATAAACTAAATTTACAAATGAATTGGAATCACATTTACATTTTAAAGCAACATCCATTCCATCCACCTGACTTGTACAGCATCCTTTCAGGTCGCCAGGAGTTACGTAGACCATAAATGTTCTCGGGTTCCTGGTTGCATCAGGGGATCTTTAATATGTCAGGATGTAATGCCAGTCTATGTTTTAAGGCAGGATGAAATAAGTATGCTGTGAGGGAATGAATGATATTTACCTTCCAATTGCTAGGGCTTCGTGTATGTTGTCCACAAAATGATTCAATTACAGAACATAGAAGGAGGCAGCATTAATTAAAAGAGGTGCAGGTAGGGTTTTTGTTTGTTTGTTTGTTTGTTTGTTTGTTTGTTTTTTAATAGTGAACCATTAGATTCAGCAACTATTGAACCATGGAAGACAAAGAAAATTCATTCAAAAGGTAAGCCCCATTTCACACTCCCAGGAATAATTTTTTAACATATTTCCAACCCTAGCACAAGCTTCCTAAGGTTGTGCAGATAAACATAAGTTGTAGCTTTGGTATTAAGCACTGGCAAGGCATTAACTGGACATTGGATTCAGCAAAACCCTGTGAGCTTATTGGTTTGAAATAAAAGAAATTAAAAATGGCAAGTCCAGAAAGCCCCTAGGAGCTGCAAGCTGGTCATTGTCATGTTGTCTATTTTCATTCAGAAGAAAGATTATGCTGCCTTTGGGCTCTTTCTGTGTAATTGGAATTTTCATTATCTCTCTTAAGTGACTACAGAAAGTTCTGGGTGACTTGGATAGAGAAACATGGATGAAAACAACTCAAGTTTCTCATCCATTAATGAGGAAGGGAAGATAAATGAAGTAACTTTTAAATTAATATCCTCTGCTGTGCCTAGATTCGAGTTACTGTATTAGAAAAGTCTAGAAGCAGAGCAGATGGGTGTGCCAAGTGCTTTTGGGCAATTGAGAAGGCATTTCAGGGGAAAGACGGGCTGGGAATCTATTTACTGAGAATCTACTTTGTGCCAAGTACTGTGCTTGGTGCTTGACATGGACACCCCATCCCATTCTCACAAATGTTCATTGAGAAAAGTGTTGGTGACTGTTCTGTAATGTGTTGCAGATGTGGAGGCTGAGTGCCGGTCGCAGGCTGGGGACCAATGGTGACTCACCCAGGGACAGTCCCTGCTCTCATTTAGTGCTAGGCCTCCTGCCAAGTGTTCTACTTGGGTTATCAGAATTAATCTTCACCACAATCGTATGAAGTAAATACCATTGTCATTATTCCCATTTTTTAGTCACAAGAGTCCTTCTTACTCAAGGTTACGTAGCTGGTTAGTAGTGGAGCTGGGATCTGAACCCAGGCGACCTGTCTCTAGAGCCCCAGCTCTATCACATCCAATACACACACTTTATTTATTTAAAAAATTATTCCTCCTTGTAGAATGTTCACCTGCTAGCCTGGTGACAAAGCTTCTTTCTCCATGACTATCATAAAATTAGTTGCCCCTGAAAAACCCAAAAGAACCTTGGAAGGCAATGATGAGGATGCTACACAAGCTGAAATGAATGTTTCCTTCACAGCATAGAAAGGGTGAGTCTGATGGAAATGCCTCTGAAAGTTCAGATCGTCAAATTGATGGGTCCAAGGGGAGGAAACGTGAGCTCCCTACTCCTGCTGCAGATGTTGGTAACCAGGCCACTGCCTGGGGAACACCACCTGACTGTGGAAGGTAAGAACAGTCAGAGGAGCAGGAGAGCTCGTGCCCCTTTGATCCAGAGGGGTTCACTCCTTCCACTTATCCAATAAAACAGTTCCATTCCTAACCAGACTTAGTCTTCCAGGAGCAAGTACAGTAGTCCTCCCTTCTCTGTGGGGTATATGTTCCAAGACCCCAGTGGATGCCTGAAACTGTGGATAGTAGAGAACCCTATATATACACTACAATTTTCTTATATGTAATACCTGATAAAGTTTAACTTAAAAATTAGGCACAGGAAGAGATTAACAACAATAACTAACAATAAAATAGAACAAGTGAACCAATAGACTGTAATAAAAGTTATGTGAATAACTTGAGGGCCCTCATTAAGTAAAGTAAGGGTGACCTGAACACGAGCACGGCAATACCATGGTAGTCAATCTGACAAGTGAGGCAGCCACTCAGTGACTAATGGGCGGATAACATATGCAGCTTGGAGATGCTGGACAAAGGAATGATTCGTGTCCCCGGAGGGTGGGAGTAAAATGAGGTGATATTTCATCCACTACTCAGAACGGCGTGCAATTTAAAACTGATGAATTGTTTATTTCTGGAATTCTCCATTTAATATTTTCAGACCACAGTTGACCACGGGCAACTGAAACTGCAGAAAGTAAAACCGCGGATAAAGGGGCATTACTGTGTCTCCTGGTATTGGCCCTGTCATGGTACCAGGGAAGGGATGTGGCAGCTTGTGTGTAATAAGATGCTCATTCTGAGCTGCTGAAATGGAACCAGGATAGGGTAAGGATTAGCTAGGCTTTCCCGGGTGGAGCTGGCACAACTATTCTGCAGTATTAACTTGGAGGGGCATTTCTTATGTTGGAAGAAGGGAATGCATAGGGTTGAGTTATAGGAATTTATAAAGTGAATTAATTCAAAGTCATGAGTATTTGTCATCAGGGCATGAAGCAAAAAGACAGACAGCTGCAGAATACGGACCTACTTGCAACCACACAAGTGAGGTGAGCCAAGAGCAAAGCAGGAGTCTATGGTTTCAGTAAAGCCTGAACTGAGCAAGCACTCCCCTTGGTTGCCGTGACAATAGGACCTCTTCCCACATTTACAATGACGTTATCACGTGGAAAAGCACGTACATACCAAGTAAACAGTAAGTCAATGCAGAGCAAAACTGTCAGGGAGGAGTTTGGAAAGGGGTTGTGTAACAGATAAAGGATCAGATCACAAGAGAAAGAATTGTAGTTATGTAGTAAAGAGGTGACATTCTCAGGACTTCTTGGGTTCTACTGACCTGTTGTGTAGGGTGATAGCAGTGTAAAGAATAAACTATACATGTGTGGCTTTATGTCGCCTCACCGCTTCTACCTGATGCCCTCACCGTGTGGAAGGACAACCCAGAGAAGCAGAGTGGGCAGGTCTGTAAGAGCCACGTCCAAGTGTCCATTTCCAGTCTCTCTTTGTTCCATTGGTGGAAGAGGGACAGGACAGCACAATCCTACCAGGTCCGCAGCACATGTCTCCATGAGTTTTTATTAGGATGGCCTTTTGCCCCCCCACCCCAATTTAGTCCCCAAATTACTTAGGCCTTCAGCTTGTAAGATGGATTGTTTTAAGAAACAGTCCTACAAAATTCGTGAATGAGCCTCTCACATTTTTTTCCCAACATTCATTTTAGCACCTACTATGTGGAGGGCCAGGTGATCCAGCAGTAAACAAGATACGCAGAGTCTCACAGAGCTTATATTCTAGCAAGGGCAAACTGTTAGGAAGCAAATAAACAGCCAAACAATGCCTTACGATCATGATGAGTCCCCTAAGGATAAGCTCAAGACACTATAAAAACAGGAGACTCTGACCTGGTATTGGGTCTGAAAAGGCTTCCCTGAGGGAGTTAACAGTTAGGCTTATACCTTCAGGTTTATCTGGAGTTAGCCAAGCAAACAGAAGGAAAAGCATGCCAAGCAAAGAGACAGCATGTGGGAAAGATCCTTAGGCAAGAATGGATGGCACCCTTGAGGGGCTGGAAGAGTACCAGTGTGGTGGGGCCCCCACAAGGGAGGCGGCATGTGGCACAGATTCAGCAGAAGAGTTCAGCAGGGGCCAGATCCCACAGAAAAAGAACCTGTCTGATTCCAATGTCAAGAACAGGTGTCCATCCCATCAGAAAGAGCACCTCAACAATAATTTCAATTGAAAGAGGGAACGTTAGTTGATATTGCTTTAATATCATGGAGAGCAATATCAGTGATCGTGTCCATTTGATTTCTTGCCTTTATTGCTGATCATATGAGTCATTTTATGAGAAATATAGAGTTAATCATATCTATACCACAGTCCTCTGTTGACTAACTATTGGATAATTTTCTCCATCTGTATGTGAGGTAAAAGATGGGTTTCGCTGTAAAAATGTTTTAAGCAAAACAAATATTATATTTCATAAAGAATGTAGGTCTTAAAACCCCCCAAAAGGAGAATTTCATAAAACTTTTCCTAAGGAATTATAGTTAAGATAGCCCATGAACCAGAACTTTCAGGGCCTGTCGGTTGAATTTTGATATCTCTGATTAGTTTTTAAACAGACATTTTGATTTCAGTTATCCAAAAGAACATACAATGCTGTAATGCTTTGAAAACCCAAAGTGTGTTCTCATTTTACTATTAATGATATTAATGGTTCTCTAAAGTCCAGAAGAATTATCAGGGGATCACTTCGTAAGTTATATAAATGTCTAAACACTATACTGTCCACCTGAAACTAATATAATACTGAAAGTCAATTGAATTTTTTAAATTAAAAATAAAGTAAGATAAAATCCAGGGACCAATAATTCACATTATTTCATGAAAACATAGTTTTTAATTTTCAAAGAAAATCTTATAATGGTTTATTTTTTAAAAACCGAAAACCGTCAAAGCACCGAAGATAAAATAGACACCAAACTGAGTCACAAAGCTTTTGGAAACTCCTCCCCAGCATTCTGAGCTCCATCTGGCATTGATGTCATAATGTCCTAAGTAGTTATAGGACCCGCTGGCCAACAGAAAGGAAACTCTGAGGAGACACAGTAAATTACTGGATAAATCACATCATCCCAATGAATTTTATGTTGTGTGTTTTTTTATATGGGGTTTTTTCCTCAGAGATTGGTGACGTGGCTCCCAACAATGAAGGTGAGTAAGCATTTCAAGCTTTCACAAAAATAACAGATAAGAAAATGACCCATTATCCTAGAAAATTGGAATGTGGAAATTTTCTAGGGAATGATACAAAGTTTATTATTGGAAGTATGGTATAATTTAGAATATAAATCTCTGCCTCAAATACTTTGTGTGTGGGGGGGGAATACAATTAGAAAAAGAAAGTAGTAAAAGGAATCAACATATTTTTGGTTTTTTTCAGAGTCTGATACAATTGAAGAAAATAAACAGGAAGAAATTAAGGATAATACACCTGCTAATGAGAAAAATGGGAATTATTATAAAGATATAAAACAATGCAAGTATTAAGTATTTAAAGTTAATAGCAATACATAAATATACAAAAGCTGATTATATTGGTTTGATTTAACTTTTTAAAATTCTTATTTTCAAAAAATCATTTTATTTCCTACTTCTTAAATCCTAATTCACCTTATAGACATTTCATTGTGTAAAATGACATACTTATTTCCTGTAACTTTTTCATGAGACGTTGTGAAGTTTAACAAGGTTCTCTTGGTAATTGCCTATAATCAACATAGGGTGCATTGTAGCATTATGGTTATTTGTGCACATGAGTAACAATTAACTTAATTCTCAGGTGAGTTAACCAAAATTTATTTGGAGATGTGTGTGAGTTTCTTAGGGCTGCTGGAACAAAGTACCACAAAGTGGGTGGCTCAAAGCAAAACTAATTTGTTCTCTCACAGTTCTGGAAGCCAACAATCCAAAATTAAAGTTTTGACTATGCCATGCTCTCTCCAAAGCCTTTAGGGGAGGATCTTTCTGTGCCTCTTCCAGCTTCTGATAGACCCAGGCATTCATTGGCTTGTAGCAGCAGAACTCTAGTCTCTGCCACCTTCGTCTCATGGCATCCTTCCTGGGTCTCTGTGCCCTAATTTCCCTCTTCTCATAAAGAACACCATTCAGATTGGATTAGGAGTCCACCTTACTCCAGTGTGACTTCATCTTAACTAATTATATCTATTTCCAAATTAGGTTGAATGTTGAGGTTCTGGAGGTTTGGACTTCAACATATCTTTTTGGGGGCATGCAGGACAAAATTCAACCCATAGCAAGATGACTTTGAGATGTTTGAAATGTCCATTAAACTTTAGTTTATTCACCATTCTTCACATGGGCTTTCTCTCCATGTCCATATAAGATCCATCATTCTAAAATGTGAAAAGTTCATAAGAAACTTTTGTTAAAAATTCTTTTCAATTAAGATTAAATCTAATTCTGGAGTCTTTGTTAACATTAAACAGAGGAAAAATAGAAATACAATCAAGTTATATACATATACACTCAAGTATTTAAAAAAGTGTAATACATAAATTGTATTTCTTTTTTTTTTTTTTTTTTTTTTTTTTGATGAAATGTTATCCATTTTTTATAGGGGAAAAAAATCCCTGATGCTCAGAGAGGTCAATTGCCAAATTTCATAGCCATCAAGAAACAGAATCTGTTGTGAGGGGTGAAATGTCTAACTATTGCATTGTTTTGTACACCTGACACTAAAAAAAAAAAAAAAAAGAAACAGAATCTGGAGTGGTGTCTAATCTATCCACCACCAGGCTGCCTCTACTGTGTGTGAAATGAGGCAATAATTTCTTTTTCAGGATGTACTTCTATTTTGAATTACCCAGAGGGTAAATACATCAAAAGCTTGATGATTACTTTAATTAAAAGAAAAATAATCTTCCTTATACACACACTCACACACACACACACACACACACACAGGCATTTATATAAAAACAAAAAAGGGATCATACTAAAGAATTGTATTATGACTTATTTTTCTCATTTAACAACTCTGGAGTTCTTTTCTCATCTACCTCATTATTTTTAATGGCTACATAATATTGCTTAGAATGATGTTCCATAATTTCTCACTATCTTTTAAAGAATTAGATGATGGGCAGTTTTCCTTTGTACGGTCTTCTCGTGTACCCTTGGGTCTTCCTCTCTTTGGATGGATTCCAAATACTGGAATTGTTGAGTAAAGGGTGAATCTTTAAAAATATTGATAGTAACCATCAATTGCCCTCCAAAAAGTATCTACCAATTTACATTCCCCACAAATGCTCCACAATCTCACCTACAATGAATAGTATTCATCATATTTTGTGCCTAAGTGAGAAATTTTCATTACTCTTTTAATTTTAATTCTGATTACTGTGAAGTTGAGTATTTTTCTCTGAATTTATTGGGCATTTAATTTCTACTTCTGTGATTTGTATGGTCTTATCCTTGGCTTACTTTCCTATTAGACCGGTATTTTCATTTATTTGTAGGGGCTTCTTTTAATATTTAGTATGTTAATATTTTCTCTGTGGTAAAAGTAACAAGTATTTTCTCCCAGGCTGTTGCTTATCTTTAAACCTATTTAGGTATCTTAATCACAGAGAAATTTAAAAATTTTATAAAATCAATTTTTGAGTAATTCCTTTACAATTTCTGCATTTTGTGTGTTTCTTAGATAGGCCTTATCCAATTCAAGATATTAAATTATTTTCCTAGCTTTTAAAAATAGTTTCATGTTTTTTGTTTTTAACTCTTAGGTCTTAAGTTCAATTATTGTTGTATATGTCATAAAATACGCTTAAAACGTTATGTTTTTCAAGGAAGCTCACCAAGTGTCTAATAACAATTCCCTACTGATGTGAAACTCAGATTTAATATAATCTAAATTCTAATTCAAAATTTAGTTCATTGCTGTCTTTTTGTTGTTTCTGTCTTTCCCTGCAAAAATACCAGTGTTTTAATTTTTATACTTTCATAACATATAAATGTTGGGCTGTGACTTCCTTTCTTGTCCTCCATAGATCTAGCTCAGAAATTTTTCAAAAATTATGATATGTTAACAGCACTGTTTTGTGTGTGTGTGTGTGTGTGTGTGTGTGTGTGTGTGTGTGTGTATACGTACGTATTAAACACATATACATTCATGTGTATATAAAGTTTTCTGTCATTTCATGAGATTTTGGAAAGAGGAGACATGTGTATGTTCGTTCTGCCATCTTGATCTAATTTACTTTGATTCTGATTAGGTAGATATGTCCATTAATTTTGAATTACAACCAACCGCACTGACAACTCTTAAGATCAGAGTTCTTTATGTGCATATGTAAATGTGAATGTATATGGAAGACCTTTATTGTTGTTGAAGCATATGCTTCTTAAGCTGAACTGTTCTAAAGTCTAACAGAAGATTCAAGGGCAAATGAATGCTTCTTACTTGACTTTTGTAGTGTCAATACAAACAGTGATAATATTACACATCTATAATACAAATCTACTTCAGCACCTATTATGCACTTAAATATTTTTTTCTATAAATTCCTCTGTAATTTCTTCTCAGAAAGAGTAATTTAGCAAAAAGAAACTAGTTTACCTTTTTTCCCCATGAATTTTGAACCTATTCCTTATTTTGCCTCACTTCCTTATTTTGTAGATGAAGAATGTCTCAAATGTTTTATTCTTTTTTTTTGCAATTAGTGCATATGTTTTAAGAAAAAAAAATCAGATGCAGAAAAATGTAAAGGAACAAGAAGTGACTTAGCTAGCTGCTGAAAACTTTGATTTTATGTTTTTAGATGTGTTCACAGCACAAAATCCAAATGGCACCCAGTCTGAAATATCCGTGAGAGCAACAACTGATCTGAATTTTGCTCTAAGAAACTGTAAGTACTGAAAAGCACTGTTGCAAATATGAAGCGCCCTTAAAGCAAGACTTGAAAACAGTGCTAAAGAGTATTGGATAGAAAAAGGTCTTAGTGGAGCTATCAGAAGTCTTGGTTCCTACATAAGGAGACTCTATGTCTATTGCACTGATAAATTCAGAAGGCAAGGAGGGTCTCACATTTCTTAGCCTCATATTTTTGGTTTGCATGGAAATAAAAATTAAATAACTAAATTTAGGACTCTAAAAAATTACGTCTTTCTTAGACCCACATTTTTATTCCTTTCTGCTTTACACCTTCAGCTTCAAATGCTTCTTATTTACTTTTTTGCATCTTTCCAACAAGCATAACTATTTCATAGATAAAAGTGTTGCCAGCGTGTGACTTTGGAGGCCACTAAAAGTCTCCAAAGTACATATAACACACCTTTCACCTTGACATGTCAACAGCTCATATATATGAAACACACAAGCATAAAACAAGACAAGGAAAAGAAGATGAAAGTCAATAGGAAAAAATGTTTGTGACTTTGGCAATTTCAATATTGGTAAAAGCCAGACTCAGTAATACCAAATTATTAATAAAGTTACTTGATAATAATGGAATATTTTGAGCAATTTCCACCCTTGGGACATAAATGAGATAGGGGCTTTTCAAGGACATACATTGTTAGACAAATGACTCATGGGAATTTTGCTTGTACATGCAAAAAACATCTTGAGTTGTTTGGGACAAGACACAGAGTCTGTTTAAGAAAACAGAGCAGGTACGTCAAATTCCCTTAGGAGATAGATTATTGAGGGCCCATTATTGAGGACCCATGGAAGGGATATCAAAACCCTAACTTCTGTTACCACAATTCAGGTCCCCAAAGGATTGTCAAAGAAAGTTGGATTGGAATAAATGGTTGCTATTTTAAATTGGGCTCTGAGAGAGGGTGACACGCTGACATGGATGGGACATTGTATAAGAAGGAGCGAGCCTCTGAAGGAGATTAAAATCTCCGGAATAATTTTGACTAAATTCTGTTAGTCCCTAAAGTTCTGAGGGCAAGGTGGGTAGCTGAGGCAATCCACTTTTCTAAGTAAGTAAGAGAGTTTCACAGCAGAATTTAAGGATTACTTACCAATTGTTCCAGTCCTGCCGGAATCAGTGTCAACTCTGGAAACAGATTCTCTTTTTCACCCTTTTTTGCCAACAAGATACCTGCAGTGGTGCTGTTTGTAGGCCCAGGCTGAATTCATTCTGCCTCTCAGGAGGACCCCCACTACGGTGGGATTGCCTGGGTTGCATGTGGAACGTTACTGGCTCCTGCATTTGGCAATGATAAGTGAAATTCCAGGCCGACTTCGTGGTGGGAAATACAGTTCTCCAGTCATAATTGTCCCCAAATACACTCTTCCCAACATACATCCAGAAGGACACATTATAGAGTGAGATATGTTCTAAATCAGGCCTTCCAATCCTTGATTTGTAGCCCCACATCTTTATATCCAAAACTCTGTTTTGAGTATTAAACGTGCATATGTTTCCAATTTACAAGGCCACTGATGCTGCCTCACTTTTCTTGTCATTAAACCGACCAGCATCCAAGCTGTGCTGGCCTGATAGTATCCCTTCAAGGTCTGTGCAGGAACCATCTGAAACAATGTATCTAATCCAATAGATCTTCCTTACCCCTGAGGGAAGCTTGTGGCCCCATGCTCCCAGCTTTTCTTCTGTCTTGCAAAGCACAGGCGTATGAACCCTACCCGAGGCAACCCATTATCACAAAAACTTTATTCTTTCTTGCCCTTCCTTTAAATTATCTCAAAAAAATTGTCAATATTTTTCTCTTTGGTTTTTTCCTCTCTCCCTTTCTTTGTTCCATGTTTTTTAGCTTAAAAATATACATAATCACAGATGTTGAGTCAATATTTTTAAATGCTGATAATGCATTATCCCTTTTCCTAGATAAACTCATCAATGAAACAACTGTATCACCTCCTGGAAAACCCAGTGAAGAATATCCTAAAGAACCCTCTGAAAAATCTTTACAAAGTATTAAAGTTACTACACTGTAGTCATACCTGGAGCATATCATTATATGAGTAAAATTTTGTTTCACTACTCTGAGTATTTCAAAAAGTAATAGCATGCTTAAAGAATTTGTACTGCTACAATTTAAAGTCACTGTAAAATCTTTTAACGGTGAAAATCTAAGTCAACTTTCAGATGTATCTGGCAAGGGGTAGGAAATGAGCTCTTTTCAAAATGCAATTTTATTTTATAAAATGTATTACCTTTATATAAATATATAAATGTATATTTGTATTTATTATAATACGTAAATATATATAAATATAAATTTATATTTACATAAATATTTACTACATTTTAATAAGTCCATAAAAATTTCTACCTGCTTGAAGAATAAACTTTTTCCTCTGCACAGAGTCAATTATTAGTGTTTCCTAAGATTATTTGGGGTGGGGAGGGTTGGTAGTGAAAGGTTGCAAAATCGAAATCATCGTTTTATTTTCCTGCCAAGAATATTGTTCCTTATAAAATATTTGTGAAACCATAACAATGCAGGATGTCTCTCCTCTAAGGTCTTGAATGGGTGGTTTAATTGAAGACAGTGGACCTGTCATTACATGAAACCCTATTTTCTCCAGTTCATGCAATCCAAGTATGTTCCTAATATGATTACTCTGAATTCATTTGCATCTGCAACACTACTAAAAATAAAATCCTTATTCACTTTTTTGATCTATTTCAAAATAGAAATCTGATCATCATGGTATTTTTCTTCTTCTATGTCTTTAGTAATTGACACTAAAGTTTTAGTTTACTACAAGTCAGTGAAGAAGAAAATACTAAAGAACCCTCTGACCAAAGTATTCAAAGTATTACAGTTACAACTCTATAGTCATACCTGGAGTATATCATTTTATGAATAAAATTTTAAGTTTCACTACTTAAATGTGGGGTCGTAGTCTAACTTCTTAACCAGGCATTCAAGTCTGAAATGATCTGACCATTGAAGAACTTTCCAGCCTCATGTCTGGCCACATGCCCCATCCACATTTTTCACTCCAGACGATGTGAAGCTCCAAGAGCTTAAGGAACCTGCTCACGATTCTCAGTTTGCTCACAGTGGAATCACCACTCCCTCGCCTCTTTGCCTGGCAAACAATTTCTAGTCCTCCAAGCCTATACTGAAGCATCATCTCCCTTTCAAAGGGTTTCCAGCTTTTGCAAGTTGCATTTGGTCCCTCTGTTCATACCGCCTGTGCATTTCCTATAAAACCCTCCTTATCCTACAACATAATTAACAGTGATTGTCTGCTTTCGAAATCAAGTATGTGTTCCTTGAGCATTAAGACGTGTGTCTTGTTCATTTCTGAAACTTTAGTGTCAACCACAGCGTCTGGCACATGGTAGGTGCTCAAGCTCTAACTGCTAAATGATTAAACTAATAAACAATTGAATGAATGTTCTACCACAAATATACTAAAGCCAAATTACCTTATTTTGTTATCTTGTTCTATTTTGTTTTTTAAACAGAATCAACTCAGGGTCCAAATGAGCCTGCATTTTGGACAATGTTAGCTAAAGGTAAACTCATAGTAGGTAGCCAGGAAAATGTTTTGTTTTTCTAAAGTCTTATGTAAGAAAGCCAAGGTCGGTGTAAATAGTTCTAATACTGAGAATTAATGTTAACCTTTTGCTGCCACCATCACATGTAATAACAAATGCAAGGCAAACCCAGAAAGTGAATCAAGTGTCACACATTTTCTGATTCTCCTCCCAAAAGTTTTATTCTTCTACGAATGTTGCAATCTAATCATTCAATTTTATTTTTGATTAAAAATTTTAAATAAGTCTCTTGCCCAATACAGTCCCTCTTTGTGTCGGAAACAATATGCATGTTAGCACATGGAGATGCCTGAATAAATGCAAAATACATATCAAAATATGAGCATGCATAAAATTAATGTACATACCATAAATGCATAAGCATGCATTTAAATGTAATGTGCATATCATATACCAGGGGTGCCACAAAAAATATATACACATGACTTGTATTTATCTTTTGTTATCGGTGTATGTTGAGTATTACAATTTTAATACAGTTTTTTGCTTTCTTAAAATGTGTATACATTTTTTGGCACCCTTTCTGTGTGTATGCATGTATAAATGTAATATGTATATCATATAAAGATGCACACATGTATAAATGTGATATCACACACCTATATGCATGCATTATAAATGTGAAATACATATCATATTCAGTCCATCTTCATTATTTGCAGATTCTGTATTTGATAATTTATCGACATCTAAAATTTATCTGTAACCCTCCCCCTCCAAAATCACTACTTGCAGCACTTTAGCAGTCCTTTGCAGACATGCTCAGAGCAGCAAAAAATTTTAATTGCCAGTTGCTCACATTTCCAGCTAAGGTAGAACAAGGCAACAGCCTGCCTTCTTTTTTCAGTTCTCATACTGTAAATAAGTGTCCTTTTCATGGTCTAGTTAGTGCCATGTGGATTTTGTGCTTTCTGTTGGTGGCCCCCAAGGGTAGTATTAAAATGCTGGCTAGTGTTGCACAGCCCGAGACTGTGGGGTACCTTATGGAGAAAACGTGTGTGTTAGATAAACTTCTTTTAGTCAGGAGTTACAGCGCTGTTGACTCTGAGTTCAATGTAATGAATCAGCCAGATGCGCTGAAATAGAGTGTCTTTAAACAGAAACACATAAAACAAGCTTTTGTAGTGATTGGTTGATGGAAATGCTGTGACCAGAGGCTCACAGGAACAAAACCCTGTGTTTGCCCTGGGAGCAGCGGCTCAGTATTCACTAATTCAGGGTTTGTGTGACTTTATAGAAAATAACTACCATGAACAATGAGAACAAACTGTAAATCACACACACACAATTTCAGTAAGTGAATTTTGTTTACCATAACACCAATTTGTTATTTTAACAGCTATAAATGGAACACCAACTGGTGATATTGGAGAAGAAAAAGATCAATTATTTCACCCAATTCCAAGTAAGAACAAAATACTTCAATTAAATGAATATATAAATACTTGCCCATGTTTTAGTGTCTGCATGGTGGTACTGTTTCCCCTAGTAAAGGTGTAGTGTACGTGGCGGCTACCATCCCATCAGAGAGGACATTCACTGTTTTAGGAAAGCCTTGGTTCCTAAGCATTGTTCTCATTACCACAGTGCAGGGGACTATTTCCATTCGCCTGTTTTGTAACTTCTCTTCCCGAAACAGATAAACCAAACAGGGTAGTAGGCAGGTGAATAATATATAGAATGCAGTATTCTTTTTTAATTGGTAGACTTTATTTGTAGAGCAGTTTTGGGCTTACAGGGGAATTGAGCAGGAAGTACAGAGAGTTCTCAAATATTCTCCCTGCTCAGTTTCCTCTCTAACTAAAACCTGCATTGGTGTGGTGCAGTTTTCATCATTTGTGAGCTAATATTGATACATTATTATTGACTAAAGTCAACAGTTTACATTAGGGTCCACTCTTTGTGTTGTACAGTCTATGGGTTTTGACAAATGCATAACGTCACGTGTCCACCAATGCAGTATCATACAGAATAGTTTCACGGCCTTAAACATCCCCTGTCCCCATCTGTCCATTCCTCTCTCACCCCAGCTCCTGGAAACCACTGATCTTTTCACTATTGCTATAGTTTTGCCTTTTCCAGAACATCATATAGTTGGAAATATATGGTATTTAGCCTTTTCAAACTGTCTTCTTTCGCTTAGTAATAGGCACTTAAGATTCCTCCGTATATTTTCATGACCTGATGGTTCATTTTTTCCCATCACCAAATAATATCCCATTGTGTGGATGCACCAGTTTGTTTATCCATCCACCTACTGAAGGACATCCTGGTTGCTTCCAAGTTTTTGGCAATATGAATAAAGCTGCTGCTAATAAACACCCATGTGTAGGTTTTTGTGTGGACATAGGTTTTCAACTTTTTTGGGTCTATACCAAAGATCGTGATTGCTGGATTGTGTGGTAAGACTATGGTTAGCTTTGTAAGAAACCACCAAATTGTCTACCAAAGTGGCTGCACCATTTTGCATTCTCACCAATAGTGAATGAGAGAATTCCTGTTGCTGAATGCAATAGTTTTCATTAATGGATTAATTATGTTTATCTGAGTACAAGAACTCCTGGTTTGAATGGAAAATTCATGACAAGGTAATATATTAATGTCCCCCAAACCTCTGTCCTACAAATAAACCGTTGAAAAAGAAAGAAACTCTGGTAATGGATCTAGGTCCTGTCACATCAGCTCTGCATTGGATTATTTGACAAGTACAGCCACTTGCCTTGCAGTGCTTCAAGAAAATGGAGTCTTCTACATATAGAAGAGCTATATGTAGGAATGACAAATGCTGGGCCACTTGAGAAATATTTTCTCTTTTCAAGTAATGAAATGGAGCATGACTAATTTTCTATGATGTATGGAGAACGTAGTATTAAATATGTCAGGTGCTTTAAAACATACAGTATTATGTTAGTCCTCACAGCAACTCAATGAAGTTGGTATTATCTCCATTTTACAGATGAGAAAACTGAGGCTTAGAGAGGAATCCTGCCCAAACTTGTAATTTAGCTTTTCTGTAATTTCCAGTGGTTAGGAATTCCAAACCCTTCTCTAGTTTTGACCATCACCTTGATAAACAAAATGTACTATAAGCACACCTCTTTACAAAAACCCTTTTAGGGAGTAGCAAAGCAATTCAGAAGCACAGCCCATTTTAACATAATTTGTTTCATTATTCCTAAAATAATCTGCCTCAAAGTCAAGATATCAGTCTTTGACAATTGTACACATTTCACTCCACTTGGCTTAAGATTGCACTTTGAGACAATTACAATTTTATAAATCAGAGAATATGGACATGGGAGCTTGTCACTAATTACCTAGAAAATAGTGGAACTTTGGAGAGGATGTTTGGACCAGAAGAAATATCAACATGGTCATTTAAAGTCACCATTAAATACAGGTGTATTGTGTCAGTCATATATTCAGAAAAAATATGAAATTTGGCACTGAGGATATATTTTCATTAATATGAGTTCTGACAATTAAGTTCGCCAGCTTTGCTGCAATGATGTTGCTAAACTTCTTTGATGTCAGAGGGATTATTCATTATGAATTTGTACAAACAGTTCACCAAGTTTACTATTTGGAAGCGTTGAAAAGTCTGCATGAAAAAGTTAGACGACCTGAACTTTTCGCCAACAATCCATGGCTCTTGCATCACGACAATGCACCAGCTCACACAGCACTGTCTGTGAGGGAGTTTTTAGCCAGTAAACAAATAACTGTATTGGAACACCCTCCCTACTCACCTGATCTGGCCCCAGTGACTTCTTTCTTTACCTGAAGATAAAGGAAATATTAAAATGAAGACATTTTGATGACATTCAGGATATCAAATGTAATACGACGACACTCTGATAGCCATTCCAGAAAAAGAGTTCCAAAATTGCTTTGATGGGTGGACTAGGTGCTGGCATCGGTACGTAGCTTCGTAAGGGGAGTACTTCAGGTGTGACCGTAGTGATATTCAGCAATGAGATATATAGCACTTTTTCTAGGATGAGTTAGCGAACTTAATTGTCAGACCTTGTAAATTTAGTAAAAAGACTTTTGACTCTGGATCCAGACATGATTTTTATTACATAATTTATTTTATAAAGTTAAATAAGTTCCCATTTCCTTCTTTAACATCAAGTATGGTAGGTCTGATCTCACTAATAAAATAGCGCCTGGTACACCATTTTTTTAACAGAAAAATCAATGCATGTCCTAACAGAAGTGTGTCTTTCTGTTTTGAAGGATGAATCCTTTGTGTGTAAATTCGTCACATTTTTTAATAGTAATCTCTTTAGAGTTTTGAACTGGTTTTTATTAGTCAGAGAGGAAGTCTGCTACATATACATTTTAATATCTGGTAACCTGGATTGAAACCAGATTTTGCAACTTACTAGCTCTGTGCCATGGGCAGATTCATCAACTTCTGTGATCCTGTAAAGTGGAGCTAGGGACAGCTGCTCCAGGATTGCTGTGAAGGTTAAATGGATAAAGTTAAGAGCACTTGGCCTTAGGGAGTAGCCTATAGCCTTCTCCTTTGCATTGCCTGAGGGTAGGGGCGTGAGCCTTAAATTTTCTCAATGGTGAAAGGCTTCTCTGCAGATGCTTTGCAATCCTCACTCCTCCAAAAAAACATGCTGAATGCAGTTACTCTTTCCCATTGCATTTTCTTTCTTTCCTCTCAGGTTCTGATTTGAATGCTACAAATGAAAACAACCAAGCAGAGCTGCAGGATGTCAAGTTAAAGTTAATGCTGGGCATCTCATTGCTGACCCTCCTCCTTTTTGTCATCTTCTTGGCAGTATCTAGCTCCTTGCTGTACAAACTGAAGACTAAGTAAGTCTGCAGACCTCTGGAGTCTCTATAACATATACGAATCTCTCACCCTCCTCTCTAATAGATTGTTAGGAAAACATGACTCCTTCATTTATCCAGAAGGTATTCAGTTGGCTCCATTTCCCCTATTCAGAAAGAAGCATGGGTTGTCTCTCAGGGAATATCCTACTTGAACATTTATGTCCCCCAATATTTTAAATAGTCATCTAGAAATAGAAATCACCCTAGTCAACTGGAAAGGCTATACAGAATCTAGCTATGCATCCTTTTTTGATAGCCTTGGAACAAAAGAGCTATGAACTCTATTCTAAATAGCATATCTGCTTAGGGTCTAACATTTTTTTTATTAGTTTCAGGTGTACAAATCAACATAATAGACATTTACAAAATGATAACCCCCCCTCCTGCAAGCTACTACCCCTCTGACATCTTATACAGCTGTTACAATACCATTGACTATCTTCCTTATGCTATAATCCACCTCCCGTGACCATATATGTGTATTTTTTCTTACATTTTTCATTCATTTATATAGTGTTATATCAAGTATCAATATATTGGACAGAATTCATACACTTTTAATTTTTGTGATGCTTTTTTGAGTTGAGCTTCAAAAGAGTTGATTTAAAACAACTCTTGATATATGTTTTCTTTTTTCAGTTATAAAATGAAAGATGAGAGTGAATACTCCATCAACCCAGAGCTTGCAACTCTGTCTTACTTTCAACCATCAGAAGGCATATCAGACACATCTTTTTCTAAGAGTGCCGACAGCAGCACATTTTGGGCCTCCGCTTCTTCAGAAGTGAGAAAATCAGACATAAGGTCAAAATCTAGAATGACGGACATGATTTCCACAGCCTCAGATGATGACATGGGCTTGAATGACGAGCAAAACTTACTTCAGAATGAGGAAGCTGGTGTTGATGAAGAGACTTAAATTTTTGTCATGAAAAAAGTATCTTTCTTTGTGACTCACATTAATGTCACGATTTGGAAACTGCTGAGATTTAAATTTTCTGGTATCTTAAAAGGAAGACGGACACATTCAATAAAATTCTCAGCTATAAAAATTATTTAATGCAAAAAATACAAGGAAATAATTTAAGGTGTGGAGAATTCATCGAGTAAAAATAATACTGGAAAATGACATATGAAAAGTATTCACTCTAGGCTGGTTCATTTTTAAATGAGGACATAAATATCTATTTACCTAACCTGGTGGCATTTTGAGGACTTCCAGGGTAATCATCACAATCTATGCCCCTCCCCACCACCAAAGCAAAAAGAACATCCCTGTTCATGTTTTACTGGTAAAACAGTTGTGCCATGTCAAGAGATGAAACTAAATTAATATTAGAGACACCTAGCATTCTTGAATTGTTTATAAGTCATCAGGGCTGCTCTCACAGGATAAACAATAAGGGGGGAAAAGGTGTTGTTTTTTTTGTGTGTGTTTTTCTTTTTCAATTTCCAAAGTATCCATAACCATTTGAAATAACATGGTGCTCCAGAAAAAGAGAAAGGAAGAAGGGGTCCTAGCACATAATTTCTTAGAGGGTGATTCATGGATGTTGGAGCTGACCGGCCCTTCCTTCTCACTTCCCCTAAGCATCCAGGCTCATTATGCTCCATTGGAAGAAAAGCAAAGCATCTCAAAGACCAATACAAGTTATTAGTGACTTATGAGGCCAACCATCCCAGGAGTATTTCAATTTACAAAGAAGACCAATGGAAAGGGTTTATTTTTCCCTTTTATGAATTAGTTTCAACTGGAAGGATTTTAGGTACACGTATAAGGTCTTTTGTGGATATGTGTGGATGGGAAGAGGGGGAGAACTTGGAACAGGTTTCACTGCCCTCCTAAATTCTCACCTACTTTATGCTAGGCATTTGGGTACATCATATCATATTGAATTCTTCTACCCTATGAAAGCAAGTTTCTTTTACAGAGCAAGAAATGAAAACTCAGGTAAGTCAGATACCTTGCCTACAACCACACGTTAGAGAGAGGCAAAACTAAGATGAGTTTCCAAACTGAGGTTCTCTCCGTGATCCATAAAAGTTAATAGTCAAAATTTTAACAAAAGTCAAAGGAGGTTGTTCAGGAGCAAGGTAGGCCCCACATCCATAAGGCAGGAGGTTCCTTAACTCAGGGATTCTTTCAGCTCCTGGGGAACTGTTTTCCCTACCTCTAGCTTAGGTCTCTATGAGTCTTCTTTCCCATGGAGGACAGCTACACATTTTACACTCAGGTGTCTCTTCACCTACCATCCAGTCTCAGAATCATTCACTCACCCCTGCCCCCTTGCCTCCATTTTCTCCCCTGACTCCACCCCCCGGCCTCACCATTGGCTGGGAAAGCAATGAAGCTCCGCCTTCGCGTAGCCATGGACTATATAGGATGGCACCCTCAAGGGTGAAGAGGTGTTAGGGCAGGTACTCGCCTTTGCTGATCTTGCCAATAATTGCCGTTGTTTCTGTGCCCGTGGGGGTGGCCTTGAGCAATAGCCCATGCTACCTTCTGCAGGTTACTTTTGTTGTTTTCCATGCCCTTTTGACAGCCCCAGGGGTCGGTGCCAGCATTTGTACTGCCAGCTCAGGCACCGAGAAATGCGGTGGGAACTAAGTGAGGCAAGTGGTTGCAGCTGCTTGGAAGTGCTCCAGGTGAGAGGAGCCATGTTGACTCAGTGGGTGAGAAAGGGCTTGTGGAAAGAATGTCAGGTGGGCTTGGGGAGGGGTTGACGACCAACCATTTTCACGTTGTTTCTCCACCCAACCTTGGGAAATGCCAAGAATTTGTTTTATTGGAAATAGGTGTAAGACTCACTTTCCAATCATATAGCTTGTCTGTAGTACTAAAGTATTACAGAGTAAAAACGTTAACCATTATGGCTTTACTATGGCTAAAATGGCTGAAAGAGATATTAACTATATATATATATATATATATATATATAACGTTTTATATATATAAAATTGGCTTCTCATCCTCAGTGGGCATATGTGGGGACAGAGCCAGGAGAGCGGTTTCCAGGCTCTCAGCCTCACGTGGAAAGGTGCTGGCTCAGGTAGTAAATGGCCAACTGTGATTGCATGGCCATCAGCTGTGGCTAGTTGGCCGTCAGCTGTAACCAGTGAGCCATTGGCCACTAATATAACTGCTGCGGCTACGCTAGCAGAAAATGGGGGCTAGCAAGAAGATGGTGGCTGAGCTAGCAAGAGCGGATCACAGTTAGCATGGCAGAATGTGGATTGAGGATTGCAGAGAGGCAGATTGCAGCTAGCAAGTGAGGTTGGTTGGCAGAGAGAAATGGACAGCAGGTAGCGGATAGTGTGGCTCCTGCTTCCTGTGTCTCCAACCCAGCCGCCAGTGAGACTGTAGTGGTGTGACTCCCCTATCTATGGCTCCGTGGGTGTTCCTTTTTGGCCTCACCATATCCTGCATTCTTATGTGGGGAACAGGAGCTGAGACCCCACCTGACACCCTGCACGACACATGATGCAGCAAGCAGTGTGGGTGGTCACGCTGGGTGTCATTCCGAGAGCCTGGAAACTGCTCTCTGGGGCTCTGTCCCCACAGCATAACTTGCAGAGACCACTGTAGATAACACTGTAAAGTGTAATCAGAGTATTGGGGTGGGGGAGGGACATGAAGATTGTCAGATAGTCCTCACTGGTGTCCCATTTCTTCTCCCTCCTTCCCTAGTTTAGAAGACAGCGGGGTAATACAGCCCAGGCTGGGTGTGTGTTGGGGGGAAGGGAAGCCTTATCATTTGTCCCCTGCTGATCTTCCACGCCATCACTAAGCCTGCATTTCCTGAACAGGTTGTCTGGGCCTCTAATCTGCTTCCTTTGAAAGGACATAATAAAACCCTTTTAAACCTGTCTCTCCCCCATTCTGAAACACCCTTGTATTCCCTTTCTCTGATGCCCATAAACTGTCTCTTCCCCTGCCCTGAAAGAGGGATTTTACTCTGTTTTCCTCGACTGGAACTACTTAAGGACAATTCCTACAGAGTGGCTGCTATGGACAAGAGAAAAACAAGCACTTGCCTTAGAATTAGCAAACAAGTTGTTCCACAGTCCCCAAGAGGAAATCTTTCCAGCCTCACACACCCAGGTTAACTGGCTAGTCCTTATTCTCTTTCTTTGTCCCTCCCGAAGAAGTGTTCTGGGATATGCAGAACAGTGATGGTGCGATGGGGGTCGTGTTTTAGGGGCATTTTTCACGGACCTTCTGGGTGGTCACACAGTTCCTGAAATCTGGGGAGAGGGGCATCCCAATAATGTTGGCGAAGATGGTTGGTGTGCGCTGGCTGTCCCAAGAGCAGCTCTTTCTAGAGTTGGGAGGAGAAGGTGCCACCCTGAGTAGTAACAGAGCTCTGCGTGCCACCTTGCTCTACGTGGGTGGCCTGGGAGCATGGAGCATGGGGCGTGGGGCGGGATGAGGGTGTAGGGTGACAGTCTCCTTGCAAGGACCAGCAGATGCCAGGTACTGGGAGCACAGGAGCCTAGAAGGCGTGCACAGTTTTGTTGGTTGTAAGATGCACGTGGGGACAGAGTCCCAGAGAGCAGTTGCCAGGCTCTCGACCTCACATGGAGAGGTGCTGGCTCGGGTAGTAGATGGTCATCAGCTGTGACTAGTTGGCCATCAGCTGTAACCAGTTAACCATTGGTGACCCATATAACTGCCGTGGCTGAGCTAGCAAGCACGGATTGCTGTTAGCAAGTGGGGTTGGTTGGTTGGTTGGCAGAGAAGCGGATAACGGGTTGCAGATCGTGTGGATCCTACTTCCTGTGTCTCCAACCCAGCCGCCAGCGAGAATATAGTGGTATGACTCCTCTATCTATGGCTCCGTTGGTGTTCCTTTTTGGCCTCACCATACCCTGCGTTATTGTTCAGGGAGCGGGAGCAGAGACCCTGCATGGCAATGCATGTGTGTGGCCTCGTGTGGTCTTCCCCTCTCTCCTTGTCATCCAGCATGGAATTATTATAAGGAGTTTCCTGTGTTCTGGTGAAAGGTAGTGGGGTGGGTCCCAGGTTGGGCAAGGAGTACTTACAAATCAAGAGGAGTTGTTCCCAATCACCTCTAGCCTGAATGAACATTGTTAAGTGTGCTTTCAGACTTCAAAATTAGCCCTCCAAATCCAGCTTCTGATGGAACAAAAAAATTTTTTTTTAATTTGTGAGAAACAGGAAAAGTATACTTTTTTTTTTTTTTTTTCAATCACACTTCCAAAGCACTTCTTAAACAGCCCTCCCTGAATCGTGGCAACCAGATAAAAGTCAGCTTTTGCCAAAGTGAAATTTCGGCTGGTTCTTCAGAGTTTACTCCCCTTTCCAAGTTGATTTAAAGAGAAATTGGGGCCAAACATTTACGTGTGGACCCTGGGATAATCCTCCTCCTGTGCCTGTACATTGCCTTCTCCCTCCCCCATCAAAATTCCATACACCTTTGTCACACACTTTTTTCAGATTTCAATAGAATTAGTTTCTTAATAGAAAATGAATGGTAAATTGAAAGGCTGTTGAGCCAGGAGAAAGCGCATTGTGTAAAGGGGAAGCATGTGTGTGTTATCAAAACACATAAGCTATCTAAAATAAATTCAGAGCTTTAAAAAGCATAAATTGAACCACATCTCACATCCGAAATCTCTTGTTTGGGAGAAGGGAGAAGTGTGTAAATTATCTCATAATTGATATAGGAAGGTGTTATCTTGGAAAGAGGGAAGAGGTGGTGATTTCCTTAGTAAAAAGTCAGGAAGGAGCTGCCAGGTGGTGTTGAATAGCTAGCACTGTAACCCTTATCTCTCGTTGCTGTCCTAGTTTTCCTCTGGATGTGGATCCAGGTGCTCTGGAGTTTTGCTGATTTTTCAGATTTTCTATTGGTATTGGTGGGGCCATTTGTGTTGTTGTTTTATTTTTCGTTTGAGGCATTCTGTAGTACATTAGAGTCCTAGAATATTGAGACCCACTAAATTAAGGAAAGACCACTGCTTTAAATAACAGTTCCATGCAAGTGGAATTCAGCAATTTGAACTGTTTTCAAATTGTCACTGGTTGGCAAAAAGGGATGAATAGTGTATATCTAAACTGTGTTAACAGTTGACACAGTTTAACAATTATGTATAAACCTGGCCTGTCCCACTGATATATAGTCACTCTAGTAATAAGGCACGAATGTACTTTCATCAGTCGGTGGGAATGAGCCTGACGTTTGAAAGACGTAAAGTGACTGACTTCTCAGTCTTCTTCTAAGAACTGATCAGTTAGGAAACAACTCCCTGTGTTTAAGGCTGAATTTGGAAGTGTTAATGTACTTGTGATAGGAAAGTACTGGTCCAGGATATCCTGGAGTCTGCATTTCATCTTCCATGATTTTTAAAGATACAACAAAGTTCATCTCCCATTGATAACACTAGGCACAGCTATGGAAGAATTGGGAAGCATCAACGAAGAAATCAAGTCAGTCAAGACTGAGGTTAAAGAAACGCAGAAGAGGCTTTCCGAGTTTACTGTAGTGCTTGAAGAGCTATCCCGAGGCCTAGTGGTCTCGAGTGACACAAATGTGAGACAAGACTTTCCTGAAAATAGCCAGTTTCCAAAAGAAAACTGAACAAACCATCAGAGAACAAAGAAAGTCAGCCTAGCAAGTATGTGCTGGACCACCCCTGTCCAGTACCTGACCTTGAATGTGACCCCTTGCTTAATCTGCGGGGCTGCTTGGGGCATCTAATGTTAAGTAGGGTGAGACTGACACACAGCACTTCTGCCACTTGCAAAGATCTGTGACTGAAAATTGCCACAAATCCCTGGAGAGCCAAAGACCTTATGTTTCACCACGAAGAATTAAAATAAATCTTCAAGATCCTGATGAAGATGACCTTGTGATAGAGGCACCTCCAGTCCATGCCTATTTCAAAGAAATCTAAGCCATTTAGAGACTTCAGATATCAGAGTAAAGATGAGAGGATACAGATTATGCCTCCAGAGGAGAGAAATCTTCAAATTAGTGGCACGGAAGAGTAAAAAATAGATAAAACCTAACTAACCACACAAATAGATGATGACAGTAACAAATTAGAACCACTAAAATCACGCATGAAAACCTCACTAGGTATTACAAGTCATATAAACTTATATGGTGTGTTAAAACCTCATCTGTAAGACAGGATGATTTGGTGGTGAGAAAAAGTTATGTCTATTTCAGAAGAAAGTATGTCTGTGCATCTCTCAGTGACAAAGAAATACAGACTGAAAGGCATAATGAAAGTTATCCAAAGACCAAAAAACACATAAAAACAATTTATGATACTCAAGCCAACCCCAAATCTCTTTATCAAAATTTAATTTTGCTAAGGAGCTTACTGAAAATGACATTCTTTCTGATTCTGATGACACCATGAAGGAATGTCTTTGAATTTTCAATGAGGTCACAAAAAGTGAAGCTTGTAAGGGAGAGATTGCTAAACAGGTTGGTCAGCTTTTTCTGTTTTCTAATCTTTGTCCTAAATATAAGGGAGTTTCCCTTAAATACATATTCTCTAAACATTCTAAACTTTGTAGAACATATAGGGTAACATGTCTATATAGTACACATATGTATGTTCTAATACTTGTGATCAATAATATATTGGAATGACAAAGTAAAAACCTTGATAATTGCCAGCCAGGGTCGTGCAGACTTGACAGTTTCCAGGGGCCATGGTATTACATACAGTAACTCTTTGATTTCCCAACTTAGAGGAATCTTTTATAGATGAATGTCAAATTATCCAAATTAAATTTTATTTTGTGAATTATTTCTTAATAAATTGCCTCGTATTTTGTAGCTTGATTGCTGTGGCTTTCCACAAAACGTGCTAAATTTGCCTTTACTATGCTGAAACTGGATAATTATCTTTTCCCCCACTAGGCTTCAGGAACGCAAATGGAATTGGATATGTTGTATTACCAAAACATTTCTGGACCAAAAAAGAATTGCACACACTGCCAAGTTTGATGTGAGTCATTTTATCTCCCTTTCCCTCCCCCCCTTCCTCTTCCCCCTCTCTCTCTCCCCGCTTTCCCACTCCCACTCCCTTTCCCCATGCATTACTTTATAGAGTGCATATCTTACCATTTCTAGCATTAAGTATATTCTGTTAGGTTGGGGCAACAATAATTGCGGTTTAAAAGTTTAATAATTGGAAAAACCACAATTACTTTTGCACCAACCTAATAGCACTTATTGTCTTGTTATCCACCAGGGGCAGTCAGCAAATTGATTCTTACTTGTAAGCATTTTCCACATCCTTCATTTGGTCCCCATTATCTAACATTTTCATTGAAAGCAGGTGTATTGTTATTGCATAGCCTTTTACCTGTAAATTAATAGGTCAATCCTCATTATTTGCAGATCCTGTATTTGCCAATTTACCTGTTCACTAAAATTAATTTGTAACCTCAAAATCAAGACTCGTGCTTTCGTAGTCCTTTGTAAACATGGATAGTGGCAAAAAAAAAAAAAATTGAATTCCCTGACATGCACATTCCCAGCTAAGGCTGAACCAGGCAACACTATCTCCTCGTTTCAGCGCTCCTGTCCTTTTCTCAGTCTATATAGTGCACTGTTTTTGCATTTTAGTTTTGTTGTTGATTTCGCTATTTAAAATGGCTCTGAAGTGTAGTGCTGTCCAGTGTTCCTAAGAACGAGAAGGCTGTGGTATACCTTACAGAGAAAATATGTGTGTTATATAAGCTTCATTCAGGTATAAGTTATCGTGCTGTTGACTGTGAATGCAATATTAATGAATCAGCAATATATACTGAAGTGTCTTTCAACAGAAACGTACATAAAACAAGGTTATGTTATTGATCGATGAAAAAGTGGCCAGAGACTCACCTGAACCTGAGCTGGTATTTGCTCTAGGAGCAGCAGTTCAGTATTCACTCATTCAGTGTTTGGGGTACTAGAGAGCATAACTACCGTGAATAAGGAAAATTAACTATAGTTTTTCAAAATAATGTGAACCTCTTATAATTTATGTCAATGTTGAAGTTTTTTATAACGTAAATTAACTGATGAAGCACTACAGCAAGTAGTATTCCTTTAAGACTTTTATGTTAAAAAGTGCTATTTACCACAAACTTTCTCAGTCCAGTCTCTGTTATTTGTATTTGGTACATACCAACAACAGAATCTTCTGCATGACATAAAAAGAGTTTATACTTCCAAGTCACAAATTAGAACCTAAATTCCAGATTTTACAGAATAGAATACTTGGATGTTCTTGGACAAGTTTTGTGGTTTCTTGTTTGTTTGTTGTTGTTGTTTTGTTTTTTGTTTTTTTAATTTCTCTTCATTTTCTTTATCTGTGAAATAGAGATATTTAGTCTATAGCAGGGTCACATTTTTAGGTACTTACCGGTACTAGTGCCTTTCCCCTTCTCTCTTATGAAGAAAGTTTTCTGGAAGCTAACATTATTTCCCTTTAATTGCAAATGTGTGATGTTTATAGTTTTCATTTTCACTATATAACTCCCCACCCCCTTAAATTCTTATATTTAAATAATTGTTGGTTTAATCCGTAATTTTTTCCCCTTAAATTCTCACAAATGGAAGTGACTGGACAAAAGAAGATAGATTTTTAAGCTATTAAGAGTTTTAAGATTTTAAGACTATGTTGCCATATTGCTGTCCAGAGGGTTGTGACAATTTGCTACATAGTGTTTCAGGGTTCCTTTCCCACAAACATTTACAAAAATGGGTATTATATTTTTTAAAAATCTGTAAATCTGGTGGCAATTTTATTTCCTTGTTTATATTACATTTCTTTGATTGCTAGTCAAGCTGAACATTCTTTCATGTGTTCCATTCTCTTCTTGTCATGAATGTGGCTGTGGAGAAGTATGATGTTAGTTCGCCATTTCTCCCCTTAAGAGTCACCTAATAATTTTGTCTGGTTACCTAAGGGATTCGTTCTTGAACTTCAAATTCCAGTAACTTTGGTAGGGTGTGTCTTGTTAGCTGTCTTACCAACATTTTTACTTGCATACAAAGTGTCATTTTCACATGAAATTTAATTTTTTCTCTTATTTCAAGAAACTTTTCTTAAATTATACGTTTAAATAGTCTTTTCATTTTATTATATCAGTTTATGTCTGGGAATACTCCAATTATGTGTATTGGATCATGTGTTGTATTGTAAATGCAGTCAGTTCCAAAGTGCCTCTGTGCAAAAGGAAAGGAAATTATCAATCTTATCTGTAATTTTTCTTTGTTTTTTTGCTGATGCTGTATAGGTTCCAACCAATAAAGAGATTAGCCCCTTCAGAGGACCAGTCCCGCCACCAGTTAGTCCCACTGGAATCCCTCGGGCTCAGCAACAGGCAGATAATGGCCACCATTGAGAGTGGACAGGCCTTTGTTGCTGCCACTTCAGAACAGAAGAAAAATACATTTGCTTGTCCAGCCTCTCAGACCCAAAGGAAAGCCTCAGGAGGTATGAGAAAATCCTTTTTTTTTTTTTAAATCACTTATTTAAGAAATGGGATTTACTTTATTTAAAAAAAATTCCTATAAAGTTCATAGTTACCAACTACAGTTGTCAATCACATGGAGCTTTACATGAAATAATATTAGCAAGATATTTACATCATTTATGTTGAGTAACCCTAGATGCTTAGCAACAGATGGTAGTATTTTATAAGTATTCTTACATGGAGTAATTTGCTTTACAAATTGTCTAAACTTATTCTTCTAGATTATATTGGGATTGGTTATTGCGATTTTTTTGTATGTGTTTGCATTGTTTTCGTCAAGGAAAAACATATATATATATATATATATATATATATATATATATATAGAGAGAGAGAGAGAGAGAGAGAGAGAGAGAGAGAGAGAGCGCATCTGTAAAGGAAGTGTTGTGAAAGTTTGAATTGATTAAAATAAACTAATCACCTGAGGCAAATGTCATTAAAATTTACCACTTTTTCCCCTTGTTCATTGAAACTTCCTAGAAAATTCACTTGCATCAAACAGACTTCATGTGGATGTAGTTCTTTCAAGGGAAATCCCGACTACAAATCCAAGCAGATCACATATTTCTATGAAAAGCACTGCTTTTCCAGCAAAGGTATTATAAACCAAGTTTGAAGACCAGAATTTCATTTCTAATAACCATCATATCCTATCTATATGCAGCCCTGGGAGACTGGGTATATTCTTCTTTCTGAAGATCCCTAATTCAGATAAATTCCACATCCGTTAGGGAGAAGTTTCAATATTTTTTTCATGGTTACTGTTATGTTTAATTATTTTCATTTTATGATGGGATTTGTGCCTGTATGTCCACTTTCAGTTATTTATGATATCCTATCCTTGAAAACATTAGGCGTTTTTTAGACCTAAAACATCTGTGGCTGTGATTAATTTAAGCCATCTCAACTTTTTTCAAAGGAAAATTTCACATTGGAATATACTTTTCAAACTACATCCAGTGAGGGGTGTATAAGTGTATGTATGCGAGAAAAAGAGAGAGGCAGACAGATGGACAGACCTTTAGTAAATAATGCCATCAGTGATAATGATACTACAACCTTACCTTTTTATTTTTCTCCTTGTGACAGTGCCTTTTTTTTTTTTTTTTTTTTAAGGCTTTCTCCCTCCCTAGAATTTATGTTACAAGGGAACAACTACTGGTAAGTGTTGGCTTTTTTTTTTTCCTTCAAAAAATGAGGCAGATTAACTCATTCCTGACTTCTCATAGTCATAATTTATAAGCCCTTGAAAAGGAATGCTAAAATTGTTTATAGCTGGGATCATTTTAATACTGAGTATGCACAAATCCTTTGCCAATTTTACATTAGTCCAAACATTTTTCTTAGTGAGATGGTAACTGAAAAACATTGGGACATATAGTTGTTTTAAGAATGATAAACTACAAACTTTTCTATGTGCTGATCAGAGGACCAAATCACAACTCCAAGATTCTGGATGTGGAAACAGTAGAGGGATTAGGTTAATAATCAAACCAGCTATAATGATGCACATACAGGTAGCAGCACTGACTCGGCAGTCTCACCTCTCCCTTTAGTGAGTATAGGTGATTTTATATCTTGTAAAAAGTGTCTTTAAAAAGGAACACACATTTTCTATTCCACTTTTAATGAATTTAAAACTTGAAATTATTTTTTCATTTGATTTAGAACTTACCTAAGATGATTTTACTTCTTTCATACATATAGTAGGAATCTGTTCCTAAAACAGAGCATGTGTTCTCCTTTTCTCTAGTCAACAATTCTGCATTTAACAAGATGCTGAGAGACAAGCTGGCTTATCAGAAGCGGGCTTTGATAACACCAGACTCCTCTTCCAAGCTACCTGATGAAGTAAGACAATGCTATGCCAACCTCCTTGTTAAGTATTTGAGAGTTTATAAAACGAACGATACCCTTTATTTCACTTTCTTGCGTAATCTCCCTAGCACAAACTTCCAGTATAATATTGAATAGAGGTGGTAAGAAGGGGCATCCTTGTCTTGTTTCTTTCTTTAGGGGGAAAGCTTTCAGTCTTTCTCTGTAAAGTCCAATGTTAATTGTTTTTTGTTTTGTTTTTGTTGGTTTGTTTGTTTGTTTTTAACACGTCTCTTATCAGGTTGAGAAAGTTCCCTTCTATTCCTAGTTTAAATGTTTTACCATGTTGGATTTTGTTAAATACTTTTTTCATTTCTTGAGATATCATGTAGTTTTTTTCTTTTATTAATGTGGTATATTGATTGATTTCGGGGGGTGTTAAATAATCTTGTGTTCCTTGGATTAAACCCATTTGGTCATGGTGAATAATCCTTCTTTTATATATTGTTGGATTCAGTTTCCTTATTTTTGGGGAAACACGGTATAAAGCCAGTGGGGAGAACATACTTTGTATGACTTTAATTTTTTTGAATTTATTAAGGATTGTTTTATGGCCTAACATAAGTCTCTCCTAGGAAATAGTCCACGTGTGCTTGAGAAGAATGTGTATTCCGCTCTGACTGTGTATTCTGCTTTTCTTGCATGGGGGTGTTCTATGGATGTTTACCATGTATAATTGCTCATAGTGTTAAAGTCTTCTACTTCCTTCATGATCATCTGACTTGTATCCATTACTGAAATTAGGATATTTAGGTCTCAAACTCTTATTGTTGAATTGCTATTTTTCACTTTAATTCTCAGTTTTTGCTTTGTGTTTTGGTGCTCTGTTATTAGATGAATACTTTTTTGTAATTGTTGTATTTCCTGATGAATTGATCCTCTTATCATTATAAAATTGTTTTCTTAGTCTCTAGTAACAACTTTTGTTTTAAAATCTATTTTGTCTGATATTAATATAGTCACACCAACTATTTTTCAGTTATTGCTTACAAAGTATATCTTTTTTCTTTCTTTTACTTTCAACCTATTTGATCTTTGAGTCTGAAATGTTTGTCTTGTAGACAGTACACATTCTAATCATATTTCCCCTATTCTTCCAGTCTCTGCCTTTTGATTGGAGTGTTAATCCACTTGCATTTAATGTAATGACTAACGACTAATAAGATAGGATTTACATCATTCATTATGTTATTTGCTTTCTATTATGTCTTGTGTCTTTTATTTCCTCTATAATTACTGCTTTCTTCTGTGTTAAAAAGATGTTTCCTTTCTTTTTGTTTGTTTTTGTTTCTTACCTCACCATCCCCTGGGCTCCCTGTGAAGAGGCAGGCAGTCACCTCCCACTGCTGCCCCCTCCTTCCTGCCTCAGTTTCCCACCCATCTGCCTTCCCCACAAGGGTGCCCTCCCCTGCACCCCTGTTCCCACCTCTCTCTCTACTCAGTCATTCTAGGTCACAGCCTCCTTCTCAGCACACTGGCGTCTCCCAATCTTAAAAACAAGGTCCAGCACCCATGAACATTTTCATTTTGTAAGCACATTTTTAAAGAGCAGCTGATGCTCTAGAATTGACTCACCATGCCCACTTCCCTCTGCCTGCAGTCCTGCAGTCCAGTGTCGGCCCACTGACCCCTTCAGGGCCCTGCCCAGCCTGCCAGAGCCACTGGCCAGCTTGCCAGGTTTATGCTATCGACCCCTAGGCAACATGGGACACCACCATTGTCCCCCTCCCAGGCTTCTCTCTCCTGGGGTCTCTGAGGCCTGACCACGCAGGTGCCACCCTGCCTCTGGGCCTGCTCCTTATCTTCCTCTCTCCTCCTTTATGTGATTAAGACATAATTCACATTCATGCAGTTCTCCATTTATGTGTACTATATTCACTGTCACCACTGTCAATTCTAGAACATTTTTGTCACCCCAAAAAGAAACCCTGTAGCATTAGCAGTCACTCCCCATTTCTCCCCAGCAACTGCTCATCTATGTTCTGTCATTGACTTGCCTTCCTTTTCACCTTTCTCAACTCATGGTCCAGGCCCTTCACTTCCAGTCCCCACCCCTGTCCCTCTTAAATCCCAGCTTGATTCCTAATCCTATTAATTCTACTGAACACCTTCTGTATGTCTTACTCAGAGAAGTGTACATCCTCACCTGACTGACTTCAGGCTCCTTCTTCCAGCTCGGGCTTGCATCCCAGCCTTTCTGCTGCAGACACTGCCCTCCCAGGCCTCTGAGGCTTCCCTCAGGCCATGCCCTCTACCCACCTCCCCACACCTCCTCACAGCTCCTCACAGCTCCTCACACCACCCCATATCTTCCCACACGACCTCACCAAAAAGATATGTTCTAGTGTATCATTTAAATGCCCGTGTCATTTCTTTGACTGTATTTTTTTATTTCTTAGTTTTTGCCCTGAGGATTATAATTACTATCTTAATTTATGACAATCTAGTTCAGATTAAACTACCTTCATTTCAATAGTATATAAAAATTTTCCTCCAATATATCTCATTTCCTACCATTCCCTTATAGCATTATTGTCATACAAATTACATTATTATATAAGCCTATCAATAGTTTCAGAATTATTGCTTTATTGTCTTGTAAAATAGGAGAAGGAAAAGATTACAAACAAAAACATGTATTTTTTTATATTTTTCCTATGAAGTTACATTTACTAATGTTTTTCATTTCTTCATGTGGATTCAAATTTACCACCTAGTGTTCTTTTGAGACTGAAGGACTCCCTTTAGTATTGCTTGTAGGATAGATCTGCTAGTGATGAATTCCCTCAGATTTTGTTCATCTGGTAATGTCTTAACTTCACCTTCATTTTTTCAACACTTTGAGATGTCATCTCGCTCTTTCTATGGCTTCTGATGAGAAACCAGCTTTTAATCTTATTTAGGATCCTTTGTACGTGACAAATCAATCTTCTCTTACTACTTTCAAGATTTTCTCTTTGACTTACATCAGTTTGGCTATGATGTGTCTAGGTGTGGCTGTCCATGAATAAATTCTACTTGGAGTTTGTTAAGCTTCCTGGATGTATAAGTTAATATTTCACATAATATTTGGGAAGTTTTAAGTCATTATTCCTTCACATATTTTTCTGCTCCTTTCTCGCTCTCCTCTTCCTCTGGGACTCCTATAATGCACTATTTGATAAGCTTGCTGGTATCCCACAGGTATCTGAGCCTTTGTTCATCTTTCTATTTTTTTTTATTTCTCCTCAAAGTGAATAATCTCTATTGAACAGTCTTCAAGTTCAGTGATTATTTCTTCTGATAACTCATAGCAGTTGTTGAGCTCCCACAGTGAAATATTCAAATCAATCTTTTGTACTTTTTAACTCCAGAACGTCTAACTTTAAAAAATGTTTATAACTTTTCTTTATTGATATTCTCTATTTGGTGAGACATCGTTTTCTTTCCTTTAGTTGTGTAGACATAGTTTCCTTAGTTTAAAAAATATATTTATAATAGTTGATTTCAAGTATGTGTTTACTAAGTCCAAAATCTGGGCTCTCTCAGGGGCATTTTCTCTTGGCTGCTTTTTTTCCTGTATGTGGTATATCTTCCTGTTTGTTTACAGGTCTCATGATTTTTTTGTTGTTGAAAACTGTACAGTTAAATAATATAACAACTCAGGTGTCAGATGCATTTTTATTATTGTTTTGTTGCTGGGCTTTGCTGTTTTCCTTGTTTCTACTTATTTAATGACTTTCCTGGACTAATTCTGTACATTAGGTATTCTTCTAGTATGTGGCCATTAAGTGTATAGCAGTGATTTTTTTTTTTTAACTTGTTGCTTTATTTTTTATTTTTAAGGCTTTCTTCATAGGTGTCACCCTGTGTCAGTATAATTTAGGGGTCAGCCAATGATTGGTTAAAAAGTTTTCTTAAATGCCTTCTCTGTATGTCTTTCACCCTTTGCCGAGGGTATCTAAGTGAGAAAGCATGTCTTCAAATTTGTTGCAGTTTATAACACAGCCTTGACTTTACTTCCTGTTTGTGTGGGGCTTCAAGGTCAGCCACTAGCGAGTGAATGCGACCTTCTCTTTTCCCAGGTATTCCTTGTCCCGCCTTTTAAGCACCTGGACCAGGAATGTGTCAGAGCTTTTCAAAGTTCCTTCTTGTCATCTAGTTCTCCAAGATTTTCTTTTAAATTCCTGGCCAAGTTCTTGTTTGCCCAAACAAAATTGTAGCCTTAGGTAGCTGTCATATTGCCACCTGATTGCTATTGTTTTTCTAGCACTCTGGATATAGGGCTTTTCTCCCCAGAGCTGAGCTCTGAGTCCAATCAGATTCCTATAACACCCTAGGAACAGAGATTTTCCAGGGATCTGATTATTCTGAGAAAATATTGACAGTGCTCTGGGGATGATACTTTTAATGTAGTTCTAAAAGAGGCATGTGCTCTTTGTTGGCTAGTAGGCTGCCAACTTTCTAAAGCTATAGTACCACTAACCTGGGAAGAGAGAGGGGATGAGAATAGCCTCAAGCTAAAATGGTACAGACCCCACTGTGTTACCGAGGTTCAGTAGTTTCTCTTAGACAATTTTCAATTTGTTCTGTAGCTCTGGTTCATTTTCAGAGTTTTGAAATGGTTGTTTTTTTATTGTTTTTGTCAGATAGTGGGATCATGGGGATTCTCTCCCTGTCATTCCAGAAGTCTGTCTTCTCTGGGATTCTATATAGGTTAAAGAATAATGGCAAAGCAGAGACAAACAAAAAAGGAACTTCTTACAGGGAAATGTTACCCCTTTTCTTCTAATTCAGTCTTTTCAGCATCCTTATCTTTTCTTCTCTACTCTCCACAGTCCATGGCTTTCTCTCTGTGATGGTTTAGTGCAGTGATAAGAGTCTTGGCTTTGGCATTTGGGTTCACCTGGATTCAATTACTAGCTCTGCAGTAGGAAGCAGGATATTTGCTATTCTTGAGCCTCAGTTTCCTTATATAAATTGATGATGATGGCACCCATCCTCAGAATCACACTAAAGATTAATAAGAAAACATTTAATGAGCTTATACCAAACATGCACATACTAGGTGCACAATAAATTCTTCATATAATATACTATTTATTATTACATTCTCTTTACTTCTGCCATATTTCAGTTCTTTTTTTCTTTTACTGACCTATCATAATGAATCCTGATATAAAAATAGTAATTACTTAATGGTTTTAGAACAGTAACTTACAGCAGAAAGGTAATGAAAAGAAGATCATGTCTTCCCTTTATTGTGTGCTCTTAAGCAAATTATTTAGATACTTTGAGCCTTAGTTGCCTCACCTTTTAAATAGGAATAATAGTATGTGCCTTTGAAATGTTAGGAACTTGCTTCAAGAGCCAAACGAGTTCAGGTATACTACAGGCTTTTTATCTAGGCTTTACGTTGTGCACGCTACACAAATACACAGTGGTTCTTAGTTTGTGAAGATGAATATCTGGTTCTTGGGTTGGGTTCATGGGATTAAGTTTATTTTTTCTTCTCTAAAAAGCCATAAACACAAAATGTAAAATAAGTTGCTTTTTATATGTGGCACCATTTCTGCCCCTCCCCCCATCCCTTGAGTTGGATAACTATTTGCCATACTTATCCATTATATTGTAAGTGACATCTATTGTTCATAGACTTTGGATTTAATATTTTTATTTAATTATTCACTTTGTGATCTAGGCTAAAATAGAATAAAAGGCCATTTATGAACGCTGTGGCAGTAGAAATATGTATGTGAACATAGCGATAAATGCTCTTAAGAAACTGAGAGATCAAGGTAATTTCTTTTCGAATCAAGTAATAAGATAAAAACCTGTGATTAACACCTGACACTGAATGTGTTTTCTTCATTAGCAGGGTTGTTTTTAGATATTCAATGGAATGTATTTTTAAAATATTCTCTTGAGTTGAATTTGCAGGTGGCATTTTGGTTGAAAATAACATATCAGATTTGAAACTGGACATATAAATACAACTTCATTGAAAGAGGTTTTCACTGAGATATTTAAATTTGGTTTCTGGTTATAAAAGTAACTTACTTCCATGTGTAATAGTATTTCTCAACTTTTTTTTTTTTTTTCATTTTTGTCCCAAGAAATCTTTTTAGACATTGTTTTTGTCTATCTCCCTGCACCCCTGCCTAAAATTAAGTACTGAGGGATAACATTTTGTCAGGTAATCTTGAATTTTGGGGTCACAAACCATTGTACTATCTAAGAATTCTTTCATTTCTCGAGCCAGTTTTGCTTCCCTGGGGGCAATACCACTCTCCTTCAGAATGCATGGCATAACTCAGTACAGAAAAACATTTTTTAAAAAACAGCCAAAGATGACTCTCATCCAAATCTCTTACAGAGCCCTTTCTTTACATGACTTCAGAGATGTATATAATTGTAATAAATGCAATTATTTATATATATAGTTCAACTCTTTTCACTAAAGAGGGTATCATAGAGGTCTTTAGTCAGTTAATCTAGAACCTATGTTAACATTAGATCTATAGCATACTTTTTAATGACTACATGATATTCTATTGTATAAAACCTATACTGTAGGTATTCCATTATATGGAATGTATACTATAGATGAACCAAACACATATGAGTATTTAAATCACTTACATTTTTTTCTACCATAAATTCTATGATAAATATGTGTGACGTTTATATATGTGACATTTATATGTGTGCCATTTCCTCATACTCAAGCATATGTATCTTTACATAAATTCCTGTGCAAAGAGGAGCTAGCAGAAAGGTCTGCATATTTAAAATTTATATATAACAGCCTCCAGAAAGGGTTTGTCCATTTACATTTCACACCAATAAGGTAGGAGTATACATGTTTTTCCTCACACCTTGTCAAACTTTATCACTTATCTTCTTTTACTTTTTATTAGTTTCAGGTGTACAAAGCAACATAATAGTTAGACATTTACACCCCTCACAAAGTGGTAACCCCTGCCATCTACTACCCCTCTGATATTGTATATAGCTGTTACAATACCATTGACTATCTTCCCTATGCTGTACTCCACATCCCATGACTGTGTGTGTGTGTGTGTGTGTGTGTGTGTGTGTGCGTGTGTGTGTAATTATAATTGACATTCAATATTATTTTACTTCAGCTTCAGATGTATAGCGTATTGGTCAGGCATCTACACAGTCTATGAAGAAGTGATCCCCCTGATACGTCCAGTGCCCATCTGTCACCCTACATAGTCTTTACAACATTATTGATTATATTTCCCATACTGTATTTCATATCCCAGTGACTGTATTGTGACTACTAATTGGCACTTTCTAATCCCTTCATCTTCTCCCCCATCTCCAGCCCCTTCCCATCTAGCAACCATCAGTTTTTTCCCCCCATATCTCTGGGTCTACTTCTGTTTTGTTTGCTTGTTTATTCTGTTCTTTAGATACCACATATAATATCATTTATCTTTAAGAATGCAAAGGTGTGGATGAAAACTGAAGTTAATTTAGGTTTTTTGTTTCTTTGTTTATTTGTTTTTACTATGAGGTTGAAGACTTTCCTTTTTTTTTTCTTTCTCTTTTTAAGTTTCTTGTTTGCATTCTTCTGTTCCCCTTTCTAAGTGGCCTATTCATTTGGGACAAACTTTTGCACAGCCCCTCTTCCTTAGTTTGTCACTTGTGTTTCAACCTTATTTATGAAGATTTTTTATAATATAGAAGTTATTTTCAAAGTGTAATCAATCTCTTTTTTTTTGGTTTCTGGTTTTGTGTCTTATTTAGAATGGCTATTCCAATCTCAAGAATCTAAAAACTGTTCATCTATGATTTGTTTATGGCATTTTTAAATGTACAACACTAAGTAGACTTAAATCCATGATTAAAATATAAAACTTCTCTTAAGCTAGTATTTTCATGTTATTCCAGCTTTTTCTCCTTTTCTTATTAACTATAGCACATAAAAATAAGACATAGGGGTCTAAGTACATATTTTAAATATTCCTATTGGAAATAGAAACGGTTTGCAAGCTGTTACAGGTATTATGATATAAAACTCATTGACTCAAATTTAGACATACTCCATCCAAAATACATTACCTTTGGCAAATAGGAATTCCTGGCATCTTTAGTTCGATAGATTTAACTTTTTTCCCAATTTGGAAATGGTTATGAAGATGTTTGGTCTCACATTTTGCGCTTCTTTTAAGATAAAAATAAATGTTTTACTATGCTGTATGCCTTTTTCATATTCTACATGGTTTTATCGATCAGACAAATTCATTTTTTCAGGATAAAAGTTTTCTCAGTGGAAAAGTTCTTGTATGCTTTAGATGTGTCTGAGAGCAGTAACAATAAGACAACTGGATTGACAAAGAATGAAAAGAAAAATGGTAAGCTTACTGTAATAATGATAGGCCCTTGTAATTGTTACCTTAAAAGGGAAGTAAATTTGGTATAATTATTAAACAATTGTTTATGAGGGATGAGCGGCATACTATGCACATTCAATATCCTTTTTAAAAATTAGTATAAATAGATGAAAAATGGACTGTTATTTAAGCAATATTTGGATTGAATCTTCAATTTTTTTTTTTAATAACATTTCTCCAGCCTGTAAGAGTAAGGCTTCTTAAGCTTTACCTGCATGGAATTACCTGAGAATCTTGTTAAAATGCAGATTCTGATTCAGTAGGTCTGGGAACACACTCAAAGTCTGAATTTATAACAAGGTCCCGCGAGCAAGAAGCTAGAGCAAAGGAATTATTCAATTTAATTATATTTTAAATAATACCAGATAATAGTGCTTCTGCTCTAAGAAAGCCTTATACAAAAGAATGAAAACAAAGTAGATGCTTTTATAATCTCCCAGTCCTTCTCATACAGCAGAATTTTTCCTTTTACAAAAGGGTTTTTGCAAAATAGTGCCTAGCAAATTCTGCTAGCGATTTTAACAATAAATTAGAAAAACCTTCTTTGGAATCCATTAGAGTGAGGGGTGCTGGGCCTGGGTTAATGATGTTGGTAAGAGTTCTTGAACTTCAGCTATTTTGCCCTTTTGAGAGTCATCATGTGTCCCATTGTTTCCTGCTTGTAAGCTTTTGTGCTATTCTTATCTGAATGAGTGCTAAGAATCAATAAGCATGATTTAGAACCAGAAGACCTGGATTTGTGTGTATCAACTCTGCTGTGTAACCTCGGTCAGGTGTCCTCGCTTTTCTGAGCCTTGTTGGCAAAAATGAAGTCAGTGCATTTGCCTCTCTGGGTTAATGCAGAGTTTAAATAAAAGCCCTTAAAATAGTTTTTGACATGCTTCCTATGCACCAGCCATTACTGATATAATTCTTCCTTTCTCTCACCCGAAGCACAGGACATCACGTGATACAGGGAACAATACTGATTTGTTTTTCTTGTTGAAGCCTTGGATACTTTTAGGCTGCTCCCTTACTTAATGTTAATCAGAATCCTAGCATTTCAAATCTGAAAGGGTTAGTAGACTCTAACCTTACCACTAATTTAAAAAGGAAAAAAAATGCTGTTTAAATTTTATTGAGTAGATTTTCTTTTTTTTCTTAGTGCTGACAGGAATTATTCTCTACAGACATCTTAAAGATTACCTTCTAACTGAAGAACAGTTACATGAAAATAACTACCCTCAACCCAACCCTGACCTGAAAGTATTCTTTTAAATGTAGGCATGACAAAGACTCTTGTGAATGGTGATAAGTATAAGGGACTGAAAATTACCCTTTCTGCATTCTAAGACTGGAGCCCTAAAAGGGTTATTTCCCTTTCCATTTCATTTCTGTTAGCTAAGTACTTTATTCATTATCTATTTTATTAAATCTTCTTAGCAACCATTTTAGGTAGGTACTGTTATTACCTCCATTTACACAAACAAGGAACCTGAGGCTCAGAGAGGTCAAATAACTTATCAAAGGTCACTTGCAAAATGAGGGGGAGAGCCAGGATTTGAACCCAGGAAGTCTGACTCCAGAGCTCCTACTTTTAACCACTATACACATACATATGGAACACCATGTTTTGAATAATTCATACCTTTTCATAAGGAAGTCGTATAAAAAGATTTAGAATTAGTCTTATTTCGCATTTTTTTCAAATACTGGGCATAATTGGTTAATATTCATTCCCCACCCTCCACTCAAAAAAAGATAGACAAATGAAATATGTAACAGGACAACTGTCAAGTTTTGAGTCTATTGGAGTTTGAAAGGCAGTTATAGAAATAGTTTTTATCTTCTGCATCTTTATAATATTTCTTTTGGGATTATCTGCACCATTTGCTTTACTTTTTAAAAATCTTTTCAGTGGATGGTAGTACACTTAGCAGGTATAAACGTGGGCTCTGAAGGAGGAAGTCAGGAAGATCTGAGTTTGGATGCTGGACAAGTCATTTAACCTCTGCCAGCTCCATTTCCCCATTCTGAGTAATGTGATGCTGATGGCTACCCCATCAGGTGGTTGTGAAAATCCATTAAGATAATGCTTGTGACGTGCTTGGCACAGTGCCTGCCTCCGAATCGCATAACAGACCCGCAAATGAGTGGCTGTTATCATCATCATCATCATCATCATCATCATGATTATCATCAGAATCAATTTGAGGGTTATTAATAAAAAAAAAATGTACTCGCACATGTGTCTAGTGAAAAGCCCAGATATACTTTCAATGATTAAAAAACTGCGCAGACCACTATACGTATAAAAGGGGTAAAACAGTAAGGAAGACCTGTGTCCCATTTCAGGAGGTACTGTGTGTTAGAGTAGATGACTAATCATCTTCGCTACCATCACAGTGTGGTGCTAAACCACAATTCAGTGGCATTGGCCCTGGAGGCAGGTAGGGGAATGCCTGTGGGAGCAGTGGCGGCCCTGGTGCAAGGAGCAGCTCACCTGCAAGCACGCCTTTGAGCAATTCTGTTACTTTTCCTGTGGTTACGTGACCACACTGGGTATGTGAAGACTATGGGCTCAGGAATGCAAAGGCAAGTCCCTGCATTCAGGCCCATTTTTCTTTTCTTCCCCACCTGTTCATGAATAATTCTACTTCATGTTTCGTTTTAGCTTCTAAGACCTGTTGTCGATGTCGGGAATCTATGGTGTGACTCCCGCAGGCAAACACAGTTGGGTAGAAGAATGTAACTACCACATTAACCGACTATTAAATCCAAAAGGCAAGTATTTGGTAGTTCTGTTTCCTTTATTTGACAAGCCAGTGCCAAAGGTGTTCAGGGAAAAGGGGAATAAAATATTCAATTCAATGTATATTTATTCAGTACCATCCAGTAAAGAGAAACTTACATCGACTCTGAAGTTTAAGTTACAAACACCTATGTCTGGCCACCACTTCTTACCCGTGCAGCTCACTGGCTCAGGAACTCTGGCCAGACAGTTCTTCTGCCTTTGTAAGACCTCAAGTTAATCAGCTGTCCTGATTTCACCACTGCTTTCCCCATGCCAGCATTGTCATAATGTCTTTGCTAACAGCTTCAATTCCTTGTTCCCTGCCCCACGCTGAGTGAAGATGAATTCCTGATTCCTTGCCTCCCCACCCTCATCTCGTCTCCAGTGCAGTCAATTTCCTACAGTCCACTCAGCTGTTTTCTTTTTCCCTAGGCAAACGCAAAACTTAGGTGCCATCATCATCTCCCTTTTGTATACCCTTTCATCTAAGACGTGTGCATGTTCTCTGTGTTCCCCCTCAAAAATGTATCCTGAGCCTATCTCTTCTCCACCTCTGTTGCCACCCAGGTCCTCACCACCCTCATCTCTGTCCTTAACTGCTGCACCGTCCTCCTTCCCAGTCTCACTGTGCCCTTTTCTCTCTCCAACGTGCCCCTCCCCCAAATTCTCACCCAATAACCCCCACAGTAATTTTTTACATCACATTTCTGTTCAGATCACTCCCTTGCTTTAATTAACTCTTCCATTACATTGCTGACCCTGCCTAATTTGGCCTCTGCCCCCCTACCTTCAACCCTTCCCATCAATATCTTCACACCACCCTGGCCACCTTTCTGGCGCCTTCTTACCTGCTATTCCCTCTGTTTTTGATATGGTTGATTCCTTCTCTTTAAGTCTCTGCTTAAATAATAGCTCCACAAAATCCTACCCTCACCAGATATGTCCACCCTCTTCTATTGCAACACCCTGCCTCTTCCTTTCATAGCACTTAATAACTACATTTTGTAATGATTTAGTAATTTATTGGCCATCCCCAAAAGGCTATAAACTTTTGGAGGGACCATTCATTTTTTTTTTTTTTTTATCCCTACTGTCTCCTCAGCACTTAGCATAGTGCCTAACATATAGGCCATCAATAAATATTTGGTATATCATATGTGTGGACAGATGAATTATTTATGTAGATATGGACATGAATATGGATGACATTGTAATAAATGCTATGAAGGAAATAAAGCAGGGTGAAGAAAATATGAATGGTGGGTATGACTGAATGACAAAATAAATACATGAATAGAAAGTGTAGTAAAGTAAATCAGGTATATTTGCCCTGAGTATCTGAAGCATGGAGGGCTTAGTTTCAGAGGGTGGAGGACTATGACTTCCAAAGGAGGAAGACACTGAGGAAGTAGAGTAGCAGGTAGACCAGTTGGGTTAGCTAGACCACATACAGCATAAGGAACAGAATAGGGACTTTGGAACCAGCAGACCTGAAATCTGGAGCTATTTTGCCACCTACTTTCTCTGAGACCTTGGGCAAGTTACCTAAGCTCTCTGAGCTTTTGTTAGAAGGAACTTTGTGTGGCAATTCAGTTAGTTGATGTGTCAGATTCCTGCATATAATGAATGCTCTGTTACTACTGGTTCTCCGCCTGCCTCTCTCACCACAGGGGAAGGTGGGATAAAGCTATGGGATGCCAGGGTTGGATGTGTAATATAAGGTTGGCTAAGCAAGAGCCTTCAGTGCCAGCCTGAGAAATTTCCATTTGCTCAATAATGTAGAAGTGAACCACTTGAGGAAAGTGAGATAATGAAAATGCACTTTAGGAAAGTCAGTCTAATAACATTTTATAGGAAAACCGGTGCAGAAACAACTGGAGGCAGAGGGATTTATTAGGGAGCAGTTAGGAGAACATTACCTTGGGCCAGAGGGAAGAAGGGCTCAGGGTGGATCAGGGTACAGATGAGAGAGAAGGTGGGTTGGGGTAAGAAAAGAAATATGAAGGCTTGGGATTATTGCTGTGTGAAAATGTGCAAAGTGCCTGGCCAAGAATGCAAAAGAATGGGGTGTGAGGATTTTGGAGGTCCAGCCGAGGTGGGAGACCACACCTGTATTGTGGTGTTGATTTACATAAATGGGTGATGTTTCTTGGGTCAGACCAACAAGTCAAATACAGGAAGGGAGAAGGTGGTAGTTGGAGCCAGTCATCCAAAGGGCTGCAGCAGAGAGAAGAAGAAAAGGTTGGGGAGTAGGAGACGTGGAAAGGATGGCTGAGGTGGAGTCAGAGCAGTGACGCCAGTCTGAGGACGTGACGCCAGAGGGGGAGATGAGGAATCAGGGCAAATCATGGGGGAAAGAGGGAAGGAAGGAGATGAAAGGTGTTCAGGACAGTGGCAACTATAATTCACTTCAAAGTGCAACCCTTGAGGACTCTGATCCCAGGGCCAATTGTCCCTGCTCACCATGTAATAGCTAAAAAAGTGACCGGAGAGTGGTAAGATCAGATACTTGCACAGTCAAGTCCTTAAAAGTCTTTGAAGGTAAAATAAGACACACGCTCTTGGAGTTAGCCACTCTTCCTTGTAAAGCTTGCTTGTTGTGATTTTTATTTTTTGGTTGGTGTGTAGTCCTTGGTGGCTTAGAGATACAGGATAGCTGTTGCAAAGGTATCCTTGGATCACCTGGATGTCAGGTCACCAAGGTAAGGCTTGTCACCCAGAATGCTGCTTATTTCAGAATCCGAGTGGCTGCCTCCAGCACAAACCTTGGGGATCGATAGGCCTTTGAAAGAATTCATTAGCTAATTTTCAGTTGATGAAATTTTTATGAGCTTCTTGGCGCTTGCAAAAACATACAGTAATTTATTTGGCAATGTTCATTTCAGCTTCAGGTTCATGACCAAAAAGAATACCTCGAAGGCTTCGTGACTGACGACTTTTGTCAAGTTCCCACCCCTTGACGGTAATCATGGTGTTTTGGCTGTGAATTGTGAGGTGGTATGTCGGTTTTATATTTCACAGTAATTACAACAGAATGGTTGTGGAGCACTCTGTGTGTAAAACGCAGTTGCCTAGGCTTTATCTCTCAATTCCACATGTTCTGCAATGCTGTTCACATATTTTCAGATGAAGCAACGGACGCTGAAGAGGGTGAGGTGACTTGGCAGAGTTCCTGCACTTGGTAAATGATGGAGCCAGGAATTGGTCCATGATCCTCTTTTTATTTATTAATTTTTCTTTATATACTCTAACCACTGGTTGTTCTACTCATCAAATTGCTGAAATTATATGGGTGGAAAATGTAATGAATGCTACTGTTATCCCCCCAAATCAGCATAAAAGCTTTAATAAGTACTTTTAAAAATACTGTTATTTATAGAGACAGTAAAATATTTACAGGGATTTATCTTCCTCCATATGAGAATCAATACTAAAAAGTAGGGAAAACAGAATGGGGAGTCATGAGAGCCGGGAAGCTCACCACTTAGCAGCTGTGATCCCTGAGCAAGTCTCCTCGATGCTCTAATCTATAAATTATAGGGTTTAATAACTCCACAGTGACTGTGAGAATCAGATGTGCTAACATATGGGAAAGTGCTGCGTTCTTGTCAAATATCATGTGAACAGTCATCTTTAACAAAACATGTAAGATTAAATTTTTATTCCCTGGAGTATATTCAGAGAGCAGCTTTGTGGAGTTTCACTATAATGAATGTAGAAGGGCAGCGTTCAGTTTTCAAGCTCAGATCTTTAACTGAAAACAATGTAGACTGCTTTTAGCTTAGAAATTAAATACCATTACGTTGTTGTCCTCTGTGATGCCGTGTTTATATAGCTGAGGTAGGGGTTTTCTTTTTTTGTTCATTCAACAAGGTCTATAACTGCATTGTCCAGTATGGTAGCCACTTGCTACATGTGACCATTTAAACTTAAATAAATTCAAATTAAATAAAGTTAAACATTCAGTGCCTCAGTCTACACTAACCGTATTTCAAATACTCAATAGCCACATGTGGCTACCATAATGGTCCACCCCAAAATAGAGCATTTCATCATCACAGAAGGTTCTGTTGGATAAGGATGATCTCTAATGAAAATAATTGTAAAGGCCGAGCCAAGAAAATGAATTTATTTAATTAGCGGAAATATTACTAACATTAAGGAAAAAACTAAAGCTTAGAACCTCTTTCTCATGACTGTCAGATCCACTGACTGGCTTTAGTTGGCAAAACTGAATGATATGATTAAATGTGATTAAATTGTATATTCTAGCTAGAAATATTCTTTTAAGACATCCCAGCTGTTAAAAGAGAATAAGTTTACTTAATATGACATTAATGTTTCCCCCCTTTATAGTGCTGTGTAGCCAAAGACTTGGAACTTCCTCGAGTGACCGTGGTTGATCCCATCCTCCGGGGGGGATCTATGATTCATTTGTGAAACCAGATGAAGTCATTGACTATAACACAAGGTATACGTTACATAAAGGTATTTGCTTTTGAGACTGTACATGCAACGTATAGTTCATGTGAAGTTTTAGTACAGGTACTTTTATTGGAGTCAACTTTGGAGCAAGGGTTACACTGTTTTCCTTTAATTCATTCATTCATTCACTCAAAAATATTTTATTGAGTCCCTGCTAAAATTATGCAGACACTGTGCTAGGCCCTGGGTTGTAACCCTAAATGAGAGATAAGGCCTCAGACCTTAGGGGGCTTACATGTTGGAGTGGTAGGAAGGAGTCTAGAGAAACAGGCAAAAATATTGAACAAAGTAACATTCATTCATTTGTTCAGTCATTAATCAGTTCAATCTCAACATACCATCGTATCATTCCCATTAGGTAAACATCTCTATAATCTTGTCGGTGTGACCTTGAGTATACATAGCTGTGATAGGGCATGCAGAATAATGGTTCAGTGCACATTCTATTTTTATTAAAGTATGATATATTTCAGATCCACACTCAAGGCAAACTTGAGATGGTACAATATAGATGTGCCTTAAATTTTTAAAAACCTCATATGAAGCACCAATAAAATCACTGATCAACTTAAAGTGGGTTTCCTAAAGGTATATGAGCCATGACATGACATATTTATTTAAATATAAAAGACACATCTTATTCTACAGTGAAAATATAGAAGTGTTTATTGCTGGTGTGATTGTATTTATTCAATTTTCTTTGAATAACAAATTCCCCAATTGCACTTAAAATAGGATTTGTTTATATGTATAACAAATATGACTTGTACACATACATATACATATATAATATGCATTATATTATATATACCATATATATGCTATCTATAGGATATATACTATCCCAGGTATATACTATATATAGTATATATATGGTACATATAGTATTATATAGTATATACATATAGTATATGTAATATATGTTACATAATATGTGTGTATGTCTATTAATTTTAGAACACAATAAAATTGTGGTCATGTAAATTAAAAGTTGTCTTGGTGATAAATATTGAAATATTATAATGAATTCTACTAACAAGCATTTTTTAACCTAAATTCCCTCACAGTTCAGAAAAAAAATTGCTATGGGCATAAAAAATCAAAGGTTGCTCTTATCAGAAAACGCATTTTATGTACTAATTTCTCTCCTGACCACGTTTAATTTTTTCCCTCTACTACTCATTTTTGGCCGTATCCCGGCAGCCCCATCAATTGTATTTTTTTCTCCAGCTTTATTGAGATATAATTGACATATAAAATTGCAACATATTTAAAGTTATTGTACACTTCTTGGTTCTTATTCTTCCATGGGCTTAATGGGACCTTCCCTAACTCCTTCTTGGAAGAAGTCAGGAAATGCTTTGGCAATTATTAATAATTCATAATGGCAAAGTGATAACTGAAGGCCTGGCATTATAAATATAAGAAACTTTGAATCTTAAAACAAATGTCAAATTCAAGTATTACATTCTTTAAAAAATGTTATAGAATGAACCCAAGTACTCTATCCATGATAATTACCTCTTAATCCAAATATTTGATCGTATATCTTATTTCCTAACTACACTGAATGATGAAGTATGATGAGGTATGTTTTGTTTCTTGCAGGAGACAATTATTTCAATATATAGTTAAAACTATTGCAAAGGTATTTTCAGTTTAATCTCTTGCTTTTCTCCTAAATTGCAGTGAAGCACAGCAGTAGCATGTTTCTGAACATTTATTTAGTATGTGCTTCACAGCGACCACTAGAATAGTCAGATTCCTGCAGGTATTTTCATTGGGTCCTCATTAAACCAGTGAGTTTGGTAATTTACAGATGAGAAGACTGAAACCAGAAGGTTAAGTAACTTGCTGAAAATCAAATAGTAAGTAAATGGCAGATTATACAAAGATCAGAGTTCAAAAGGTACTATATGAGTTTGTAATAATGTCTTTCACCCCATTACCAGCCTTATATTATTGGTCCAAATTATAAATTTCACTAGGTTGCCAGTATAACTTAGTAAAGGGGTAGTTGATAGTCATACAAATAAGATCTTTATTTTGTTCAGCGAATGTTTATCACATTGGGTCAATAATATGTTCTAGCTGTAACTGATAAAATTCACTGAGTTATATTCTTGACTTAATAAGCATTATGCATCTTATTGGGGCAGGTTTTCTGGTGTGGTGGAAGATCACTTGAAGAACACTTACCCATCAATCTGTGATGTGCAAGCCGTCTTGTTGAACCTGTTCAGTGCTGACATTGTACTAATTGGACATATCTTTGAATGTGGTCTATATGCTCTTAAGGTAAAGAATCACAGGTTCATATTTTTGCAAAACAATGTGTGTTCAGATGGTAGTCATTAACATTATGTTATCATTGATGCTTGATTTGCCACATTAACCAAAACAAGAATCGTCATTGCTGATGACATAGTCCAAGTATCACAAACCAGAAGCAGTATATGATAGCTAAACTCATTTGGCTAATCAGATCAGAAAGAAAGTCTGTCATCAATTATGATAAAACCCAAATCACTGTTTAACATTGTCTTTAATCATCGTCTTTAATATTCAAATGAGTAAGACTAAGTTTATCAGATTATTTTATTCACATACTTGGAGATACTTTTTCAAATTAAGTCAGGTAGGCTCAAAATCAAATGTTATGTTCATTTTTCTTGGCAGGATAGACTTGCAACCACTCCCCCACACACACACCCCACGCTTTAATATTCTCCAGGTTAGAATTGTCTGTTCTTTGCTCCATGTTCTAGAACAGGAGTCAGCACACTACGACCCACGCTGGCCACCTGTGTTTGCAAACATTTTATTGGGACAGAGCTACCACATTCATTCATGAACGTATTTCCTATAGCTGCTTTCATATCACAGTGGTGCTTTTGATTAATTTGACACAAACTGTGTGGCCTACAAGCCTAAAATACTTACAATTTGGCACTTTAACTCTTTTGCTGTGTTAATTGATTTCTTTTTTTTTTCAAAATGTGTCAGAGATCCACAAAAAACAAAAAGTTGATATTTTGACTATTACATGCATTTAATAATAACAATTTGAGCTGCTTTGTCTATAAATGACATTATTTTTTATGTATAAAAATTTCCTATTATTCATTCTTGAAAACCACAAAAATATAGAAAAATGTACATCTGCTTTCCTAAACTTCCTTTCTGGAAGTTTCCATCCACAGTCATTGGATGGAAATACTCTTTCAGATATATCTGACCATTGTGGCAAAAGAGTTAAGAGTTTGGTGGCCACCCCTGTTCTAGAACCGTGCTACCCAATAGAATCTTCTGTTCCATGTTTTCACAAGCCAACATGGTAGACCCTAGCCCCATGTGGCTATTGAGCACTTGAAACGTATCTGATGTGACTGAGGAAATGTTTTCATTTCGTTTAAATAGCCACATGGGGCTGGTGGCTGCCACATTGTACAGCACACCTCTAGCACCTCAGGGACCTTTCAGGGACTGTGTTTCCCCGAAAATAAGACCTAGCTGGACCATCAACTCTAATGCGTCTTTTGGAACAAAAAACTAATATAAGACCTGGTATTATTCTATATATTATATTATATTATATTATATTATATTATATTATATTATATTATATTATATTATATTATATTATATTACATTACATTATACCTGGTCTTATATTAAAATAAGACCGGGTCTTATTTTAATTTTTGCTCCAAAAGACACTTTAGAGCTGATGGTCCGACTAGGTCTTATTTTCGGAGAAACACAGTGTGTGTTTGTTTCAGCCACCCCTAGGAATTAGCTTCACGCAGAGACAGGCTAGTTCTTCACTTCAAGGATCCAAGTAAGGCCATTTAATTTTCATAGGTGAGTGCTAGCCTTTTTCTCTGTAAACCTGCCATCCAAAGTATAGCTCTTTATTTCACACAACAACGTTGTGTTTGCATGCGACAGATAAGACTGGAATATGCATCCATCTAAACCCTACCTAACTATGGGAAAAGAAAAGTTGGGGACATAAGTTTTCTGTAAGAAAGCTTTTCACAAGGATATTTTTCTGCCACCCGAGACACCACCAAACTTAACTTCTTACCATGACTTTCCTATCAGTTTTCAGAAATCATCCTATTCCGCCTGTCTCCCAGACCAGAAAATTTCAAACCATCACTTTTCCTTCATTCCTTGTAACCACTTTTCCTTCTATCCAATTAACTCACGGATTTTTCTATTTTTCTCTATTTCTACCTCCACCTTCTTTTATATACTCAGTACCCTGCAGCCAGAAACCAGTGCCTAGGTGGTGGCTGACATATTAAGAGAATTTAAAGTGCTTAGGGACATGGCACAGTACGTACTAAACGTTAAATTTCAAACTCGCCATTTCTCAGCCATTCTTTAAATTACTCTTGGCCTGAGGCTAATCTCATTCATTGCTTTTCCAAAATACAGCTCTCCTAGGGAGGAATCCAAAGTGGTACCTGACTTTCTTGGCTTTCAGGTATCTTACCCCTCTCCCCCCATATCCTACTGTATTTCAGGATTTACCAAACTGCAGTAAAAACTGATTCAACTTCATTCGTAAGCACAGGGGATTTGGACCTAGAAGAGACTGAGCGCTTGCCCATGCTCCCTCCACAGAGACAGACCAATAAACCACTGAAACAGAACTTTTCTCTCAGCTGAGCCACAAAGTGGGAGGAGTCCGGCTCTCTCAACACCCCAAGTCATTATTGAAACCGCTCTGCTTATGCTGCCCCCTGGTGGCGCTCTCTAGGTAGGAAAGTGAACTTTGAGGTCAGGTGGCTTAGATTTGATTTTCCTCTTCGACTCTACTAGTAACTCAATTTAGGCAACTTTGTTAATCTCTCAAAGCCTCCGTTTCCTTGTCTGTAAAATGGGACAATAACATACCTACCTCGTTATGTTCTCAGCAAATTGCAGTGAGATAATCCATGTAAAGTGCTTAGTGACTGACACATCACAACTGTCCCATGTTCCTATGGTAGCAGTTACTGCTGCTACAGTTATTGTTGCTGCTATCAGTAGTATCCTTATTCTTTGGGAAGAGCTTCTGATGTGTTTCTCTTTCGTACTTCAGTTGTGGACATGACAGTTATGTTTCCTCATCGGCTACGCTTGCCTCACAAAAGATCCCGTAGGAGTCTAATGGCTGACTACCTGTGGAGAATCCTTCAGGATGATGGTAAGCACCCGTTTGCTTGTGGTTAATATCAGGATCCTAAGTCTGACTTGACTGAACAAACCATGAGGTCCATGGTAAAGGTCTGCTGTCTGAAATGCTTTGATGATGGGTTCTTCTCTATGGAGTCTCTAAACCCGTGGAGACTAAAGCATTGGCTTGTGTAAAAACCGTTAGATGCTCTCTGCCTGGCGTAGTCTTAGGTGTTCCACAGGCATCAAAACAGCAATTACACAGACAATAGTGGCCAGATAATTGTCTAACAAGTTGCCTAGCCTATGAATTCATACATAAAACTTTTGTTAGTAGGGAGATCTAATTCCATTCTAAATTTTGCTGTGTACCTGTTTTCATATGTGCTTTTCACTAAACCAAAAAGATTCTAAAGTAGATTCGGTCCAGGTTATCTCACCCAGGGTACATGAGAGAAAATGTGTGTGTGTTCTTAGAAGTATAGTTCAAATTCAAGGTTCATTATGCATGTTCTTGCTTTATACCGGATTGGTATATCTTCTTCTCAGAACTTTTTTTTTTGTCTTTTTAGTTTTTCTGATGAAATATACCCAGCTTTAAACAAGTTAGTCAAACACAACAAGTACAGTCCGCAATTCCCCTGTTAGTGGCATTGCCCTGTACACAATTACCAGTGTCTGGTTTGGAATGGAGGTTAATTACACCGGGGTGCAAAAAATGTATGCATGTGACTTGTATTCCTCTTCTGTTATCAGTATATATTGAGTATAAAAATTTTAATAAAGTTTTTTCCTTTCTTAAAATGTGTATACATGATTTTGGCACCCTCTGTATATCCAGGCATACCAATATAGACCCCTCTTATGCACAAGACAGAAAAGAAATTAATTTTGAGTATATTAAAATTATAACACTATGTTTCTAAAGATACTTAAGAGATGGGATGCTCCTCTGATTATGTCATTAATTGTATAAAATACAGATTTTTATCCTGTGTCTTTATTTTTTCATTCTATATCTGTTAGACACTAATACCATCTTGCAGAGGATCTTGAATTATCAGCTTTGTTAAAAAATATATCTCAGAAAGAATACCCACAAAATTCTATTATATTATTTGTAATGTGTTCTATTGAAAACAATCTTGAACCGTGGACATGAAAATATGTCACTTAACAACCAAAAATAGCCTGTATAAAATCTTCTAAAAGTTATATACCATAGTTTTCGCAAAGTAAGACACAAGGAAATGAAAAAATATTATTAGAAGTGATGACCATATTCTCAGTCTCAGACATCACTGATTTTTCTCACCAGAACTATAGGCTTTATATTTTGGGTAAATTTCATCTACTTTTTAAAACCATGTAACCTTGTATCTAATGTCCTTCTTTTGTTTAGAGAGGTGTATTTTCTCTAGCATTCCTTATTTCCCCCTTCTTGCCAGGTCTGTGCCTTATGCGTACCTGTCACTTTATTGTTGCATCTCCCTGGAAAAGAGGTGCAAGAGGTACATGGGAAAGGTACCGACGTGTTACCCAGTGACAGTGAGGCAGTGACAATGTGACAGGCTGTGCCATGCAGAAAAGGGAGATGTTTGTTAATCTAGAGTTACATAAAACATTTACAAAGAACCTGTTAGGGGCTCTTTTAGGTGTTAGGGAATCATATTTTGGTAATGTGGCTAGTGTTGATTTTATTATAAACAAACTCAAGGCACCCATGGGTAACATCACAGATACATAGTCTTCTTATGCCTAATGTGTTATTTTATATTCTGTACTATTTGAAGGTCCCGATTTGAGTGAAAAAGCTACCGCCTGCATGGAACTGGTCCTCTGGTAGGTAAAAGAGGATCTGAAAGGAAAGATGAAATCTCTTTGCCCAAGAATATCTTAAATCTCTACACTGTTGTTTCAGTGACTCCTCTGGCCTCCACAGCTGGCAGTGGACTATGGTCAGGAATGCATGAGGTTTCGTGATGGTTTCAAAGAGAAGGGAGGAGGAAAAGTGCTGCTGAGGTTTATTTATTACATTTTAAAGGTTAAATTGCCATGATGATTTCTAAAGTTGTGACTGGATGGTGTAAGGAACAATGAAGTTGGTTGGAATTTTTGACTCACCTTCGTAGGTAGTGTGCACATAACTGTGGAAGGTAGTTTATAGTTGAAGCAATGGGTCCATGACTTTCACAAAGGTGGTTTCTCAGGTTACTTACACTTCTTTTTTTGTCTAAATACCTAAAACCATCATACTTCTTGGAGTTACAATTCTGTTAGGTAAAGATGTTTTTAACAGTTTTCTTTAGCTATCCTATGTGTAAATACAAGTATGGGTTTTCCTTACAAAACTTATGGAAGTAACTGTAAACTTTTCAGGGTACCCTATTAACATAAGGGTTTTGGTCATTTGGCTATTATGTAACATGTTTTTATTTGAAATGGTGTACTGTCACTTGACTTTAATTGACATCAACAACTCATTGACTTTTTTTTTTTTTTTAAGGCAGTGTCCTATGGATCTTTTAAACACAGTAAGTTCTAAGCCATAGTCCCAATACCTGAACTGTCTGATCTTTTTGAGGGGCTTGGTTCTTTTTTAATTGCTCGCTGATAATGTGGAAACTACATGCTTTATTCAATTTGACAATTTACCTTTGAGTACAAGTCCATGAATCTTTAATATTAATGCTGCTAACATGCTACAAAACTGCAAAGATTTCTTTGACAATGGCATAGATGAGTCCAAGTAACCAACAGTGTGGCATCTGTGCCAGAAGTAAATCAGTCACCTTCTGACAGTGGATTGTGATGCCCTCAATAAGCATATTTTAGGTGTGCTGGCTTGGTATGTTGAATTTGCAAGTCAATCTTAATCATCACTCTATCTTTTTTCTTGCTACCATAAGTACTTAGTCACCTCTTTTGTCATGTAGTTGATGAGAGATAAACTCATAAGGATGTAATTTTAATTATTTCAAATAACATAACTATAATAAAAAACCCAATTGTGCATTCCAAAACCATATGCAAAATTATCTGCATTTTAAAAATCATCCTTGTTCTTGTTCAGTTCCATATACATGCAAAGTATCGCTATATCATTTGGGTAAAAAGCAAAAGGAGCAATTGTATATACAGTTGACTGTTGAACAACACGGGTATGAACTAGGTGGGTCCACTTATATGTGGATTTTTTTTCAACAAATACTACAAATGTATTTTTCCTTCCTTGTAATTTTCATAATTTTCTCTAGCTTACTTGCTTATATGAATACAGTGTATAACATATATACAATATGTGTTAATCAACTGTTTATGTTACCAGTAAGAGTTTGGGTTTACAGTAGGCTATTAGTTTTTTGAGGAGTCTAAAATTATATGTGGATTTTTGACTGAGCAAGGGTTCACACCCCTAACTGCCCCCTCCCCGTATCGTTCAAGGGTTAACTGCATTTGGACCTATTTTTAATGGCTCTTCAGTCAAGTTTTCACTTACTTGATTAACTAAGTGATATACCAGCAGCAGTCTTGCTTTTTTGTTCTGTCTCCACTTGAACATATTGTTGCGAATGAAGAGCCTTTGGGATAAATTTAGTTTCCTGGTCATCGTTTCTGAATATATAAGGTTTATTAGATGGCAGGAATATGAACTTTATGTGGTATGTTCACTATTTAACATCATAACACAATTAAAAGGGATTCCAATTCTAAGCCCTCAGTTGACATTGGAACACCAGCAACAATGTAGTGCCCTCGTGCAGTACAGAAAATGGACTAAAAAGTAGAACACTTCTAGAAGACATTTCCAATCTTGTGAGCTTGACGTACCATGTCTAGTGGAGTATATCCACCAACTGATCTACATGGATATTACTGACAAGTCAGACAATGATAATAATTTAAGGTGTTTTTTCTTTAAAGTACAATGAAGACATTTGGGAATACCTATGAAACACATTCCTGGACAAAAGGTGGGTAGGCAAGACATTTATTCACTTATTATATGATCTCAGTGTAACATGTGCCCAGAGGATAAATAGTAAACTTACAACTGATCAAAACGAAAAGTCTTTATGATGTACAAAACCTGTAAGAATGTTAATTTGATATGATAAATGTCACATGTCTCCCAAATATAACTCCAGGCTTCCTATTTTAATTTCTTAAAACACACAAATCAATGTTACCAGAAAAACTAAAACCAAATACCATTAATTTATTTTTTAAACTTATTTATACATAGACTTGAATTTCATTTCTAGATGTTAACATTCTGGACTGATTGGTGGGTTCTGGAAACACATGACAAAGTTGTCAAATGATCCAATGAAATTCAATGGCTTCTACAAGTGAGAGAGAAAATTTAGCGAGAAGAATCTGTTTTCCATCACGTGCATTTTGCAGTCTCTTAACAGTGGAAGATGGTTTAAAGTTATAACCTATGTCCCGTTAGAACTCATACATTTCCCCACTTTTCTTACCTGTGTTATCAGGATCAGTGTTAAGTTGTTAACAGGATTTTACTTCTACACAGCAAAATATTTTGTAGCATTCAATATAAAGGTAAATATCAAAAAATACCTAGGACAATAATGAGTTATGCATTACAGTAACTGTACTCACACTTTCCTTTAAAATCCACATATTTAGAAAAATATATTATTGCATATGAAACCACAAACAGGCATTCTGATTTCAGTACATTCTTACTCCAAACAGTATATACAGTTCTGAGTCACAGTGTGCTACAGATTCACACACGGGGGGGTTTGTGGTGAAAGTCCCAGACATACAGCAATATATATACACGTCTATATTCTATGTCACTTCTCTTGGCAGAGCCTTGCTTGGCACCAAGGTATCAAGGGTGTCTCGTGATGGTGAAGGGGAAACAGAATATACAGATGAAGATGGTCTGTCCTAGGCTGCTTCTTCAGCAGAGCAGTCAATCCCCGCATAGGTAAACTTTTCATAAAGCGTGGTATTCACGTAGGTCTAGAACAAGAAACACAGGCTGCCTCAGTACAGCCTCTGCTGGGGACAGTTAGGAAATACCCAGGTTTCTTGAGCTTGTTTCAATTCAAATAGTACTAGCTACTTGGGGGGTATTTTTCTGTCCTCAATTCCTCTTTTGTATTTGACATGTTTCTTCCTGAAATGCACCCCTTGACTTTTGCCAGTAATATTTCATCCTCCCACTTTCCTTGGTTTTTGAGCTTCTCCTTCTCATTGTCTCTCACTGGTCCCTCCTGAATGTTCCAGTTCTCTCAGGCTCCTTCTTCTGTCCACATCTCCCTGTGTGATTGCACCCACGTATCTGGTTTAATTACCACTTGAGTTTTGATGACTTTCCGAATCTGTTTTCCTAACCTAGATTTATCTTTTGACCTCTAGATACATATAGCCAGCTACCTTCTAGAATGTCTTACAGAATTCTGGATCTTCCTAGCAGCCTGTAGACCAGGCTCTGTTGTCCACCCGCTGTGTGCCCTTGGGCAAGTCACTTTCCACCTCTGAGTCTGTTTCTTCATCTATAAAATTAAAGGGTCAGGCTCTATGTTAAGATTTAAGATTCCTTGTAGCTCAAATAGGCTATTTCTATATGTTCTACTGTGTGTGACTATATCTGGTATAGAAATCTTATTTCCTTCAAAACTAACTTCCTGAAAGTGTGGGCCCACATCTTTTATGTCTGTGTCATACCCAGGGCTTCGTCCAGAAGAACCGGTTAAATTGCATCAACAACTTTTATTAACCGCACTGGGCCTATGAGGAATCCCAACTACAGAGCCCCTGTTTTGAACTCCATACTTACCTTCCGTTCTTCTAACATCCTGTTTAAGGACACCAGTATCTGGGCGAACGAGGGCCTCTCGTAAGGCTTCTCCCGCCAGCACTGTCTCATTAGGTCATACCTTTGAAAACAAAAAGAGGGTGAACTCTGGGACTGTGCTCCAGTCCTGGGCATGGCCAAGTGTAGGCATCGGGGAAAAAAAGAGAATACAGCCATTCCACACCTGGTCAGGAAGCTTAGCCAGCAGGAGACAAAGGCATGTTCCTAGGAAGTCCCTAGGAGGCCGGCCTATCTTTTCTCCGTAGATCTAGTACCTGCCCTGGGTACCATTCCTGCACGATCATGGTCTCCGCCATTCTGACCATCTGGAAAGAACTGACTTATGTTTCTAGGGCAGCATTTCCCTTGGGATACTACATCTCTCAAAATATTAGTGTTTCATTTATATATAAGAAAGCGTTTCACGCTCAAATTAATTTGCAAAATGCCACCTATTACATCTCCCTGTTAGGGATTAGCATAGTAAAATCTTGAGAAATCCTGCCATTAAAAACAAAAAACCTGTTTAACCAGTTTTAACATGGTACTTCCCAAATGTAATTGACTACAGAACTCCTTTCCCCTCTATCCTTTGTTTACATCTTGCAGGTTCCAGGAACATAGTTTGGGAAACATTGGTGTAAAGCAGTACTTTCCCAAATGTGGCCAGAACTACTTGCGTTATTACAATGCAGATTCCTGGGGCCCACGTACTACACCTACAGAAGCAGAATGTCCACTAGTGAGGCTCCAGATTTCACATACTGAACAAATACCTCAGGGGAACCTTATGTGCACAGGAGGCTATCAACCATTGGCCTCAGGGGGCACAGATTTTAGAACCGTTTGTACTGTAACGGACATTTTATAATGACTGAAAAATCTTACTCCTCATGGAATCTCAAAAAGCGGAATTTTAGAAACTGTCCAGTGATGGTTCAGGTCCATCCAAGTTTGCCCAGGCTAGAATAGGTTTATGCCACTTGTACGAGTAATATAATAGCATCCTGTTTCACTTTTGAAATTGGCTCAACTTAGATAAATTATTTGCCTTCCACTCTTCAGATCACACCAATTAGGCAGCTGCTACCTCAGCTAAGTCCTGGGAATTCTGGTATCTCTGAAGTTAATAATGCTTCCCCTTGGAACAATTCTTACTCCTAGAAAATAATTTTCATAGAAGCAAAATTCTATGAAGAAAAATCTGTCTTCCTTAATGTAAGAGCTCTGAAATTGCTATCCCTAAAGTTAGTCTCAAGGTTTCGTACACTTATTTATTCATGAATAATTTCAGCAACTTATTTCAGCTCTTTTCTGCATTAGTTGACCTTCCTTATTTCAACCTTTCCAAGAATCATCACCTTAAATTCCTCCTGGGTTTATATGCCTGGAAAGCTCTTATTCTCTGCCCATTGCATAACAGTCTTAGTTTAAAGAACCCCCTTTTTTTTCCTGGCTCTCTGTGATCTCAATGTGTGTGTGTATTGAGAGGGTGCCAAAAAAATGTATGCACATTTTAAGAAATGAAAACTATTTAAATTGTAATACTCAATATTTACTGATACCAAAAGCTGAATACAAGTCACGGTTGACGTCTGCAATGACAAGAGGTGCTCAAAGTGGTTACCATTAGCGTCCAGACACTTCTGATTACGGTGAAGTAACCTGAGTAACGCTGACCAAAGTGTCCACGTGTATACATTTTTTTGGCAGCCCCGGTACATACAGGTATTTGAGTATGAAGCAGATAGTTCCTCCATTAGAGTCAGTCTGTCTGTGAAACACACAGAAGGAAGGTTAAGATAAAATGGCGCTGGAGGAGGCCTGACTTACACCTCATCATCGCAGTTTAGGGGCTTCTCCAGTCTGTAGCCCTGCGGCAGCTTCTCATAGAGTTCTGCACATGTCATCCCGCAGTAGGGGGTGCCACCTGGAAGACAGGAAACAGTGTTGCCCTAAGGTTCCTCTGCTGCTGCAGAAGGCGTCTCCTGCCCAGGAACTCAGAAGCCAAGAGACTGTGAGAAAGCAAGGAGGGTGCGCACCCAGCATGCTCTTCAGCTCTGAGCAAACCCACCGCACATCAAAGCCGGACTGTAAGAAGGGTAAGCTACAGACCACGCTACAGTGTGGCCATTCCTTCAGCGGGAAGATCCCTCACGGGGCTCCTGACTTAGTGCTAGTTCCCTTCCCCACATCTGTCTACACACCACACATCTATGATACCAAGGAGATGTATCTTTTTCCTAATTGGAAGTCTATAGTTATGCACTTCCTAGTGTATCTATAATAGTTGCCCAGTTTTAATAATGAAGGCAATATATGTTTCTTATAGAAAACTTGGGGAAAAAAAACCAGCACAAAAAAAGGACAATAGTTTTTATTACCCTTCTGTGTACTTTGGCCTGTTTTTTTTTTTAAAGTAATATTTATAAAACTGGGATTGTGATGTACGTGAAATGTATTTTTTGGCATGTACATTTTCATAGGGCAGTAGCCTTCAAACGTGATTTTTCTTGGTTGCATAATATACCACCTAATGTTGTGGAAGTAAACCTGTGACAGCACTGCGACATTGTTGCACAAGCAGACAATGAACCTATAACGAAGTTCATGGCCGCCAAGTTGTTAGTATTAAATATGACATTAGGTATAGGGCTTTCAAAAACAGAAACGTGGGAATAAATCTCATCCATGGAAACCCACAGTTCTATTTCCAAGTCACCTCTGGTGGCACCACATCCAAATGGTACCCAGGGGATTACACAGTGAGGGAGGGAACACAGAAGGGGCCTGCTCCCTTTGCCTAGAGTCTCACCTGGGAGAGAAAGGTGGCTACTCACCTAAACTGACAATCTCCCACAGTAACACTCCATAGGACCATCTGCAGAAGGGAAACAGGGAAGCCAACAATCAGCGAACAGGTGGGACAGTCAACTTTGTGCTCTGACAGCCAGGGTGACTGACTCTTAGTCAGAAAAGGAAATGTAAATGTCTGCTCACTGGCATGGGACCATGCTCACAGCAGGTGTTTATCTCCTTGCAGGCCAATGGGAGGATTATGACAGGGCAACTCTTCGTTCTGCCAGAACACCCCCTCCCCTCAACACACACACCCTTAAGGTCGAGAATGCAAGGTGGTACTGTGCAAAGCAGGTGACATTCTAAGCCAAACAGATCTGATTCAAATCCCGTCCCCCTAGGTCACTCATGTGACCTAGGACAAATTACTAACCCCCTGAGGCCTCTTAGTATATTATTGTAAAAGTAGGGATACTTATTTCTACCTCAATGCTATGCAGAGATGACATGAGATAGCATATAAAAGTCACTGCACACAGTGAGGATACAGGAATTGCCAGCCCCCTCCTCATCCCCAGGCATAAGTGAAACTCCCTGGAACAGTCTCTTCAACTGCCTGGGCCTCAGTTTTTCCTCCTGAAAACAGGGGGTGTGAGCACGATGGCCCAAGTCTCAATCCCAACCCTTCCACCGCCAGCCTGAGGCTTATCACTGCTGGCCACAAGCAGGGATGGTCTCCCCTGTCTGGCCTTCCTGCCACCTCAGACCCTCAGCAGCTGCCTCCTCTGATCCAGATCCTGCCCCCTGAGCTCAGTCTGGGAAGTGGAGCCACAGGGAGGCCAGCGTGCCCCTTGCTCCTTTGGAGATCAAGCATTCTCCACTTGAAGTCTCTCCTCGGCAAGCAGAAGGAAACCCAAAGCCCTAATCACCAGTGATTCCCACGCTGAAAACTGTGGACTCTGTGGCTGCATTTATTCCATACATTTATTTCCTGGGCTTATTGATTAGTGTGATTCCCCAGAGGGATGTAATATTCTCGCTTCTCTTTAAAACCTCTATCAAATGTATATTTTTTTCCTGGGGAAACAGAAAACACCCTTAGCAATATGAGGCTTGCTTACTTACACGTCACTGTTGGTTGTGTATACGCTGTAATTTAGTGACTCGATTGCCATCCAGCGCACAGGGAGCCTTCCCTGGAGAAAACAAAGGGAGATGCCTCTTAGGCCCTACAGGGCCCCGTCACGAGGCTGGCAGCTGGCTTCAGGCTGTGGCTCAGTCAAGTCCACAGGGACCCCTATTTGGAATTCCTCAGACATAAGGAATGCCAGACTCGGGAGCTGTTGTTTTGTGTATGTTCCACCTACAAGTGTGTTTTCAAATTCAAAGACATGCAACTAGTGTTAAGTCCTACTTACCTCAAGGGGTCCCTGCTACAGTTTTATATGAAGAAAAAGGTGTGTGTGTGTGTGTGTGTGTGTGTTCATATACTTGGTAGTCATTCCCTATTCCCTTATTTGCTTTGTGGCTCTCAGAGGCACTCAGAGGTTTGAAAGAGGAGACACAGGCATAGGAATCGAGAATTAAATTGTAATGTGGGAAAGGCTAAGGTGGTGTGAGGAGACCAACTGCTCCTGGAGGAGACAAGGGAAGAATTTCCAGAGGAGAAGACATTTGAGCTTGGATCTCTAAGATGTATAGGTGTCACCAAGTGATGGGGGGGATGTAGTGTGTCAGGCCAAAGGGAACAGTGTGCATATATGTCACCAGAGGAGGAAATAACTTCTAGCCAATGTGGTTTACACTGGGTTTGGAGGCAGGATGAAAGACACTCCTCACCCCTCAGGATACCTAGCCCTGACTCCCTCCAGCTTGTCCCCATTTCTTGACTTATTGAGTCCAGCCTGGGAAAATTGTGGACTGAACACTGGGAACTTTGACTTCAGAGTTTTATTCCTAGTTTCCTCAAATTCACTATGATTTGGGGCTCCCTTCCTATCAACCCATCCCAAGAATCTTATGAACTCTATTGAGAGATGGATGCCTCCCTCCCAGGGGTTTAAAAACACAAACTGATGCAGGGGCCCCACACCAGAACAACTGAATAAGAATATCTACGCAGTAGGGCTCAGTGTCTGTATTTTTTAAAAGCTTTCCAGATGATTCTGAAATTCAATGAGTTGAAAATCTGATTTCAACAATAGGCCAGAGAAGGTAGCCACTGTGCCCTCTGCTGGTGTGTCTTGGCACTGCACCCTTCTTGCAGGGAGCTTGCTGGTCTGCAATCCCTTCTCCTTTCTTGCCCTTTCCCTCACCCACTGACTTTCCTCCTCAGACCCCATGGTGCCAGGGAACACTTACCCTGCCATTAGGAAATAGAGGTAAACCCTGACCAGTGCTTTGTATCTCTAAGAATTCCTCCTAATCACCCCAAGACTACAAAAATCCCTGTCCTTTATGAAATGCCAAGCAGAGCAGTATTCACTTTGGGGATCTGAATGTGCAGAATGTGTAGGTTGTGAGGATAAACTGTGTTCATTCCTCTACCCCTCATCTAGGGCACCACATCCTCAAATGCAGGAGTGCAGCAAGGAAACGGATTCTGCGAAGGACACAGGAGGCCGGAGAAGAGGGGGACAGCCTGAGTAGATGGGTGAGTGGTGGGTCCTGCTTCTTTAAGATAAGCACAGCCGCTCCCGAGAGAAGCATCTACTTTAAGTGAGGGCAAATTCTGAAAAGCTTAGGGGAAAAGTATTGCCTGGAAACCAGACTTTAGGGAGGCACCGATGGCTTCTAAAAAGCGTTGCTGTTGATCAGCACCCAGGGCCGGGCTGTGTGGTCATCTCTAAGAGAAAAAGGGACCCCTTTCAAACCTTTATCAAAAAAGGAGTGGAAAGAGCCAAAATGGTTATGTTCACTGTGATCTTAACTGCAAAAATGTATCTGTTTGTGGCACGCAATACGTAAAAAATGAAAAACACACACACACGTGTCCAGGTTGTGAACTATGGGTGATGTCCTTTTCAAAACATTCTTGAATATTGTTTGTGTTCTCTTGTCAGTCACTAAAATAAGTATGTTGAAAAGAAAGGAAACATAAATTTGAGGATAAACACAGAAACCTGGGTCTCGCCATGTGGTACCCCCAAGAATGAAAGGAGCCTCTGTATCATGTTGATCAGACCTCGAGGTTTCTGAGGGAGCTACCTGGGGCCTGGACAGGATACAGACCCGAGCCTCTGCACCACTGGGCTTGCATGTTCCATTATTGGCCACCTGTGACCGTGGCTTCATCACTGGGAATATGGACCCTGCATTCATTTTAGGAATCAAAGCTTAGACAGGATGTCTGCTGGGCCAGGGCAGCATTAACTGGGATACACTGTCAGATGCCCCAATCACCACAGAACAACAGTGTTCTAAGAGAAGGAATGTTAGGAGAGGGGTGCCTTGGAAAGGCAGTGTTTAGAACTTACCATTGTCTTTTTCACATAAACTTCTTGACCTCGGGACAATCCAAAATCTGCTATCTTGGCTACATAGTTTTCACCAACTAAAATGTTCCTGGCAGCCAGATCCCTGTGGATAAACTGAAATTTGGAGGGGGGGAGGGAGGAAAAAAAAATATATATGTTTTAGTTTTTTTCAGCATCATATTTGCCTTTTAATTTCATTTTGTTAGCGCAGTGCCCTAGAGGCAAGAACTTTGGGAAATAGAGAAAAGAGGATAGTATGAAGATGGGCTTTAAAGTCACCAGATTCCAATTCCCTTAAAGAGGGCCTCTCCAAAATCCTCAGTTAGTGGCTTCGGCCAAATGACCCACCACATCTTGGGAGAAGCATTTCGGGAAAGAAAACAGGTAGTGAAATCTTCCTGTTGCCATGTAAGTCCTTTGCTACTGAGCATTATTTGGAGCCAACTGAAGCTCAGATCGGTTAAGGCAGCTCACCAAATACGTATGATGAGAGTCACTGGATGAATATGTATTGTCAGTGTTGGGCATTAATGTCTATATAAATAGATGGAATATTAACAATGAGATTAAAATTAGGGAGATTGTAAGAAGAACTAAAGAAGAGAGGTGGATTGGGGGTAAAAAAAGGACACATTGAACTAAACTGATTCTAGAGAATTTCTAAGGAAAGATGCCCAAAGTAAGGTCCTCACGACACACCTGTTTCTGGCTCAAGTAGTCCATACCCCGAGCCACATCTGCCGCAAAGTGAAGCAGCTGCTGGGAGGACAGCGTGGAGGCGGTGCTGTTGGCGATGGCGAAGGCCGGGTCGGTCTCCAGCACTCGGCTTTTGCGTAGGAAGTCCAGCAAGTTCCCGTGCGGCGCATACTCGATGGCCAGGTACAGGTAGCCTGTGGGGAAATGACAGACACTGCCTTACCGGGCACCTCACCGGCTTTGCTATGTCTGAGACGCGGGAGGGGCCTGGGGAATGTCTGGTAAAGCTGCATTTCATATTTCATCTCAGAGTAACAACACGCGTGGTGGTGCCGACCTCAGTAATGCTGGCGACAGGAGGAAGGTAAGGACCATCCCCTGCAGTACTTGAAGGGTGCTGCGCTTGACTCAAGGCTCCCCTCTTTCCCACTCGCCTCCCGTTTCCTCCCAAACGTGAACCACCATGGAGGGTTTCCTGAATGTTTCCACCAATCAGGAATCACAGTAGAAGGAAATCAAAGCATGTGCTTCCAGAGGATCTAAGACGGCTAGCCCACATTACCTTTATTTGTTATTCAGTACTGATTGAGAACGTACTACCAGGTTTCCCCAAAAATAAGACCTAGTCGGACCATCAGCTCTAATGCGTCTTTTGGAGCAAACATTAATATAAAACCAGGTATTTATATTATATTATATTATATTATATTATATTATATTATATTATACCTGGTATATTATATTAGACCCAGTCTTATATACGACCCGGTATTATATTATGTTATATTACATTACATTACGTTATATTATACCTGGTCTTATAGTAAAATAAGACCGGGTGTTATACTACTTTTTGCTCCAAAAGACACATTAGAGCTGATGGTCTGGCTCGGTCTTATTTTCGGGGAAACACAGTATGGGCCGGGCATGTTATTCCTGTCTGTCTCTAGTTTTCCTTCAGGTTATATAAAAAATAAAAAATAAATAACAACAACAAACAATGATTAAATAGCCACAACTGATAACTTGCTCTCTCTTGCCTTCTACAGCTCCCTAAAACCCACACTAAATCACCATATTGCTAATTAGGTTCCTGGTCAGCAGAATCCAGTGTCAGAGATTGCATTTTACTTACAGAAACCAGAAAACTCAAACTTTTAGGAAGGAAATAAATCAATAGTACCTAGAAGTAATTATGGTCCATTGTTGTACATGTATTCCAAATTGTTTTTCTCTTTTTCTTTTAATAAAAAGATAATCTTCTTTGATTAAAGAAATAAACATTGATCTTTAGAACCAGTAAAAAGTAGAGTTGTTTCACTGTCTCGTAAAGGTAATTTGTTTTGTATACCTTTCTTTTTAATTTAAATTGTTGAATGACTTTGAACTTAAAAGATATTCTAAGAAATTAAAATTCTGTCCCCCCCAAAATGTCTTCTACTACTAAATCCTGTTGTACTATAAGGAAAGATATACCTCAGTTCTGGTATGAATGTGCTTTCTCACTTCTTTACTAGATTGTAAATTTGAAGAGCCAACCAATATATATGCTAATGTGATGATAGAGCAAAAGTTTAAAAGGTATATATTTTTCTGTTGTTGGTTATTATTTGTTTAACTTTCATTTACTGCTGTCCCATGCTGATTACAGTTTTCAGGAAATGTCTCAAAAATAAATGTCATTACTTCATTATTTAACCTAAGGGACATGATCTGGCTTTCAAAATTACACCCTTGTTGGATCTCAGAATGATATACTGTACAGAGCGCTAGTATTTTTAGTTTAATAAATTGAGGAAAAGGAAATAGTCTCCTTTCTATTGTTGGTTTTGTGCTGCAAAGTCAACAAGAGGTTGTCAAGTTTGAAAATAATTACTTTGTGGAGATTTTTTTGTGGGAGAAAACTTTTCCACAAGAAATTACATTTAAGCATAGACTCAGAACTACAAACCCAGGTAGCATGCAGAGGTAAACCCACAGAAGTACTCAATCAATATTCGAATTAGTAATATAAGGTGAACGTTAAGGATATGTGTGACATAGGATAGTTATAAAGCCCCAATGTAATTGTACAGAAAATTGTACAATTTGGAAAGAACAGATCTCTATTAGATATGTTATTATTATTTTACCCTAAGCACCACCAGCACTTTCATATTACAGTACATTGCTGGCACTCATAAATTTACCATTCAGAATATCAGTTTGTGTTAGGAACTGAAATGAGAGGATGGACCATCAAGAAGAAGCAATGACATCACTCTTCCTGGTCCCGAGGGCTCCCCCAATCTACGTAGTAGTGGTCGCTTTGAAAGCCTCTGGATTAGCAAGCAGGGGGCGTGTGGGGCCAGAGATACCTGTGGGCAGTAATGGCTGATGCACATCAGAGGGCAAATGACTCAGCCTTGGATACTACCTCCAAAAAGATGCCAAACCTCAGTATAATCTATAAATGGGATGAGACATTCAGATTGAAACTGCAACTTCAAAAAATAGGTAACATTCTAAAATTATCTTTCCTAATTTAAATATGGAATGTGCCTGTTTCAAAATAAGCTCTGGCAGGAAAGACAGGAAAAGAGCATCTTACCACGATGTTCACAGGCTCCCAAGAGATTGATGATGTTTGGGTGGTGTCCGAGTTTGCAGAGAACCTCCAGTTCACCCGCAAAGTCCCTGTGGTCGTCTTTGGAGGCATATTCTGGGAAGGAAGTCAAGAGTCATGATCCTTCTCCGTTCTTCCTCCCCCCAAACCACTATCCCCGTCTGCTCTCTGGACCTTCAGGTGCACCAGCCACCATAGGCCTGGAAAACTGGACAGAAATCACAGAGACTAAGGAAGAACACAGTCACTGTTGACACTTGGGGCTGATACTTCTGTGTTCTTGGAGGGTGTCCTGTGCATAGTAGGATGTTTAGCAGCATTTCTAATCTCTACTCACTAGCTACCAGTAGCCCAAACGAAAATGTACCCAGACATTGCCAAATGCCCTCCAGGGGGACAAAATCACTGCTGGTTGAGAACCACCGCTCTAAAATGTTCTTATTTAAGCTCTCAAATATCCAGGGAAATGACGTGGTAGAGATGGAGCTGCCTCCACCTGTAGACTCTCCCTCTTCCAGCTGTATCTACCATCCAGGGACAAATATGCTGAGGAATAGAACCAAATTTCATTGAGAGCTCACCAATAACACATACACCTCACTTTATTCAATAATTTTAACTTGCTTGCTTTTTCACCAACTTGTCCTATGGGGGAGAAACCTCAGCTCTCAATGACTTTTTTTTTTTATAGAAGTTGCTTGGTAGTCAGGACACTGACTTGCACTTCTTTCTGTTTGTCTTGTCTTTCCACTAGCACTTTGGTCAGAGGGAGAATCACCTGGCACCAGCCAGGCTGAGGGCAGGCCCTCTGGTTGATGCACAAACCGATCAGCCTGGAGTCCGTGACAGTGTGCTATTGTTGTTTTTGGAAAAATAGCAGAGGGGTGCTGGTGTCCATGTGTATGCCCGGGTGTGCTTGGAAATTATGGGAATGTTTCCCAGGGGCTAAGGGCACCTGTGAGAGAAACTAGCTGTGATCCCATGTCAGATACCCTGTTCATACCATAGGATCCCGAGGGTCAATGCCTTGGGAGCATTTTACAAATGAAGTTCTTTAGAAGGAGGTTGTCCGCTGACTTCAGGAACTGCCCTCATTCCAATGCATCACTCTCCCTGCAGAAATTTCTGCCCTGGTGCTGTTAAGCTACTTTACTTCTTCACGTGGGTATGACACAGACAGTCCGGCTTGGTCAGATCCCCAAAAAATGGATTTTACAAGGTTCTACATCCTCTCTCCTCTCACTAGCCTTACCACTTCCAAAACTCCCTGTGGCTAAAGTAGCAAAACAAAAAAAAAAGGGATTTCTGGCAGCTAAGCAAGATTAGTGTGTGTGTGTGTGTGTGTGTGTGTGTGTGTGTGTGTGTGTACACTCTGAAACATTACCATCTGTAAGCATAGTTAGTATCTTATTTTGTTTTGTTTTCTGACGTGTTTCCTAACAGTGCAGAAAGCAGTGATGACCGAGATTTAGAGTTAATTCTCATCTGAGGCTCAATACTGTAGTCCAAAAGAAGGGAAACCCATCAGCACTTTAGAGAGTCCTTGTGATGGAGAACCCCACAATGCTAGTTAATCACATTCCCAGCTGTAACACACCACTGTCCAAGCCTCATGCTGTACAAGCAACGCTGCAGCTCCACCATCCAGGCACAAACTGCCATTTCAAACAGAAGGGAACACAGCTCATGTTGCCAGAGAGCTAGCCGTTCTGCTTCCTCAGAAGATCTTTACTATCCAACCTTGTTAAATGGGTAGGCACCGCGCTGTCTTCAGATGAACACAACTGGGAAAGTGACCTTAGATCAGTGGTTTTCAAACATGAGTGTACAGAAGAATCATTGAGAAAGCTTGTTGAGGTCACAGATGCTCACATGCCACGCCAGAAATTCAAATATAGTAGAGCTGCAGGTTTGGGGGTGCAGTGGGAGAAGCCCCAGTAGATGTATTTCTTACAATGTCTCCAGAATTTTGGCTGGCAAAGTGTGGTCTCCAAACGCTTCGTATCAGTTATCACGTGGAATTAATTAGAAATGCAAATTCTCTGGGCTTTCACCAGACTTACTGAATCAGAAATTGTGGAGTGGGGCCCAAGAGTCTGTTTTAGGTTTTGTAGCGAGCCTTCCAGGTGACTAATGCACACTGAATTCTGAGAACTACGACATCAAGAGAAATAATACCAAAGCTGCTCCCCATAAGATAGCAGGGTAGGACAGAGATTCTGTATTCTCATCTCCCGAGGAATCAACACAGCGGTGTTTAAATAGCTTGTGCCTTCATATTTTACATTCTGACCCTATCACAGGCTGACCCCAAAGGAAACTGCACCTTCACTTGCACGTAACAGCTGGATCTGACATCGTGCCAATGTTTTGCTTAAAGAATGCAAGACCACAGAGGAAAGATTCAACAGGAAGTCAAGTTTTCTCCCCACCCTCCTGAAATGCTGACTCGGTCTGTCCAGGCACTGACCTTTCATCCTTTTGATGGCAGCGTCCATCCGTAGTCCGTCCTTCTTGATACGCGCCTTTAGAACCTGGCCAAAATTCCCCTCCCCGATCACATCTTGAAATTTGATGTCATTCCAGTCGAGCACTGGATAAATTGTAGGATCTGGGTTGTTTTTGGCCTTCCTGTTCAGGGCCAGAGTTCCTGAGTTGAACTGCACAGCTGGTTCTTCCCTCTGGAAAAATATTTTTTCATGGTTGCGTGTCAGGATTTTTTATAATTCTAAGGTACTCGTATGTAACACCTCCTGGTTTGTATCCATACCAGGTTAAAAAAAAAAAAAAAAGAAATACATCTAATTCTGGAATGGAGATGGAAATAGGTTTTATCTAACAAACGCATTCTGAGGAACTGGCTATCCACAGAGTGTGCAGGCACAGTTCCAGGCCTCAGTGGGAAAGCATGCCGCAAGTGATTACAACATCTGCAGAGGGCCAGGGAGGCAGGGGTAATTGCACGTGTGCTTGCCATAGCACAACCTCCAGTTAGTCACCCTTCATTTTCTGCTCTGCTCTGCAATGAGCAAGAGTTCAGTTCTGACGTAAAAAAGAACTTGAAGATTCCATCTGGGGCAGTCACAAGCGTGCCTCAGTGAGAGCTTTCCTAGCATCACCATGGTCTATTCTTGGCTCTCATCCACTCTCCCCCACTTGCCCTAAAGCTTAGGATTTCTCAAGCATACTTTGGAGCAGATTCTGGCCCCTGGATGACTGATGCTTAGAGCAAAGCCCACCACAGTGTCTCCTTTTCTCCTGAGTTTAAGTCGCTGCTGACGATATCCTGATGAGCTCTTTCAGCACTACCCACCTCCTTGCAGGGCGTCCCTCTCCAGTGAGATCCTGAATTAAGCCATCTCTGGCATGGAGTCAGATAACAAATCTCCCCTTGTCCTCCACTGAGGGGACTCTCAGGGACTTGTGTGCATGAAGATATACCTCATTTGGAACATGTAATTGTACTCAATGTTTTATACACAGAATTGATAAAGTTGGGTACAGATTAATTTTGCAGAGTCCCAAACCAGAAATGAGAGAAGTGTTCAGGCTGTAGTATAATACCAAAAGGACGTCAATGGTAACATATGATTTTATAGACTTTTGCTACTGGTGTAATTCCTAGACGGAAGAATGAGGCTGTGCCAAGTGCCATGAACTATGACTGCAGACTGAGGGGTACACAGAAATGGGAGCTACGCACATTTGTGTATGTTCTTATATACATGCAGCATGATAGGACCGATGAATACATTAGAAGTAGGACATGGGAACAGGAAATAGGAAAATGTGGGGAAAACTTGTCCAGGGCAGCACACCATTAGCTATCACACCAAGGTCTGCTTATCCCCATGCCCTTCCTTACCAAAAGTGTTTAATTTGTTGCAGTGTAAGGTTACTCTCTCTGGTGACTTATCACGAGGGAGATCATACATCTCATTTTGGCAGGGCGATAGTCCTGTTCTAGGCCTGGCTTCTTTTGTAATTATGAAGAGCAACCTTTTCGCTCTCAAAATTGTTTCATTTTGGACAGGAAATTCCACAATCAGGCTATTATCTCCCATTTAATAATTGAAGCCAAAGAAAAGATGAGACTCGTCACCTAAGGGAAATATTTGCTTTACAAGTACATTGCCTGGCGCATGTCTGTAAAGTAAAGGTATGCGTGTGCGTGGACTTGCAGGTATCAGCAAGTAGGACGAGGGGACACTACCACGTTTTGGAAGGCCTGGGCCATCCTCCTTTGGATGTTTGCTCTCTTCAGCTGCAGCATGATCAGAAAGGCCAACAGCACCGTCAGGCACGTCATCCCCGCAGAGCCAAGGATGGCTATCAGCAGCAGCTTCCCGCCTCCGAGCTCGGCCGGTGCTGTGCAGGGGGACACGGGAGAAGCAGGAGGGTTAGTTTAGGTGGAGAGAGAGGCCAAGACCATGTGGGGGGGATGTTGCAGCGGAATGGGAATGGAATGGCAGCCCTAGTCCTGCCACCTAACTGCTGTGTGACCTAGGACTACCCATTTATTTTCTGAAACTCAGTGGAGTGAGTCTGACTCATGGGGCTGTTTTAAGATCTTTTTTAAAAAAGTACAAAAGTGTTTTTTAAATGGCAATGTGCTAATCGTTAGTTGTTGTCATTTGTTCAACTGTTACTTCCAAGTAAAGGCCCAAGCAGATGCACATTATTGAGTAACAGTGCAAATGACTAACTAGATGTATGACTTTGGGAAAGTGGCTAAACCTCCCTATACAATTTCCCCACCTAAAAAAGCTTTATGATGCCAAGAGCTTAAAGTCTGTAAGATTGTCTTTTCTTGTTTTAAAGAGCTGATCTGAGGAGAAAATCTGAGGATACCAATGGTAAAAGAAAAGAAGGAAGGAAGGAAGGAAGGGAGGGAGGGAGGGAGGGAGGAAGAAGGAAGGAAGGAAGGAAGGAAGGAAGGAAGGAAGGAAGGAAGGAAGGAAGGAAGGGAGGGATGGAGGGAGGAAGAAGGAAGGAAGGAAGGAAGGAAGGAAGGAAGGAAGGAAGGAAGGAAGGAAGGAAGGAAGGGGAGGAAGAAGAGAGGGCGAGAGGGGAGGGAAAAACAGAAGAGAAAAACTGTTAAATTTAGGACTCAGGTCTAATCCTTCTACTTCTTCCCCTTAAGTTCAAATAAAATTAAGTTCAATATGTTTTTATGAAAATCAGCACGTAGAGCATGACTTTGTCTTCTCACAAGTATTCTTTCATGATCATCTCTCCTTCTGTCTCTATGCATGTGTGCATAGAGATGTCTGGAATGGAACGGCGAGGGTTTTTTGTTTTATTAATATGTTTTTTTTAATTTTCCTGTTTGTATTTTATGTATAGCTTGGACTTAGGGCCTGTAACACATTTTACCAAAACATTTACCTATGAAAATGATGTATTTATTAAGGGCGTGGTCTGAAAACTACAACTTTATAGTTGGCAGACTCATCATTCCTTGGACATTTCAAAAAGGTTCCAAAGAATCAGCACAGAAAACATAGCTTGTCTGATTTTAATTTTCAAACCCTAGAAAACCCTCCAGAGAAGCAAGAAGTTTTTAGTGCTATTATATTTTCTGTAAAAATAAACTCTAGTCCAAATAGTAAATTTGCAGAAATCACCATTTCTCTCTGTCTAAAATTTCCTTGCACATGTCGCAAATGCAGAGGCTTAAGAAGTGCCATTTCAGATGGATTTCAAAGGGAAGGCATTCCACATTCTGCAGCCTCCCCCCTACCTCCAACCCCCACCTTTGTTCACTTCATTCAACAGATCTTATCAATCACAAACACAGCAAAGTGTGTTCAGCACGGGAGGGATCTCCAAGAGCTTACTCTCTCTGCAGTGGGACCTAGTAGTGGACGTGCAGACATAATAACCTACATCCAAAAAGAAGAAGAAAACTGAGACTAGCATAGTGCCATCGGAACTAAAGGAGGGGTTCATTTGGAGAGAGAATGGAGTGGGGTTCCTGGAGCCCCCCGCTGGAGCACTGCGCGGGCCTGACTCCCCTAAGCAGGTTCCACGTTCTTTTCTCCACAGAATCAAATTCATATTCCTCAGAGCTTCGACTGCTAGATTGGGGGGTGGGGCTGATAGGCTAACTTAGCCTAAGGTTTAATATTAGAAAATAGAGCCACAGGGTATCCTTCTCAAGGGAATTTTCATTTTTAAGGACCTATCTAGAGATGGTGAAGGACAAATGAGGACAAATGAGTTATGTCCCATGACACAAATATGGGGTAAATATCTTAAGCCAGTGGGGTTTTTCTGATACTCTTCAGAAATCATCTTATGTAAATCCCTGTCCGCTCTACCAACCGTGAGACTTGGAGCGAGTCGTCAGTTCATGAGGAAAAGCTGGGTTGCTTGACCCTATGTTGTTCTCTGCAAAAATTTCCACCTGGTACATTGTTTGGGGCTCCAGGCCCTTGAGCTGATACTGGGTGATGGTGACATTCTTGATTTTCACATCAATGTGCTGGTCTTCACTCTTGCCCTGAACCTTGTAACGGATGATAATAGAAGAAATGGAATAACCATCCAAGATCGTCCAAGAGATCACAGCTGAGGAATCTGTGATGTTGAAAATCTTGATGTTTTCGGGTTGAGGAGGGAGAACTAGAAGTTAAAAAAAATAATAACAGTTCACTGAAGATATACTATCATCTCTTAGGTTATTATGCTTTTAAGATACAGTTAATGTTGACTCATGAACCATGAATGGCTAATAGGTATTGTCTCAGATGGTAATTCCAAACAGTTGGCAGTGGACTCCATGCAGACTCCACAGAGAGGCACAAGCTGGGACAATGGCAACATATATATTACATATTTGTCCTCCTTACACTAAATTAAGGCCTCAGAAATTCTGTTACTCCAAAAACCTATATTACACTGTTCTTGATGCTGGGGAGAACAGAAAGATTATGAGCAATGACTCTTATATAAGCCCTTCCACATAGTAACTCACTTCATCTTCATAACAATCTTACTATAACTGTTGAGGCCCAGAAGGTTAACTGACTTGACCAAGGTCACACAGCTATTAAGTAAAAGAAATAGGAGTCAACTCCATAGGCACTTTGACTCCATAGTCTATACTGTTAGCCACTGTCCCATATGGCCTGTCCTTGCCCTAAATGCGCTTATGGAGGAATAGCAGGTCCGTGTATATGTGAGACAATGTGTTAAGCTTTTAGTAGGCGAAGTGATACAGGGATTTGGAAAAAGAGAGATAACATTCCACTGAGGGGCATAAGTAGGATGAGAGAGAGATGCTGTGAGGTTTTCCAGATATGAAGATGACACGCACAGGATCGTCCCTGCACTCTCACTCAAACTCCTTTCTGATACAAGGCACAGGCCAGAGGGAACTTTGTAATTCTAGAATGCCTAAAATTTTTTTACTCAAAGAAAGAATGGCTCCAAGTTCTTGCCTTTGATATTACCTGTACCTTACGTTTGCTAGGCTGTTTACAAGGTGTTTCCATGTGCAGGCTCTCTCTCTCTCTCGACCTTTATAACCACACAGTCAAGGAGGCAAACAATGCTGAGATTTTTAATTATCCAAATTTTAGCAATGAGAAAACTGAGACTTTAAAAATGTTAGGGACTTGCACTGGTCCCAGCAAGCAAGTAGTAGACCCAGGCCATTTTATTCCCTATGAAAGTTATTGCTTATAGAACCTTCAAGAAATGTCTTAATGTACATTCTTTCCATTCTATATTCTCTGAGATTCTTTCTCATTCTAAATTTCCTCTTTCTCTGATGTTGATTCTCAATATTATACTCTTAGGTATCTGTGGCAATCTAGGAGAATCAGGTATTGGATTTTGAGCCTTTCAATTCTGCTTGTCACTTTCTCTAACAGGTGGTAAATGATACAAACTCACAATTAATTAATCAACAGTCTGTCTTAACTCCTTTGCATCAAGTACCAAGCTTTTTGTATAACTTTACAAAAGTATAAAGTCACCTTTTTCCCCCATAGGAAGATTACAGAGTATTGGGAATATTAATATTTTCAGATTACTATGAACACATATCTAGTATTTGTATAGTTGTGCCTCAAAAAAAATTCTACTTCATAGACCAGTGGTATTCTAAGCCTATCACAAAAGAAGCAGTACCTTTCAAACACCTGTGGGAAGAGTAATGAATGTAATTTTGGTTACAACTAAAAAATCATAAATTTGCATGTATCAATTTACCCATTTTATGCCTGAAGGAAGTCCCCTTTTGGGCTACCTTTGTGGACCTCTGATTTAGATTTAGTGTGTCAGGACCCAACAATCTACATTTTAGCAGGTTCCCGAATGACTCTAAAGTAGATTCTAAAACACTTTTGGAAATGCTAATCAAATTGTAAATGATTTAGAAGTGGGATATAACTACTGAAGAAACTTCTGCAAGAATCAACCTTGCTTTGGAGCAGTTGGTTGCCCATCCAAAGAGACAAAATGGGTGCATGGTTTAGCAAAAATAAACAAACAAAATATAGAACTGAAATGTGAGTTAGGATCCTAACCCCACGATGACTTACTAGCTGTATCAGTTTGGTCAAGTTACTGACCCTCCTCTGTGCCTCAGGTTCTTCACCTGTTAAATGTGATGCTAATTCCTACTGCACTTTCCTCATGAAGTCATTGTGTCAAATGAAATAATCTCCATATACATCTACAGGAACACATTACACACACACACACACACACACACACACACACACACACATATATATTTTACATATGTTTGGAACCATATGCCAAATCTAATTCATTTCACTCCTTACACTTGGTCCAGATGGAATTGCTAGCTGAGCACCAACATAAACTTTGAACTAGAAGCATTAATTTTATTTCTGAACAATCTACATGCAAGATCGGCCACTGACAACATAGCATCTCAACACATATATCAGTTAAAACTGAAATGTTCTCATCCACATCCTCCTTTCCCTAATTTCCTGACTCTGTAGGGACCGGCTCCTACCCTGCCAATCTCAGCATCTCTACCACCACCAGCAGCATAATTCCACCCCCCACCCCATCAAATTCCATACAACCTCCTAAGGCAAGTCCTCCTCCAGTGACTACTAGCTAGTTTGCATTTAAGCCTATAAATATGATACTAATGATGTGATTTGATAATATATAATTCTAATGAGGGTAAAATGTATATAGAATAGTGAATGAACATCTAACTTTGAAAAAGAAAATGATTCACCTACTGTTATCAAAACATTTAATAAATTTATAGTAATTTAAACCGGTTGGAAATGGTACAGGAACAAACACGCAGATCAGTGGAAGAGAACAGAGTGCCCAGAAATAGATGCAAAACCAATATGAGAACTTGATGTATGATACAGAAGGCATCACAAGTCACTAGGGGGACTATTCAATATATGGCATTAGAACCCCTGGCTTGCCATATGTGAATAAATGTAAAAGATTAAAATATTTATGCTCTATCCCAAAATAACATCCCTATATCTTAAAGACCTAATAATGCAAAACAAAATACTAGAACTACTGGAAAAAAATATATAAAGACTATATTTATGACCTTAGGGTAAGGAATAACTCCAAAATACAAAAAATACAAACCACAAAGACAAATATCGACGTGTGATTACATCAAAATGTAACCTGTGTATAGGGTAAAACAACACCACAAACACGGTGAAAATAAAGAGATTAGGAGAATATCTTTGCAATGTATACAACAAGGTTAGTATCCAAGCTATATAAACAATTTTAACAAATCAGTAAAAAAAAGACAACCAAGCAAATGGGAAAAGTATATCAACAAATGTATCAACTGAGGAAATCTAAATGCCCAACAAAATACCCAAGAAAAGATGCTTATCCTTGTTAGTTATCAAGGAAATGAAAATTGAAATTAATAGTGGGGCACCATTTTTTACATTTGAGATCGAAAGAAAAAAGCGGTCTGACAATATCAAGCAATATAGATATAGGGAAAAGATATAAATAGATGTGGAGAAGATAGCAAAATGGTGCTCTCATATGTTCCAAGACATAGAATAGCCACATTAAAGGGATAAAGCCAGTCATTCCTCTTCTGGACCTGCTCCCTAGAAAAGCTCTCACCTGTGCATGCGGAGACATGTATAAGCATGTTCATTGCATTTTTGTTTCTGATAGACGAAAAGAAAAGAAAGAAAAAGAAAAAAAATCTAAATGTCTAGTTGAAAAGGAAGGGATAAGATGATATAATCATCACACAGACTATTATGCAGAAGTTAGAAAAGCATATGTCAGATCTAAGCAAATTAGCATGGACAGATAAAAATCATAATGTTCATTCAAAAAAACAAGATGAAAAATAATATGTATGCATATGTACACTTAAGGATGTATATAAATTATTAAAATTATACAATGCTGAATGGAAAGACACATAAGAAACTCCTAATCTTGGTTGTCTCTGGGGAAAGGGGAATATAATTAGAGTAAGGATGATGGTCAAAGGGGATGTTGGTATTACCTGTCTTGTGTTATTACTTCCACAAATCAACAAAATGGCTGAAAGCAAATACGACAAAATGTTAACCGTTGTTAATTCTGAGTTGTAGGAATGTATTTGTCGTATTATTGTATGCACTGCTCTATAACTTTTAAATTTAACAGAATTTAAAAAAAAATTGATGAAGAATCCCTAAACACTGGCAGAACAGTAGAGACATCCACATGTCACTGATACAAGAAGAGAGTGGCCACAGAAATACTGAGCCAGTTGCCACACTTGTTACCTAAGTTACCTAAGGAGAGACCCAGATACAGAATAGAGCCTAAGACTTTGGGGGTGGGCAATGGGCCACATGATCCTGACTTGTAGGCAGTTGGTCTGGCCGAGAAATGTCTCGTCTTCCCAAGGGCTCCAAATGCACAGGCACAGTTCTAAAGCCTGGAATCAAAATAGAACTCTCTGCTTAATAATGAGAAAACTTTCAACACTACAAAGAAACCCAAGAAGTTCCAGCTAATGTTAAATGACCAATCTGAAATGAAGAAAAGCTTGAATTGCACAATATTTTGAAACAAAAGTTGTACTATTACTCTCAAGTCCATATGGTAGCTCCAAGAATTGTCTGTTAAAAAAAATTTTTTTTATTAAAGTGTATTGGGGTGACAATTGTTAGTAAAGTTACATAGGTTTCAGGTGTACAATTCTGTGATACATCATCTATATATCACATTGTGCGTTCACCACCCGGAGTCAGTTCTCCTTCTATCACCATATATTTGATCCTTTTGAAAAAGACTATTTTTCAAGCAAAATTGTTTGGCTTTTAAGATTAGGAAAGACACATCTATAACTAGTCGACATCTACGTATGTACAAATACATGACAATCCTGAAAACTGCCCTATAACAGAGTAAACATGCCCTAGAAAACTTTATTCATATTATTAATAAAAAACTCCAGACCAAGGAAAGGTAACTTTTAGCACAGTCCTGCCTGAATTATTACAAACCCACTTACACGGAGTGTGCAGGTCATTGAAATGATTTAGTGTTTTGGGGTGGGGCACTGATTAGCCTACATTCACAACAAAGTACCTTTTATGATTTCTAAGAAACAGTGCAGAAGTGACAGTAGCTACTAGGTCCAAATGGCAATAGTGAAATGTCAACCAGGTGAGGCTGGGGCAGCAGGAGACACTTACTGTCACTAAGGGTCCACGCGGTGAGGTCTTCACTCCATTCCCCCTGCGCCTTGGTGTTGACTCTGGCTCGGACTATGTACTGCTCTCTGGGGTGTAAGTTGATCAGTAGCACTGATGTCAAGTTGCCTGGCACTTTAATATTCTGCTGATCACCATTCATTTGCACAGACCTCCTCTCAACTTCAACGTAAAAGTCATCTTCTGAGCTGGGAAATATTGGTTGCCAGGTCAAATTGAGAGTGGTCTGGCTTTTTGGTAGGAGGTTGAGACCTCTTGGAGGAGGGAGACCTAGGGGAAACCAGAAAGATCATGGTTTTGGCACAGGGTGAAGGTAACACACAGCCCCAAAGCGCAGCTTTACAGAATACCCTTGGTTTCTAGAATAATATACAACTTCACATGCTCTCAAAGATACACAAGCTAGAAGCCACGTAATACTTTTTTCCTACCAAAACAGAAAACTTTTAAAATAAACCTAATAGGTAGTTTGACTAATTATAATACAGGAATACAACCCCTTTGGAGAACAATTTGGGAATATTTTTCAAGAGCCCTAGAAATTACATATATTTTGGTCCTATAATCTAGCTATCAAGGATTTATTCTGAAGACATAATCCAAAGGAAGAGAAAAACCTATGTGCTTGAAGATGTTTATTACATTATTTATAATAGCAAACAACTGGAAGAAACCTAAATGACCAAACGAGGGAAATGCTGCAATAAATTATGATATATCCACCCAAGGGCTTAAAATAGATAACTGGGGAAAGTATGGGAGCCCAATAAAAATATTTGTAATACATGAGAAAAAAATTCTGATTGGTAAAAATCATGTCTACAACTGGTGAAAAATAGGAAGGAAACTGATAAAAATGAAAACAGTGGATTTGCCAAGGTTGTGGGATTGTAGGTGAATGAATGTTTATTGTTTCTCTTACCATTTTGAGTAACACATTTTAAAGCAATTTGGGGATTACTTCCCCTTAGCAAAGAGAATTTCAGACAGCTGTGGTGGCAGGGCCGGCCCAGCCCTGCTCTGATCACATCAAGGTCTGAGCTCCTCCCACGTGCGGCCTGGCCATAATTACCCACAAGAACCTGGGCTACCAGACAGTAACAGGAAACAATAGGGGTTTTGAAATCAGAGAGACAGGAGCATGCCACTTCAGTTTTGTGACCTTGGGAGAATTCACAACCTCTCCAAGTTCACACGTAACACAAAATAAAAATACCTGTCTTCCAGCCTCAGGAGGAGTAAATGAGATAACGGATGTGGAAATGCTTCAAAAGTGTTAGATGCTCTATTATCATGACCTCCTTCTCTCCTTTCCTTCCTAAGATGTCTTATCTTGTGTCAATAGACAGAGGAGGAATCTGTGTGTTTTCAGTTAATCAGAATAAACTGATTTTTAAATTCCAGATATAAAGTATATTCAAAACATAGGACAGGACTCCTTTAACTCATACATTCACAGTGGGGACATTATTGCCCCTAAGGAGGCAACACTTGGTTCCTTGGGTGGGAGAAAATTTTATATATTACAATGGTTTATGAAGGACCACAATACATAAACAGAATTGTTGTAGTAAAATTCATGGCAGGGGAGACATTAGGACAAAATTGACATTTTTTCCTAAGGGCAAAATGATCTAAAGAGATCGTAGGGGTGTGACAATTTTAAAAATTAAAAAAAAAAAAGTTGAGAAACACTGCTCTAACTCTTGGTTAGAAGCAAGAGGACGAGTCTGTTTCCACCCACAGAGAGTGTGACCCTGACTGCCAGCTCTGACTGCTCTTAGACTAGGGAGAATCAGCTAGCAGGTCCTACAGTTTGCCTGGCAGGATGCTAAAGGTCTTAGTGATCCTTTCTCTAGAACCTTTGCAAATTGAAAGAAGTGACGTCAAGTCCTCTTGCTCATCTCTAAAGTTTAAGTTCCAAAATAAGCCACCCAGAGTGGTTAGGCAGGCTTGCAATGACAAAGCAGAACAGAAGGTTGAGGTCTTGGAGTTTACATGTAAACCCTCGAAGTCTACACCTGGTACAGAGAAGTAACTCAATAAATGGTCATTTCCCTTTTTCCATTCCCTCAGGGACATGACTCACACTCCCCTCCCCCAGCCCCCACCCCGCACCTGCCCTCTTTCTGCCACCAGTTCAGAATGTGCTCTCTTCCCTCCCCTCCTGGCCTCCCTGGCCTTCACCACTCAGTCAACACAATTATAAATAGTGCAACTGCCAGATGAATTAAAAAAAAAAAATCAGCAAAATTCAAATGATGGGAAAAGAAGAGCCTTCAAGAATTTTCTACCCACCCACCCTTGAAAACTACTTTGAAATATTCCGAGAGACCTCCAAATACATCCTGGCTGGAACATATTCTGAGGGCTGAAGACAGTACAGTGTGGGTCTGTGAAGTGTTTTATGTTGTGTTCCATAAATACTTTCCATCTGAGTCAGATTATGACCTTCCCCTTTTGATTCGTCAACACTGGCTTGAGAGATAATTAATGACCATTTGCCTTTTAGCAGCAACCTGACCACATATCAGGGACCTCTTTGATCAAAACCACTGAGATTCCTTTATCATATAATTTATATAGAGTTTCTGGTTTTGCGTATATATGTATGTATGTATGTATGTATGTATGTATGTATGTATGTATGTATTAACTACCTGGCAGGTTCTCAGGAAACCATTTCTTACTTGTGCAATGGTTCTATAAGCTCCAGAATAATGATTGAGTTCTATTTGTTTCTTTAAAGATGCTGCTGGTGAAATGAAAACTAGGTGGGGTGTGTGGAGCCAGGTCACTTGGTTAGGGATGCACAGCCCCTACAGGAGAGCTAGATGTCCTTCCTAGTTTCTCACTAAATCGCACCATATCCTCTCCCTGTAGTAAAGGACTAAAAAAAATAGGAAAACTTATCAATTGGAACAAAGGAATGGTGCCTTTGAGTTCCTAGGTTAAAAATAATAATAATTGGGGAAACAAAGGATGGTAAGTCTGGAGATCTAATATGCTGACGCATCAGAGACATCTCCCTGGGCAGGTTATTAACCACTCTCAAACTCTACTTTTTAATCTATTAAATGGGAAGGTGATCATTCTTAGCCTTTACAGGAATATGAATTAAATATATGTGAACTTGAAACTATGAAGTGCTGACCAGGAGACAGTAACAGATGACTATACACGGTAAGCCCTAGAAAAGAGAACTTGACAAGGGGTCATTCCAATATCTCAGAGGAGAGTACCTGGGTAGCAGAAAGCTAGAGCCCCAGTTAGCATCAAGGAAACTTCACAAATATTAAGGGCTCCTCAATTAACACGATAGAAGGCCAATAGCTAGTGACTAACACTGATCAACGGAGAAATCTTGCTACACACATCCCTTAGACTGTGGACCCAGGACCAGCGGCACTAAGCATCACTTGCAAACTTTTTAGAAATGCAAATTCTTGAGCCCCACCCGTCTCAAGCCTCAAAAACTGCGGTGGGGCTCAGAAATCTGTTTTAACAAGCTCTCCAGGTGATTCTGATAGATGCTAATGTCTGAGAACCATTGATTTAGAAACACGAAGGTATAGACTATAAAAACAGCTTAAGGAGATAAAAGTGGCTGCCTGTAAGAAGCCGGAATGGGAGGTGGAGGGGGGGCTGTTCTTTAGATAAAAGCCTTTCATTCCATTTGATGTTTTAACTATGTGCATGAATTACTTTGAAAAATTAGGAATTATTTTTAAAAATAAATAAACCGGGATCTCTGAGGTATGTATGTGGCAAGAGCCTGGGCTTAAGATGGAAACAGGAAGTGGTGGTAAAGCTCGGGAGCCAAGGTTCAGCACGGTTGCTATTAAGTAAATCTAACTCCTAAGGGATGTCCCTGCTTTCCTGAAGGCTCATCTGCTTCCTTCTCTGTCTCCGTGGATTGCCACAGACCCTTCCCCAGGGAGATAGACTAGGAGTGCAGCCCAAATAAAGGAGTGGTTTGGCTCCAAGCTGCTACCCTTCCTGTCACTTTCCCACCCATTCAAAAGCGAACTCCTTCCACCTCCATCCCCACCCACCCACTCACCCACCACCACCCTTCCTGGTCTTCCTTCCTCTTTCCCCTTCCTCCCCCTCCCTCCCAGCACTGGAATAAATGCTGTTTGCTTCCACTGACCGATAGATGCTGTTGTGAACCGTCTCACAGGTCCAGGGTGCCCTTCCCCGCCCTCTCCACGCCGGACCAGCTGCACGCAGAGTTCATATTCTGTGCGAGGTTCCAAATAGTTGAGTGTAACAATCTCATTTGTCACTGAGAAGAGGGAAAGTCCAGGAAACTTAAGTTGGCATTCTTTGACAATTCTTTAAATTGGAATGTTGTTATTGTGGTATGAGCTAATGTTTGGTTTTTAAAAATACAATGTCTTAGTGAAACAGAGAGGCAATTCCATCTTCAGGGCCTCACCATTCCTAATATAATGGAAATAAGGCTATTTAAGAGAAGCTTCCAGGTTACCGTATATACATGAATATAAGTATCTCCGTGTCACTTAATCATTTCTACTCTAGTCTTTTAGTCTTTTCATTTGTAGAGTAAATGCACAAATCTTCAACTGTATGGAATACCAATTTGATTTAGGGGAAAAATCTCAATTAGAATAATATAAAATAATTTAATTGCTACTGTTTTCAAGTGCATACAGTGATTGCAATCAAGCTATCAAGAAAAGAGACTCTGAGGGTTTGCTTATAATGACAGGATAAAGGATTTCTAACAGTCATAACAAATGAAGGTACCTGAAAATAGATCCCATTAAAACATGGTATATGCTGCTTTTTTCCTTAGCTATTGGTTTTAGCCAGCCTCTGTTTCTCCAGGGATCTTGCAAAGGTAGATTTTTGCCTTACCATATGATAAATTCCCAGTCGGTAAGAAAAAAGTGGGCTGTCTACTTGTAAAAAGGAGAAGATGAATTATTAGTACCATATGAAAAAAGCTGCTTTTTATGAAGACCTAGCTAGCCACTGATATTGGAAACAGCAATCCAGCAAATCAGCTTTACGTCACTGGAATTCTGAATTTTGGCTGAGTCCACAATAGAATGTGAAGAGGTCAGTACTAATACCATGACCTTATTCAATGTAACCATATCAGCTAGTGTTATTAAGCCCCAAACCCTCCTTTTCTTCTCCTTTTAAAAACTTCCTTAATTACCTACATACAGTGGGTAGAGGGTCCTTTACAGAAAATCACGGGAAGAGTGAGGGAAAAGTATGAGTGGAAGAATGTGCATTGCCTACAAGCATGATAGTGGCAGGTCTCTCCACAAAGATGACACAATAAAAGCAGCACTGTCCATTGATAATGCTCAGTTGTCTCTTTAAAAATTGTGATTTTATATTAGCATGCAACAAACAGAACTGTAATTTAGTGTTTCAAAATAACTTTAACAAATTAATGAATTCATTAAACTGTTTTCACGAACTTTTGACATTTTATCACATTTTGTTGAATTATTTTTTTTCTTTCAGGAAGTTTGGGGAGGGGTCTGTCGCTCTCTACCCACACTCCCTTCTCCCTCCACTTCAGTCCAGTCTGCCACAACCCGAACTTTTTGGGTCCAAATTGCTCTCAAAATCTCTGTGGGTTAGAAGCCTTCTGGACAGGGCAAGATGCAATTGAGAAAAAGACTACACAACTCGCTATAGCAACAATCACCCCTCAGATTTAAGCATATTACATCTCTTTGTCCCTGGATTTGCTGTATTTGTGGCATAATCACGTATCTTTCACCATGAGCAAGCAAGACAGAGCAACTAAAAACAGGACTGGAGAGCCAGAGGAGCCCAAGAAAGGAAATACTGATACAGAGAGTAACTCTGTACCCATAGTACACCTTTCGGGAAGGGTGCCCCAGAACTCAGAGGGCTGCACGTTCTGTCTTCAGTACTCTGAAATGAAACCCTCTGCTCCAACCACCATGGGGTAGAACATTGAGACAAGGAGAAGGGATTTCTATATTTGGGGGGAAATGTTTTTCCTGGTGCCACATCTCCAGCTGGAGCCCTTCTTGCCCAAAGCTTACCTTGGATATGCCGCCACGCCTCATAGTGATTCACGGGTTTGTACAGCAGCTTCTTGGATTTGATTGGTCCATCCCCAAAGTAAGGCTCAGAGCTGATGTTGATGACAGCAAAGTTATGTCCGGTGTCAATCACGTTTGGGGCATTCAGGGGCTTGGGAAGAACTAAACAAAATTTCACCCATCAGATTAGTTCCTAGAGTGTGGGGTTTTATCACTGTTCTTAGGTGAGGGGAGAGTGTGTCTTTGTATTTCCTCTTAATGTTCTCTGCTCAGATTCAATGCGGGCACCCACTCGGTGATCTCACCGCCTAGTTCTTGACCCTCCAACCTGTTAGCCACAGTCAAAGTGCTTTCTTAAAATATGAACACTCCTCTGCTCAAGACCTTATAATGGATTCCCATTACATTTAGAATTAAATCTAAAATTTGTACCGTGACCTGCCAGGCCTTGCACAGGAAGCAGAGCCCCTGCCTCCTCTCCAACCTCCTCTTCCCTCTTCCAGACCCTGCAGTCCCACTGACCTCCTTTCAGTTCGTCCAGCTAGCAACTCACCAAGCTCCTTTCTGTCTCAGGTTATTTGTAGATGTTGTTCTCCTGCAAGGAATGCTCCACCTCCCACTATTCTCCCTTTAACTCTTACCCATCACTCCGTTCTCACCTTTTGATGTGACTTCTTCACTGGGGCTCCTAGGACCTCAGTTAAGCTTGTGGGTCGTACACTTCCACAGAACTTATACTTTTCCTTCATTGTCATTTTCAGAATTTATTAGTCTTTGTAACTTTGGGTGATTATTTGATATCGGTCTTCCTGCTAAATTATGTATTCTCTCTCCATTCCCTCTCTCTCTTTGGTTTAAAATGACACAAACTTATTATAATGCAGTTTTGACGGTCAGAAGTCAGACTTGTATCTCACCAGGCTAACAACAAGGTGTTGGCAGGGCTGTGTGCCTTGCTGGAGGCTCTAGGGAGAATCTCTTTCTGTGTTCTTTCCAGCATCTAGAAACCGCCTGCATTTTTTGGCTCAGGGCCCCCTCCTCCATCTTCAAAGTCAACAAGTCACATCTCTCTGACCTTCTTCTACTATAACATATCATTCTGAGCCAGAAAAGTTCTCTGTCTTTTAATGACTCATGTGATTAGAGTGGATCCCTCTGGATAATCCAGAATAATCTCATTTCAAAGACCATGTATTCTCAGTGGGCACAACAGCACTACTAAGGAGGTAAAAATTGGTTTTGGGGGGATGAAAAAAATCTTAGTGATTACAATGGTTTGTGGCCTTCCAAAAAGCCACAGTACATAAATGTATATACAGTACAGCAATGATATTATTAGTACATTTTATGGTGATGGGAGGAGAGTTTTGGGATACAATTTTTAAAAGGGCTCCTTCATGGGACGGTAATGATAAAAAGGTTGCAAAACACTGCACTAAACTCTAAACTCCATTAGGGCAAAGACCAAGTAAGTTTGTTCACCAGGTGCTAAATAAATGTTTGTCAACTGAATTTGTCCACAGTGCGCTCCATTAGCCTGACCTTCTTAGAAATGCATAACTATTGGGTTTTTTTCCTCTGCAAGAATGTATATTATGTAATATAGAATCTTCCAGATTTCAGGGGACATTACAATGTTCAGTACTTTTACTTTATCTCTCTGTCTCAATGTTGTGACTCACCATCCGTAAAAATTGCCCTTAAGTCTTTGTTCACATATCACCTGCTTAGGAAAGCCTGATGACTCCATTTAGTATCACAGTCACCCCTTCAGCCCTGCCCCAGCAGTCTTTACCCCCATTTTTGTTTTCTTCATGACACTTAGCTTTTTAGCAAACTATCCATTTTCCTTACTTATTTGTTCATTGTTTATTTCCCTATGGGAACAAAAGCTCTATGACAGAAGAGCTTTTTTTTTTCTTTTCTCCTCATGTTGTTCGTTGCTGTATTCCCAATGCCTAGCACACAGGCCTCTAGGAATGTCTGTTGACTGACTACAGGAAAACTGAGGAGGAAGTTGTCCAAGATAAGGATAATAAAGGCAGGGAGAAGCCTGATCAAGCAGTATCCTGACTGGAGGCAGTGTTAGGTTAGGGAAGTCTGGACACACATTTTACCTAGATCAGTGTTGGACGAAGGCATTTGGAAAAAGTGAGAAAATTCATTCATTAAGTCATGCTTCCCTTGTATGATCACATAAGACCACCTGTTTGTTTGAAACATCAAAATGCATATTTTATATAGCCATTAATTCCAGTCTCTTGTAAAAGAGATACTTTTACAAGGGTTAAAAAAAATAGCTCCAACACCTTCCTCTTAGTAATTTATAATTTTGTTTTTTGGTCTTTTAATCATTATAGAGACATTCATTGTCAAGAGCAAAAATTTTAAGTGTATTTAGCTCAAGAGACTTTCCCTATGTACATACATAACTGCCCCCAGATTGAGATAGAGAACATCTCCCGCCCCCCAGAAAGTACCAGGCACCCTTGTGTCACTTCCCTGTCAATCGGGAACTACAACCCTGACTCCTGCCACTATAGGTTAGTTTTGCCTATTCTTTAACTTTATATAAATGGAATCATACAGCGTGTACTTTATTTTGCTCATTATTATGTCTATGAGACTCATCCACAATGTGGCAGGAATACATCCTTCTTTTATTACTGTTTAAGATTTCACTGTATGATGTTATGGCTGCATTGTGTTTCTCAAAAATTCATATGTTGAGGTTTTAACCCCCAATACTTCAGAATGTGACTGTATTTAGGGACAGTGTCTTTAAAGAGGTAGCTAAGTTAAAATCAGGTCATTGGGGGCATTGCTGATCCAATATGACTGCTGTCCTCATAAGATTAAATTAGGATACACACGTACAGAGGTAAGACCAGATGAATACAGAAGGAGAAGACTATCTACAAGCCAAAGAATGAGCCCTCAGAAGAAACCAACTCTACAGGCACTTTGTTCTCAGACTTCCAGCCTCCAGAACTGAGAAAATCAATTTCTGTTGTTTAAGCCCCGCAGTCTGCAGTACTTACTATGGCAGCCCTAGCAAACTATTACATGTGAATGTACCACAATGTATTTCTCCCTTCTAATGTTGATGGACATTCGGGTTAATTTTGGTTTGGGGCTATTATGAATAAAACTGTTCTGAACATTCTTGAAGATGTCTTTTTTAAACACATGAACCCATTTCCTTTGAGCATATACCTCAGAGTAAAATTGCTAGGTCGTAGGGTAGGCGTATGGTTAGCTTTAGTATATACTGTCAGTTATCCAAAGTGGTTGTACCAATTATACTCCAGTAATAAAGCCTAGTATCTATTTTTTTATATTATGATTAAAGGCACTGATTAACTTACTAATGTTAATTTCCATTTTATGATATAAGTCAATACGACAGTGAAGAGACATCAGTAACTTAGAACTAAAAGTGTGTCTATGCACTAATATTTTATGCTATGTCTTTCATTAAAAAAATAAAAATTAGAGCCGGTTACTCTCCCAAATCTTAGCAACATGATCTGTTTTTCTACTTATTATTATTAATTTTCCACAGATAGCAAACATCCCAAGAAGCTTAAAAATAAGATAATTTGTCTTGTCTGAATATCATTTCCTTTCTTCCAAGAACATGTAAGATATAAAAAATTATTTTCATTAAGTAATTGTCCTGAATAAAACAAATCTGGGATTTTTTTCCAGTAATCCAAAAAATATTAAGGATTCTGAGGTGATTTACATGGATTCCCAGGGCAGAGATCCAAATCCAAGAGTCTCTATTTATGTTACTGTTGTGATTTACCTTTTTAAAAAAGATTGTGTGGTGGGTATTTATATTCAGTTCATTTATAGAAATTATCTCTCAGTTCTCCAAAAGATTCCTAATCATGTAATGGAGCACATCAAATTTAAATCAACTTGCTTCCTCATCTGTAATACAAGAGACCAGGAAAGCAAAATGGTCTAGGAGAGTTGGTGCAGGGTTTGAATCAAGAGATCCAAGTTCAAAACTAAGATTTGCTGCTTACCAGATGTACTACCTTAGACAAGTTAACTAAACCCTATGAACCTGTTTACTGACTACTAAAGTGGAGATAACAACATCTATCACACAAGGTTCTTATAAAGATTAAATAAGATGAAGTATGTGAGGTACTGAGCCCAGGACCTCTACAAGAATATATATCAGAGAGCTGTTAGGTATAGATTACGTTAGGTACATATTTTTGTCTGAATGGATTGATAAGCAACTTCCAAATTTCAAATTCCTTGCTGTATCTATGTACACCACTCAAGCTTACTTGGATATACCTCCACTTCATTTCTTCTCCTCAAGCCATTCAACCACTTAAATTAATTTGAATTTTGAAATTCTCATTCACAGCAGGAGGAATACTCACAACACTGAATATGTGAATAAAATCACTCATGTTAATTAGAGCATAGCCTGGGCTTTATAATAAGGGAGTAATTCTCAAAATACAGATTCACCACATCATTCTATGCAGTAATGAATAGGAAGCCACAATGATGCAACGAGACTTCTTATGAAATATAAACACGACCAGACACGTGGTACCAGACACAATTCCAAGTGTTTTATATACGTAGCAAATCTTCCCAATATCCCTGAGAGGCAGATAAACTAAACTTCACTTACCAATAAAGAAAGACTGAGAGAGGTTAAATTCATTTGCTCAGGGCCGCACACAAAGTTATTAGCTATTAGGGACAAAAATCAAACCCAGAGTTATGTGACTCCAAAAGTCATATACTTAATCATATACTTAATCCCTCTTTACCACTTTCATGTACATATAATTTCTTAGTATCCTGAAAAATATCCAAAAGTCATTTTAGTGGTCAAATGATACTTCCATCTGGAAGCAGCACCCAGTGATACATAAACACAGCACATCAAGGATACAAGCTCTTCATCTGGAAAATGGAGCTTACCTTTAACAGAAATGTTGAAAGGTTCTTCCACCATCCCGGCCACCGTGTTCACACTGCAGACCCAGACTCCTGAGTCAGGAGGCAGGATCCGGTGGATGGTGAAGGTAGCCACTGAGAAACGATCCGTACGGTTAAAGTCTTTTGGCTGGAAAGGTCAGATACAGAATGAATAAATAAATAAAAGCTTCTAGGGAGGCATAAACACAAAGGCCCTTAACCCTGACACCATCTCATTGTTTAATAAGAAGCTTTCGAGGAGAGATTTAAAAGTTCAATGCAATGCTTGTATAATCATTGGCTTATTTCCAAAACCTATTGTAGTAGCGCTGAAAGTTTATATTGGATTGACGCCCTCACGGATCCTGCTGTTGTATTTATGTGTTCAAGAGTGTGGGGTAAATACTTGCAAACAAGGATTAATTCCTTTTCAGCTGCTTCTGGTAACATTTGCTCTTTTGTTGTCTAATACAGAGATGGCTGAGAGAGAGGACAAAATGGCTTCCTAAGTGTTTGATGGGCTGCAGAGTGTGGTGTTGGAGGAAAAGCCAGCGCTCTGAAGACACAGGGACCTGACTTCACATACCAGCTCTGCCACTTTGTCCAACAACTTAGTTACTTAACTTCACCCAGCAAGTTTCCACTTCCGCAAAAAGGGGACAAGTAACGTTAAGTAAGACGTTGGATATGGTATGGTTGGCCCTCACCGGATGGTAATTGTTACTTCCATTAACTCATGGAAAGACCAACAGGATTCTGGAAGCTGTTAGTTGGTTTTTACTACCTAATGGGTGTTTAAGTGGAATCAGGAACATCTAATGTGTGAAAACAGGTAATGGCACATTCTATATATCCTGCCCCCAAGAGGTCACTTGGATCTTCCTTCCCATGAAGCTGATTTTCAGTCATCTTTGAAAGAAATCTATTTTTAAATCTTTAGATAAGAAAATACACCAACTTCCTGAGGATCACTTGTGACACAGAGAAATTTGAGGTGGCTCCTGTCTCTGTTGCATTTGAATTGATGGGAGAGAGAGCGAAGGGAAACGTATTGGAAAAGTAGCTTAGTCCTTTCCAGCAAGGAGGAACTGCTGTGAGAGTGCCCTAACTGTGGTGAACACCAGCAATGAGGGCAAAATGAAGGGGTAGAGGAATGCCTTCAGACCTAAGGGATTCCATGGGTCATGGTTTCTGAACTGGAGATGTGGAAGCAGGTCTATCTAGAACCAAATGGATTATGCTGAACTGTCCTCTTCTTTTTGTCAAAGCTAACAAAACCCTTGCCTAGGAAAATGCAACCCCTAAGTGGAATCTATCCTTGGGTGGGTGATTATTACACTGAAAGCATCTAGTGGTGTCAGGAGGACAGATTAAGTACAACTCTTACATGGAGCACTGTCCCATCCGGCTTCACCAGAGTCATTTCTTCATTAGCAGGTAGTGGCCTGCCAGATGCTTTGCAGATCGGGTTAAATTTACCACTGTTTACTTCTATGTGATCTGGCAAATCCTCTATCTTTGGGGTCATCCTTGGCTCGCCTGAATGAAGAAAACAGCACTGTGAAATCTAATTGTTAACACAGCAGCAGTAGTAATAATAAAAATAGCTACCATTTAGCAGGTTATGCATCCAACAAAAGCTTTGCAAATATTATATTGTTTTATCATCACATAATAAACTTGTGAGGTCGGTGCTATTGTGGTCCTTATTTTATAGATGAGGGGACTGAGTTTCAGAGCCCAGATTCAAGCTGAGATCTTTGTGAATTCAGAGTCCATGCTCTTCACCCTAATGCTGTGTTCCCTCAGTGGGAACCTGGATGTACAGTCTCAGTATTAAAATGATGATCAGGGCCACATCTCCCCTGGTCAAACTTTTCAGCCTCTTTCTTGCTTTTTAAGAGAATTTTGACAAAAACAAAAGCAAAAAACCCAAAAACTAGTTCTTCTTCCACTCAGCAAAGAAGCCCATGATATTACTGACCAACAACATGATTGTCAGTTTTGACATATGAGCTCTATCTCATTAATTGGGAAGTCTGCACATGGCACATGATTAATCACATTCATATTGACATTCAAGAAGTAAAGTGGAATAGAACCCACCCACCCCCAATAAATTTCTAGTCAACAGGCAAATAAAAAATGTTGCTGCTAATATTGAAAGAACAAAAAAAATGCCTCTGGTAGCAACAAAGATATGAAGATTGCTTGCCTAATACCTGCCGAGTAGAGAATGAATAATCCTGAAATGTAACAAGTTTATTCTGAACTGTAGGGTCTTAGAAAGCTTTGGACCACCTATAACTAAATGTGAGACATGTCTGAAAATAGTCCAACACATTGTTTACTAGGAGATGGAGGTGCTCCAAGAGCTGCTGTCACTTACTTGCTGTTCTGTATCAGTGGTGGGAGAAGGTAGAGTCAAGGTAAACACATCAATATTGACAGTTTATATTGATATTCTATCTCTCAGGCCTAGAATGAAACAGGTAAAGTGTGTGGAACAGGCAGGAAAAAGGTCTAATAACTACAAAGTAAGTCCTTGGTATATCTGTACTATCAGACTATGATTAGAAAACATCGATTTTTTTTAGCTTTAAGTTATTCATGTAGGAATTTTCCAAAGTGCTTTGACACTTTTAAATCATTTCTTTCCTTCACTGTCCCCTTGCATTTTCTGCAGTTGGATGGAGGTAAAGGTGGATGTACATGTGGAGGGTGGAATGGTGTTAGGGAAAGGGGGCTGCTCTCTAGCAGCTTGGGGCCTGGATCTACCGTGTTTCCCCGAAAATAAGACCTAACCGGAAAATAAATCCTAGCATGATTTTTCAGGATTACATCCACTGACATAAGCCCTAATGAATCTTTTGGAGCAAAACTTAATATAAGACCCGGTCTTATTTTTGGGGAAACACAGTAGGTCTGAGATTCTCACACTTTCTGACACCAGCCTTTGAACAGAAAGAAGGAGTAAAACACAAAATTCAAATCCTAAAGCTTGTTAATTGTCCACTCCTTTGGTAGTCCCAAAGCATTTCCTTCCCTTCCTAGACCATCCCAGATTCCTGCTGTGTAGCAAAGTCCCAACGCTGGATAAAGAAGAGAAAGTGAAAAGCTGACAAGGTAAAGCTTTGGGAAAAAATCCCCACTCTGTGTTTCTTCTGATTTTTAAAACTCACAGAGAAAAGGCTATAAATGACTTACTACTCTGTAGATTTCACTGGATGTGTGTTTCTATAACATTTCTATTTACTTGATTGATAAAGTAATATATGTATTATTTTAAATTTTCAAAAATACATGAAAATAGCCTTCTTTTAACTTTAAAAAGTATTCTGTGGTACGGCTTAGCAAATTTTTTTCTGTAAAAGACTAGATAGTAAATATTTTCAGCTTTGCAAGCTGTAAGTTCTCTGTGGTAACTACTCAACTCTGCCATTGTAGTGTAAAAGCGCATACATGATATATTATAAATGAATGGCTGTGTTCCAATAAAATTTTCATTATGACAACAGTTAACGGGGCAAAAAAAGGAATGAAGCACTGATATATGCTACAACATAGATAAACCTCAAAAACAGTATGGTAAGTGAAAGAAGCCAGCCACAAAATATCACATATTGTATGATCCCATTTATAGTATATAAAATGTCAAGAATAAGCAAATTTGTACAGAAAGTAAATTAATAGTTGCCAAGCTCTGGAAGGAGGGAAGGATGGGAGTTACTGCTAACAGGTCCAAAATTTATTTTGGTATGATGGAAATATTCCAAAATTAGATTATGAGAATGGTTGCATAACTCTGTAAATACACCAAAAACCATTCAGTCGTACATTTTAAAGGGATGAACTTCATGGTATAAAAATGATATCTCAATAAAGCTGTTAAAAAAATAGTGGGCCAGATATGGTCTGTAGGTCAGAGTTTGCTGACGGTAATTTGTGAATTAGAATTATTGAACAGATCATTTTGAGTGTAATCTTTTCTATTTTTTTTTAATTTATATCTTTCTTTTAAAAAAAAAATCCTTTCAAATTCCTCCAAAATAGTTTTTCTGTGCTGTACACATTCAGGGAAAAGGCTGGTCTTAGAGAAGAGAGCAGAAGAGGCAGGCAGAACTCTCAGCTGGCCAGTCATCACTTAATGTGTGACAAAGAACACATGGCTTATTCCTATTGGAAAGGGAAACAAAAGCCAGTATGAAGTTCCACAGAAAAGTATCAGAAAGCTGTCCTTTAGGACTTGGAGTATATTCTTCTCAACTTCTGGATGGAAACAAAAGTGGTTTGAGACTCTTGGGCTGTTGGGGCAAGAAGGATACCAGCAAAGCTTGGTCCAGACATGCTGACGATGGCCCTGACTGCAGTATGACCTTGCTTTACCTTCTTTCTCACACTGGAGCCCTTGGCGTCTTGGAGAGCAGAGGCATCCCTGGAACCGATCACACGTCTCCCCATTGGTGCACATACACCTCAGCTTACAGTCTGGCCCATAATAGCCAGGCTGGCATGCTATAAACAAAGACATAAAAAAAAACAGTGTTAAAACAGGGGAAGAGAGAAAACTCAGGCTGTAGGGGGCTAGTTTAATTTTCTCTCCATTCAATCTCGCTGATTCATTTAAGGTAGCATGTGATTTATCTTCATTATCTGAATTACCAGGAACTTAAAGGGTTGGGGAATTCTGCTTCCAGGAGAGTTGAATAAGCTTTTACAAGGCCAACCTTCTCATAAATAACAACTATATTTTAAAAACAACTACCTGAAAGCACTGAAGAGTTGGGGTGAACCAGGCAGGTTCTAAAGGGAATTTAAATTTGGAAGATGGGAATGGTGTGTCTCCCATTTTTCAACTTTTAGTCTAATTGTTGGGTATAATTGATATCATATGGGGTAACAACAATTGCAAAGATCATCTGCAATCTTACTGACCTGAATAACCAGTCAGGGCAACCACAGCCACTGGAAAACAAGAGGAAAAATCTAGAAAGGGAGAGCCAGAAAGAGGAAGTGCCAAATCTTCGGCTAGCCTCCGAAACATACATGCTAAGTACAGACTCAAAGCACCTCAGCTTAGGGTAAAATAATTGAACTGAGTTTGAGCTGATGCCTAAGAGTCAGAGTTTACAGTTTGAGTTATATCCATTTCATTGTTTGTTAAAACAACAAAACAAAAATCAACATTCCTCAAATAAATATATCATATGCCAGAGTCTCCTCAGTGTCCAAGATACAATCCCAAATTACTCAATGTAAAAAGAAATGGAGAATTATGACTCATCCTCAGGAGAAAAGAAAATCAGCAGAGACCAACCCAGATCAAGAATTTTAAAACAACTATAATAACTATCCTCAGTGAGATAAGGGAAAATATGCTCACAACAAATGAAACAATGAGAAATCTCAGCAGAAAAATAGAAACTATAAAAAATTAACCCAAAGACATCCAAGCACTGAAAACACAGTATCTGAAAGAGTAATATCACTGTATGGACTTGGCAACAGAATGGAAACGACAGAAGACAGAGTCAATGAACTTAAAGCTAGATCAATAAATATCCAGTCTGAAGAACACAGACAGGAAAAAAGTTAGAAACAAATTATTAGAGTCTCAGACCTAAGGGACAATATCAAAGTGCTAACATACATGAACTGGAGATTCCAGGAAAGAGTCTGGGAGAACTCCTGAATATTTCAGTTCAAAAAATCTTAGTTATTTCTTGAGCCAGGCATGAGCTGGGATGAGATAATAAATGTACCCTTATAAACCTGGACCTACAAACACCATTCACTATAAAGCTAATGAAGATTATGTTTTAGACGCCTCACACGCATGCTCCCCTTCCTGGGCCCTAGCAAAGTATTCACATATGCACTTTTTTAAACATTTGCAGATTATTTTTTTAATATTCTTTTTTTTAAGAGGGATTGACTGGATCTGCTCCTACCTGTAGGCACCTTTTACTTTAAGGTGTACATTTCTGAGGCCAGGTGGGATTCCTCCATTGCTATGGCTCCCTCAATGCTCCCTGGAGGAGGACGGGGTGGGGGGCGGGCAGGGGTTAGATACAGCACTGAGAGGGAACTGAGCGAGGTTTTGCAGGTAGCCGAAGTTACTTGGGTGTAACTCTCCTCTTTGCCCTCTTATTCCAAGCCCCTAACACTGTGCTGCCTCGTGTGGTCATACTAGCTGTGCATGACTATCAAGCACTTAAACTATAATGAGTCTGGATTGAGATTTCAAAGACTGAGTATGATAAAAGAAATGTAAGACATCTCATTTACACTTGTCTTTCTCTTGATTACATGTTGAAATGATTTTTGTTGTTGTTTGATCTATTGGGTTAAAAAATATTTAAATTATTTCACCTATTTCTTTTACTTTTTTAGTGTGGCTACCAGGAAAATTTAAATTACGTATGTGTCTTGCTTGTATTTTACAGAACTTCTCTGCCCTAGAACATTGTTATCAAGTTGCTGGGGACCCCAACATAGCTCCCAATAGCGCCAGATGTGGAAAAAGCTGACTTTGCAAAGTAGATACTGAAAATCCTTTGAGCTCTGGCTAATGCACCCCCATTAACATTCCTAAGTTAAGATCTGGCATATTTGGCTACAGGTTCATGTTAAGTTACTGTGTGGCAGTAGATGTGAAATGCTTACTAGAAAGTAGATGTGAAACACATACCTTTGCACTTCATCAAATGGGAAAGCATGTTTTAGGAAAGGCAGAGGGAATCTTTAAGTATGTTGAAGCTAGTACTGCAAGAGTAAGGTCCACAGAAGATAAGATCTTGACTTTCTCAATTTTCAAACCCCAAATCCTGTCTGGATCTGACCTAACGCTCTGATATTTATGACACACCAAAAAAACAAATCTTCAAGGGCTTTCCAATGAGAAGTGTGGTCTGAAAACTAACAGGCAGCACCATGTGGGAGCTTGTTGGAAACGCAGAACCTCAGGCCCCGGTCCAGACCTATGAAACCAGAATCCGTGTTTTAACAAGATCCCCAGGTGATGTATATGAGAAGCTCTTTGTATGAGGTCCAGAGTCTTAATGTGAAAGCATAATTAACTTTGGATAAAAACATCTGTGATTCAAAACCCTGTAGCTTGCTCAGCAACAGACAGTTGACTGAGGAGCCCAGGTATCTCCTGCTCTACGACTTCCAGCAAACCAGACCTCCTTGGTATGACTGCTAGAACGTTTTCTGTTCAGGGTGGGATTGGTGCATACCTTCATTGCACTGCAGACCCTCCCAGCCTGTGGCACAGGAACATCCATAGGGGTCTGGGAGACAGAACACGTAGGACTTGCATCCCTCTGGTCCACTGCACCTTTCTTTACAAGTTCTGCCAAATGTGTGCAGTTCACAAGCTTTTGGGGGAAGAAAAAGATGCTTCAGAGTCAAATATGCAACCCCTTGAAATGTGTGATTCTTCTTTTAAAGGATCTGTCCTAGACCAGTGAACATGGACAATAATACAATCTCAGCTGTGGCACAGGCAGGGTGAACATACCCTTAGGGCCCATTTTACAGACAATGAAACTGCCCCACAGAGAGGCCATCAGAGCCACGAACCACAGTGATGCAGGTTGCGTGCTGCACAAACTTCGGGGGTAACATTCACATCATAGACTTTGGAGATTTGCATATTTATTGCACTTTTCCAGTGGCTGACAATAAAAAGCCTTTTAGGAAAGGGCACCTTTTTCTAATTCACACAAAGGTACCATATGCCTAGCAGAAGCCATTTATCTTCCATCCCCAACTCTGTCCAGATACAAAATTCTAAATCCAAGGATGAATTTTTAATTCTACCACTGACTCATCAAATACTCTTGACTTACCCTTTTCACATGTTCTCCCCATAAACCCAGGCGGGCAAATGCATTCTCCAGTATCTTCATGGCAGACACCATTGTTCATACAAGTAGTACAGACACCGTTACACTCAGGTCCCCACTTCTGAGCTTCACATCCTTTTGTTAAGAAAACAGTGCATGGTGAATAGAGCACCTTGGCTCAACAAACCTGCTACACATCAGTCATTTTAGTGGACATTGGTGAATGAAGTTAAATAAAATGCAATCCCTCCACTCTAAAAAAGCTAATAGTTGAATGTGGGAAACAGACATGTACACAGGAAGTAATGGTAGAAACAAAGACAAGCAGCATGTAATCCTGTCTTGGGGATGGAAGAGGGCATAGAGAAAGTCTTCCCAGAGGAGGTGCGATAGGAGATGAATCAGCAGGGCCACCTACGGAGCAAAAGAGACAGGGCTGCAGATGATGTTCCAGGCAAAGAGGAGACTGAGAGGAGAGCAGGACATGCTGGGGAAGCTGGGGGAGCTGCAAGTGTGCTCAGAGCCCAGAGCAGTGGTTTTCAAAGTGTGATCCTTAACCCGGTACATCTCTATTACCTGGGAATCTGTTAGAATGTAAGCCTCAGACTCCCCACCCATGACCTGCTGAATGAGAAACTCTGGAGGTGACCTAGCAACCCGTGCTTAGCAAGTCCCCCAGGAGATTGTGATACATGCCGAAATTTGAGAACCTCTGGTCTGAGTATGTGGAGAAGGAATATGGCTACAAAGGGAAGCAGGAGCTAGTAGCGCCCACCTAATTTTCCAGGTAGAAAGCAGTGAAAGAAGATATACAAAATGGAAAGCACAGGATGGGAAAATGCTTCTAGATTCATGTGTCCTCACTATTTCTCTCCAGCACTCGGTGATTTTAGATTGTTAATTAGGCCCAAGGATACCTTGTGATATAAAGTAAACCCAGGAAGGTTGGAGTGACCCTTTGTGGTCAGGAATTTTATTTAATTTCTCTTCTGAAAGGAGCGAGTGTCTTTGTCCTGGATGTTAGTTTCACCACGGTAAGCTTGGACGTCTGCCTGGACGTCTGCCGACAGCTGATGTAATTTCTTTGGCAAGAACTCCTAGTTATCAGTATTTTCTCGAAAATAATCAGGAAGACTGTCAGCACAGACCCTTCCGTATGGGCTTCCACTTTTAATGCTACAAAATGTCTAGAAGCTAATATTTACATGCCTTAATATATAACGGGAAAAATGCTTCTGCACAATTAGTGATTTGTAGAGAGCCCAACCACAGGTTATTTGCACAGGTTGAAGATGAATAACGATAGCAGACACGGGAGATGAAAATGGGCTTCCTGTTACATTAAACTGTATCCCTAGCCCTGTACCTAGGTGTAGACCTGTCCCGGCTTCACACCTAATCCTGGAGAGGAAGAAAGAATAAAGCTTGAGGGAATAATTGGGGATGATGAAGTCAGGCAAAGAGTTTGTTGATAAGTAACAAGTATGCAATTAGGCTTTGTTATTTTCTTTAAAAGCCTTGTGGTCTTGTATTTTAGGAAACCATATATTTATGGCACACAGAGAGAAATCTTGTAAATGCAATGCTTGTGAGGAATCTTTTGTCAGGGAGATGATTTATACTGAAAAGAAATCCTATAAATATAGCCATTGTGATTTTCAACACACAGCCTTTATGCACTGACTACTCCTTCGCTTCAGTTCTTCCTGGAAAGATGCCCTACAGTTGTGAGAAATGGACAGGCGCCTGTTCCTCATTTCTTACTAAACATGAAAGAGTCATACTGGGGAAAGATGCTTTTAAATTGGATGATTGTGCTGCAACTCAAGTTTCTTAGAACAAGCTAAGATATTAGCTGTTAAATACTCCTAAGAGAAAAAGAGAATGAACATGTGCTCCTAGCAATCTGAAAAAGAGATGGCTTAAAGATCAAAATGTGTTTGAAGTCTTTTGCTTTGCCTTAAAAGTTCAGATGAACTTTATTTATTTATTTATTTATTTATTTAAATTTTTATTAAATTTATTGGGGTGACGTTGATTAGTAAAATTATATAGGTTTCAAGTGCACAATTCTGTAATACATCTATATATTGCATTGTGTGCTCACCACCCAGAGTCAGTTCTCCTTCCCTCACCATATATTTGATCCATTTTACTCTCACATACCACCCCCCTTACCCTCTGGTAACCACTAAACTGTTTTTTTTGTGTCTATGAGTTTTTGTTTCTTTGTCTTGTTCATTTGTTGCTTTCAGTAAATTCTAGTCTATGCCAAGTCATGTTTGTTTTGACATTTGTAAAAAAGCTTTAAACTGTTTAATGTATATCAACATCTGATGTCTCTGATATTGCTGGAAAATCTGTGCATTTACCCCAGATTCTGAGTATCCTAGTACATAGTATCCTGCTATAGCACATTAATGAGAAACCATTTAAATGAAATGAATGCAAATTCTTTCTTTGCCATTCAGAATCTCCATAAGTGTAGTGGAATAAAATGAGACTTCACCTGCCCTAACTAGATGAACAACATTTTTCATATTTCTATTGTCATATTGCAATATCTGTTTATGTATGTACCCACTCTGATCGGGAATTATCCAAGGAATAGTGACTCATCTTATTATCCTTGTATTTTCGACACCAACACAATGCGTGACATAGAGCTATAATCAACATATATTTGCTGAATGAATGAATATAAAGCAAAGCAAAGTAAATATTCTTCATGACTTAGAGATCCCGGTCATTAGAGGAATGACAAAGTGTCCCAAGTACATAGACCTGAAGCTTTTTTGCTTTCTATAGATCAGTTTCTTGTAAAAACTACTGGTGATGGTTACTCCCCACTTTGATAGTTACAATGGGGCGGAGCGTTTTCACTAGTTCTAAGTCTTGCATTTTTCAAACCTGAAAATAGAAATCACATTTGACAGTTAAATGATCTGGGAAGTGTGGGATCCACAGCAGACTTAATGTTTAACCAGATCGATCCAACTCATCCCCTGTAGGACACCTATCGGGGGGACTGCCCAGCTCACTGTGATCCCCCTTTTTATGGGAATGATGGTGCTGTTCAAGTGTGAGGTCACCGTGCCTGCACTGTAGGTATGTGGCTCCACCCTTATCTATAACTCATGGTCTAGGCAAATATACAGCTGACATATTTTAGGCCAATTTTATTCTTTATCCTGGGAATTCAAAACTTGGAAGTAAAATAAACATCATTGCAGTTAAGAGAGGGTAATGGTAGGTAGCACCCTAGAGAGAAAGTCCACGCTTCCCCACCAGTGCAGAACCCCAATTCTTCCCTGGAGTCTATCTTTCCTGAAAACTTGCTTGTCAGCTTTTCTATCAATTTCCTAAGAGTTCTTAGTATATTTCCAGCCAATCCCTGATTTTTGCTCAAGTAGCCAGAGTCCATTTGTTACTTGCAACGAAAAATCCTAAGAAAGCCATCACAGGTGGTGGCCTGTCAGTCACTTACTGCGGACTATGAGCCTGGTGAAGGCCGAGGTGAAGAGGTTCCCTCCTATGTACCTGGCCGAGTACACGCCAGCATCCTGAGGCTGTGCATGAGGCAGATGCACTTCTAAAATGTCAGGTACTTCGTGCCGGGGCACCGAGTGGATAAAAGAACCTGGGCAGGGAGAAGAGTGGAGAATCATGGGTCACACTCCAACACTCCGGTTTTCTAGTCTGGCCCCACCACTTGGTCAGCTTTCCCAGATCTGATACAGAAAATGTGCTCTAGCATACTGAATGTGGGAGAAGAATGAAAAGGCTGAGCTACTCAAGGCTCTCCCAACAGTGGAGAAACATATGGTGATAGAGCAGATAGTCTACTAGTCTATGGGACACACCACCAAACACACAAAGATGGGGAGAGGCTCAAGTGCTCATCTTCTGCAGGGACAGATGAACAGGCAAAGCCAGGTGGGGAAATGCTAGGTAACCCTGCCGACTAATCAATTAACCAGAAGACACCTATAATCACTATTCCAAACTGCAAGTCCTACCCATCCACAGAATTCAGAACAGTTCCCATCAATATTTCAGCTGGATCAGGGAACTGCCATCAAGTGGTGCCAAACCACAGTCAGACCGAGACAGACTTGGATTTCACATTTGGACCTCTAGTTGGCTTCCCAGGCTCACCCTGCTCATTTCTTAACTTTGTAATCAAACATTTTATATTGCAGAATTTGGGACCCCATTTATCACATCATGATGGGGTTTTATTGTACATTCATAATTCAGACTGTACATGCATAAATGTACAATGCACATATATTCATATATGTGTAATGAATCTCCACTTTAATTAAGTAAACGAACACATTGCCTAAGCCAGCTTCTATCATAGAATTTGATTAGCTTGTCTCAGAGCAGCTTTACTTCAAACATCTGCCCCTAAGACTGCAATAATGACGCAATATGTTTTGTGCGATCTGATGTCTCACCTTCCACCATTCACTGGAAGGAAATAAAACACATACTCACCATTTTTGTAAATCACGGCATCTTCTTCTTTAATCAACACCTTTTTGAAAGATATGTTCACATTATCTCCCCTGTCCACAGTCATAGTTAAGGTAGCTGGTAGGAAGGAAGCTTTTAAAAGAGAGAGAGAAAATAAGGTCACATGTTTTCTCCAGGAGCAGCTGAACTTTGAACTTCAGAAGATGAGGGCTGGCACTTGGCAGGAGTCAGCTGGTTTTCATGATATTAAAACAGTGGTAACTAACGGGTTTTAGCCTTTCTTTACGTTAGATATCTTTTGAAGAACCTCATGAAAAAACGGTCATTTCCTCTGTTAAAATGTAAATATATACACACAATGCACATATACATATTTTTTCCATGCCACCAGTTGGGTAGGTAACAACTTTGTGCGGATTAACATCTATTACCAAACGAAGACCTAATCATTAATGAGAAACCATGTTAACTATAAATCTGCCATCCTTCCCCAGTCCCTCCCAAGCTTCCTCAAAGTGTAATAGAATATGAACGGCCAGATATTTGCCAAATGGCTTTTCCCTTGGTCCTTTTGAGTTGTTGTTGCTCCAAATACTTCTCATTGCTTTAGAGTACTCCAAGCATTTCTCAAATGAAATCAGCACAAAGACCCCTAAAGTGGTCTTCACATGTAGATAAAAAGGAACCACCCACCAGGTAGATTAAATAATCCTGAACTTGTGTATGTACCTATCAACAGAGCTGCAAAACCCATGAAACAGAAACTGACAGTTAAAGAAACTGATAAACCTACAAGCGTAGTAGAAACTTTCAGAAACTGATTAATCAAACAGACCAAAAATTACTAAAGACAAACATTGATTTCAGTAACACAATGAAAGATTTGCTGGTTATTCCTGGACCCCTGGACCCAGCTATTTGAATATGTTATTTGCAAGCATATTGCCTCCCTATTAAGCCGCAAAGAACATCTCATGAACAATGAAGAATCAATATCCTGTAGAGCAAATTCTCTCACCAGGATGCACCTAAATTAAAAAATCAATAGCAAAGCACCCTGCACCCTAAGGTCTAAATCCCCACAGAGTGGTTTTCGGATGGGTGGCTTGAGAAGTTGATCAAGTGCTCTATGTGTCATTGGATTAGAGAGCTACCCGGTGAGGGCAGAAGACACTTGTGAACAGTGCTCAGAAGAACTGGGCTTTAGATTTGTCCGCTTGTTTTCCTCTGAGCCAGGCGTGGCAGCCTGGCAGGACTCCCACATAAATGTCTTGGTGCAGACAATGACACGGGCACACCCAGGAGGACAATGGCAGACGAGTGTATCAAAGGTTATGGTGAGCCCTGGGATAAGACAGTCCTGGGCTTGAGACCACCCTCTGCCACTTACTGGAACTCTTTGAGTGAGTTATTTAACCTCTGAACATCACAGTTTCCTCACATGTAATTTGGAAGTAAAACTGTTTACCTTAAAAAGTTGTTAGGAATATTAAATGATGTACACCGAGCTCCTAGAAGAGGTCAGTATCCTTCCCAAAAATAAATAAACAGCAACACTGCTGGGCTGACATTTGTGACACGGATTTATGTGGCAGCTTTCTCCACAGGACTGAAATGGTCGAACCCAGTGGGGGAGGCAGGCAGGGGTGGGGGCGGGGACGTTGGTGGGCTCCCTCTCACACCGACAAGGGGCTTCATTTAGCAACCTAACGTGTGCAGCTCTTGCTGTCTGTGACATGCACCTGGGCTCCTGTGAGAATTTTTTCAAACCATTGCAAGCTGTTGTTCCTTTCTAAGTGGTTTGTTTATATTTTCTGCCCCTTTGTGTGAAGATTGTTTAGCTGACCGTGGGACTTCTCACCCAGCATTATGTTCTGAAAAGGAACCAAGATTCCCCACTAGGCTCAACTCCAATGTAACTTTTCTTTCTCCCCACGCTGTGGCTCTTTATGATTTCAGACTCTGTGTGTTTTAAGCTCCCTCTTTCCTTAGGTGGGAACACAGCCACAGCAGAGTTCCACTGCTGTCCAGTCTGTCACCTCCTACTGTAATGTCGCTAGGTTGATTGTTCTCTGCTGAGTAATAATGAAGCGGTCCTCAACCTTTGTGCTGTACCTGGGGCTTCCCAATGGCACAGGAGCCTAGCTTGTACACGGTACACACAGACTCATGTCATGTGATTTGAGTGGGTCACAAAAACAAGAAGCACCTTTTAATAGTAGCTACTACCACCAGGCATTGTTCTAAGGACTTTACATATATTGAATTTTCGTAGTATCTCTATGAGATAGGCACTACAATTATCCTAATTTTATAAATAAGATTATGGTACAGAAAGGTTATGTAACCTGTTCAAGGTCAAACAGCAAGTTCATGGAAGAACCAGGATCAGAACCAGGTAACTTGTTTCCAGCAACCTTTCACAGGTTACATCATGTTAGCACTCAAAAGACTTTCAAGTCCTACCATCTCATTCCCTAAATGAGATTGCTGAAGCCCAGCTTAGAAGATGACTGACTCAAGATCATTGGGATGAGCTAATTAATTGACAGAACTTAACTGAAAACACAATTCACTTATTCCTTAAGAGCTGGAGGAGAAAATAGATAGTAGGAAAAGTTATAAACCTGAGTAAAAAATAATTGAGCAAAACTTCAGTTGTCTCCTTTAATGTAATGATAGTTAAGGACTGAGAGGAGTAAGAGTAATAGTGTCATTTTATGTCCATTACTATTTTGTGCAACTTCCCAAAAGCCCTGTGAAAACAGGATATCCAAGGCGGGAGAGGGAGTGGAGGGTGACTAAGTCTTTTACTCAAGGCCTCTTACCACTGAACCAGTGTGAAAGTGGAGACACAAATTCAAGACCCCCACACGTGCTCCACACCACCAGCTCTCCAGACTCATCCTACCCCAGCCCGGCATCCTCAGCTCTCAATGCCAGGCATTCTGAACTCTATTGATGTCTTCAGACGGCTCAGTCATGCCTAAGCAATTCCTGCTCTCTCTTCTGCTCCTTCCTTCCCCTTACGTCTCACCAACTGCTACTCACTCATCAGTCTTCCTCCAGATGTCACCTTCTCCAAAAGCCTCACACAAGCCCTGCAATCCAGGTTAAGTGTCGTCATAGCGGCACATCCCCACGACAGCCCCTCTCCTAGTGCATGTGTCCCTTACGAGATTGAGCATTCCCAGGCGACAGGCTCACATCTGTTTTGAAAGGCAGCGCAGGGGGGTGGGTAGGCCCTGGCTTCTGGGATCAGGCCTAACAGTGGGACCAAGTGTGAAAATGTACCTAAGTTACAATAGCTACAAGACTCATGTATTAATAGTCCTCACCAGATACGCACTTGGTAAAGACTAAATTATACGGCAGTGTGTATAAAGTTGCTAGGGGGATGGTAGGCACATAATAAGTATTCAGGAAATGTTATCATTGCATCTTCATGTGTGGCACAAGTAGAGTCTTAAGAATACTTGTGGATGAAAGAATAAATGAATGAATCTGATTGAGAATTTTCCTATTTTCTTTATGCTTTTAACATGCTCTTTTGTGTTATTTAGACAAAAATGGCTCCTCTCTCTCAACTTCACAAATCTTATGTGGGGAGTTTGATGTTCTTAAAACTATTTATCAAATGAAAATAGGAAGAAAAATAACCTATGTTTCTTCTGATGAAACACTCTGAAACAGATCTCTGGAGGTGAAAATCTTTCACGCTTCATTTACACCTCCCTACCTCTGATCGAAATCACCAGTGAGGTTTGAATAAACTGCCTTTGACTTTTTCTGGATGATGCCATTGATAAAAACAATTTGGCCATTTGGAGTATGTGAGCCAATTTAAGCCGTGTTTTGGCACATCTCAAATGGATTTCCCACTTCCTCCCCATATGCACAAGTCAGCAGCAAGCAGGAATATATTGATGTTTATTCTATCCTGCTGGGCAGGCACTTCTGAGGTCCCATAATGCTTTGCTAGGGAATTAATAATGTCACGAAGACAGAGTTTTGGAGGTTTTCCTGATTCATTATAAAGGATATCACTTTTCTCACACTATATTTCAGCCTTTGGATGGTCAGCAAAAGCAGCAGAATCAGTTCAACAGCCTGAGATGTTGTCATTATTAAGTTACAGGAAAGTACTACCTATTTTCCTATGTTGTATAAACTTCCACAATTATGTTACAAGATATTAAAATTTTTCACAATTGAGTAGGAAAAGTAATAGTCCCACTAAATGATTGCGTATTTCAAGATATTATAATAATGATAATGATTGAACATTTACTGTGAGCCAGATAATGTTGGTGGTCCCATTTGATTCTCAGATGTATGTGGTAAAATCTCTACCCCCATTTTTTTTTTAATGAGGAAACTATGATTTCAATTAAGTAACTTGCCCTGGGTCACATCATTCAGTTGCCAAGCTAGGCTCAAGCCCACGTCTGGTTGACTTCTGCTCTCACACGTCTACTCTATGCCCTGAGTTGCTCTGTAGGGTTTCAGCTGGAGTCACTGTACGTACTTTATAAAACAAGTGTTCAGAATGAGGGAGAGAGGTTAACATTGAAAGTGATGTACAAAGGATAAGGCAATGATCGGAAATGCCAGCTCTGAAGTCAGACGCTTGGCATCAAATCCCACTCCGTCCATTTACAAACTGCCATTGTTATTATTATGTAACTTATTCTGCAATGTCTCACTTCACACGAGTTTTTTAGGAACACATCTGTTGTGTAAATCAAATCTTATTCTAAATGCACTCATAGGACCTGGTTTCTTGCATATGCCAACTCATTTAAAACTTTTTAGACAATTTTGAAGTGTTTTTATACCCATTTCACAGATGAAAAATGAGACCAATAGAAGTTAAATAACTTGTCTAAGGCTATACAGATGGTAAATGTTGGAAAAAGAATTAAAATTCGGGTGAAGATGAATCTAAAGCCATCTTCTCTCAACTGATTCTACTATCTCTATCTCACTATGTCTCATTTAACTGAATTTACTCTGTCCTTTATCTGTGTTGACCTGGACTGTCAGTTTGGAGGGCACATTACAGTTGGTTTTTGACTTCCATTGTTCTGGTTTAATATGCTCTGCAGGTTCTTATTTATACATTGTCAAGGGCAATCTCAGGATAGCCCAGAAAGGGCACAGTGGCACTTCATATTTCATTCCTGTGAAACCATTGGAGCACAAATCTCAGATCATCCTCATTCACATTGTGGAAATATCAGCAGGACATAATTCTTTACACAAGTCAAAGCCCAAATGACACACGTGAAACATAATAGAGATGACTTTCAGCCATGATAGCTTTGGCACACCTCACATCCCTTTGTTCAACCTCTCTTCCCTCACCGGAGAGCTGCATTCCTGGGAATGTCTGCTGTGCACTTTTCCCACTCGCCCTGGTGTCATTGAAAGAGGAACATTCCAGTTTTGCTAAGAAAACCTTTCCCTTCATTTGTAATGAATAGTGATTTATCACTCTTGACCTTAAAATGAGCTTGCTGCCTTCAAATCTTTTAATTACTTCCATTAGTAAATTCAAAGCAATGATTTCAGGTGGAACCCCTCTTGGCCCCTACATCTAGGATCCCATCTAGTCCCCTTGTGATTCGAAGTGTGGTGCCCTCAGGAGGGCTTATTACCTGGAACATTGTTAGAAATGCAGAATGTCAGGACTCTCCCCCAAAGACCTACTGAACGAGAGTCTGCTCTTTAACAAGAGCTGCAAGATTTATAAACACTTTCAACTTTGAGAAGCACTGATATAAAAAAAAAATCCCTGCAGATTCCTAAGTAACAGCCAATCAGAAAAATATGCAGAGCTGTACTGTTTATCTGAATCACTTTTATAATTAAAAATGAAACCCAAAAGAGCTCACAATGTCATTATCTCATGAAATGACATATTGTCAGTCCACAGCCCCCTATGGTTATGATAATATTAATTTGGAAAGGACTTTTCATTTTAGGCATGACCAGCTCAGAGAAAGGGGCTGATGGGCAAGGGGCCAGATCATTCTAGTGAGAACGAGGAGAGGTCATCTCTGCTGGCATTCTGGACCTTCCTCCCAGCAGACAGCATCAAGAACCCCAAAAGTCTACCTGCCTGTCCAGGCCTGGGAGTCTTTGGGCAAAACATAATCATGTCCTCTGATTGCCACCAATGTCGCGTCCTCTGGTTGCCAGCAGTTTGGTGGATTGGCCCAAGGATTTAGCTCAGAACCCACTTCTATTTTGGCAGAAGGGTTCCATCTCATCATTGTCTTGTGAGGTGGTAGCAAGGAGTAATACTCTTCCCTTGCAGAAGGCTCTCAGCCTCCGCCTCCAAAGTTCCGGTGTTCTGGGAGCTGGGCCTGGATACTCGACTGCTCAGTTAAATCCTGGTCTCTTTCCAAGAATGGCAGCTTGCAGAAAGGGCCCCAAATCCTTTCCACTCCCTGTATCCACACTCTTTGCCATTTTACTGGGTAGTGCCCTCCCATTCTGATTTAGGCTCAGCTACTTTACTTGCTTTGGGCAATAACATGAGGCAGAAGTGAGAGAGAACAATACCAGGACTAGGTTTCTCCTGTGTTTCCACTTCTGCCATGTGCATCAGATCAGACCTAGCTTAGCTTGCTAAAGGATAACACACACATGGAACAGAGCCAAGGTGGCCCAGCCACGGCCAGCCTAATAAGCCAACAGCGAGCCAGTATCCTACATGTTAGAAAGCCAGCCACCTAATCAGCACAGCTGACTTGCTCGTAGCCTCACAAACAGTAAATGCTGATTGTCGGTGTGTGTTACATAGCATTCTTGTGGCAATAGATAACTGAGGCACCAATAACCAAATAAATTGAGTTATTGGTAGATGTTCTACCTTTTAATTTTTTATTTCTACCATATTCTCCCTCGCCCCCTTGAAAACATTAACTTTTGTTAAGAATACTAAGGGATAAGCAAAAGAAATAATCAGATTTTAAAAAGTGAATGAGAAAGCTCAAAATAGCCAAAAGTTCGGCAAGGTACACTTGTTCTCATTGGTGTGATTTTTATATCACATACGTGTAACATGTTCATATCTCCATAAGGGTCATGGAGGCCTTGGTAGAACACATATTTCCTTTCCTCTTATGAACTAGGCTCAATGTCTAGGGAAGGGATTGAATGCGAGGCAGTTGGACTGGACAGTCTCTTTCATCCCTAATGTTCTGTGTACTAGAGATATTAGATTGTTGCAAAGGTCATTGAGGTTTCAAAGGTTAAAAATAATTGCAAACACCGCAATTACTTTTGCAGCAACCGAATATCAATGCCTGGAAACAGCAGATAAGGTTTCAAGCTCCACACTCAGGCAGCTCGTGCCAACCTTCAAGGGCACAGCTGCCGAAATGAAGGTGTGTGTGCCCCAGTGGATCCACCTGCCACAACTAAAAGGCATGTTACCTTGTTGCCGCATCTTCATGGTCCGTATCCTTATTGCCTCTCCTCGAACTCGCCCTTCACAGAAATAAGCACCATTGATTTTACTAGCCTTTTCTCTCTTCCAAACGACTTTTTTAGCCCATTCTCTGGTCACATCTTGAGTGACTTCCAGTGGATCCTGGTGCTGGTTCATTAAGGCTTCAAAGTCTCTTCCTATGGTGATGGGCTCATGGGGGCGCCACCCAGAGGCAATACAGGTGAGGGATGTTTCAGCGTCAGACACAAGAGGTAGGGAATTGATCAAGATCAAGTCCATGGCACCGTTCACTGTTCCTAAAAGGAAGGAAGAAGCATAATGTAAGAGGAAGGTTCCTAATAGGGCCCCAAAGGATAAACTACTGCTTACAAAGGCTTCTCTAAAACGAGCTGTGTGACCAGTCTTTCTCAAATGCTACTCTAATCAGGTTGCCTATCTCCCCTAGGAAAGATCAATTGCATCAACTCAACCCTACTAACCACTCCCGCCCCACTGCACACACTATCTGCAGTGGACTAAGTTATTTTCCAGCCCCCCAAACAAGCTGTGCACCATATATCTCTACTCACTCCAGTGGCTGGAACATTAGGTAGGTATCCAGTAAATGCTATTGAGTTGAATCAAATTCATGATAATGGCACTGTCATTATTAATTATACTTATTATCATTAATTATTAATCAATTAATGATAATGTGGCACTGCAACAATAATAATAAAGAACTACATCAACTATGTACACTAGATGCTAACTTTAAGACTGTCATCATTTATCAAAGAATCGCCCAATTCCATATTAAAGTCCACAAGATAAGACAGGGACTGAGTGAAGTCTATGTTTCCCTCCGAACTTCATTTGTGTCGTCTTTAAAACAAGGCCAATAAGACCTATCTTGCAGGATTTTTGTGGCGATTAAATGAGATAAAGTATATAACTTGCCAAGCCTTGTGTCTTATGTATATGGCGTATAGAATGACCATTATTTCAGTTCCCTTTATTTTGTTTCCTGAACACCTAGGCCCAAACCCCTCAACCCTGCCCAAATGTAAAACAAGAAAATTTTAATTTAAAATTGACCTTTAGAATTTATTCCATACATGATGAAGCATATTTTAAAAAATAAAATCCTTTCATTTCGGTACTTTTCTCTCTCTCTCTCTCTCTCTCTCTCTCGTTTTGATTTCCAGGTCCTAAGATGAACAAATGGAATCTGCCTATTTTCTCCTCTTGTTGACTGTGGAAATAGCAGGGATGAAAGATGTTCCTTGGCTCCAGTGATGGTTGAATCCCAGATCTACATAAAATTCGGAGACTAAACAGGTCAACACACTGGGTGATGAGGACCAACCAGAGTTTCAGATGTGAAGTGATTCAAGTAAGCTACGTGTTATCTCATTAAATACCCATTACATTGTCTCAACAACTCTGTGAGGTATGCACCATTATCTTATATTAAATATGAAGAAATGCAGGCTCAAAAGATTGAGTATCTTATTCTCTCTCTCACAGTTGTTGAAGCCAGAGCTGCAGTTCCAATTCTCACTTGTCTTTCAGTTCCTTGGATGTACCATGTCCTTTCCTTCCTCACAGTTTTTGCACATGCGGATCCCTGTGCTCGGAGTGATATTCTCTACTCTGCACGGCTGACTTCTGCTCATTCTTCCAGTCTCAGCATAAATGCCTTTCTCGTGGGTGGCTTCTCCACCTACCTTTTGTATAATATCTATACACTCTCATCCCAGTATCCTCTAATTCAGCTTCCTGTTTGTTTCATAAAGATTACCATAATCTGTAATGTTTTATTTACTCTCTCTTCCACTAGATGGTAAGCCTATAAGGATGAGGACTGAAGCTATTTTGTTCACAGTGATTTATATAGGAGTATCATGCTTCGTAGCAGCACATAGAGAACTTAATAAATAATGGATGGATGGATGGATGGGTGGGTGGGTGGATGGATGGGTGGGTGGGTGGATGGATGGATGGGTGGGTGGGTGGGCAAATTTTATTCCAGATCTGTCTGATTCAAGTCCACGTATTTACTCAGTTCCCACTTCAGGAATAATGTGGTTAAAAATGCAAATACTCTCCTGAGTCTAAACTGACTTTCTTGCCCATACTTAAAACACGGTTTTGATAACTACTGAGTTTACAGGGAAAAAAGCAAATGTTACAGTTTTTAAAAAATGCCATAGAAAGGTGATCCTTGGTTGTTGAGCATTTGGGGCTGACTGGTATTTATTTTCCAGACCCTCCTGGAATGCCTACGTATGCCAAGCACTGTGAGTGCCATGAAGTCCTCATATAACTTGTTTTGAATGGCAATTGTCCACGTTTGATGTATGCAGTGAGGTTTTGAGATTGTTACTCTTAGGAGTTACATTTTCTAACCTAACTAGGAAGAATTTCAAAGTCAGATCTTAATATAAGTGGCAGTTAGAGTTGCATTTTTTTCTTATGCTAATTCAATACTTAGGATTGAGAAAGAAAATCTTGACTAGAATAGGTTTCTAACCCTGACACTGAAGCGTCTCTTGTTTCTAGACTCAGTGATAATTTGAAGATCACAAAAGAAGGGACACAGGTTTAAATAAGAAAAATGGTCTAAAAGAGCATGAGCTAGGACACCTGGCAGTGAACTTACAGCCTCCCAAAATAACACTCGAGCACAGAGCCGTTTCCAAGGGTATATCCAGTCCTGCCCCTGGGTGAACTCCACCTCATCTCCCACACTCCCTCCTTCCAGGCACACTCCCAGAGGGTCACCAAGAGGAAGGAAACACTAATTCTTTCAGCTCTGGTTCCATCCAGCCCCATTGCTAGGGCCAGCTGAGTGACTCGCCAAAACCAAGGCTTCAGCTCTCAACTCACTGAACTGCACTGGCACCAGCCGTAGTTCATTTAATGACGTTAGGAAATAATAGAAAAAGCAGTTGGTTTGAAAAGACAATCACACTTCATCTGTAAATTGTTGCTAGGTATTGATCTGGTTTCTTTTTCCTTTTGCTCCTCCCAGCTTTCTTCCTTTACTTTAGGTGATAGGAAGGGAAATTGTGGGTCTGAGAGTCCGGACCTGATAACATTTTGCTAACCAGGGATGGGAAGCCCTCTTCCACCAGGGCGTCCCCCTGTCCTCTGGAATGCCATTTACAATAAAACATCAGAATGATTTTATATATAAGGTTTGGATATGAAGAAAAATACCTACCAGATTCCTGGGACATAGCTTAAAAATCATCTACTTCACTTTCCTAAAACAAGAATTCATATTTGTACTTGTCTGTATATGCCTAAATAACTGTTTGCAAGGTGATGCATGAAACTGAGAACAAGGGTGACCCATTAGGGGAGAACCGGGTAGTTAGGGGACAACGACTGGAGGAAGATTTTTCACTGTATACTTAACGTATGCTGGCTTTTGAACCACTTGGAGATTACCTACACATAAAAATTAAATGTAAAACAGTAAATGTGTTATTATTGCCCTTCCCTTGGAAGGGAATCAGGAACGACAGAAATATATATGTCTCTCATCATTTATCCCTACACCCACTCCAAATTTCCTTGGATTGCATCCAAATAATGCATTTCCTCTCTTCTTTGGACTAATAATAGGAAATGTGATGCCATTCCACAATGTTGGAAAAAATATACAGGTTAAAATAAAATTTAAGAAAAGTGAGAAGGAGGGTGGCCAAACTTAACCTTTTTTAAAAAATAGAGGAACAGAGGGCCTACTGTAATGAGTAGAGTGGCTTGTGGCTTCTTGAAAGAGTTTTTGCATGGCGAGTGCCACAAGGAATACGCTATTAGGAACATTTTCCTAAGACTAATTGACAAAAGATAGATTCCAGCTGGGCTCACACCAATATCAGTCTAACACCTTTTCTTACATTACAACCGCATCTTCTCCAGGTTATGTGGGGGACTGGTGTTGAGTTGTTTCATCACAACCATAGTATGAAAGGTTCTGATCAAATTCACTAATTAATTCCAGTTACACTTCTATCATAAAGGCTAAGGGTTTGCTACAAGTAAAAGTAAGATGCATATTGAATTTCATACATCTTATATGTTTTGGTGATTGATGCTATTTTTCCTTGGCAAAGATCTTGCAAACACTTTTCATTATTTCCATAAAGTGTGTCTTGTTCACAAGGAAATACGACCTGCCATCATGGTATGGTATCTGCCAAGTTAACAAATGATTGTTCATCACAACTGAAGCATAACAATATCCTAAAACGTTTTGTTCATTATATTTTCGTGTGCTACACTGAACAGTATATAATGTTTACAGTAACATTTTCTCACTGAATCGCACTGTGGTGCACTCAAAATGTTGTTTAAATCTTGTTTTTGCATTAAGATTTTCTTGTATTCAATATTGCTTTGAACAATGGCCCATTAACTAAGACATGGAAATATTTTTCTAAAAAATAGTCATAGAAATAATTATGGACCTAAATCAACACCCATATGATGGAACTAAACTGAATTAAAAATTAGAGACAGCTGTGTTTTTCAAACTGTGTTTCAAGGAGTTATTTCTCATTTTCTAAAAAGTTTCTGAGAATGGTGGAGGTGAAATCAACAGAGTAGATTCCAGACACCCACACACACAAAAACACTCTCATGGAGCTGCTCAATTTTCATCTGTTTTTTACATTTGGACTTCACATAAGTTTTCATTTGGGAAAAAAAAATAATTTTGCTTAAATAAAAACATGCAAAGCCTCAAGTTCATCATTTTTAACTACTTTTTTTTTTTTTTACAAATGACAAAAATAAAAGGTTAAATAAAAGGATAAAAATAAAAGGTTAAATACAAAAGGTTATATATGAAAATACATTTTATTGCAGCACAATATGCTTATTGCAATTAGCCTGCTGTCCCTCTCTTCCCACGTTCAAGTTCAACACTGCTGCAGATAGAGCCTCCTGCTCTTCAAAGTGCTGGCAGGCTAAGAGGAAAAAGCAGGTTAAATTATTGTATAGTGAGTCTATTTCATTGTGCTTCTTATCACCTCAAAATTGTAGTGTAGGTGGAGTTTCACTGATATGTATTTGGAATAAGGTATCATGTGTTCACAACAACTGTGTCATGCAGGGTCTCAGCTCCCTCTCCCCACACAAGAACGCAGGATATGGTGAGGCCAAAAAGGAACACCCATGGAGCCATAGATAGGGGGTACGTACCACTATAGTCTCGATGGCAGCTGGGTTGGAGACACAGGAAGCAGGAGCCACACAATCCGCAACCTGTCGTCTACTTCTCTGCCAACCAACCAACCCCACTTACTAACAGCAATCCGTGCTTTCTAGCTCAGCCACGGCAGTTATATGGGTGGCCAATGGCTAACTGGTTACAGCTGATGGGCAACCAGTTACAGCTCATGGCCATCTACTACCCGAGCCAGCACCTTTCCACGTGAGGTTGAGAGCCTGGAAACTGCTCTCTGGGACTCTGTCCCCACAAACTGTCTGTATGGTTTCCTGGAAGTTTAATATTGACCATGTTTAACATTTTTTCAAGGTGTTCTTGGTCATCTCACCTTTATAACAGAAGTAGATATCTTTAAGTTCTAAATATTTTAAATGGGCACTACCCAATGAGTGCTACATTGGCCAAAAGCAGTTTCGAAATCAAGGTTTTGGCAATAAACTGAAAAAGTATTTCTGGAATCAAAGCCCTAAGCAATGATCTAGAGAAGCAAAGACAACTCCAAAACTATCCAAAATACTTGGTGGCATTGTTTGGATTTCAGTTTAGTTATTTGTTTATAAATGCTGTCCAGAAAAGGAAAATTCTCTTTAGCTTAAAAAACTCTTATTAATACAGAAGAAACCACTTCTAAACTGGTAGGAGGGGCAGACATGGAATAGGCTGGTCCCACACCCACATGTGACCATTAAAAATTGGGAAGGATATCTCTTCTAGGGAGGTCCTCTCCCAAGGAGCGAGCAGTCACAATCCCACACCAGGCTCCCCAGCCCAGGGTTTCAGAGCCAGGGAGAGAAGTCCCCATAACTTCTGGCTGTGAAAACCAGGGGAGATTGTGGCTGAGTGAGATGGAGGGTGCCTGCAGTCCCAGGTGATCCTCTTAAAGGGCCCATGTATATATTTAGTCACTGATGGACTCACCCACACTGAGCTCCAGTGCAGGGGGAGCAGCTTGAAAGGTGCCAGGAACACATGGGGAGAAACTAAGTTGTCTGGCCCCAGGGTGAGGGCTGGAGGGGTAGCTTTCACCCAGACAGTTGGAGGAGCTGGCAGAAGCCATTGTTTGTTTGTTGAGCCCTCCCCTTTCCTGGCATGCAAACACAGTCAGCTGCAATATCAGAGTCTCCATCAACCTGCCTAACACCATTCATTCAGCCAGCCCTGGTAATTCTGAGACCCCACCCTACCAAATTTTCGGGCACACCAAAGCAGCTTCCAGTGGCTTTTCTGTACAAATGGCCTGCCTTGGCTCATGCTGCAGACTTTCCTAAAATCTCTTAAAGGTTCACAAACCCCAAACAAGCAGCATCTGGCTTTGGCATATCCTATACTGCTTGAGCAGCCCTACACCTAGCACTAGCTACAGCTGGCCTTGGTTCACAGCTTGGCCTCTCAGGGCACCTTCAAGCAAAGTGCATGTGGTGGCCATCTGTGGATTGCTTTGTGACTCATTCCAGGTGGCCCCAGGCAAGGCACAATCTGCAGCTAAAATTGGCCTGCAATTGGCCCCCTTCCAGGAGGCCCTGGGGCTGGCAGGCCCAGTGGCCAGCTTTGGACCAAGCTGGACCATCACCTGGCCATCTCCAAGGACAACACACTTAAAGAACAGACTGGGCAGACACCAGAGCCCTGCTAAAGTGAATCCTGCTCTGGAACATCAGCCCCTGCACCACAGCTCCTCCACTGTAGTCATGGCCAGTCCTCACAACAAATTAGTCCCAGAGTCAATCCATCCTACTGATGAGCAAACAGCCACCAGGGCTCAACTACAATAGGAGGGCACACACAACCCACACAAGGGACACACCTGGAGCACTCTGTTCTGGTGACCAAGGCGACTGTGCCACTAGGCCCCACAGGATACCTACTACATTAGGCCAGTCTACTAAGACCAGGAGACATAGCAGCCCTACCTAATACATAGAAAAAAACAGGGAGACAGACAAATGGTGAGACAAAGAAACATGTCCCAAATGAAAGAATGGAACAAAGCTCCAGAAAAAGAACTAAACAAGATGGAGATCAGCAATCTATCAGATGCAGAGCTCGAAACACTCGTTATAAAGATGCTCAATGATCTCTGGGAGAACTTTGACAAAGAGATAGGAAACATAAAAATGGAAATAGAAAATGTAAAAAAGAATCAGCCAGGGATGGCTGGGTGGCTCAGTTGGTTAGAGTGCAAGCTCTTAATAATAAGATTGCCAGTTCAATTCCACATGGGATGGTGGGCTGCACCCCCTGTAACTAAAGATTGAAAACAGCGACTGAACTTGTAGCTGAGCTGCACCCTCTACAACTAGATTGAAGGACAACGACTTGACTTGGAGCTGATGGGCCCTGGAAAAACACACTGTTCCCCAACATTCCCCAATTAAAAATAATAATAAATGTAAGAATCAGTCAGAAGTAAAGAATTCAATAACTGAAATGAAGGCTACATTAGAGGGAATCAACAGTTGATTAGATAAAGCAGAGGAGCAAATCATCAATTTAAAAGACAGCAGAAAACACCTAGTCAGAACAGCAAAAAGAAAAAAGAATCCAAAAAAATGAGAGTTTAAGGGGCCTCTGGAACAACATCAAGCATACCAACATTTGCTTCATAGGGATAACAGAAGGAGATGAGAGAGAATTAGGAATTGAAAACCTATTTAAAGAAATAAAGATGGAAAACTTCCCTAACCTGGTGAAGGGAATGAATATTCAAGTCCAGGAAGCACAGAGAGTTCCAAACAAGATGAACTCAAAGAGGCCCACACCAAGACACATCATAATTAAAATGTCAATGGCTAAAGACAAAGAGTGAATACTAAAAGCAGCAAGAGAAAAGCAGTTAGTTACCTAAAAGGGAGCTCCCATAAGGCTGTGAGCTGATTTCTCAGAAACTTTGCAGGCCAGAAGGGATTGGCACAAAATATTCAAAGTGATGAAAAGGAAGGACCTATAGCCAAGATTACTGTACCCAACAAAGCTATCATTTAGACTCAAAAGACAGATAAAGAGCTTCCCAGACAAGAAAAAGGTAAAGGAGTTCATCACCACCAAGCCAGTAGTATTACAAGGAATGTTAGAGGGAATTCCTTAAGATGAAAAAAAAAAAAGATCAGAAATATAAATAATAAGATGGCAATAACTACATATCTTTCAACAATTACTTTAAATGTAAATGGATTAAATGCTCCAATCAAAAGACATAGGGTGACTGAATGGATAATAAATCAAGACTCCTACATAATATGCTGCCTATAAGAGATTCACTTCAGATTGAAAGACACACACAGACTAAAAGTAAAGGGAAGGAAAAAGATATTTCATGAACATGTAAACAAAACAAACAAACAAAACTGGAGTAGCAATGCTTATACCAGACAAAATAGAGTTTTAAAAAAAAGACTATAACAAGAGCCAAAGGAGGACTCAGTAATCCCACTTCTGGGTATTTATCCAAAGAAACCCAAAATGCTACATCAAGGGGATGTGTGCATCCATATGTTCATTGCAACATTATTTATGACGGCCAAGATGTGGAGGCAAGCTGGATGAAATTAATATAAAATAATATTGAATGTCAATAAATAAATAAATCTCAGTAAGTCACTTATATATCCATTTATTCATTTACTAAACAAATTTACGGAGCATCTCCCATGTGCTGGTACTGCATTTGGCTCTGGACACACAGCAATGAAATAAACAGATATGATCTCAATTCTCATGTAGTTTACAGGCAAATGTGAAAGACAGACATAGAAAATTAAGCTCATAAATAAACACTGGAAGCATAATAGGTACTATGAGAGAGAATTACAAGGTGTTATGGAATAGCATAATGATGAACTTGATCAGACTTGGTTGAAGTGGAAGGAGGGTTTATGGGTCAGGTATGGCTCCCTGAGAAAGTAATACCTGGCCTGAAGGAGAATTGGAGTTACCCAGGCAGAGAGAGAGGGATATTAGAAAATAGTCAGAAAAGTCTTCCCCCAAAAAGTAACAACTCAGCAGAGTTTTGAGAATGAATAAGTGTTTACTGGGACACATTTCTAGAATGTTCTTTCTTATATCTATCCTAAAGTTGGCATTAATTTCTTTTTATTGGATCCTAAGAACTACTGGAGCCATTTCTCTGTGTCAACCTCATGTTAAAGTATTTTTAGTATCTTCTCTGCCTTCTTGTTTCCCCTGAAGAAATCCAGTTTCCAGGCATGCTTCCAACACTTTAATCTTCTTTTGTTCTCCATGACCCTTTTATGTATATAATAATGCTCTGAGCAATAACTTCATCCTCAAGTTTCCTTCCAAGAAGATATTGGGCGATTAATGAGAAGATACCAAAATGTACAAAACTGGAAATAACTAAAGGAAGATGTTAACTTTTTTATTGTATAGTTGGGAGTTGGGAGTTAGACAAGGACATCCGTGATGTGACTAGGCTGTGTCTGTCTAACAACAAATTGTTCTCACCCAGGAGTTGTGCCAAGCCAGTTTGCCCAAAAAACATGCCCGTTTCCCATCCCTGCCTCCCAGCCAAACAGGGCCGTCTGTCTGCTGGAGGAAATGGCATCCTCTCCCCACCTTTAAACACCAGAAATTTTCCATCCAGGATAAATAACACATGTTCTAGTTAGAATTAGCCTCAGTCAGTTGGCAGGAAACTTTTTATTTCCAAGGAATAGACAGAAAGTCCACACAGTGAGACTTAACTAAATATCAAGCATCCACGTACACTTACATGCAGACTCCATTCTGTGACATGGGGCTGGAGGAAGCATGGCACCATCAAAACGATTGTTTAAACTAGAAGGGCCTTTAAAGATTGCCTGGTACAAGCCTCACACTTCATAAAAGGCAAACTGAGGCCATAGAAAAGGAACTGGTCAGTAGTCACACAAAGGGTAGTAGCAAGAGCTCTCAAGTGCTGATTTCTCTCCAGGGCCCTTTCTGTCATTCCAGGGTAGCAGCATAAATGGACAAATTTTTAGTTTGGGGGACTTTGGAATGTCTACGAGTCTGGCAGGATGGTACCTGGAGAACCCTGGAGCTTTGTAGAAAGTGGGGTAAGGGCGTGTAGACACAGGAGAGGTAGCCAAAAAGCTGAAAAGAGTACAGGACAGAGAGAGTGGGAATACCCAGAAATGAGGTTTGCCCAGCTCACCAATTCCCTCAAGCTTCACAATGCTGCCTTCTAATCTTTCCTGTCCATTTTATCCAAGAGAGAAGTGCTCTCCAACTGGACCATGTTCATCCAGGACCAGAAAATGTACCTGGTATGAGATAAATCTGTATTTGAAGGCAGGTCACTTTCTCTCTCTGGGCTCTTCTCCTGATTCAATCACCTTCCAAGATCCCCCTGCTGCCCTTGTGCTGCCCAAAAATGTGCACTCCCACTCCCTCAACCAAATCTCTAGATCCTTCAAGACAGAATTAAATAAAACTCTTTAGTTCCTCAGTGCCCTAATTTTCATCTCTCAATAAAGAACGCAATTTGATTGATTTGCTCGCACAAAAACCAAGAATAGCTTAATGTGACAACCTGAGATCTATTAGAAGAGCAAACCAAAAAAAATGACTCTATCATGAAAGAAGTTCAAGATCATGCTAGTTGCAAAGTGGAGACTGACAATGGAAGAGGGCTAGCCTTCCTAACAGGCCTCAGATTATACCACGTAGGAAAAAACGCTGGCATAGTTTATTACATACTACAAAATAGGCACTATGCTAGGTGTTTTACAAACATTGTCCACTTGAATTCTCACAATAATATTAAAGGAAGGGATTTATATTCCATTTCATAGGTTTAAAAAAACCCTGAAACTCAGGATGTTCAGTAATATGCCCAAGGTCACACGAGTAGAAAGATGAAACATGAACTCAGTGATACTAAGTTCCATTACTACGCACTATGCTTCATTCTAAGCACCAAGAGAGAAGTCAGTTTTGCCTTTTGCCCACCACTGTATCTCCAACAATTAGCATAATACCTAGTATATAATAGGTATTCAGTAAGTATTGATAAATGAGTTAATGGGTAAATAAATGAATGAGTGATACTGGCTTTCAGTGAATTAATTCATTCAATAATCATTTACTTAATAAGTACTATAAGCTGGGCTCTATGCTGCATTCTGTAAGTGAAGAAAGGAATAAAATGTGGTTTCTGCTTTCAAGAAGCTTACTGTCTGGTCACCCAAAGGCATGAATATACCCAAAGCCATAAAGGAAAACACTGACAGATTTCACTATAAAAAAAATGTTCAAAACTTGTTCACAGCAAAATTTAAATGGCCAAGTGGGAAAATATTGTTATATGTAAAACTTAAAGAACTAATATGCATAATATATTTAAAAAATTACATAAATCAACAAATCAGTGGCAATTCACAGAGGAAAAGACGGAAATAATTAACTCCAGTAGATTGGGAGACAATGGTCACGATATTTTGTGTGTTTTTTCCATTGAGTGCTTTAAGTACACTTCTCTTGCCCTTGAATCTAGGCTTAGCTATTGGACTATCTTTGAGCAATGAAACATTAGCAAATGTGACACAACCACAGGCTTTAAAAGTATTTTCCCACTGCGCTTGCCCTTTCCTGCTGTTCTATGGAACCCTGAGACCACCATGAGGAGAAGCCTGGAATAACCTACTGGAGGATGAGAGACTGCATGGAGTAGATAATCATGTTTCCCCAAAAATAAGACCTAGCCGGACAATCAGCTGTAATGTATCTTTTGGAATAAAAAATAATATAAGACCCAGTCTTATTTTACTATAAGACTCAGTCTTTATAATATAATATAATGTCATATAACATAACATGACATAACATAACATAACATAACATAACATAACATAACATAACATAACATAACACCAGGTCTTATACTAATTTTTGCTCCAAAAGATAAATTAGAGCTGATTGTCCAGCTAAGTCTTATTTTTGGGGAAACACAGTATAAGTCATTCCAGCTGCGGTCCAATAGATCAAGTGTCAGATATGTGAGTGAATTATGTAGACCATCAGGTCCCAGCCAGGCCATCAGCAGGCCACAGCCTGGACCGAAGAACTTCCATCTGACCTACTGAGCAATACGGTATAGCAAATATTTGTTGTTTTACCGTGATGTTTTGGGATGGCTTATTATTCAGCCAAAGCTAACTGATATACCAATAAACATAGGAAAAGATGATTAACATGACTACAAATCCCAAAGTACAAACTAAAAGGATATCTCATTATTTGTTTATCAAATTGACAAAAGTAGAAAGGGTCAAATACCTAGTGCTGGCAGATAAACAGGAACATCTACATTGTTGGTGGGTAGTATAATTGATAAAATAGCTAAATGGAATAAAATATTGTAAAAACTATGTAAAATCTAAAGAGTTAATATGTATAACACATAAATTCTATAAATCAATAAATCAGTAGCAATTCACAGCAGAAGAAATACAAATAGCCAAGAGTAGCAGACTGAAAAAGAATGGTCACAATATTTTGCATTTCCTTGGAAATGCATTTACAGAACATGTTTGCAATATTTACAGTAATTGTAAAGTTACATAAAAGCTAACCCTAATTTATCACTTATCACATGTCAGGCATGGCTCCAAGTGATTGACACAAAATAACTCACTTAATTGTCACAGCAATCTTATGGATTAGGTACTATGATTATCTTCAATTTACAGAAAAGGAGACTAAGGCAAAGAGCGGATAAGTACTTGGTCATTGTCACACAGGTAATTAGTGGTAGAACTGAGATTCAAATTTAGGCAGATTTGTTTCAAAACCCATTTTTGCTAACAACTAAACTATACTGATAATACACCAGTTCATATCAAAAATGTATCTTCCAACTATTCAGTGAAGAAAGGTTGGTCTTTTCAACAAATAGTATTGGAACAATCAGACATCCATGAGCAAGAAAAAAAAATGAGCCCTGAATTAAAACCTCCCACCTATACAAAAATTAACTTGAAAATTTATCATTTTAAAGCTTTTGAGATAGGGGAGAAAAGTTGGTGTTAGGCATTGAGGTATTAGCGGTTACAGGAAAAGTGTGATCCATTAAGGGAAAAAAATGATAAATTAGATGTTATCAAAATGTAAAATTTTGATCAATGAAAGACACTGTCAAAATAAAAATACAAACTACAGACTGGGAGGAAATATTTGCAAATCACGTAAGTGATAAACAACTGTATTCAGAATACATGAAAAACTCCTAAAACTCAACAACAAAAAGAAACTCAGTTTTTAAAAAAATGTGCAAAAGATTTGAGACACTCACCAAAGATACATATACTCGTATGGATGGCAACTAAGCTCATAGAAAGATGTTCAATATCATTAGCCATTAGGGAAATGCTATTAATACTTATAACCTCATGCGATACCCCTACATATCTACTAGATTTTCTCAAAAGGAAAAAACAAACAAAAAAAGACCTGGTAATACCAAGAGTTAGCTAGAATGTGTAGCAAATATAACTCTCATTCATTGTTGATGGTAATGTAAAATGTACGATCGAGTCACTGTGGAAAATGGTTCAACAGTTTTTATAAAGTTAAACATACTCGTACATGTACCATATCACCCAGCAATCCCACTCCTACGTATTGACGCTACAGAAATGAAAATTTAGTGTATACAATGAATGTTTATAGCAGCTCTATTTATTCATAATCACTCAAAACTGGAAACACCCAAATGTCCTTCAATAGATGAATGCTTGTAAACATCCACACAACGGGATACCACTCAACAATAAAAAGGAACAAACTATTGATACTTGCAATAACATGCCATTATGCTGAGTAAAAGAAGCCAATATCGGAAGGCTATGTACTGTATGACTGCATTTATATGATATTCTGGAAATGGCTGGCCTGTAGGGATGAAGAGATGAGTGGTTGCCGGGGGTTAGAAGTGGAAGAGATTAGACAACAAAGAGGCAGTGTCAAAAATGTTTTTGGGGGTGATGGGATTATACTGTATTCTGATGTGGTGGTATTTACATGAATTTATACATGCATTAAAACTCATAGAGCTGTACACACACCAAAAAGTTAATTATACTCTGTTCTACTTTTTAAAATTATAATAAAAATATATCTTCCACAAATGCCAGTGAAAATATGCAAAGATATGGCAAGGATATTCATAGCAGCCTATAGGCACAATTTGGAAATAACCCAAAATTCACCTATAGGAGCACAACTAAATAAATGATGGTTCATACATACAATGGAATATTAAAAATTTGTGTGGAATTATGTCCTTGATATATTAAGTGAAGAAAACAAGATGCAGAATAGTATGATCTCATTCTTAGCAAAATATAGACAAAAGTCTAGAAGTCATACACCAACCTGATATCAGTGGTACCTCTGGCTAATGAAATTGCTGGCCTAAGGAACCAGGGTGGGGTGAGGAAAAAGGTAGACGTTCACTTATTCTTTTACATACTTAGTATTGTATTTATTCTTTCATTTTTACTTTTGGAAAGTCATATGTAACGAATCCATTTAATGGTAGTGTTCTAATTAATGATTGACACCTCTGCCTCCTTCCTTAGACAGTAAGCTCCCTGAAGAAAACGACTCTGTTTTGTTCCTTCAATTCCTCAGCACCAAGCACGGTGTTTGGCAGGCTGTGCATATTTTTAATATGTTTAAGTTGAACGGGAAGAATTCAACAGTAATTGAAAGTAATACAATACATCGTAAACCCAGGTGACTATTTTGTGAATTATTCATCGCCTGGTACCATCAATGCAACAGTGGAGTAGTTAGGAGCTTCGGTCTTCAAGTTGTCTAATTTTCCTCATCTGTAGAATGGGGGAATCATGTATAAATCATTATCTTTCATATAAAGGACTATTTGTATTAGCACGGCATGAAGCCAGTTTGATCAAGTGACTCTGTATGACACTAGGGTCTGTGTCGGACCCAGAGGAAGGGTTTTATTTTTATTTGCTTGTTTTTTGAAGTTGCCTTGGAACTAAGGCAACCACAAAAGGAACAACTGCTCAAGGCTTTCTGTCCTGCTGTGTGCCTACCCTTCCTCACACTTCCAACCCACATGAGCAGGAAGCAGGCCTATCTTGAGGTAAGGAAGATTCCCTGTTTCCTTTAAAAATCCTTTGATTCTTGCCCCATCTCTTACAGGACTGACCTTACCAGGAAACCAATTCTGTGCACAGGCACGTGATGCTGGAAAAGCAGATTCCCAAGCAGGTTGGTGGTGTGGCGGCTGCCTTGGTGGGGACCAGAGGGCCACTCAGAGATGAACATAAGCCATTGCTGCATGGGCCTTTTCCAGCTGACACTCAAGGGGACCACTCACCTAACCCAAAGCTTCCTGCCCCCCACACCCCGCGTGTGCGTCGTGTGCGTCGCTGGGCCAGAGACCCCTCCCTTACACTGTCTTCATTGTCTGTAAAAGTGAGTCTGTGTACCGTCTGTTAAAAGTATAATTCTTATACTTTCCTTCTCTTTGCTCTTAAATAGGTCAGGAGATGTCCTGAAGCATCGACCCCTCTGGCTCACCACTGGGATTAGTCTTAACTTCGTAGTAGCAGAGGGCTCAGGGGCCCGCCTGCCTCATAGCGTTTTGTTCAGGAATTCCTTCATCACAATTCTGGAATCTATCGGCCTCTGGGCCTTACGTGAATGATTCCCATGATTAGGAAACCCCTTGGGAAGCTGTTTGTCTGGTCATATCCTCTCCCCTGCGTTTAAAAAATAAAAATTCTGCATATTGCAAAATTACAGATACATTTGCCTGGTAGAATTCCAATGAAACTTTATGTCTGCCTTTCCCCTATCAAACTGCAGACCTGAATGTTTCAAGAGGTACTAATCTACGTGTCTTTGTTAAGAAAGGGTTCTTGAAAAGCCCTGAATGTCATAGCGTAATCCCCTTGGGCCCCTGCCAGGCCCTACATTTATTCCAGTGGCAATGACATCATTCCAAACACATCAGGAGCTCTTCTTAAGGAATTATCCATGGAATCTTTGCATGAGCTATACTCCGTACCTGGATTGCCCTTCTCCAAGGTGTCTCCTAGTCCCATGTTCAACTGGATAACTCCTGCTTAGCCTCCAAGGCTTGGCTCATGCTGCCACATAGCCTGGGAAGTCTCCCAGATGGCACAGAGCAGAGGCTGTGTCTTAAGAACTGCAGACATGGTATCTAGTAGGTGTGGCCGTGGGACAGGCCTTGCTCCCGTACACAGCAGCTGCCGGGCAGCTTATCATTCTAATGGCTTATGTGAACAACTCCTCCTTTATCTTCCCAAGTAGGCAGTGTGAGAGCTTAGACTCTTCTGGCAGCAAGAAGACAGAGCCTATCTGTGCAGTCACTTGAGGGAAAGCAGTCCAAAAACATGAAAGCCAGAGAGGCAATTTCATTAAATTTTCGAGATACTCTGGGCATAGGCTGGGTCCATTTTTAAGTCAAATTTAGTACTCAGATTTAAACATCATAATCTCATTTTCTAAGGCCAGGCTATTCCCTGGTTCCCCTCTACATTTTGACAAGGTGTGCCCCTCCCCAGCTACCCTCCAGCCTTCCCCACCCCGCTCTGGGACCATGGAGGCTGCCTGAGTCATTGGATTCAGCTGTTCAGAAGCCCCAGAAGGAGACAGGAGGGAGAAGCAAAGTGTGGTGAGAGTTTTTATTCTCCTAGCTCTTTCCCTGCTCAGCCATGCACAGAAGCCACAGCTTGGTGGACACCCTCTCTTGCTATTTGGGTTCAATTACAGCTCCTCCCCCTGTTTGCCTTCAGGTCTATGTTCACTTCAAGCAACACTCCATTTCTAGTGGATCCCCTTATGTAAATGAAATTGTGTGCTGTCTGCTAACTAAAACAGGTAAGACCATGCTTTCTGTGGCTTGGCGGGAGATAGGAGCCCCGCCTTGTACTCCTCACCCAACCTTGAAGCAGTCCCTTGGGCAACTCCCTAGAGCTGCTATTTCTTTTTTAAAAAAGCACAGTTTGCAAATCGTTACTATCAAGTATTTGCCAGTTCTGTTGTACGATAGCAGTGTGTCAATTACACAGGAATCATTACTAAAATTATTAGTAGTTATATAGCTACAACTTATTAAATATCGGCTACCATTCAGATCCTTTAAATGCATTGTTTTACTTAATTCTCCCAACGACCATATGAATTAGTCATTTATATCTCCATATCCAAGATGAGGAAACTGACTTAGACAAAATAAGCAAGAGCAATGACTAAATGAGATCTGAAATGTAAAACATCCGGGACAGCGTTAAAATTCATTAACTCTTCCTTTTCCCCGACACAGAGTTTGGCACAGTAAGTTCTCCATATGCATGAGTATCCATTTACCTTAGTACTTTGATCATCCCACTAGAAATACATGAGTACTTTATATGTAACACCATGAATCTAAAATAGCAGCTTTCTCTTGAATCTAACTAATTTCCCATTCACCCTCCTTGCCAAAACTCAGCAAGTGGCCGTGGCTTTAGCCCAGTGATGATGGCCTGACCAGTACTATGGAAGTCCCCATTTCCGTTTTCCCAGTGAGCTCACCAACTGCCACGACTTCAGTTATCACCTGTTCCAAATCTAGGTCTCTAGTTCTCAGCTATAAGGACAAGTTATAAAAGTGACTACTGGACATCTAGATATGCATCTCAAATGCAATATGCATAGAATGAGCTCAGCATCTTACCTTCTCTTAACCTTCCCTCTCTCATGATCTCGTAAGGCTGTATTTTTCCAATAACAGATGCTTAAAAAACTCTCAATTATTGTCAACAGCTCTTTCTCCCTAAGTATTTATATCCCATCACCAAATTTGCCCATTCTAGCTCTGTACTGTCTTTCACATTCAACTCCTTAGTAATAATTCCTGTGTAACTTACCTCTCTCATTTGAACTCCTGCAAATCGTTAGTGCATTTGGTTTCTTTAGCCCCAAACTCTGCAGGCTTTCCTTTCCTGGCCAGTGCTGACATTGTCCTTCTGCCGAGGATGCCTTTCCCCACATACATTTACATGTTCAAGTCAGTCTCTTCCAAGATTCATCTCAAATCTCAATGGTTATAGGAATTCGTGTTCCATTATTTTGCAGAATTCAAAAAAGAAAGTCCAACAGACTGTCATAACTGTAAATTCAAACCCACTACACTTGTTTTTGAATGAAAGAAAACAAAGGACTAAGATATGCCAAATGTGAGGTCATATTTAAATAACAATAGCATGAAATGGAAACATATCCTTTTAATACTGAAGTCTGAATCTCAGACTCCACAGTATTTGAGTGCTTTGTCATCTGACTAGGACCCTTGGTGTAAACCCTTCGAACTTCCCACTAAACACACACACACACAAAACACACACACACACACACACACACACACGAAAAAATGCAACTACTGTGCCAACCGAGACTGCCAATCAACCTATCGTCAGCATTTAGTAACCACAAGGACCAATGGAATTGGCCTTAAAAAATTGATTTCATTATTAGAATATTTTAATGTCAAAAATTCCTTTTAAAATTGAAAATATGTACTGTAAAAAGTAACTTGGTCTCAAATTCCATGTTAAAGTAGCAAAGAGTTAGAAAGCTGAGAAGGATGGGAGAAAGTTAATGTGTGCCAAGTTCCTCCCTGATACACAGATGCTCAAAATATGGTTTCACTATTTATTGTTCTAGATGGAAAAGTATAGGTTAAAGAGCATTTTTGAAAAACATATGGGCAACCTTTGTTTATTTATCTAAAATAAAAAACAGGATGTATACATCAAGATGACTAGAGAAGATAAATGTAAAAATATAAGCTAAGTAAGCAAAAGACAGGAAAAGAGAAAAAATTAAAAGGAAATAGCAGGGAAATTTTTAAAAAATCAAAGCATAGAATAGTATGTCACAAGTTAAGATTAAACATATTATTTATTATTTAAAGATAAATGTTTAAAATCACCTATAGAATGACAAATACTTTCCCCCAAAAATCAAAACTTCGAAGTTGATGCTTATGGAAGACCCACCACTTAAAACAAAATCACAAAATCTTAAAAACAAAGAGCTGGGCAAAGAATTTATCAAGAAGTGAAAAGAAAAAAGAATGAAGAAAGAAAACAAAGGTGATAATACTAGTTTCCGACAAGGTAGAATTCAAGATAGAGGGCATGAAATAGAACAAATCTTATCATATTATGTTGACAGAAAATAAAGTCCACAATGAAAGAATAGTGGTTATGCGTCATTGTGCTCCAAATTATATAGAATCAAATAGATAAAACAAACAAACAAACAAACAAACAAACAAAAACTAGTAAAAACTAAAAGAATGTGAGAAAAGCATAATAGTTGGGGGAGATAGCATAACACCTCTCTCAAGTTTTCACTGATGAAGTAGACTAAAAATCAAACATACAATTATATATATTATATATATGTAATATATATAATATATATATGTATCTTTCAGAAATTTATAACTCAACACCTTAAAACAGGGAATTCTTTTTTCCCCAATCATTCATACAGTGCTTACTAAATTGAGTATACTCAATGGAGCAACACATTTAATAGGAGTCATGGTTCTAAAGACCAGTGGGTAAGGTGAAAATTCTGTATAGACAAAACTACTCTTGACAATCCATTAAGTCACCCATAAAGAATAATGTGGAATTACATCATTTATCCACAAATGTCACAGCTAGGTTTTCCTCCAGCACTGGAACAGATCACTGTTGCTTTGGGTGAGAACCGGAAAAGTACAGTAGCCCCCACCCCATTATCCACGGTTTTGCTTTCTGTGGTTTCAGTTACCTGCGGTCAACCATGGGAATAATTCATAAGTTTTAAATTGTGCACTGTGCTGAGTAGCATGGTTAAATATCACACTGTCCCACTCCATCCCACCCAGGACGTGAACCATCCCTTTGTCCAGTGGATCCACATTGTATATGCTACCCCTTAGTCACTTAATAGCCGTCTTAGTTATCAGATTGACTGTCATTGAATCGCAGTGCTCAGGTTCAAGTAACCCTTATTTTACTTAATACTACTACTTTGGTCCCAAAGCACAAAGTACTGATGCTGGCAATTCGTATATGCCAAGGAGCAGCCATAAAGTACTTCCTTTAAGTAAAAATGTACGTATGTATAGGAAAAAGCATAGTATACAGTTGGCCGTCCATATCTGTGGATTCTACCAACAATAGATCAAAAACATTTCTTAAAATTCCAGAAAGTTTATCTGTAAACAATACAGTATAATAACTATTGACATAGTATTTACATTTTATTAGGTATTATAAGTAATCTAGAGATGATTTAAAGTACAAAGGAGGACGTGCATAGGCTATATGCAGATAGTATGCACATCCAAGGATTTTGGTATCTGCAGCGGTTCCTGGAACGAATCCCGGGTGAATACTGAGGGACCAATTTGTATAGGGTTTGGAACTATCTGCAGTTTCAAGCATCCACTGGTGGTCTTGGAACGTAACCCCCACAGATAAAGAGAGACTACCAGGAGGCACAAAAATATGTACCTTCAAACACGGTGGTCACAAATGTAGAACGAGAAGCCATTTGTGCTCAAGCTCGGTCCAGGGCATATGCCCAGGAAGAGCAAGGGCAAGTGAAGTCACCTGTATGATTTTATATTTGTATGTATTTTAGACCATGCATACGTACTTGAATTTGCCTGTCTTACAAATAAGTTTGGTATGGCTCAGAGGTGATATTAAAAATATTTAACAACCCGGACTAACCAAATTAAAATGGGCAGTGTTCTGAGAACCAGAAAAGGTTCAGAAAGAGTCTGATAGGCTAGACATGAACCCTTTGTTGCTGACTTATTGGGAGATCTAGAGATCCTAGGGAGGGACCCAGTCAGCCAAGGTGGCAGGACAGGGGGAACTTAGGAGATCCAAGTAGCAGGTACTTTCCAAATGGCACAGAATGATTTTACTCTTTTAACAATCAGTACAGATAAACCAATACAGAACAGTGGAATATCAGCCTTGCTGTAACTCATGCTATTCTGCACACATACTCAATGAAGTCCAACAAAGAGAAACTGCCCATGCAATAATGCCAAATCACAGCAAAACCATCCCACACCACATACAATAAATCAAGTTTAACAATATACCATTGAACAACAACAACAAAACAACCCCTTAAAAAATCACATAGCAGTCTTCTAAGTAATTATTAATTCTCAGAAAAGATCATAACTAAAAAGACAAAATTTCTAGGAAATAAAAGGTAAGAATCCTATTTTCAAAACTGACTGATACTGTTTTCAGAGACAAATTTAAAGCTTTAAATACTTTGATTATTAATGAACATAAATAAACCAAGAACTCTACTGAGGAAACATTTGTAAAAGACCTAATAAAACTTAGGGCAGGGCAAAAGAAAAAATAAAGCTAAATAAGGATACTAATAAACTTAAAAATAGAAAAATGGGAATTTTAAGAGCTGGTCTTTGGAGTGGGTAGAATTCACAATAGCAAGACTCTGAAATCTATTTAGAAACTGAAATTGAGAGTAAATCAAGAGGTGAAATAGTTCTTGTAGAAAAGATGCTTCAAACCATAAGAAAATCCAATATATAATTCTCAGCTAATAAATTTGAAAATATATAAAAATTGTTTTATTAGGAAATATTAAATTCATAAAATTAAACTAAAAAGGCACTAAGCCTGAATTATCTCATCAAAAATTTACAGGACAAGTTGGTTTTGCTGATGAGTTTATGTGATATAAGGACTTTTTTTTAAATAGAAAGCTACCAATTCTTTTAAACTAGTATAATCCTGTTACCTAACCTCAAATAAATAGCTGAAAAAAGAAAACTACTTCTTATGAAAAAGTAAAAATCCCAAATAAAACATTAACAAATCAGTTCAGCAGTTTATTAAATGATTTATCTTCTATAGATACCATGGGTTTATCCCCAGAAGGCAAAAATGATTTCAGTATATCACAACTGTATCAATATATCACTTAATACTTAATAACCTAATATGAAATGAGGAGGACCTATATGAAAACATCTATGAAATTTTACCAAAAGATAAAAAGATTTAAAGACATGGAGAGCTGTTTTGTGTTCTTAAGTGGAAAGATAGAACGTTGGAAAGGTAACAACTCTTCTTAAAGTAATTGATAAATTTAACATAATCCCAAAGGGTGACACAAAAGGAAAGAGAAAAGCCAAGCAATGGGATAGGAGCCGAAGAACTTGAACAGACGTGTGTAACACTCGATGTGAAGTTGTGTGCATTGCCACAATACAAACCCCATCTTTGTCTCCACTCATCTGTTAAGTGTGTTATACTCACACACACACAAAAGTCTGCGTGTCTGTGTGTTTATGATTGTATCTAGGCGTCTATCATGTACCTGTAGGTCTGTCTGTGTGACGAATTTGTTGTCATTCTTATTTTTAATTGATGTAAAAGTCTGAGCTGAAAATCTAGGTGGACACCAAGCTGAACAGAGACCACGCAGGCAGGAGTAAGCCAGGGAGTGTCTGAATTAAATGACGTTAAATCAAAACCTCAGCCAGCGCTCAGTGTAGGACGTTAACCATGAGAATGTGAGTGTCCTAAGAATTCACAGGGGAAACCTGGAGGAGGGCATTTGAATTCCACAGGGAGGGATAGAAAAGTCAATCTTATCTGGGAAATGTTGACAGTGGCTATCTCTGGGTGGTGATGGTTTATACACACAGAATAAAAAGATAAACATTTTTTTAAAAATGGAACTCTTGGGAAGGAAAGCAAGCAGCTTGTGCTGCGCACACCAAGCCTTGGGTTTATACTAGTGCCTCTCCTCTTGGTCATGTGTCCTAACGCCTGTGTCTGCAGGTGCCCTGCACCGGGCTGGGTCTGTCTCAGAAGAGCTCACACGGCACTGGACAGCCAGGGGCTTAGCCCAGCCCAGCAGCCATGTGGCCTGCCTCCCGGGTCTGCCACACAATACTCATGAAATACAGGCCCATACACAGCTTCCTAATCTCCTGTGCCTCAGACTGGGCGTTTGTAAAATGGACATAACAAAACGAACCCCTGAGTATTTCACTGAGGGCAGATAAACGTACAGTTCTACATTCATATGAAAAAAATCTTTTGTGTATTTTATGAATGATGTGTTAAGAGTGGGGCAAATAGTGGAATAGTCCACAAACAGCCATCATGATAATGATGACAATTTATGATTCCCTGAAGCTATGAGACCCATGTAGAGGAAATGGGATTCAGCTCCCTGGAAAATCATCACAATAGCCCCTCTGCTGGTGTCATCTTGCCTGCAAACCTATCACGGGGGAAAAACTAACAAGAAATGAAGACCAAAGAGTGAGCCAATGAATACTGCCCAGCACAATACTAGTGCAGTAGGACAAGGCTCCTTTTAAATTTTTATCTCACACCCTGTTTGGCCCTTTTCCCTATGTAGTGAGAGCCCAGAGGAGCAACACAAACATGGGTAAGAAATGAGCTCCGTCAGCATAAATGTTTCTGAAAAGTCAGAAGTGCATTCCTGCTAAGTCCTGGCACTCCGGGCTGCATTGCTGAAGCTTCCATTCTGTTACATCTTCAAATGGACTTGACTTCTAGGAGGGTCCATGAAGTGTGAATTTGAGGTTTCTCTAATGATGAAATCTGACTCCATTTAAGGAGGAGACACTTTCATAGTCTAAGGTAACAACTGGAAAACAAGATTACCACGTGCTCTACAAACTTAAGTCCAGAATCCCCCGGACTCAGAACTTGAAAATATGACTGATCAGCCAGAACCTTAGGTTTCAAACAGAATTTTTGATACTCTTAATTTTGGCTCCTGAAGGAATTAAAAACTAGGTTAAATTGATTTTAGTGCTTAGATTATAATGTAGAATGTACTCAAAAAAAGCCAAATTTTGCTCTTTTCTGTGTGCTTGAAATGAAAACCTGATTGCTGATTCTGTGTGGTTAATTTCAAAATTTTAATGTTTGAAAGGGAACAACACTCAAATGTCAACTTAGAAGGAACTGCACACCTTCAGCTGACTCCCCAAGCACCTACAGAATTTCAGGTTTGTAGGCAGTAAGTCTCACAGAGGAACTGGATGGTGTTTACTCTCTAATTCAAGCATATATTAATGTCAACGCAGTAACTGTTCCTCCACCTAAAAGCCTGCTTCATAGCAAACAAGCTTCCCCATAACACCTATAAAAGTCAATGTTACAAAGTTTATGACTAAATGTGCATCCCCTTTACTCATGAGAAGAGTCTCTCAAACCTTCAATTACCTTACCAGCCTTTACATACAGGCGTGATTCTCTGGTTTCCAGTCTACAGCATATGAAAGAAACAAGCCAGCTTTCCATGCCTCATATTTCAGTTTCAAAACCTGTACTTCTAATCACTATTGACTTAACCAGTAATTCCTCATACAGAATACGCGTCTGTTAGGCCCAGCCTACAACTTGCGTCAGCTGTTCCCCAACATGCTTTTGTTTAAGCAAAGGCATCCTTTTATCAAATGAAATATTATGTAGAAGAAAAGTCCCTCCCTGTCAGTAGCTTTGAAGCCAAACGGGCATCTCCTTGGAATCCCCAGAGCTCTATAAAGCAAGTATGAAAACCACTGGCCTACAGTCTTATGGAAGATTGGTAGAAAACTCAGGCACATTCTGGGAATTAATTTGGATACAAATACTAAAAGGTAACAAGCTGAGGACACTGGCTCTCAGGTTTGGACATGTCACATGGCCACTGTGAAAGCAAAGGAGGCCATTGGGGTTGGGCTGAGGGAGGGCATGGTTGGCTGCAGCCCTCACCTTACTCAACTCAGTCAACCGTGGCTCTGAAGGTTTAGAGGGAAGATGGTGAAGCGAGGAGCGAAAGACACAGAGCCAGAAGCATACGATGTTTTGAAAAATGCCCTTTGACAGCAGGCATTCTTGGACATTCCCAACTATTTTTTATTTCATGACCCTAAAAACAAGCCATAACTTTTCTTTATTAACGAATAATAATAGCGCATATGACATTCTAGCAAATATTAGCAAATAATGTGTATATGACATTCTAACTACATTTCTGATATTTACCCTCTTCCCTCACACTTCCCTGAATCCTCTCTCTACATACCTCAGGATTAAGCCTAAATGATGAGAGGAAAATATGTGTTTCAGGCATTTCTGGATCATAATATGGCAGCATCCGAAGAACTGGATTAGCTCTGTGACTTTACTTTCCATGGGGTCCCTTCAGATATTTAAACTGAACAACCAAACCTCTATCTGTCTGTCTGTCTATCTATCATTAAGAACCATGTTTAGTTAAGGCTGGTAGCTGAATTTTTAAAAATGTTTTTCTGTGTATCCGAATTTTTCTACATGAACATAAATTATTTTTGTAATCAGAAGAATACACATTTTCAGGAAGTTAAAGCACACAACTGCCATAATTTGAAATAACTACCCAGAGTAGTTTTTATTCCCAACTTTAAAAATCAACTGAATACTGTGAAAGAAACATTTCTCACTGTCTCTCCAGATCTTATTTCAATAGGCCATCTGAATGTCCCAATAAAAATGCCCAAGGAAGATATCGTCTCTGGAATCTCTTTAATTTTTCCTAGTAATACTGCATTAATTAATATCTTGATAGTCAAAAACATTTTGTGTACCCAAATTAGACAGCAGTCCTGATAAATGTAGATCCTGTTATATTTTTTTATCCTGTTAGGTGATAACAATTTAAGAATAAAAATAGGGCCGGCCCAGTGGTTCAGACGGTTGGAGCTCCATGCTCCTAACTCTGAAGGCTGCCAGTTCGATTCCCCCATGGGTCAGTGGGCTCTCAACCACAAGGTTGCCGGTTCAACTCCTTGAGTCCCGCAAGGGATGGTGGGCTCTGCCCCCTGCAACTAAGATTGAACACGGTACCTTGAGCTGAGCTGCCGCTGAGCTCACGGATGGCTCAGTTGGTTGGAGCGTGTCCTCTCAACCACAAGGTTGCCAGTTCGACTCCCGCAAGGGATGGTGGGGTGTGCCCCCTGCAACTAGCAACGGCAACTGGACCTGGAGCTGAGCTGCGCCCCCCACAACTAAGACTGAAAAGACAACTTGAAGCTGAACGGAACCCTCCACAACTAGGATCGAAAGGACAACTTGACTTGGAAAAAAGTCCTGGAAGTACACACTGTTCCCCAATAAAGCCCTGTTCCCCTTCCCCAATAAAATCTTTAAAATAAAAAAAAAGAATAAAAATAATCATCAAAAAAGTATCTCTAAAAACCACAAAAATAACATATTTTAATGGTCTTTTTAGGACATTCAGAATATAAATTATTTAAAATTGTTTCTCCTTATTATGATATCCTTTTTTTAAACACCAGATCAGATTTATGCAAACACAGTGAGAAGTGAGAAATGGTTAGAAAGGAACATTTTTACTCTTGTTAACATTTGATATATATCCTTTTTCCCCCCTAGATATATATACAAAGAAGCTGCAGAAACCTACATAGCACATAGTTTTTTCCTAGGCTAAAGCCAAATATAATTTCATATCCTGAATTTTTACTTAATCTTATCATAACATTTAAAATCTTATTATAACATTTTACTTTACGCTGTCAAATTTCTGTCTAAAAAGCTACAGTGTATGAGTGCACATTTCACCAACCCCAACCATGTATTATCAAGTATTCTCACTTGTTTTTTTAATCATTGCTGGTTTGATATAGAAAAATAATATCTTGTTTTGATTTGATTTTTATGTAGAGGGTGAACTTTTTCACATGCTTCTTAACTACTTGTATTTCCTCCTTTTGTGAATTATTTGTTCCTCTCTTTTTCTACTGATGTTTTGATATTTTTCTATCAATATCAATGAGCTTCTTTTATGAATATACTTTAATCTCATATATGCTATATTTGTTGCAAGTATTTTTCTCATTTGTTCTTTGCCTTTTAATTTTGCTTATTATTGGATTAACAGTTTAAATATTTATGTAGCTAACTATAATGATTTTTATTGGTTTCTTTGTTTTTAAACTTAAAAAAATCCTTCTCTATATAAAAAGTCAATAAATATTCACTTGCATCTTCTTCTTTAGAAGGCTTGAATTTTTAGAGTTAGTCTTTAATTCATTTGGAATTTATTTTGGTGTTTGGTAACACATGTGCTTTTTAAACAATTATTTTTTTCCACAGAGAAAACTAATTTTCCTTTCCCCACTGATTTGTATCCTTTATAGGAGATTAAAATTTTATAGAAACTTGGGTCTGGTTCTGGCCTTTCTAGTCGAGACTCTTGGACTGTACCCCACTGTTACTATAGAATTGTACTCTGCCTTATAATCTAGTAAAGCTAGTCCCAAAACATTACTCTTTCATCCCAGAAATTTTCTTAGCTATTCTTCCTGCTTATTCTTCAAGGTAAAACTCAGAATTATTTGTTACGTTGCAAAAACAATGTCTTTGGGAATTTTCATGAGAATTATTAGGGAGAGATGGTTAGAACTTAGTGTGATAAAAATTATAAAACCTTGCTGTGAAATATATAAGAAAACTACAATAATTAGAATTACATATCATTTTGTGGAGGAAAGTATTACCAAGATGTCTCTTTCCCCAAAATCATCAGTTTAGTGCAAACCTATTCATTTATTGAATCTCTAGTATGGCTCGGGCCCGGGCTACTAGTGTCAGAAAACTGCAGAAACTGTGGATCATGCATTTAAGATGAGAAAATACTTATTCTGCCAGGAACAACTAGCAGAGGCCGTGAGAGGGAGTGGTAACTCATCTGGGACCTTGTACTTCTTTATTGCTTATTCCAAAATATGGAGAAAGTATTTTTCTGAGTGAATATTTGGATAAGCCTCTTGGAGTAGGGAAGAGAGGGTAAAGTAAAAAACGCCCAAAATCCATACTTGAGTAGTAGTCCAGGGCTCGTGCTAAGATTCCAGAGGAGGGGGCTTGGCTAAGGAGCTGGCCTTTGTTTTGCAGAGTGGGGGTGAAAGTGGAATTGCCTGGACTAGTGGAGGCAGTAGGAGAAAAGGAGGAAAAATGAGGAGGCTGGGAGCTGGAGAGGAACTTAGCCAGAGGAGCAGAGAGATGTCTACTCGTGAATTTAAGTTTTGCACAGTGTACAACACACATTGTCTTCTCCTTTGACCGACTAAAACCTCTTTGTTGCTCACTAACATTACGAAGTGGAGTCGTTTAACGTTTGTCTGGCATCTCCGAGTGCTAGGTCTTGCTTCTGAATGGATGTGGGTGAGAAGAGGCCTGCTTAGGGCACCAGTACAATCTGGGCGACACAGCACAGTGCTGGAAGCAGAAATCCCTCCACCCACTAGCCCCAATCTAGCTAATCTGGCTGCACCCAGGGCTTTCATCCCTCCATGCTTCCTTCTCTACCGTCTGATCTGATCAGTGCAACCTGATTGCCTCAGACTGAATCCGTTTCTCTCTCCTGGGCTTGTCCTGACTTCTATGGAAACTTTATTCCCTTGTATAAACAGTCTATCCTCATTATTTGTTGATTCCATGTCTGAGAATTTGCCTAGAGTTTATTTATAAGCTCAAAATCGATACTCATGATAGCTTCCCGGTCATTTGAACACATGCAGAGCAGAGAAAACCCTGAGTCCTCAGATGCTATCGTGTTTTCCCAAAACTAAGATGGGGTTTTATACTGTATTTCCCTGAAAATAACACTGGGTCTTATATTAATTTTTGTTCCGAAAGATGCATTAGGGCGTATTTTCAGGCGATGTCTTCTTTATTCACGTACAACAATCTACATTTATTCAAATACAGTCATGTCATCTTCTTCTGGAACATCGTCCTAACATACTAAATGCGTCGGTCTGGCTGACAATCTTAACTAAGGGTTATTTTTGGGGTAGGTCTTATTTTTGGGGAAACACGGTAGGTTACCAACTGAAGTGAAATAAGGTATCCCTCATACTGTAAACCAGTGTTTCTTTTGTGGTATAGTTAGTGCCACTTTTTCACATTTTTGTGTTTTTGGTGGCAATTTCACCATTTAAAGTGCCCCCCAAGCATAGTGTTGAATTGCTATCTAATCTTCCTAAGCACAAGGATGCTGCAATGTGCCTTAGGAGAAAACACGTGTGTTAGGTAAGTTTTGTTCAGGCAGGAGTTACAGTGCTGATGAAGCAGCCACAGATATTACATGATTTGTCTTTAAATAGAAACACGCACAAAACTGGGTCATGTATTGATCGCTTAAAAAAAATGTTGCAACATTTAGGAATCTCACACTGTGATAGAACATGACTATGAATAACAAGAGGTTACTGTATGTCTGTCTGCAACTCACACCCCAACAGCAGCTTCTTAGCAGCAACAACTTTATTTTATTCATCATGATAAACGCTGACCCAGTTCTGGGCACAGAGTAGGAGCTTAAAAACTACTCATAGAAGAGATGGGTTGGGAAGGAATGAGATATGTTTAAACGGGATAAGTGGAAAAGAATAACATTTACACAGATTCTTGGAGATGGGCTCTTAGGATCAATACCTCTAGGGCAGGGGTGTCCAAACTTTTTTCAATGTTTTTCACCAAGGGCCATATGTGGTAAAATACACAAACAGCCGGGCCACTCACTCGAGGTGAAGTACATATTGCCTCACCTGGTTTATTTAAGTAAACTAAATATATTTTTGGAATTTGCTGCAGGCCAATTAACAATGGATTGCGGGCCGCAGTTTGGACACCCCTGCTCTAGGGCATAGGGAGACATAAGAAATGATAGTGATAGCTAATATTTATTGAGCGTTTTTATGAACCTGTACTTTGCTAAGCATTTGATCTGTTTATATCATGTAATCCTCACAACACGTTAGTGTGGGTAATATTATCCCCATTCTACAAGGAGGTGAAATGACTTGCCCAAGGTCTCACAGCTATCACACTGTAGAGTGGGGCTCCAGCTGCCCCCATAGCCTATGATTATAACCACCTGGTTAAGGTGAAAAGGGAGGCTTGGTTATAAGCTGTGTGCTCCATCACAAAGTGATCCCTAGGAGAGGAAAAGAGGGCCTGTAACAGAAGTTCGCCTGAGTCACTGGCTCTCCCCAGCCTTTATGGGAAAAGAGTGATGCAATTAATGGTGATTTTCACACACCCCCCCCCATTGGCAACAACACTGTTTTTTGTTTGATTCCAGAAGCAGCTGGCTGAATTCATGTATTACTCACATTGGAATCACACTTTGCTGATGGCTGCCATACTCGAGTCACTCGGTGGTCAGGGCTGTGTCTGTCTAGCTAGGCCTGTTAGGAGATTACTACAGGTCTCTGACTGTGGTGACTGTGGCTGAGCTTCTGCAGCTGTTGCATGTTTCTGGCTCCAGTTCCACACCTCTTGGCAGAAAGTTTGTGTGAAACGCACTGATGATTCTGGGTGTGAGCTACACAGGGGGAGGGGGCTGGCAGGGCCAGGCAGCACAAAGGAAGCCCATGCTTTCAGGGCCTTATGTCTGTGGCAATTATGCACTTCTAAGAGAAAGAAAGGAATTCGTAAATGAGTAATTTGGGGGCTCTTCAGAAGGTTACTCCTTTGAGCCCTTCTGCTGGTGGAGAATGGCTGATGCTGGGCCAATTCACGAAGTCCCATAGCCACTCTGGTCACAAAGACCCCCAATATCCTCCATCATGCCCTGAGAGTGATGGTTGAGTGGATAAAAATAGTAACAATATTAACATTTACTTAGTGTTGTCTAAATTTAAGCATTTTTCTAAATGATTTACATGAATGAACTGATTTAATCCCCCATTTCCCCCGCACCCTGAAAAACCCAAGAGGAAGGTGTTATTATGGTGCGTATTTGACAGATGAAACCAACTAACTTGCACCACAGCACAAACCAGTAGTGGTTGTATTAGCTTGAATTCTTGGCCCCAACTCTTCAATCCTCCTTGTATCCATATACTTGCTTTGGTCTCATCATGGGCAGACTGTACTTCCCAGCCCTTGAAATTTGGACATGACCCACAGCTTAGGGAATGATAGCATGCCAGACTTTAAGAAGCCTCACTTGTTTATTTGTTTCTACTTAGCCCTCTGGTGTTTCTAACATCACCATGAGAACAACACACTGTGGGTAACCTGCTGAGCCAAGAAGGGGGAGGTCATGTGAGCAGAGTCACCCAGACCACCCACATACCTGCAGCAAGAAGCAGAGCTGCCCCAGCTGCTATAGCCTGAAGCAGAACCACCTAAATGTGCTCAGCATAGATCAGCCAAACCCGAATGACCCAAAGGCATGTGAGTGATAACAAACATTGGCTTAGCTCCTGAGTTAGGGGAGTACTTTGTTACACAGCCATAGCTAACCGATACAATGATGAAGCTGGAATGCAAGCCCTGGCCGTCTGACTATACAGTATGTGAATTAATCTCTAATTTACATTGCCTTCTATATTATCTAGTAATGTGAAGAAACTTAGCCTCTGATGAACTTGAGCTAAGTGCTGAACTCCCTGGACCTCATTGTCAGCATCTGTAAAATGAGCAGGTTGAATCAAATCAGCATTTCTGAGGTATGAAACATTAGCTCCACATATTTTTAGAAAAAGAATTCCGTGATTCTTCTGGCATTAGTATTCTGTGAAGACACTTCGGAAACACTGGACTAGATAATATTTTAAGTCTTCAACAGTTATTCTAAGTAACAGCGCAAAACATCTACCTCCATTACCATGTGTTTGTGAAACTAAAATAATTCCCTAATTTGGGGACCATGCCCAGGAGAAGGGGAGAGTATCTGTGATGGAAGAGGTCTTTTCCTACTTCCTTCAAACTTCTGCATATCTTCCTAGGACCTTGATCCAGACATGGCAGAGAGGACCTCACTCCTTCACCTACCAGATCTCCCTAGAATCAAGCTCACAGAAAAGCACATGGATGCAGGAACCTGCCAACACATGGGGCATCTCTCAGAAAGGCATCTCTGCTTACCTACTCCACTTAGTTCTCAACCTCAGTCCTCTCCTCCCACTTAGTTCTCAACCATTTGGCTTAGTTCTCAGCCCTGCCCATCCACTAAAAATGCTTTGCAACAGCACCCAGTAGCCACATTCTCTAGTCCCTTTCCTTATACTACTCCGCCTCTGCAATTTTTGATATAGTTAAAATTCCCTCCTCCTTTAGCTTGTCTCTTGAATGCCTTCAGTTTCGTCTTCCTCTACCCATATCACCCCCACTGTCCTCTTCTTGGGCACTGTCATTCCCTCACACAGCTTCATTCTGCATCCTAACATCTCCCAGAAGTGTCTCTGTCCACTCAGCGCATCTTAAATCAAATTACCTTCTTCCCAACCTGTCTTCCCAGCTTTATCCCCTGCTTTATTCCGTGTACCCTAGAGTTTTGCCACACAGAATGACTGCACGACTGTTTCTTAAACTCTTTATTCCTCATTTTCCACGTTTCCCTCTGCCTAGAACGCCTCTACTCATAACTCCCACCCCTGATTTTTCACAAAGCATAATCCTAATCATCCTTCTCAAATGTCACCTCCTGGCGAGACCCATGCTCTCTTCAAGGATTACTCACCCCAGCTCCCATGTTCCCAGCTGTCCTCTAATAAGCATTATAACTAAATACATGTCAGTCTGTATTAGAGCAGAACTTCTCACCCACCAGACTACAAGCCACTTGAGGTCAGGTCCCTCTCTTAACCATCTTTGTAACCCCAATGCCGAGCAGATCCCCGGTACATAGACAGGGCTCCGTCAATGTTAGCCTGAATGAATGACCATAACTGACCCACTCATTCCTCCCCTGGTGGGCATTGCCCACTGGTTTTCTGGCTTGCTGCTGGACCTTTTTTGAGGGATGCCCAAGGGATAAATGAGCTCTTGTCTGTAATTTATTAACAAATGCCCTCTTTGCAGATTTCCCAGGAGAAGCAAGATTAGAGTCCAAGAGAGTCATTTGAGACAGGTTGATCATGAGACCCTCTTTCACTTTGTTCATGTCACTAGGAGAATATTAATTATGTGCCCAAATTACTTTTCTATTTTTTATTTGAACACAGGCACATGCACACACATGCATGTGCATACACATGTACACAACCACACACACACACATGAGCTCTTAAAAGAACTCACTCAGTCACAGCAGGGTCTCCCAAACTGCATGAATTTATACACTACTTTCATGATTCTTGCTGAGCCTACATGCTACTTGTATAACTATTCTATTAACCATTCTCTTTAAATTAGCTTGTCTTTTTGCCTTAGCCTCATATTAAGCCAAATATTCATAAAATTACATGAGTGATATGATACATAGACACACATATCTATATCTACATACTAATAAATATTATAACTAAAATGATGCTTTCAAGCACCAAGTAAAATCATCTTTCAGGCCAGCAGTAGTGTATGTAGCACACGCAGGCAAGCTATCAGTCAGCACATTTCATCTAATGGAAGACCATTTATTAAAGCATTTCTCTGCCAGCCAGGATACTGTGTCTGGTGCTGAGAATATTGAAATGCCAAAGGAAGCTCACAGCCTCACAGGTAAAACCAACAAGTAAACTGTAACTTGTAATTTAATGTTCTAAGTACCACGAAGCAGCAAGCACAAAGGTGCCTGTATCTGACACCTCTTGGGCACCAGTGCAAATCGTCCCCATCCCAGCTCAGCTGCAGGGGCCACTTCTGTGCAGGCCTCCGCCAGCTGTGAGCCAGACCCAACTGTATCTCACTTCCTCCCCTGGGACTTTCTCTGGCATGACAGCACAGGACCCCAGCAGTAACTCACTAGCTCCTTCCATCTACATAACTCCCGAACAAAGCGGGAGTATAGCAACAGATGAATGCCTCTCCTGTTCCTTCACAGGTGAACAGTTCTGCGTCTCACTTCTGAAGGCCTCTGAGAAAGTCTGCAGCACCAGGCATCTGTAGCAGTGGCCAGCACGATAATGCACCTGGCACAGTTCTGGTCACCTGGTCCACTGTTCTTGCTCCCTGGGATCGCTTACCAGACAATCTCCCTGCACATATGTCTTTGCCTCAGGTGGAATCCAGGGCCCTCATCCATGGGAGGAGGTTAAGGAAGACTTCTCGGAAGAAACAACACCTGAGATAAACCTCGAAGCATGAATAAGTCAGAAAGTCAGACAGGTGAAGAAGAGAACGTGAGGTGGACATTCCGGGCAGAAGAAACAGCATCCACAAAGGTCAGGAGGCTTGAATGTGTCCCAAACTGCAAAGAGCCAGGAATGACTGAAATACACCTCCAGCATAGTATGAGGGACGGAGAATTCAAAACGCCTGGGGAGGTAAGCAAAGACTGGCTCCTGAAAAGGTGCTGACCACAACCAACTACCATCTCCACCCTGTTCTGTGATTCTCCATTGGTAGCAGTGAATAGTAAAGAGCTGGGTGTTTAAATCAACCCTGGAAGATTAGAAAGTGTGTCCTAGAATGAAGAGGTGCTGGACACAAGAGGAATGTAGAGTAAGAGGAGGAGGAATTAGAGGAAAGATGGTGATGAAATGGGCATGAAGCTATTCTCTCTCTCTCTCTCTCTCTCTCTCTCTCTCAATCCAGAATGGATCCAAAAATCTAATAATGAGTTTAGGCAGAAGTGAGGCACATTCCACTTGGAATTGAAAATTCCACAGTGAATTGCCAGGAGCAAGGAATTCGGTTTGGGATAAATGAAGTGGCCACCAACAGAAGACAAATCATCTGTTCAATCCGACCAGAGAAAAGAGGAAATTGGGGGCTGGCAGGAGAAAAGTAGGGAGCACCATCTTGCCAGCTGGTAGAGCCACAGGAAGGAATTCCCCCATGTGACACTCTAGATTTTTCACAAAAGTCCAAGGATGCAGAACTCTAAGCTTTTCTCTCCTTGTCCCGGAGACAAGGCCATGCTTAGTGTACCAATGTTGAGTTTCACCACGGGAAGATGGGGAGTTCCACCTGGCATGACATCAAGGCACCGGCCCTCATGGATGGAGATGTGCTTTGAAAGGACTGGTATGAGGCCGCATCACAGTTTCCAGCTTTGTTTATAAGCAAACAATTAAGACCATCTGATTTTATTGAGTGGTTGTCATGTACCAACACTAAGTACTTTTAAGTAGTAGCTTTTTAAAGGTCTTCCCCAAACCACATGATTACATACTGTTATCAGCCTAGTTTTCCAGGAACCAGCCTGACGTGACCAGGAAACACTAGTTAGAAGATAGCACAGTGAAGTATTTGAAAGAGCCCAGAATTTGGGTTCAGTTTCAGTCTCAGCTTAACTCTGGTCTCCATCATTTCCTCCTGAGACCATGGGGTCACTTTCAAGAGACGAAAACCAACTCAAAACAGTACAAGCAAGTTAGAGTGACTGGATCCCATAATTGGAAGGTACAGGATGGGTTTCTGATCTAAAACCACAGGACCCAGTGCTAAAATAATATCAGAGGGCCCGCCTTGGTTCTGTTCTCTCTGTTATTGTTCTCATGCTCTCCTACCCAAGACCGGCTTCCTTCAAGCATCCAGGTAAGATGGCAGCTTCAGGTGTAGTGTCCTCACTGAACAAAGAACACATCTTGCTCATACATTCCCAGAGAAATTGTCTAACTGACCCCGGGGGTCACTCATTCTCCATCTGAACCAATGGCTATTGTCAGATGGGTGCTCAGTGGTTGGCAGGCCTATAAAATCACATAGAGGGAAATCATGGCAGCTCTTGAAAAATGGGGATGTTAGACAGTCCAAAATAATGCATGTCTACTACGTTGTAACATAGGGCAACTCCCTTAACCTTTGTGAGCCTCTTTCACCATCTATTAAAAAAATGATAATAATAGCTAATGTGTCAGGCTGTTGGGAGATACAAAAAAGTCATATTAAACACTTGGTAAACAGAGGTATTCACCTAGGGTAGACTTTTTTTTTTTTTATTGCTGATACTATTACTGTTTTGTGATTGTTTTTGACAGAGGGATCGGAATTTGAAGCCCATCCCAGATTCCCAGATGTCTAAAGCACTCCTGTCTCCCAGGGTGGAGTCCCCTTGGCTCTGCTGCCAGACGCCTTGCACAACCCAAGCCCTCTGTGCCAAGGTTAAGCTGGTTCACCATCCGACGGCCCCGCAGAGCAGTGAGTGCCTCCCCAGCCCGAGCAATGTCAATACTGCCTTCCTGACTCCGCCTATTGTATCTGGAGGAAAGTGGCCGAGCATTGTCTTCCAGCGCTCCCCGCAGGAAGCATGATATCACCCTCTAACAAAAGCGGGAAAGCTGACAGATCTACTGACATGGGTGTGACCACTGCACACACCTCACTGGTCAAGCCCTGGGCAAGGGTCTGTAACAAGCAGAGAGCAAACAGCAGCCACACACGGTGCCCCTCAACAGGCTGCGTGATGGGATCCTTTGGCCAGTCTTTACATTTTCTCCCTCTCTTTGTTACAACCATGCCACGTTAGACACAGCATCACGAGGCAGTGGGAATGCACTCCCTCTAATCAACACATGTGTTGTAAACTGTCAGGACTCTGTCCATCTGGCAGACCCACTTTCCCACACCTGTCTCTGCAGCCTTTAGGAAGGACCACAGGGAGAAAGATAGTCAGATTCCTGAAGGGACAAAAGGGGGCAGTGAGGGGGGAGGTATAAAAAAGCAGGTGTGGTTCAATCTAAAAAACATTCTGCACGTGTGATGTGAGTTAAGGAATAGTCTGGCCAGACTGGTGGGAATTGGGTTATCAGTTTTAAATTCCAGAAATAAGGGAGGCAACTTTAGACATTCCCTTTCCTGAAGGCTGGGAGTGATGCCAGCCGATCCTCTGACATCCCTTCCAGGTTGGGTTCCTAATGCTATCAGTGCAGCTGGCTCTTTGCCCCAGCCAGGCCCTGAGGCTGTCAGTCTGCTGCCCTCATCTTAAAACTCTGCTGTCCCTTTCTTAAAACTCTCTCCTTCCTTAGCTACCACAGCACCAATTCTCTAAAATCTCGGGAAAGGCATCTGATTGGATTTGCTTCTCCTACCAATTCCCTTGGCTATTACCTTTCTCTCTTCCTTTCACTTAAAACTTAGCATACATTCACACCCATGGCTTCACTTGCCATAAAACCAAAGAGTTCTGTCTCAATCCCTTGCCCAATCCCCTTCTGAGCTTTAGACCTAGAGATGCAAATTTTGCTAACTATTCCCCTTTACATGGAACCTCAAAAATCAACATGTACAGAATACTTGCTCCATCTCAGCTCATCTCCATCCAGTTCCATCTGCCATGTTTCAGCACACTGAATGGCACTCCCAGTACCCAAACCAGAATTCTGGAGCAACGTTAATTCTCCCCCATCTCTCTCAACTTCCCATAAGCAACCAATCACCAACCCCTACAGTGTCACCACCTAAACACTTTCAATCCCTCTCTACATACAGGCTTTCCTGCATGAAGTATTGGGAAGCCAAACTGGTCCAGGTCTACAGTGTCTAGCATGTCAATCCATCCTCTACACTATTATCAGAGCGAATTTTCCAAGACATAAATCAGACATGGTAGAACAAACACCATGCTAAATTTCAACATGTACAGCATGAAGTACAAGATACTGAAAATGGCCTACCTGGCCCTTCCCAGTCTGACCCCAACCTTAATTCTCCATCTCCAACCTACATTTCAGCCTCACTCAACTTCTGCGAGTGTTCTCTCTCCCTCTAATGGATAGTTCTTTCTTCCCTTTCCCTTTTTATCTTCTTAGTTTTAAAATCATTTTTGGCTATGAGTAACTCATAATTATAATTGGTAATAATTTTTGGCAGTATTCATTACTATTAGGAGTTCTTGCAAAGTGAGAAAAATCAAACCTACAAATTATTTTAAAATACTACTAATTTATACTAAACTTAGCAATTAAAAAAGTTGACATAGGTTTTTAGACATTTAACTAAATATTTATGTAATTTACATTTTAAAGTTTCATTTTCTTTTTTATTGGAGCCAATAAAAATTTTGTAGCTCTTGGAAAGATAGATTTTATATATACCCCTCTTATATCATTTATCACATCATATAATTCATATGCCTTTATTCATCTTTTCTAGTAAAATGTGAGTTTAACAAGGGGAAAAAATGACTCATTCTTTTTTACATTCCTGGCATCCAGTACAGTACTTAGCACAAAGCAAGTCCTCAGTATGTCTTCATTAACTGAAATAGGTGAATGAATCAATGAATGAATGATAGGCAGGCAATAACTCAATAAATGGCTATTGAATAAAACATATGCATATCTTTTGGGTAGTATTCAACAATTGTACAATATCTAATATTAGGTAAAGTCCTGGTTAAACCCACTTTCATAAGTCTATCTTTTTTGTTTCACACCTAAGGAAGGATTTTCTTTTGACCTTATCTACATCAAATATTTAACATAAGGCAGCCTTTTAAGATATGAGTGAATACTACTTGCAATATATATGAAATTGCTTTATTGTTGGTACAATTATTATTATTATTATTATTTCAATGTGGCTATAACCCTTTCTACAACATTCCTTCTTTCAGGTATGCTGTAGCATACCAGCATTTCTCACGATGGCATATGAAACTCCAATAAAATTACTGAACATCAAATACATGCACTATGGAGAATAACAAAGAAATAGTCTCTGTTGTCAAGGATGTTAGAGGCTAATTCAGCTACATCTATGTGCCCAAAGCTCAAAGACACAGCCCGTGTGGTAAGGGAACTCAGAAGTAGGGAAAGAGCATCATCAGGAAGACTTGGCCTGGGCAAGTGGAGTTGATTTGTGTTTGCAGAGTAAATACAGAAAATGTCATTTCCAAACAGATGGAACAGCATGAACAAGAAAGAGCCAAGAGGAAGAATGCATCGATTGTGGAGATGGGCCTGGCTGAAGTAGAAGGGGCATGAGCGGGGATGAAAGGATAGGTGAGGCAACGCATTGGATAGTAGGCCAACTGTTCTGGCTTGTCAACTGGGGAGTGACCAGCACAAAACGTGAGGAACTGGACTACGTGGAGGTCCCTTTAGAAAGAGCCTGCTTCTATGAGTGGCAATGGCTCCCCTACACCCTGCAAAAGATGTGATCCGTCTTGAACTAGCACTAGGTACATAGCAACACTTCCTTTTGGATTACACTAGCTTCCTTTATTGAGAGAGTTCTTACTGGTTAAACACTTTACATGCGTTATCACACGATGCCTATCACGACTCTGGGAAATAGACATTCTCATCATAAAAGATGAGAAAACTGTGGCTTAGATAAATCAAGTCACTTGTCCATGGCCATGGAATCTGGGCCTAACCCAGGTCTGTAACGTCACCATCCATTCTCTTACTCCTTCTCCTGCCTTCTCAGGGAGCTCTGCCTCAGTCCCACTGAGCAGTGGCTTCAAAAGGAAGTCACCATGTGCATGTGCTTTTTTTCCTCAAAAGGCGTCTGGAGTTCAAATTCAGTGTAAAATGACTACATGTGGGTCCACATTCAGAAAACACACCCAGTTTGGTTGCATGGGAAAGACATTGAACCCTTATCTACCTGTTAAGTGATCAGTGAGGAGCTGCAGACAGACAGTGAAATGACAAGGGTGTGAAAGGCAGGGCAGTAAGCACCACCCTCCAAGAGCTCCCTTCACTTTCCTAATAGATGACCACCCAGCCTGGGCCTGAACGCTCTCCAGTGTGGGACCTCACTCCTCATGGGGGAGTGGATCCAATTTTCAGAAGGTTTTCCTAAGTAAAGCCAAACTCGGTCTTTGTGCAACTCCCTCCACCCCTGGATCCTAGATCTGGGGAAATACAATGTCACTCTATGATGTCTTCTATATGGAAACCCTTAAAAACACTGCTATTAGTTTCTTTTCTCCTGGCTCAACATTCCCATGTGACATGATTTCTAAAGCACTTAACTTCTTTCTTCCCTACTGTGTTTGCTGTCAAATTTCTCAGTGTTTTCAGTGTTCAGTGGAAATGCTCTGAACAGTAGAGTGAAATGATTACTATTTCTAATTTGGGCCTTATGCTTCTACTAATGCAAACTGTTTCAGCTTGTGCATTACCTTTTTAGCAAGCAGAGCATGTGTTGGCTCCTATGAATTTTGCATGTCACCAAAACTTGGTGATATTTGGTGACACTAGAACTTTTAACTAACCAGGTTTCTCTTACACTGAACAAACATAACTTATTTATTGAATTCAATTGCATAACTTGACACTTATCTATTTTGAAATGGTATCCTTCGGGTTGGGTCCACCCTTCCAGCCTAGAGAAATCTATTTGAATCCTGATTCTGTGTTCTAACCAATTACCCATCTACAGGGAATAAGCAGGTGACACAATCTCTCTCTCTCTCTCTCTCTCTCTCTCTCTCTCTCTCACACACACACACACACACACACATCTTTTTAGGAGTAGGGCCCCAGGAGACGAATTGATAACGTGAGACAAATTCGGCGCTCACCCATCTTCATGCCCTAATGGACATAGCATAGTCTTCTGAGATGGATTTGGAAGAGTTCTGTCCTACTGGAGGAATGTCTTAAAAGAACTAGGCTCTTACAGGAAGCTCTCCAGGGTAGGGCAGAAAAGGAAATGCAGAAACTTCCCAACAACTGCAATGCTTAGGAGGGAGCATCTGTGAAGAAAGCAAAACTCCTCTCCGAACATAATTCCCAGGTGTGTCTCTGATCTCAGCTTCCAGACCTCCACCCTTGATTAGTCAGACTTGCTACTATCCTTCCAAAACCAGCCCTAATGAGGTTCCTTCTGGAATCATCTTCCTGACCTAATACAGGCATACCTTGTTTTATAGCACTTTGCTTTGTTGCACGTCACAGATGTTGCATTTTTTACAAATTGAAAGCAAAACCCTCCACCAGCAAAAAAAAGTATGACTCACTTTATTGTGGTGGTCTGGAACGGAACCTGCCATATCTCTGAGGAAAGCCTAAATGGGATTTCTTCTGCCATCCCAGACAACATATCCACTACCTCTGAATCCAGGTTTTTATTTAAAATGCCAAATGAGACAGGAAAGAGAAATGAAGGCACGCTGATAGACTTCCCATTGGATCAGTGTTGATCATATAGGACATACTATGAGAAAGCAGAGTGATTTTGTTTTTCTGTACATACAACTCTTTATAAAAGAGCAGCCTGGTTTAGTGATGATGGAGAGATAAGGAAAAGCTGGTATGTTTCTTGCAACTTGTTTGTAACCTGAAATTGGCCATGATTCTTAATTGGGAAGAGAACTACCAGAATCTAGGTCGGTTTGAGGGAAGTCTTCTGAAAACTACATACCTCTTTCAACCCTCTTATGGGTTGACGTCTGCCACCCAAAGCCACCTTTGTTGAGGCAAATATGACATATTTTTCAGTTCTATTTGTTCACATGAAAAAGGAATGGGAAACAACCAACTGACTAGAGAGATAAACCCATAAGCCTTATGTAAGTCCCATGCTCCATTACTATTGTCTACCGGTGGAGTTTGGTTTAAAGAATGGGCTTCCATGCCTGGAGACGTGATCGTGGTGGATCCTTGCTATGGCACTTACCAAACACTGGGTATCCGCATCCATGGAGGCTTAGACTGGGAATGTAAGTTAGGATTCAACACAACAAACCTACCCCAGAAACCAGCCTTGTTAGTGTCACCCTCTCTTTTGAACAGGAACATGAAACCCCTCTCCCTGGGCTTCTCCCTGCTGAAATAAGTGTTGGGTTTTCAGAGAACTAAGGTCTAAACGTGGAGCAACTCTTTTGGCCACATAACCTTTTTTGTTTGATTTTGTGTTTTTGTTTTGTTTGTGTGTTTGATTTTATGACAGCTTTTCTAAGTTATAATGGTCAATTTTGGGAAGAGAGGAATGAATTAAAACAGTTATGCATGTATTATTTAAACCTAAAAAGTATCTCAGAACAACTATTAATATAAAGCCCTGGGCTTTGATTACTATAATCCCTGGTTTAGAATCAATTCCAGATTTCATGGCATTGATAAATATGTTACACAGGAAAAAAAGCAAAACAAAATGGAATCATGATGATTATTTCATTTAAAGATGCATATTATTGGGGGGGGACAATATTATTTCTATATCAATATAAACACTTTCTACATAACTATTGAAACCATTTCTGATAATCTTTCATTTTCAGCGATTTTTATTACATATTCTTAGTCTTAAAAATATTATTAAAACCTCAATAAAATTGGTTGTTGAAAGCAAACTGAAGAGCTATAAACAAATTACATAGAATTCTGTTATTTTATGGGATTTGTTTTTGACTAAGATTTCAAACATATACAAAAATATAAAAATAATATATCAAATACGTGTGTATATTTTGATCAAATTCTATTAATGTAATATAGCCCGCACCATTAAGTTCAATAAATTTTCCCCATTTCTAATATCAATTCTATTTCCATTACAATCACTAGAATGCTTTCAAACTGAAGGGGAGAGATTGATGGTGATTAGAGTTATGATTTGCACTCCAGGGTTTGATACCACTTTCAGCCAGTGGCCCATAGAGTAAGTAAACTAGAGAGGCATGCCACTATTTAGAGAATCTGAGCAGCAGACACTAAATCTCAACACATTCAAGCCAACCATTCCTTGACTCTGCAACAGGTCTCCATACTGTCCTGCACCCAGTGATCTGGGTAACTGCCTAAACTTTCATTTCATTGGGCCAAATACAGCAGATGAATTACTATATGCCAAATGTTTTCAATAAAAATAATGATATAGCTTTAACCTCCCTGGCCCCAACTATAAGAAAAAAACAATAAACCTATTTTGACTAATTTGACTGCTTTGATTAAAATAGTACACAGCCACGAAATCTATAGAAAAGACTTTTAGCTCTCATTTAAAAATGACAATCTGTACACTGCCTTAAGTGGGCCCCCATAATTCTCAGCATAAATTTCAGTGTTTAAAAAATTATTTAAGATTTTCTTTGAAGCAGGTAAAACCAGGTTTCTTGTTCTTTTTCAAAATAAGGAAATAATCCCAGACGAGGAGCAGTAAAATAATGCACCATACATAGTAAGTGAATCTCTTCAAATAAAGTGAGATTATCAGTCCTCATAGAGTGCATGGCAACACGGGGCAATTATGCAGAAGAGAAACTAGAAAATTTAGTCCATGCCACAAAGACTTTGCATTGCAGTCCTTACATAGATTAAATGGAGCGTTATATATTAAATAAACAGTGCCTAAGCCACAGCTGCTTCTTGTTAACCAGCGCTAAGAAATAGTGGAGAGAGCCCAGAATCACTAAGTCTGTTTAAAAAAATAAAAAATAAAAAATACTAAATCAAAAAAACTAAAGCCACATCTTACCAGAAAGGAGCAAGCTGACTCCGTAGAGAACTAAGCCGGCTAAAGAGTCCATACTTCCCCAAATCTCTCCATCCAGTTTCCGCAGATGTGCATGAGGTCCCAAGGATCCTTTCAAACACCCAGAGGTTTGTGACTTTCCATTCTCATGTTCTACTAGGTCTTGTTTACAAGTCAGAGGCAAGAAGGAACAGCACAGAAGCAGGCTGTAACAGTCTCATTTCTGTCTGAGCACAGGGAGTTTTAAGTTCCTTTTTCCTGTTTCCTTTGTAGATTAGGATGGGAAAGGCTGTATCTTAAAGGCATTCGGTATCAGCAAGGCTGGGAGCACTGCAAACCCTCTCCATCTTGCAATTCATCAAAAACACTTATCTGTGGCTGGTGCTTCTGCCGCTTTTGCTGCTCTTGGAGGGGTAAAGGAATTTCTGTTGGAAGTGTGGGTCCTGGTCAGCATTTTCAGAAACAATAGGGGTATCCTCTCGTAGGCGGGAAACAGAATAACAAGCCCTCCACCTATGTATGGTATGCGGTGATGCCCGGCCCTCCTCAGCCCGCTAACGGCTCTCCAGGGTCCACTCGCGATCCCTGACAGAAGGGGCTTCTGGGTGTGGGCAGCAGTGTGGGCTTTTGTTTTCTCCTTTTTAACCCACGTGGTTGGAATTGGGAAAAGAAGTTTTCGTGATGAGAGAACGCAATCCAGAGGGCAATTAATTTGGGTAATTACCAGTGAGGTCACTGATCAGTGTGGCCACAGAGACCAGAGTCCAAAATTGTCAGCATGTTTTCTTTCACACAGATGGTTTATTTGTTGGCCAACCGCCAAAACATACCCATGCTACTGGCTATCGCTTTAATTTTTATTAATAATTCATCTAAAGGTGATCTCATTTCTTAAAGGACTTGTCATAGAAAGACTAGTAATGAGAGGGATTTTGTGGTTATTGGCCACAGTTGTGTCAGAAGCAAATTATATGCAGAATTTTCTAAATAACCTGTGTGAACATCAAAGCTAAGGGATTAGATTGGGCCATAAGTATTTCTCAGTAAGAACAGAGAGAGTACACAGGCCAAGGGAAACTAGCCATTGGAGTAACCATACATAAAATGAGATCAGAGACGCTTAATTTACCCACATGATGATTTCTCCATAACGCGAATTATGACTTGAGAATAGAGTCAATACTCTGTTAATCGCCCAGCCTTCATGCCTGAGGAAAGAATTACCTGCTCCTGCCTGTCAGACGCACCACAGGAAAGGTAGATGCCGCTAGTCTTGCCTAATTTCTGTCCCAGGTTTTATCACATCAGCAATGATCTTAAGAACCAATTGATGGTTCCAGTCAGCTGGAGGAGAAAAAGCTCAGGCTCAGTTTTCAAGCAGAGCTCGGTTCAAATACTGACTTGGCCACAACTGTGGCCTGAGACAAAATACTTAATCTCTTTGAGTCTCAGTTCAACAGCTGTAAAATGGAACTAATATCTCCTTCATAGGGTTGTTATGAGAATTAAATGAGGGTTTAAAAATACAAAGAAACATCTGGCACTGTGCCTAATTCACAGAGTTCATTTTCTTGGTCTTTTTTTCTTAATAACTTTTCATTTTTCAATTGCAGATTACATACAATATTGTATTAGTTTCAGGTGTACAACATAGTGATTATACATTTATACAACTCATGAAGTGATCACCCCGATAAATCTAGTACCCACCTGGCATCACACAGAGTTATTATAATATCATTGACTATGTTCCTTATGCTATATCCTACATCCCCATGACTATTTTGTAACTACCAGTTTGTACTTATTAATCCCTTCCCCCTTTTCACTCATCTTCCCAACCCCCCTCCCATCTGGCAACCATCAGAATGTTCTCTGGATCTGCGTTTATTTCTGTTTTTCTGTTGTTGTTTATTTTGTTCTTTAAATTCCACACGTAAGTGAAATCATATGGTGTTTGTCTTCCTCTTACTCCACTCAGCACAGTACCCTCAAGGCCCCGCTCTGCCGTGGTCTGCCTGAGAGGCCGTGGACAAGTCATTTCCCATCTCTAGGCCCCAGTGTGCTCAACTGTAAAATGAAGGATTTAGACTGGATGTGACTAATTTCCCTTCTGATTGTAACACCTCACAAGTCTCAATGACTAAACTGTCCAATTCTTAGCATCTCCACATTTTATTCCGAGGTCATTCATGGGGGCAGTTCGAAGAAGATACTAGCTTTGTATCTCTGTCGCTGTGAAAGCCTGGGAGAGTCACAAACATGCTTTAAGAACATGGTGGCTGAGACTGTGAGGTCTACTGGCCCCAGGCCATATGGAGCAGCAATGGAAGGCCTTGGAAATAAACAAACTCCAGGGCACCTGCGTCCCCAGGCACAGCTTCCTCTGTTTGTGCTTGATGTCCACACTAGGACGTCATCATGGCTCACACTCCCTCCTGTTGGCTAGTTCTCGTGGGCTGAAGATGCTGCTTCCTTTTCTGGGCTGCCTCCCTCTGTTCTGCAGAAAAACAGCTCAGTGCCATCCTTCCCCATCATCCAGAAAGATCTACCCTTGCCCAGAATTGTTAGACAAGTTACTGCTCCCTCCCTTATCCAGAATGAATGACTCGGTTTTATTCTTTCTGTAATCCAGAAATGTTGCTCAGTTTATTTTTGTACTCTCTGAAAGAGCTTTGTATTTTAATCTCATCTTCCATTTAATCCTTTCCACTGTTATCCAGAATATTGACTCCATCACATAAATACCGCTGGATTTCCTGAGCCTATGATTATACAGTTAGTCAAAAGGCTGAGCAACGTCTCTCTGGAACATCTGAATCTTTAGCATGTAATTTCCAGGTATGAAATGAAGAAAACTTGTGGGCAAGAGTGCCCCGACGTGCTCTGCTCCAGCTTTCTGACCCACGGATCTCAGAACATGGAGAAACAAGCAAGGCACAATAATATGAATTTCATGCCCTGGGGGGCCAAGAGGTCAGCATCGCTGACTGGCAATAGGCTGGGAGGTGCAAAACTGGATGGCATGCCAGGGTTTCCAAGGGAAGGGAGAGGCCACTTCCACGTCTGGTAGGACTTTCCCAGTACATAACATGTTAAGGAAATACCACATACTTGGACATGGCCAAAACCCTTCTTTAGAAAGCTGGCTGTGGCCATCATCAGGGCACCTCCATTTCCTAACGAGCCTTGTTGGGGGCCGGCTGGATCAGTTCTCTACCCTCTGCTGCTCCATCCACCTCGTAAGGTTGAAGCGCTCTTCCCATACTTGCCTGATTAACTCCCAGTTATCGTCTAGGTCTCAATCTAAGAAATGTCTTCCCTGGCCATTGAATTCAAATTAGGTCCCCCCTGTTATTCTCTCACAGCACCCTGTTCTTTTATGTCATTGTATTGCTCACAAGTGGTAATCACACGAATCTGACAAGTTCGTGAACTTGTTGCAACGATGTTGCTAACTTTTTTGCTATCAGAGGGATTATTTATTATGAATTTGTGCCAACAGGACAAACAGTTAACCAGGTTTACTATTGGGAAGTGTTGAAAAGGCTGCTTGAAAAAGTTAGACGACCTGAACTTTTCACCAACAAGTCATGGCTCTTGCATCACGACAATGCAGCAGCTCACATGGCATTGTCTGTGAGGGAGTTTTTAGCCAGTAAACGAATAACTGTGTTGGAACACCCTCCCTACTCACCTGATTTGGCCCCCAATGACTTCTTTCTTTACCCGAAGATAAAGGTACTATTGAAATGAAGACATTTTGATGACATTCAGGACATCAAGGGTAATATGACGACAGCTCTGATGGCCATTCCAGAGAAAGAGTTTCAAAACTGTTCTGAAGGGTGGACTAGGTGCTGGCATCAGTGCATAGCTTCCCAAGGGAAATACTTTCAAAGTGATGGTAGTGATAGTCAGCAGTGACGTATGCAGCACTTTTTCTAGGATGAGTTCGTGAACTTAATTGTCAGCCTCGTATTTGTAACTTTATTTTTTCATGTCTCTTTCCCCCCCACTTGACTGCACTCTTCATGAGGCAGGAACCATATCTAATTTATTCATCACTGAACTTCTAGATCTGAGTACAGTGTCTGGCACATAGTAGGTCTTAAATACTTAATGAGCAAATAAATGAAAATAATTCTACTGTTACTCATATTTAGAATAGGCTTTTGGAGTCAGGCAAACCTAGACTACATATTATAGCTGTAATTTGCTCTCTCTATGACCTGGGCAATTTAATTCACATTTCTGAACCTCAAATTCCTCATCTTTAAAATGCAGAAAAATAATACCTAACCAGCGAGGTAATATGTACACAGTATCTGGCACAAGTGAGTATTGAATAACAGTTCCTTCCCACTCACAACCAACACCACTGCTCCTGAACTGCAATACAGATCCATTTGCAACGAGGAAACGCGGCCCCCACACAGGCTAAGGAACTTGCACAGCTGTGGTTAGTGGAGGCAGTATTAGAACCCTGGTCTCTTTGCCTCCAATATTACAAGTTTAATACATGGCTCTTTTTCTTCATAGTTCACCAATGGCCCACAGTGTGCAGAAAAGTAGATAAAGAGAAATACAGAAAACATCACAAATACCAACAAGGTAAGCCCAGATCTTACTAGGGAAGCATTTGAAATGAAAATTTGACAGATGATGGAAAAGTTTGATGACTGAGAAATGTCATCAGTTCTCACATTGTTTCCAAAACAGACATAAGGACTACCAGGACCGGAGCACTCCACGGCTTTGCTCCAGGGAAGAAAAGGGGCCTCCTCGGGAGTCAAGCTTGGTTTAGTTTGTCTTTTTCAGACACACTTAGCCCAGAACAAACAAAGAACACCACACTAAACCAACAAACAAGTAAACAAAACAATCAAGGCACTTGTCTGATATTTCACTTTCTGTTTTCTGCTTTTTGCACTTAATATATGAAAAGCCATCTACAGGAAACATTAAAATCTTTGAGACAGATTAACAAAATTATCAATGGATAAGAAAAAATGTTTGTGAAGAGATGTGGAAAATAATTTATATAATGTTACTATAAATTGGTAGCCCTTGTCTAGAGGTCAATATCACAAATATGTAGCATAAGTCTTAAATGTATATCCTTTGGCCCAGAAAATCCACTTTTATGTTATACCCTAAGCCACAAAGATGTGCCCCCAAATTTATCCATCATAGAAGCATTGCTGATAATAATGAAAACCTGGAAATAATTTAAATAGCCAACAGAATGGATTATTGATATAAATTATGGTACACAATGAAATACCAGACAAATGCCAGAATGTTTTGGTGGAAGCATATTGACATGTAAAGATATAGTATATTGTTGACTGAAAAACACAGTTTAAATAACATGAAATTTATACACATACACACAGAGAGACAACAAATATATACCAAAATGTTAAAACTTATTATTTCTGGGTTGCTGGAAAACTAACTTTTATTTTCTTCTTTATAATCTTCTGTAATTTCAACATTTTCAAAAATAATAAGCATACATGCACAAATGAAGACGACTAGGGGGAATCCTTGAGACAGGTGACCCAGGGCAGCAGGATGTACCTTAGGGCACCGCTGGCAACTAAGAGACAGAATCCAAGTGAACTTCCATCTCTAGGAGGTGAGGCATAAGGTTGGGGTGTCGATTTCCCACAGCGCAGCCTTGGCATTCTGCTTTTGCAGGGCTGTGGGTACGGGACCTCCAGAGCCATCACAGCTGGCTTGGCTTCTTTAGGCCTTTCATGAACTTTTTTGTGACCCTGCTGTCCTTAACAGTGGCTTGCAGAAAGGGAAGGGTCATCAACAATTAAGTCTTGGCCTTCAGCCAGGACACCATCGTTAAAGTGGCAACACCCACCCTGGTCTGCCTTGGAGCTGATGGCTGTGGAAAATACCTGACCCCCTCTAAACCCCATTTACTCTAAACCTTTTTTTTTTTTCTTTTTCTTTCTTTCTTTTTTTTTGCTTTTTAGCACCTAAATGGCAAGGGCTGTGCTAGTTGCTGTGGGAAGAGACACAGATATAGAAGATGTGGTCTCTGCTTTTGAAACTCAGAATAACACAGTTCCGGCGTGGCAGCAGTGCATCCAAACAGGAAAGGTTAAATAACAATATCAGGCATTGGGTAGTGAACTACTGAAGGGTGGTACCGGCAGTTCAGGTTTTAGCAGTCTTTGCTTTGGTATCCTTTAGGCCCTGATGTACCAATTCCTGTGCCCCTTTTTCTTCTCCTGGTATTTCCTTAACATAGGTGGTATCGTTCCAGATAGATTGTAAGCTCCTTAAGTCAGGGGCTCTATATTTTATTTTAGATAGTCCTGTGCTATTCTCTTAATGGCTCAAGGGAAAGAGGAATTAGGATGCCATGAAATCACTATGAGACCAATTTGCCACAGACAGAATAGACTGGGGGTATTTCTATGACACCTCCCCCATTACCACCTAAAAAAACCTTCAAAAAATAAAAAAAAAACAACAACAAGAAAAGAAAAACCAAACTTCTATTCATCCTTCAAAATATAATTCAAATGTCACTTCACCTGTGAAAACTTCTCTCAGTAGGTAGCTATTGATAACCTAATAAACCACCCCATAACTTAGTGGCTTAATACAATAAACATTTGCATACTCATGATTCTTAGGGTCAACAGTTCAGGCTTACCTGGACAGTTATGATCTCAACTGATGTCCCTCATGTGTCTGCTGTCAAATGTCAATCAATTTCAAAATTGTTCTCGTTGTTCTAGTTGCTTTGTATCCTCTGCTTACTTTGGACTTAATCTGCTTTTTATGTTTATAGTTTTTTAAGGTAGAAACATATTAGAATGCTTTGTCTTTTCATATAATCATGCCATGCTATAAATTTCCCTCTAAGCACTGCTTTAGTTGCACTCTACACATTTTAATGTGCTGAATTTTCATTTTCACTTAGTTCAAAATGTTTTTTTAGTTTCCCTTTAACCCATGAGTTATTTAGAGGTGTGTTGTTTATTGTGTAAAAATTGAGTGAGTTTTTGGGTATCTTTCTGTAACTAATTTTTAATTCTGTTGTGATCAGAGAACATGCTTTATATGATTTCAGTTCTTTTAAATTTGTTTAGGTTTGTTTTATGGCACAGAATATACATAGCCTGTCTTGGTGAATGTTCCAGGTGCACTTGAAACTAATATGTATTCTGCTTTGGAAGCTAGAGTGTTCCAAAAATTAAATTTAGGTGAGCTTGGGTCATAGTGTCATTTATGTCCTTTTATATACCTACTGATCTCCTACCTATTACATCAATTTCTGAAAGAGTGTTAATGGTTCCAATGATAATTATGGATTTGTATTTATCCTTTCAATTCTATCAATTTTTCTTCATGTATTTTGAAGGTTGTTAGGTTTATTCATATTTTCGATTGTTATGTATCTTTGTAAATTGACTCACTTATGTTTATTTAATATCTACCTTTATCTCTGATAATAGTCCTTGTTCTGAAGTCTACTTTGATATTGTAATAATTTTGGAAATTTATCATAGCAGATTTATTCTCTTTTTTTTACAGTCATTTATTTGTACCTCCACCCTAGAAAGGGCCATATAGAAAAGGGGGAATCTTAAACTAGGTACTGAATGTTGAACTGTTTACCAGATGAATCCTGACAGTGGAAGGGAAGGATGTATCACAGGCATTTCTGACAAATGGACCAGTACTTTGAGTCAAAACATGATGGTGTGAAATAGTATACCATGTTAGGGGACATATAAGTGATTGAACAAGGCTGAATAAGGGTGAGAAAGGACTTAGCCAGAAACAAGGTCCATTAAATAAACTGGGTCCAGATTTTATATACTCTACTAAGGTCTACAACAATGTGAAATAAATGGTTTTATATCAAGGAGTATCATGATCAAGATTTCATTTTAGGGAGATAACTCTGAGAAAACTGGGCATGTTAAAATTTGTAGAGATTAATGCCAGATAAAATGACATGAATACTGCAATATAGCATTTAAAGATCATGAAAGTCTGAACCGAGGCTCTAGTAGCATCAGAGGTAGAGAAAATGACAAATGTTAAAGTCATAGAAATATTAATTTTAATGACTTGTTTGGGTCTGGCACAGAGGGAGGAGGCTAGGGTAAGCCCAAGGTTGCTGTTTTGTAGAACAATGTGACATGGTAGTACTTCATTGTGAAAGGGCCACAGGTCGTGAAGCTCGTTTTTGGGGAAAAATGAAAAATTCAATATAAAATTCTATTATAGATACATAGGTTTGGGTTGGGCATTGGATAGCCAAGTCTGGATAGATGCTCAGTTTGCAGTGGATACATCGAAACTCACAAGAGAAATCTGAGCATTGCCGAGGGTATGAATGAGATCACTCAGCTGGCATGCAAAGTGAAGGACTCCAGAGCAGGCTGGACCATAAGGAGTGGACAGAGGGAGGAGGACGAGTGGAGGAGTGTGAGACTTGACTCTGAGAGGCAGGAAGAAATGAGTCTTAACAGAGGATTGGCCATTCTGCATTGTAATTCCTTGTTTTCCTTCTAGGCCAGGAGTTCTTCAAGGGTCAAGGAGCAGGGCTCAATCATCTTTGCATCTCCAGTATTTAGCACACTGCTTCACTCACAGATATTCAATGAAGTTTTGGTACATGAATAGAGAAGGGCCCACATTTTGGAGAACAATTTATGACCATTCAAAACAAAACCAGTGCAAATGTCCTTAGAGGGTTGATGGTAATTATCAAATTGCCTCTGATTCAAACTTGATTCAAACTGATACATCGGAGACGTCAGCCTATAAGGTGTTGGTTCATTGAAAAGCAGTAAGTACAGGGCTTCAGAATCACTGACCCAATAATCACACGGACTGCACTTACCAGCTATTTCACCTTTGACTACCTCAGTTCTCTGAAGCTTTGTTTCCTCGGATCTGCTAAATGGGGGAGGGGAGACATCTATTTTAAAATAACATTTAATTTGTGTAAAGCATCTGACATAACGTCTTAATGATGATAGTTACTATCATCATCATCAAATACAACCCATACATTTCACAGGTTAAAAGGCATCAACAGCCACCTGTGACAACCATAGAAAAGGCTGAATCAGGCCCCTACTAGGGAATCGACCACGCTTTACTGTAGAAAAATTGCCCATCTTTCTCTCATACTAGACCGTGTGTGGGCTCCCTGAGAGCAGGAATCATGTCATATGTGTCTCCAGTAGCTATTTTTATAAAGGTTTATAGAGTGAAAACGTGAAATACAGAGCCTTTAAACGCTACTTAGGAGACATTTCAGTTTGGAGAACTTTATGCTAATACCTTGGAAAACCAAATAAAGGCAGTTCTACTAGTTCCTACATAAGCAGGAGTTTGTGCAGTTCAGTACCTTTAAGTACTGACAGGTTATATGTCCAGGAAAAGCTCTCTGAACAGAGGCTGTGTTTGACACATAAGATTTATAATGTCCACCTGTGTGTGTCCATAGATAAAAGTGAAGCCCCTCCACCCCCACCCCACCCCTACCACCAGGCCAGTTAGGAATCTAGGCATGTCACTATAAAGAGGAATTTGACTCCTAAATCTGCCTGCAAAAACTGCTAGAAACTCAGGCCCACATCTCTCCCTTCTGATTCCCTGGGGTAAAGAGGGGGTGAGAGCTACTCGCTGGCATCTGGCATTGGCCATGTGGAAGCCCCTGCCCTTTGTGACTCATGGCGACTCATCAGCTCCGTATTGTGAACTCCTGGCGTGGCCTGCCGCCCGACAGAAGCCATCCTGCCACCGCTCCAGCGTTATCTGGAGCCGCCCTCCCCTTGCCCTCTGCCCTTGGGCACAGTGGCCTCCTCACTGTTCCCGGAACATTCTAAATTCACAGCCTCAAAAGCCATTTCTCCTTTGAGACCTTTGTACAAGTTTTCCCTTTGTCTTGAAAGTGTTTTTCTGTTAATCACTTCAGTGAAGTGGGAAAGAGATGGCGAAAGAGAATAAAATTAACCTGGAAAGAATGTTAGATTGTGTATCATCTGTACGGCCACACCCACCCATGAAACAGCCACCGGTCTTTCTTGTCAGATACAGAAACAAACAAAAAACAATCGTAACGAGGACTTTAACAAAACAACTCAAAATAGAAACTAATTTTTTTTTTTGAAGGAGATATTTTTTTCTCTTGTGTTTGGCAAACTACTCTTTAAGTCAGGGGTATGGAGCCTGTCTGTGCTATAAATTTTTGACACTAGAAAACCCATATTTGAACTGACTTCTGAAACTGGCATTCCAGCATCATATTAAGTTAATAACGTTAATTGATGATAATTATCTTTACTTTAACCTGGCTTAAAGGACAGAAAATCCATAAGCAGGAATACTGATTTAATCATTTACATATGTTAAATTGAAAATGTAGCTCCATACCATGTTTCCCTGAAAAGAAGACCTAACTAGAAAATAAGCCCTAGCATGATTTTTCAGGATGACATCCCTGAACATAAGCCCTAATGCGTGTTTTGGAGCAAAAATTAATATAAGACCCGGTCTTATTTTCGGGGAAACAAGGTAGTAATACCTGGTCTTATAGTAAAATAAGACCGGATCTTATATTAATTTTTGCTCCAAAAGACACATTAGCGCTGGTTGTCCGGCTAGGCCTTATTTTCGGGGCAACATGGTAATACCATCAGACCCATGCACAATGTATAAACACATAGACACACAACTCATGCTATGACACATTCAACCAAACTGGGCTGTCTACAAGTTGAACAAGCAAGGGCCTCCCCCAGTGCAGTGCAGCATCGTTAAGAGAAGAGGCCTCAGAATCAGAAAAGCAAATATAAATCCTAAGCCTGCCATTCCCTAGAATGTTACACTGGGTACTTAAGCCTCAGCTTCCTTATCTGTACTAAGTTTGAAACTACTTATCTCATGAAGTTCTCAGAAAGACTATATGAGATAACGTATGTACTATGCTTAGCATAGTGCCTGGGGTAGATATACACAAAATAACTATTAGTGTTAATATTGTTAAAGCTTTAAAAAGGAAGTTAATAGCCATCATTCATATAAGCTTGAAATAATGTACTCCAGGGATGAATTTAAAAGATGAAAATAATTAATGCAAATATTGTTCATATAATTTTTCAGGAATCACAAGAGAAAAGAGCCATCAAAAATAATCCAAAAATGCTTCTCTTTTTATTTCTCCCAAGTAATGTTTACTCAAATGTGGCTTATACCTTGATGAACTCTTTTAGAAACAAGGAACATATGTTAAACCTCATTTTCCTTAAAACAAAATAAAAAACTTCAACGTGCAAATGGAATTGAAAAGGAACTTTCAGTTTAGAGATGGTGAATTAATTACCTGCATTATTTATTCCTCCCTCTCTACTTCCATTAAAATAAAGTAAATGAACTGTTTAAGGACATAAAGTTAATCTGACAAAGAAAATGGGAGAGAAGACAGAAACTACAAAATTTTAGAAGCTGGAAAACGGTTGGCCCACAGTTACCTCATCTAACTGATCTAACTGGCCCAGAAATGCTACTGCTTAGCAATTGGTGGAGGGGAAACAACATACACTGCAGAACCCCTGAGAGAGGATGAATTAGTGGGGTTCGGTGGAATTAAAATGACGAGGACTAGATGAAAGTAGGTTTAAAAACCTGTTACATAAGATGAGATAGCACTTCCCACACACTAGAGAGGCTACAATAAAAAAGTCAGATAATATTAGGTTGGTGAAAAAGTAATGGTGGTTTTTGCAATGATTTTTAACCCTTTAAACCACAATTACTTTTGCACCCACCTAATAACAGTGTCTAGGATGTGAGAATGGGAGCACCTGTCCATCCGTTCCTAGTCGTGATGTGACGGCTTCAGCTACTTTGGAAAACAGACCAACAGTTCCTCAGAAGGGTAAACACGGAGTCACCACATGAGTAGTCGCAATTCTACTGCTGGGTATTTACCCAAGAGAAATGAAAACACATCCATACAAAATTCTGTACATGACTGCTCACACCAGCATTACGAGGTCAGACAATTAAGTTCGCAAACTTGTTGCACCGCTGTTGCTAACCTTTTCTGATATCAGAGAGATTATTCCTTATGAATTTGTACCAACTGGACAAACAGTTCACCAAGTTGACTATTTGGAAGTGCTGAAAAGGCTGCGTGAAAAAGTTAGACGACCTGAACTTTTCACCAATAATTCATGTCTCTTGCATCACGACAATGCACCAGCTCACAGTGCACTGTCGGTGAGGGAGTTTTTGCCAGTAAACAAATAACTGTATTGGAGCACCCTCTCTACTCACCTGATTTGGCCCCCAATGACTTCTTTCTGTACCCAAATATAAAGGAAATATTGAAAGGGAGACATTTTGATGACATTCAGGACATCAAGGGTAATACAATGACAGCTCTGATGGCCATTCCAGAAAAAGAGTTCCAAAATTGCTTTGAAGGGTGAACTAGGCACTGGCATTAGTGCATAGCGTCCAAGGGGAGTACTTTGAAGGTGACCATAGAGATATTCAGCAGTGAGGTATGTAGCACTTTTTCTAGGATGAGTCTGCGAACTTAATTGTCTGACCTTTATATATCAGTGGTTGTCCAGGTCTAAGCCGGGGGTGGCGGAGGATGCCTGGGACGGGGGGACAAGTGACTGCTAAGGACTCAGGGCTTCTTTTGGAGATGATGAACATGTTCTAAAATATGTGGCTGCATAAGTTAGTGAATATACCAAAAAGCACTGAATTATATACTTTAAATGGGTGAATTGAGCGTTATGTGGATTGTATCTCAATAAAGCAGTTCCAAACCCCCCAAAACAAGGTAGAGCCTTGAAACATTTCTTGCACTGCACACAGTGGAGTAACCAGCTCTTTTCCACCACATGGAAAAGGGGTAGGGGCTCTTTTACTCGGGAGGATGTAGAAATGCGAGTTTCTCTGACTAAACAATGCTAGGCAGTAGAATTAGGCGACAGTTCTGAACTGAATTTAAACCTTGGGCCTTCTGTCCCCATTTGGCTTACAGAAAGCTGGCAACAGTTTCTTCTCCGTAGGAGTCCAGCAAATCTCTGCAGAAGTTGACAGCTCTAGTAAGTCTGAAAACACTGATATTTCTCCAACAGATAGGTCAGTATGGTGCCTCCAACCAACCAACCAACAAACAAAAAACCCATTCTGCCAGTTTTGCTACAGTGAGGCTCATAGTCCATAAATTGAACTCATGCTCAGAGCTGTCAGTCAGCTTTTTGGCGCCTCATTCTTAGAAAGCCAAACAACCAGATATTAGAAGAAAGCCTTTACTGAAAGAGCAGAGGTCTACAGAAAACATCCAGAAGAAAGGCAACTTGGAGGAAATTCAGACTGCTAAGGAAGAAAGAAATGTCAAAATAAAAAAGGACTAATAGTTATATCAGAAATATATGAGAAGACTTACTGCAAGCATGGAAAAAGAACAGGATGGTACTTTAAAAGTATTTCAGATAATCCATACAATGTAACAGTAATAAAATGAATGAGCTGTCAAGCCACACAGATATGGAATGAATCTGAACTACATATTACTAAATGAAAATAGCTAGTCTGAAAGGCTACATACTGTATGTTTTCAACTGTATGACATTCTGAAAAATATAAAACTAGAGAGACAGTTAAAAGATCAGTGGTTTTCAGAGGTTTGGAGGGAGTATTGAATAGGGGAACACAGAGAATTTGTAGGGCAGTGAATGGTTCATTATGACATTGTAATGGTAGCTATGACATTATGCATTTATTTGTCAAACCCATAGAACTTTACTACACAAAAAGTGAACCTTAATGCATGCAAGCAAAAAAAATTATTTAGAAGGCCAGGGGATCTCAGGATCTGCAACAAAGAACAGACTGCAACAAAGAATCTAACTGTAGTACAAGTGTATGAAACAATCTCTCTGAAAGGGGTGGAGGAAAAGAAGGAACCTCCTGACATTTTTTTTCATCTAAGTAGTCCAAATATTTGATCATGGAATTCTATTAATATTAGTAATGATAGACATCTTTTTCAAGTGACATCTCCAAGTAGATACTAAAATACTCTAATAAAGATGGTCGGGCTAGTTATAATGTGTTTCTTGAGACAAAGAAATCTGCTTTCATGATAGGGTATCCTTATTTTTTGAGAACAAGTTTAGTAGTCCTTTTTTTTTTTTCAATTTTCAGAAAATACCTGTTTACAAAAGAAAAAGAAAAACAGACATTTATATTAAAACACAGGCCAGGCATTTACATACGTTATCTTACTCAATCTTCCACAACCTTGAAAGAGGAATTTCCATTCCCATTTTAGAAAGAAACATTCCTTGAGTAAAGTCCTAGATCACAGAGCATGTGGTAGATTTTCAATGAGTATTTACAGGAAATAAATAAAAGAATGACTAGTTGAAGCACAAGTCACGCATGTAAAACAAACAGTATATTATACAGTACATTGCTAAGCCTAGAAATACATAATTAATCTAAGCATTGTTTATTAAGAAAGTTCGATGGTCACCGAAATTTTCAGAAAAGGCTTCAGAAAGAGGATGAGAGTTGTGGTGGTCTTTGACCTGTGGATAGGATACAGATAAATGGGTACGGAGAGGAGCACGTTTCGGGTATAGGTAGCTAGAGCAGTCACTCAGGCAGGCAAAAGCATTGTTGTGGAGAGACTCAGGTGGATTGAAGCACTTTCTTGAGAGCTTTTCAAATCTATTTTTTTTAAATCACAATATATGCAGGTTCTGCAATCTATGTCTACTAATTTTATAGCTCTCTTAAAGCCAGTATTTAATTCTCTTTGAGAAAATAAATATGGAAATATCTTCAGATAAATCATTAAGTCAAACAAGGAGACTTGGATGCGAGTAAGTTGTTAAAATTTTCCAGGACATTACACACAGTAAGTAGCAGAGTTAGGTTATGAATAGATGTCGCTAGTATTTGAGTTCTATGGTCTTTCTATTTACATGGTTTGATTCCTCATTTACAAATGCGGAACTGAAGTCTGGAGAGGTTATCATACGGTATTTATTAAACAGTTAATTCAATGGGGTTTTCCCATTCTGATTTCTCTAAAAATTCTCTAAAAATACAGAAGGAATAACAGAACACAAAATATAAATAGAACACAACTAAGAGGCTCCGTCATACAGAAACACAGTCAAAAGCAGAGGAGCAGGTTAGGGAGGAAAATGATTTTGTTTGGTTTGTGTTGGAGTTGCTGCTAGATAACCTTGGATTCCCAGGTAGCCCTTCTCAAAAAAATTCTCCAAATTAAGGGAAGAACCACTTGGAGTTTTGGCAGCTCTTGTACAACTGCTTGTGTATATGTTTATTCTGATCCCAAACATTCTTCTCCTGCAGTTATGCAACCAACTTATGATCACACCATTGACAGTCAGGTATGAGGTGTGTGCATTTCCTTGGCTTAGTAGTTTCGATTACCCTCTAATCATTACCCTTTGAAGATTCACACTTAAGAGATACGCCATTTCTTCGGTACCCTTCTCCCACGCTGGGACATATGCCTGGTCTGTACCTTGATCCCTTTCTCTTTGGTTCAGTGGAAACCTGATAAAGACCATGCCCAGAGTGTGTACAAAACTATACCTAATGAAGAAAGACAATCCAAATGTTACTGCAAAAGAATATTACATATCCTGCCCAACTTTTTCTTGGAATTAAGGAAGAATCTCTCTCCCTTTTCAGAACACATTATCCACTTAATTTGAGTTAATGTTATATTTTTAAAAAACAATGAAATCGACTCTGCTTAGTCCTGTAAAAAGATGACAAATGTCTTAGTAACATATATATGTAAATAGTTTCCAGAATGCTCTCATTTTAAGCACAATAATTGTGATGCAAGAGGAAAATGAAACTGATTAAGAAATCAAGGTAATTTCTCATTACCTAATTTTCTCAATGTATTGAGAAAGCAAGCTAATAATAGACAAACATATTCAAAATATATTTTCATGTTTAATGAAACATATTTGTAGGAGAGTTTGACTTATTCTTGAAAATTTTTAAATTTTGCATCTACTTTGTTTCAAATTTCATTTTCATGTTCTTTTTTAATTAGCTCACTTGGCTATGAATTAATCAGACTCTTTTCCTGTCAATCTGTAGGAAAGAGGTCTTATGGTTTTAAATTTTTAATCCCAGTATTTTGAACAATTTCCTTTTAGCCAATTTTCATCTGTCGTATTTTTAAGTAAATATGTAGATTAAGTACGTCAGTTTTTCTTACTTACTATGTATCTACTATATAGAGAACTCGTTTCTTCATGGAAATTACGAATAGAGAAATTTTTAAAATGCTAACTGGCCTCTATTCCTATTAACAGAAATGGTCTCATAAATTTTTCATGGAGTGTTTTTATTTCAATTTGTAAATCATGGTGTTTTACTCTGCTCTATAAACATGTGTGGTAAACTGAGCAATGAACTCTGCTAGGACGTGACTGGCATTTGCTGAAGGACTTGACAGCATCACCTACACTTTCAAGCACAGTCTTTGTTCTTGGGACTCTCTCCCTTTCCTCCACTCCTTACCACAGAAAATTAGTGAAACATGTTTAAGGGGTATATTTCAGCATGCTGCACAACACAAAACATTTAGCCAAAAAAATAAGAAGCCAATGAAGTTGCAAGAAAAAGTGTGTAACAGCCACACAGTTGTGTATTCCCTAGATGCTCAGACATCCTGTTTTAGGACAGCACTTTGGAGGGGAAAGTCACCTACTGATAAAAGTAAACTTGGATCCAGATTTCCATTTCGGTATCCTTTCTTCTTCCAGTTTTCTGTCCCCTGTCCCATCCCCCGCATCTCCTACCCAACTCCACTTCTCAATCACAATAATTAAAAAAGAGGGCATATCTCAGGGGAATTTGTCTTTGTTTGAAATTTCCTTACCTGAAATTTATTGTTCTTTTTTTTAAGATGTCACATTGCTACACAACTCTAATGCACAAGGGGCATTTTCTGTAAACGTGATATAAAATGTTTTTACATGTCTTGCTGCTAATAGAAAAGATTTATCAGTATCTATTAAAATTAAAATGCACATATCCTCCAACCTAGCAATCTTACTCCTGGGAATCTCTCCCAAAGAAACAAATATATCAGTAGATAAACACATGTAAGGATATTTATTGTGGCATTATTTGTGGTGCCAAAACAGTGGAAACAAAATGAATGCTCAACAATTGGGGATTGGAGTAGACAATGTTACACCTAAATCATGGAATATTGTACTGCTATTAAAATGTGAATTCATGTAATACCCAAATGAATTGGAGGTACGTACTTCTTCTGGGTATTGTTATGTGAGAAAAGCAACATATTCTCAAAGCTTGAGAATATGGTCTTATTTTTTAATTTAATGATTGTAAAACTCCTTCATTTCCATATATATATATATATATATATATATATATATATATATATATATGTATGTTATAAATAGATATGTATAGAATTATATAAATCAAGAGAAAAAATGGATACATTAAGGTGTTTACATGGATTGCCATGGGAATGGGGTATGAGAAAACTAAAGTGGGGGAAAGAGATGAGATTTTTTAAAAATTTGATTACAAAAGCATGTATATGATCACATTTATTCATCATTTAAAATCATATATACAAGGTGTGATAAAACAATACAGTGAATGTTTAAATTAAAAAATTATTACAGTAAAAGATACATTGCCATTAATCCCTGTCAAAACACTCCCCCTCGCTTTGAACACACTTATCCCATCATTCTTGCCACTTTCTGAAGCAGTTCTGGAAGTCCTCTTTCATGAGTGTCTTTAGTTGCACTGTCGTGGCTGCCTCGATGTCCTGAATAATTTTGACTTTGGGAAAGAGCCAGAAGTGGCATGGTGCCACATCAGGTGAATAAGGTAGATGAGGGCACACTGTAATGTTTTTATTTGACAAAAATTGCCATATAGCAGAAGTGATGTGTGACATAGAGCCTTTTCATTGTGATCAAACAATACAGTAAAAAAAACATATATATATATTTTTACATATATATATATGTACTTAAATATATATGTACTTACATATATATGTACTTAAAAATAAACATTTTGTAAAAATGAAAGGCTTAGGAAATGGTACTTGAAATTTGTACAAATCGATACTTCATCAATGGAAACTAGAAGTCAAGATAGGGAGTAAATTATCTGAGGCAATTTTAGTTCTTATAGTGAAAAAGTATTCTGTAATACATTATAACCATACTATAATCTTAAAATGCCCTAAAAATTTTAAATCTGTATATTCATTAAATAATATCTTCCATTTAATAACATTAACTGCTATCATTTATTGGCCACTTTGGTGGCAGGCACTGTGCAGATGCTTTATTGCCTTTGTTCATTTCATCTCCATGTTATGAGGGAGACATTATTTTCCTCAATTTGCAGTAGCTAAAACTGAGAACTAGGGAAGATGTGTGGCCCAAGGTTTCCCAGTCAACAAGTGGCAGGCCCAGAATTAAAACACTTATTTGTCTGACTTGAGAATTCATGTTATTAACCACTATTCTATATGTGTTACCCATTGTTCTGAAACCAGATTTCCTCTATATTATAACCCTTTCTTCTCCTAGAAAGGTTGTTGTAGTGCTATCCCAATCTTCTTAGCTGACGTAAGATTGGTATGGGGGCTTCTATGATATGTGGTACATCCAGAAAACATTATGATTAAGTGGAGTTCATTTGCAAGAATAGTTCAACATATGCAAATCAATCATAGTGATATACAACATAAAAAAAAGGATAAAAATCATAAGATTATATCAATAGATACAGAAAAAGCTTTTGACAAGATACAACATCCATTTATGATTAAAACACTTAATTAAAGGGGTAAAGAAGGGACGTACTCAACATAATAAAGGCCATGTAAGATAAATCCTCAGCTAATATCATACTAAATGGTGAAAGAAGGAAAGCTTTTCCTCTAAGATCAAGAAAAAAGACAAGAATGTCCCTTCTCACCACTGTTATTTGACATAGTATAGGAAGTCCTTGCCAGAGCAATCAGGCAAGAGAAAGAAAAGGCATCCAAATTGGGAATGAAGAAGTCAAATTGTTACTTTTTGCAGATGAAATGACTCTTTATATAGAAAACCATAAAGACTCCACCAAAAAAACTATTAGAAACAATAAAGAAATACAATATAGTTGCAGGACATAAAATCAATGTACAAAAATTCATTGTGTTCCTATATACTAACAATGAAATTTCAGAAACAGAAATGAAAAAAAAAAAATACACAATTTCTTTTGCAATTGCAACAAAAAGAATAAAAATATCTAGGAATAAACTTAACAAAAATGTGAAGGAACTATCTACGAGGTGTGATCAAAATATATGGTGAATGCTGCCGCTGAATGACATCCAATGGAAAGGCATGGATCTTCAATATGGGAAGCGATGTGTCGAACCTTAGTAACAGTGTGTGACAAGTTTCAACTTGTTTGGTGCAATCAGTCGGGTGTGAGCTATGGTTGAGAGACGGTATGTTTTAAAACGTGCCATACATCATGGATCACGAACAATGCATTAACATGAAATGGGCAAACAGTTTAATCCTCCATCATGACAATGCTCCATGTCACACATCACTTCTATGGCAATTTCTGGCAAATAAAAACATTACGGTGTGTCCTCATCCACCTTATTCACCAGCTCTGGCACCGTGCGACTTCTGGCTCTTCCCCAAAGTCAAAATGATTCAGGGCATTGAGGCAGCCATGACAGGGCAACTAAAGACACTCATGAAAGAGGACTTCTAAAACTGCTTTAGAAAGTGGCAAGAATGATGAGATAAGTGTGTTCGAAGCGAGGGGGAGTATTTTGAGAGGGATTAATGGCAATGTGTCTTTTACTGTAATAATTTCTTTTATTTAAACATTCACTGTATGTTACGATCACACATTGTATATTGAAAACTGCAAGACATTATTGAAAGAAATTGAAGAAGCCACAAAGAAATGGAAAGACATTCCGTGCTCATGGATTGGAAGAATCAACATAGTTCACATGGCCGTATTACCCAAAGCAATATACAGATTTAATGCAGTCCCCATCAAAATCCCAATGGCATTTTTAAAGGAACTAGAACAAAAACGTCATCAGATTTGTATGGAATCACAAAAGACCCCCAAATAGCCAAAGCAATCCTGAGAAAAAAGAATAAGGCTGGAGTATCACACTCTCTGACTTCGGCTTGTACTACAAAGTGACAATAATCAAATAGCACAGTATTGGCAGAAAAAACAGACACACAGACCAATGAAACAGAATTGAGAACCCAGAAATAAAGCGACATATATATGGGCAGATAATTTTTGACAAAGAAGCCAAAAACATGATGGAGAAAAGAAACCTCTTCAATAAATGGTGCTGGGAGAACAGGAAAGCCACGTGCAAAAGAATGAAATTAGACTGCTGTCACCATGTACCAAAATTAACTCAAAAATGAATCAAGGATCTAAACATAAGACCTGAAACAATAAACTGCATAAGAACTAAACTTATGGACCTTGGGTTTAGAAAGGATCTTATGAATTTGACCCCAAAGGCAAAGGAAATAAAAGCTAAAATAAATGAATGGGACTATATCTAACTAAAAAGCTTCTGCACAGCAAAAGAAACCACTAACAAAACAAAGAGGCAAACAACCAAATGGAAGAAGATATTTGCAAACAGGATACTTGCTAATATCTAAAATATATAAAGAACTCACCACGCAACAACAAAAAACCAAACAATCACATTTAAAAAATGGGCAGAGGACCTGAACAGACACTTCTCCCAAAAGATATACAAACAGCCAACAAATATGTGAAAAAAATGTTCAACTTCACTAGCTATTTTGGATATGCAAATCATAACCACAGTGAGATACCACTTCACATCTGTTAGAATGGCTATTATCAACAAGAAAAGTAATAATTGTTGGAGAGGTTGTGGAGAAAAAGGAACCCTCATACACTGCTGGTAGGAATGTAAATTGATACAGCCACTATGGAAAACAGTATGGAGGTTCCTCAAAAAATTAAGAATAGAGAACCAAAATTAAGAATCAAGATGGTGCAGTAGGTAAATGATGTGTTTACCTTCTCTCACAACCACATCAAAATTACAACTAATCTACAAAACAACCATTGTTGAGAACTGCCTAACATCAAGCTGAACTGAAGCCTTTCAACTAAGGACGTGCAGAAGGAACCACCTCCAGACTGGTATGGTCCCATATCAGCATGTGACCTTTAAAGATCAGGAGGGCTATTTCGGCTATGGGACTGGCCTTGACTACACTGGCAGGGTCTGCCTCAGCAGGACTCTGGTGCCTGCCCAATCTGCCCCTTGGGTGTGTCGTATTTGGAGGTGGCTGGGTGATGCTCCAGCTCGTTTTGAAGCTGTCCACTGGGGTACCAGCCCCAGGACCACCTTCAACTGTATAGAATTACTATACGACCCAGCAATCCTTCTTCTGAGTATCTACCCCAAAAAACTGAAAACATTTATCCGTAAAGATATATGTACCCCTATGTCCGTTGCGGCTTTATTTACAGTGGCCAAGACATGGAAACAACCAAAATGTCCATCGATAGATGATTGGATAAAGAAGATGTAGTACATATATACAGTGAAATATTACTCAGCCATAAGAAACGATGAAATACTGCCATTTACAACAACATGGATGTATCCCGAGATTACCTTGCAAAGCGAAATATGTCAGAGAGAAAAATTCAAGAACCATATGACTTCACTCATATGTGGGATATAAAACTAAAAGCAAGAAAGGAACAAGACAAACAAACAAAAACTCAGACACAGACAACAGTTTTGTGGTTACCAGAGGGTTAGCGGGGAGGGAGATAGAAAAAGAGGGTAAAGGGGGTCAAATATATGGTAATGGAAGGAGAACTGATTTTGGGTGGTGAACACAATGCAATAAATAGATGATGTATTATAGAAATGTACACTTGAAACCTATATAATTTTACTAACCAATGTCATCCCAATAAATTTAATTTAAAAAAATCACTGATTAAAAAATTTTAATGACAGCATCGTATACAAAGTGGAAAGAAAAGCCATAGACTAAGGGAAGATATAAGTAAAACGTAAATGATTAGGACCCAAAAAACTAGTAGATAACAGATATGAACAGGTAATTCATAAAAAAGAAAAGTTAATGTCCAATATTCATATGAAAAGATATTTGGCATCACTAATCATCATGGAAATCCCACTAAAACCACAATTCAAAAACATTTTGAAATCACCAAGTTCAGGAATTCACTGGTGGGAGTGTGAATCAGCACAGTCATGTTTGTAAGAACAAACGGAAAATGTACATACCCTATGACCTAGCAATTCTACATCAAGTAATGAAAGTCGGTCACATGTGCACAAGTAGTTGCATACCAGGAAGTTCACTGGGGCGTCATAACAGAGAAAAATATGAGGCAACCTAAATGTCAAACAGTAAGAAAATGGCAAAAAAGTCTTCGTGGTTTATTCCTTCAATGGAATACAATACACAGCAATTAAAATGAATACACAAGATCTCTAAGAATCAAAATTGATAGCTTTCAACAAAGTAATGTTTAATGGGAAAAAGAAGGTACAGAATGAAACCTTTTATGTAAATTTTTGAAGCATACAAAACAATCCTATATGTTGTTTATAAACATATATATGGAGTAAAAGTGTAAAAACAGCTTGAAAGGGTAAACATCAAATTTAAGGTGATTAGTTCTGGGCTCTGGAACTGAAGAATGGAAGAAAAGAAATGTCACCATATTGTGGTATCTATTTCTATCCTGTATGTTATGACAAAATACTAACAATGTGCTATTTCTGGGTGGTGAATACACTGGTGCTATAAAATTATTTGTACATACTGAACTTTTAATATTTTTCAGTAAAATCAAAAGTATTTCCATGGCTGCTCCTAAAAAATGAATTGAGAGTCAAAAGCTCAGTTAACATCCAAGCAAAACACAACGGTGGCTTGAAATAGGATTATAATAGAAATGGAAAGAAATAAACAAATCAGGTGATATTTGGGAAGCAAAGTTTGAGAGTTGCTGTTGAATTGAATGTGAGGGGTAAAGGAAAGGAAGGAATGAATATCTCAATTTCAAATCTATTTTCACATGTAGACTTACTTCCTGCTTGGAGTTTGATCTTTTTTGGCAACAACATGGATGGTATAAAACTACCTGTGCAGTTTCATTAAATATCTCTTGGGAAAATTACTGGTGAATCATTTCAGGCATACAGACAAGAAATTATACTTCCACATCATGTTGGGAGATGCTCTACTCCCAAGGAACACAAGGGCACACTAACAGAGCTCGGTTGGTACCTGTGATAGTTCTAGTGAACCGTGCTCTTTGATTCTCTTGAGCTCAACTTTCCCTTCATTGGGATTGGACTTTCTCCCAAGTTGCCCATGGCAGTGACTAGATCTTCAGCTCTCCAGGGTCCTGTCTTGTAGTGGCAGTCCTAAGGAAAGCTGCTGGCAGCTTTTGAATTCCACCCCCTAATCTACATCACTGTTCCCCAAATAAACAGTGTGCTTCCTATTCAAACAATGATTTAAGACAAAGATTTCTAGCTATACTTTCAATGCGATTACCATTTCTGAAAACCCTTGTATACAAAGACTCTGGAGCCAACATGAGACTCAACAGTCCGAGGTTATTCTGGGATGTTGTCCAGCACATGGCAGTTAGGCCACAGGTGGATCGTAGGAACAGAGGCTATAATATTTGTTTATACCTTCTTCTTTGGAAAGTGAGTAACCCGTAATATTTGAAAAAGTTGATATGAAATAGATGAGATACCAGGTCTTGAGGAAACCCTGGAGGTTTTACTTGAATGCCTCGGAAAAACATATAGTAGCAAAGGGTTCATGAATTTGGCAGTTTGGTTAACAAAGGGACACTTGGTTTCATTTTCCAGAATCAGTCAGTATTTGCATTTACCAAAAATAAGTTAACATCCTATGAAATTGCATTGTTTGTTTATCATCTGTCTCCTATATTGGAATGTAAGCTCCACCTGGGCAAGAATTTTGTTGATTTTGGTCACTTCTCTATTTGATGAATATCAGTTGAATTATTTTGATAAATGGAAATAAGCAGCCTTACTTCTTGTATGGTTGCCTTTATATATAGATATGCGTTTTGCTTTCCCCATATGGTAGACTTCACACCATTAGTAGCTCCTATTTTTGGCAATAAAATTATGATAAATAAGTATGAGGATGTAAGCTATAGTTGGTAAGAAAATAATTGCAGAGGGTTCAGGCACATGTTGTATGTATCACAGCTGTAATAAATTACCACAAATTTAGTGGCTTAAAACAACACAAATGTATTATCTTACAGTCTGGAAGTCAGAATTCTGAGAGGTCGTAAGCTGAAATCCTTCTGGGGCTTCTAGGGGAAATTGTTTCCTTTCCTTTCCCAGTTTCCAGAGGCTGCCTGCATTTCTTGGCTCATAACCCCTTCCTCTATCTTCAAAGTGCATCACTCTAACATTTGCTGCTAATCCTCACATTTTATCTGACTTTGGCCCTCTTGCCTTCATTTTAAAGGGATGATTGTGATTATATTGGGCCCACCCCGATAATCCAGAATAATCTTCCCATCTCAAGATTCTTAATCATGTTTGCATTGTCTCTCTTGCCATGTAAGGTAACATATTCTGGGGAATAGGATGTGGACATCTTTGAAGGGTATTAGTCCGTGTACCATAGCTACTTAGAAATCTTACTTGCATTGAAGTTTTTACTTTTTGTGCATTCACAATGTTGCTTCAGTGTAAAATTAGAAAAATCAGAAAAATTTAGAGACACATAGAAGAGTTTCACCCTGCATCAACAAAATTGGAAATTCATTTCTATCTCAACGCAGTCCTGATTATTTTTGATAATAGAGATGGGAGCAGGAGGAACACTACTTCTTTTAGCAATTATTTCAAAAGATTGTAATAAGTTATAAACAATGGTTTTCAAGTAGTAAGACTGACCATTATCTCACCCCTATTCCTTACTTTCCAAATATAATGAACTCTGTTTTTCAGTTGCATTCAAATGCCTGTTGAGCTTCAAAGTAGCAAACTTGGTAGGGCAGGCTCTTAGCCCAAGGATGTTGTCTTTAAACATTCTTTTTTGGAATTGTCTTTAGAGACAGTTCACCAAACACACAGGAAAACACGGCTCGTTATTTTAAGGTCACAGGTACTTTGCCCACTGTCTTCTTCCCCTCCCCATTGTTTTAATCCACTTGCCTTCATTGCCACTCCTTCCTCTGCTGATGTTAGTGCCAGAGCTCTGTGAGGCCGAAAGGAAGGCCTGGGGAGGGATGGGAAGGGAGCAGGGGGGGCTTCATGCAGAGCTCAAGAGGCAGCAGACTGCAGTATCAGTGTATTTGATCCAGCCTCTATTAAACACTGTGAGATAACAATATCTGCAATTCACTAAGTGTCAAAAAGTCATGTTGTTAAAATAAATCCTTATTAAGAACTGTCTGAACTTCATCTATCTTATATTAGTTCCCAATGTAAATATTATTTTAAATAAAAAGGTACCCTTAGTCAAATAGGCTATTCGATGTACTATTTCTTGACAGGGGAAGTAGGGGCATTGAAAGAGTGATTAGGAAAAAACTCTCCCCTGTACTGATTTTTTTTTCCCAAAGGAGATCTCAGTTTAGAGGCTTTCTTAGAATAGTTCCATAATTCAAAGTTGTTTTTTTTTTAACTCTGGCAATTAAAGTTTACTATATAGGTACATGGATAAATGAAGAAATTATTATTATAATGGCATCATATATAATAGTTATACCATATAATATAGGCTGGAAAATGTTTTTGAATAGTGGAGTTATGAAATGTCCAAGCACAATTTACAAACCCTCTGATAGTTTCAATTCCTGAAGTTACAGATGACTGGTCATATTCTTTCAGAAGTCTCATCCAGAAGAAAGTACCTAAAATATTCCTAACTACTATGCATTTTTATTCATCAGAGTGATTAAGATTATTCCTCAATAAAATATGTCTGTAACTTGAGATTAATCAAAGGAAATGCAAAAAGATATACTTTAGATTATAATCTCACATGGGAAAGTTTTCTTTTTCCCCTCATGAGACAATCTTCCTCTATTTAATAAAACAGCCATTTATTTGGCTTCCCCGGTGGCTCATCCCCTTGCTATAGTCAGAATAAACATTTTTAAATCTAAATCTGTGGTGTCCAGTTTGTAGCCATTATCCACGTTATTATCCACAAGTATTCACTGTGAACTTACGTGTCGACTGATCTGCTTGGCAGAGAGGACACAAATGACTAAGAGGTCAGCCCTGTCTGCAAGGGGCCCACGGCCTGGTGAAGGACCTTACAGGTTAGTAGAAATGAGTGAGGAGCTCTTCCTACCACCTGGTACCTGCCTTAAAGAGCAAGGAAGGAAATCCTTGTGGCCACATAGTACTGGATGAGGACAAGATGCTCAAATGACCCTGGTACTTTACAATTACACATCTAACATTCAGGACACATTTAGTAATGGGGTTATGTTGTTGTTATTGCTACTGGCTTTTTATACCTTGAGATGAGGCTTGTACTGAGCTCATGTTACTACTAGCGGTTACTAAAAATTATCTACATCTAGTGACACTTCAGAAGCCTATGGGAAGTTAAGTAGTCTTGATCCAATTTTTATTATATAGTTATCCCAACTACAGAATTATTATCACAGTATGAAATTAGCCTGGCACATAGAGATTTCTGAGATGCTTCCAACAGCCAAGGGGAAAGAATTTATTTAATTTGGCAAGCTGAAATTCCATAAGCCTCTGGTAGAAGCAGAAAAGAAGTGATGTCTAGGGAAAAGAACGAAGAATGGACAAAAAGGTACAAAAATTAAGTGAAAGTGATGTCAGAAAAGGCAAAGAGAGTTTCAAGGAGGGAGTGGTTAATGTTAAATTAGAAATTATACTGGAATGAAACGAAGAGAGCCCACTAATTTTGATAATTAAGATATCACTGGTTACATTAAAACCAATTTCAGTGGAATACAGGGAGCAGTGTTTGGAAAAGACTGGGATGTGAAGTAGACTAGTCTTTTAAGAACACTGAATGTCAGTCACGGAAGGAAGATAATGTGTTTCTATACTGAGAGGACGAAATCCATGGAGGACAGACTAAAGCCTTAAGAGAAAGGGGATGAGATATGGAGGATGGAGGAAGATTCCGAAGGAATCTGGAATGGGTGTGATAAGCACCAATGGAGGAATCTGCCTTGGACAGAGGGGGGCCTTCTTGTAAGACCTATGCTTCTGAGAAGGGACAGTTATGCTTCTCAGAGGGAAGAATGGGTACAGAGGCAGATTTGTGTGGTGCAGGTAAGTGGTGACGGGAAAAAGTTCAAGAAATATAATAACTACTTTATATAGCACTTTACACATTAAAGCACTTTTACACACATCAGATGTATCTGAGTCTCATAATAATCATGGAAGTAGGCTCAGGAAAATTGAGTGCATTGCCTAGTCCATCGCCTATGAGCTGCATAGATGCTTCTTCAGACTCAAAGTCCCATGCCTTTTCAGTTATGTAGCAATCCTCGGTAATTATGTACAAGCCCAGGAGTAAAGTGGGGAAGAAAAGCATGGGAAGTGTGTGACTAGCTGGGGGAATATGAAGGGATGTTATCTCCTCCCAGTGAGGGAAATCGTTGCAGAGATTCGATTTATGTAGCTGCTTCAATGAAGAAAAGTTAAAGAAGTGCCTAATCATATTTGTGTGGTGGACACTTTTATCATGATGGTTGAAATTGGTGCACAGTCAGATTATTAGAGGACAGGACAAAGGGTCTGACAATGTGGTAATTGGAATCCCAGGGATTTTTCCTCATTGGGGTGCAATGTGTTAGTGCTAAATATCCTCTCCAGTCTTCATTTGGAAATGCCCTTTTTATTTATACTACAATTTCTGAGGCTGGGACCACGTGATGTCAAAACATTAACTTAGTATAGAATTTCAGACAATCTCATATCCTCTTTTAAAAATTCTTTTCATCAGTTGACACCCTAATTCTGACTGAGAAGACAGTTAAGAGATGAAGTACCAATACTTGCCATGCTTGTTCAGGTTATTGTTGACGAAGGGGAATGGCAGTGCAGTGAGGTCATAATGTATCTTAGGAACCAAAAGTCTGACAAAACAGAGTATGTGATAAGGCAAACCTGTCTTAGAAATCCAATCTATGCTCAATGAAAAGATACTAAACCACGGGAACTTCGAATGCTTATTTTATGGGGGAGGGGGTTTGGCTTAGGTGGGAGTACCTTAGAGATAATATAGTGGTAAGTGGTTTTGTAGGAAGAGGCTTGTTTATCTCTTATTACCTGACACCCTTCACAATTAGTTGTCTCTTAAAGTTTCTTATGGTTGTATCTTGTGACCTAACCAGCTACCTTGTATACTGTAGGAAAAGGAAACAGGCAACTGAACTTTTAGATCCCCTTCTCTGACTTTGATATTTCTGGCAGGAAAAGGAACTGAGTCAAGGAACAGCTTCAAGGGTAGAGGCCCCTAGGAGGGCAGGGCCAGTTGGGAATAAATGTCCATTTGGCCTTCTGTTAACTACCATGAGCAAGGGACAGTAGTCTATGTGACATTGTAAAGGCAAAAGCTCTAGTACACTGCAGGGATGCAAGCTTCATCCATCCATCTACTGTTTGGCACTTTTGTTATTTCCTCCCAAGGGATGCTTGCTTTTCTCTGTAGGTTACATGGGAAGTTACAGAAGCTGGAAAAGCAATTTTCTTTTCCTCTCCTTCTTAACTATTTCCCCTAATCTGGAGACACAAGGTCCCTGCTTTGTCCTTGGCGGGGGTGGGGGTCTGGTCAACCTCTCAGGTGGCCCTCCCCCACTCCAGTAAACTACATAAGAGAAAGTTCACTTTACAAGAAGTTAATCAAAGATTGAGAGAGGCCTTTCAAAATGAACTAGTTTCCTTTGATAAAATTCAGATTGAGCTCTAATGGACTGTATCAAATATTTTCACCTTCATGTCAGTCTGGATTTCCTCTAATAGGGTGAGTTTATCTGTTGAAAATGATAACACAGAAAATGAGATAATATTTCAGTTTGGTTAGCAGTACTTTCTTGACTCTATGCCAAATATAATTTTAACTGATTACGTCTGCGTTTCTTTTAAGGTATTACTATGCTGTTATCATGGCAAGAATACTGTTTTACAAAAAGATTTTGCAATAAAACAGAAGTTAATTTTAAAAATCTCATTTTAGTTTTTATATTTCTCTTTTAAAAGGCTTATCTAGTTTGTCTAAGTGTCTTTTAGGTAGCAGACCACTCAGAACTCTTCTAACTCATGCTTCTCCAAATTCTCTTGTGTGCTGGACTCTTCAATGGGTGTTCTTTTCTCTCCTGTGACACAGCTTCTCTTTAAGTGTCATCACTCTGGCTTAGAGGAGGACAGAGAAAATGACCAAGCGGAACAGCCATGGTTACTAAGTAGGCTATTTCTATGTGGGTGACTCCTATCCCCCTTCAGGTTACACAGTCAGGTTTGCAGAGCAGCCGTTCATTGCAGAATACTATAAGATATTGAGGCAGCAGGTATAATCTAATATCTTCTGAAAATGAGTAGTAAGCATTAAGCTTTTGTTATTATAAAGCTATAATGAATAACTATTTTTCAATATAGAATTTTAAAAAATCAGATTTTACTTTTCAGTATGAAAACACATCCTGCGTATTCTTAATTAAAATACAACAAAACTTCTAATTGTACTAATGGAGGTAGTTTGGTTTATGTAAGAAAACGAAAACAAATGAAGTAGGGCATTGTCGGCCTTCATAATACTGTTGGTAAGTGTGAGGAAACAAGCACTCTTGCACACTGCCAGTTGTACCACCTTTCTCCGAGCCATTTGTGGGCAGAGCCTTGGATTCTGCATACTCTTTGGCACAATCCTATGAGTTAAGCACTGTTATTGCATTTTACAGATGAAGAAACTGAACTTCAGGGAGACTTAGTAAGTTCCTAAGGTCTGTAGCAATTTAGTAGCAGAGCTGCAATTCAAACTCAGTTACCTAATCCACAGCATACACTTAACTCCTACACCACAAACTTCATTCAGTAACATGGGGTTTGCTTTTAGAAAGTATTCCTATAGTAGAATAATATGCAGCAATTTAACATGTTGCACAAGAATATGTAATGACATGGACAAATGTTTGCAAAATTATAAATAGCAAAAGTTTCGGAATGTGATCTTAATTTTATTAAAATATAGAAATAAAACAGGTATGTGTGACAGATACATAGATGCATAGAGACTGGTGAGATCACAAATCAGTCATTCATTTTGTTTATCTGTCTTGCCTAAATTTTCTACCTTTGCATTAAAAATTGTCTTTTAAAAAGATGTTCAATCTCAGTTCTCAAAGTGTGAATCTGCAATTTAAAGACATAACCTACTTTTATTTAACAAGGTACATGAAAATGAAAGCTACAACATCAATTTAAAAATAGATTACTACAATTCTCCAGTGGTCCATCTTTATGTCTTCTTACTTTAAGTCTAAACGTTCTCATTTGCCAAGGTTTATGCTGGAAACATATAGCAAAAGGAAAGAGCTACAGAGAAATCAGGCAGGGAGGCAGCGAGAACCCCAGAGCACCCACTAACTGGTCTTTCACCTCAAGTGTGAATGGCATTGCTCCATGCTGTCGAATCCTCTAACCCTGCCCTCAAATTTACACTTTCATATGAGACCAGAATATGGTCCAAATCAGGACTCTCCAGTTAGTGGAGAAGCGTATCCAGAACTCATGTTTATTTATTGATAAAGGATAAGGATGGGAAAAACAAAGACTTGCTAACTTTCCCATGCTGATGGTCTTTAAAAAAACAAAAACAAAAACTACTCAGCATGTTTGTTCAGTCTGCCGCATCTTTCCATGACTTACAAGGTGTTGTTTTAACAGAATGGGACTCACGGAGCAGTGTGACTGACTGAGGAAGAGCCAGCTCCTGCAGATAGTAGCCTCCCGTTCCATCCCGGCAGAGAGAATATTCTTGTTGGATTTGTTGAAAAGCTCTGAGAGGAAGGAAGAGACATTAGTGAGAATTTCCCTCTGATAACACACGTTTTAGTTTAAAGAAATCCTGCTGAATTATGTTCCCCAAATATCATATATGAGTAATTTAGACCGGAAGTTGGAAACCTAGCTTTTTTTCAAGAAATTTTCAATTTTTTTTCTCTACCAAACTTCCCATTGTTATAATGCCAACTCATGTATTTAATGGATAGACAATCTTTCTCTTGCTTTCTTTCTGGGTGAAGATTGATTCAGTCCAGTTCAATGACTGCAGTTGTCTTACTATTATTATCTCTTTTCTACAAGTTTAAGCACTAAGTGCATTGAGGACTTTATTTGAATTTTTATTGCATTTCTAAGTCTTATATGTAAATCACAGATAATTTTGAAAGTACCAAAAAGTTCAAAGAAAATTAAAACCCCCACAATCCCACCACTCAGGAAAAAAATCATTATTAATAGTACATACTCTTGAACTTATTGCACATTAGCCTATTAAGGGCTCTGAGCAGCTAAGAAGAAAGAAAACAATTTACCTTTGTTTCAAGCAATGTTTCCCAAACTACTTTGAGCATGTGGAAAAACATGAGGAATTCAGGATCGGATGAACACGTTTTAGGAATGCCACCTGAGTGAATCACTGACCAGGATCTTCAGCCATATTCGTAATCCGGAGTTAACCAAACTCAACAACCTAAACTCATCTAAACTCATGCAGACTAAAGGTGAATAATTTACAGTGATAACTATTTACTTCAAGAAAGCAACATGCAGGGGTGGCCGGATGGCTCAGTTGGCTAAAGCACGAGCTCTTAACAACAGGGTGGCCAGTTCAATTCCTACATGGGCCAGTGAGCTATGCCCTCCACAACTAGATTGAAAACAACAGCTTGAGCTTGGAGCTAAGCCCCCAGTGGGTGGCCAGTTTGCTCAGTGGTTAGAGCGCAGTGCTCACAACACCAAGGTCGCTGGTTTGATTCCCACATGGGCCAGTGAGCTGTGCCCTCCACAACTACCCTGTTTCCCCAAAAATAAGACCTAGACAGACAAACAGCTCTAATGTGTCTTTTGGAGCAAAAATTAATATAAGATCCGGTATTACATTATTTATCATATCATATCATATCATATCATGTCATGTCATGTCATATCATATCATATCATATCATATCATATATCATGTCATATAAGACCCGGTCGTATAGTAAAATAAGACCGAGTCTTACATTAATTTTTGCTCCAAAAGGCGCATTAGAGCTAACTGTCCACCTAACTCTTATTTTCAGGGATACACAGTAGATTGAAGACAACGAGCTGTCACTGGGCTTCCTTCCGGAGGGGTGGCTAGATGGCTCAGCTGGTTAGAGCGCGAGTTTTCAACAACAAGTTTGCTGGTTCATTGACGACTGACTGAGAACTGAGCTGCACCCTCCACAACTACATTGAAGGACAATGACTTGGAGCTGATGGGCCCTGGAGAAACACACTGTTTCCCAATATTTCCCAATAAAATTTATAAAAGAAAAAGCAACATTCATGGGTAATTTTATAGTATGTAAACTGTATCTCAATAAAGCCTTTTTTATTTTAAAGAAACCAATATTCTTGTGTTTCACGAATACTGAGGATAACCTGATGAACATGAGAAACATGAGATCAGAGTGAAAAACAAGGATACTTATAAGGAATATTTTATGAGGACCAAAGTGACTCATTTCTGCCCACAAAAGAGGATACATCTTTAGTTACAATGATGTATCCAAAATCCATACTTCACAATTATAGCTCTTCTAGCTTTTCCTTTCAAATGTCCTGGCAATGTTTAGAAACCAATCTACTTAAGTACTGCTACAGTACAAAAGAGGAAATGCATATACCAGGGTAGAAATGAACAGCAGCGGCCATAGTCCAAAAGAGCCCATCATAAGTCAGCATTCCTTTTAAAGTTCATGTTTTTCCTAGCATATACAGGTGAGAAAATATTTTTAAAATGCAAAGGTTAAAAGTTTTAATTCCAAATCTTTAGGAATAAATGATATACAAAGAATATGTGTTATGTATTTACCTGTGACATTATATGCCTTAAAACACATCAAATACACCCTATTTGAGAAGTAAAGTTTAAAGCTAAACACCTCCTATTCTTACCATCTTTTGCTAGAAGCAAAAATTGACAAGGTTGATGTAAGCGCTGAAACAGAATCACTCTCTCCATGCATCCCTCTAGAGCTGACACATGAAAGGTCTCATTTGCTGCCATAGAGGGATTATACCAGCTAAATGAGTCTCAGTGGCCACTTTCAGCTTGTATATCTCAGTTCTTTGAGACATTTTTATTACTCACACAAAATAAAAATATAAAGGGAAATGACACTTTTCATATGTAAACTATTTATTGAACTATTACACTATTTAAAATATCACTCATTATACTATTTCACAAAATATCACGCATTATACTATTTAGAATATCAGAGGCCACAAAAATTACAGCATTCAGCAATTTTAGGCAAGACTTCAGGGTAAGCTATTTTATTCAGTCAGCTTGTATCAAGTTGAACAGCAACAGGATACTTCTATGGAGACTTGCAGTTGGTTTGGACTCAGGTTCTGTTCGTGCTATGTAGAGCATCCACGATGCTTTTATTGTACTCTGCAATCTGCTTGGTCACGTTGTTCATGATTAGCTGGTAATCACTCTCTTGACTCTTGGTTTCAATGACTAATTACATGAGTTAAGGGGGAACACCGTCAATAAAAATACTAATCTAACTGTGGCTCAGAAAGGAACCAAATCATACTAGTATTTTTCTTATTGGAAACTGAAGATGGAACAGAAAAAGCACAATTAGAATATTTTTTAAAAACAGTATTTTAACAGATTAAGCATCAATTGAAACCTAAAAGGCCAAGCAAAACAGATTTCAAAAAAGTTCACTTACAATATAAAGCATTTTTATAGTTAATATGTTACGCATCTCAATCTAATTCTTAGATTGTCTTAGAACAATTGGATGTTCAAAAGAACCTTTTTCTCTAGAGTACCACAAAGAATTTTAGGCAATAGACTTCACTCTATTTCATAATCACCTACTTGTTGCTGCACAAACTAGAGTGCTGGACGTTCGCATATTGTGAATGGGAGCCTTTTGCTTTTAAGCAAATTTGCATGACCACTAGGAATAGAGGCTCTAATGCATGTCATTTGGAGGTAAGCTGTGGTCTATGCTGCTGAGGTGAAGTTCAGCTGTGTCCTAGAGCAGAACCTATGCTATAATGAGTCAGGATCTAATTCTCCAAGCAGAGACGTCCTTGAATGGGTCAAAGAAGAGAACAGAAAACTACTTTGGGGAAATGTTTCTTACAAGCCCACAATCCATGTTCTCAGCAGCTGCTTCCTCCTGTCGTCACACAAAAAGATAAGCAAGAACATGGGACATAGGTACAATCTTGGTAGAAATAACATGAAGTTGAATTGGCTGAAACACAGATGAGCTTGAAGGTCCAATTTCTCATGACACTACTTGGTTGATCTCCCTTTGCTGCCCATATATCCAAGGTACAGCATTAAAAACAGTAATAAACAACTATACAAATATACTTACATATATATTATATACATATGGTTATATATAATTCTCCCAACAACTCTATGAGGATATATAAACTGCATTTGAGATCATAAAATTGAGGCTTAAACAAATTAAGAAAATTGTCCAAAATCCATGACCTGTAAGTAGTCAAGATTTAAAATCAGATCTACAGACTCCATATCCTGTGCACTTAGTCACTTTGCCACACTATGACTTTGCATACTCTGCTTTCTATTAGTTACTTTGACACACACACACACACACACACACACACACACACACACACACACCCTAACTTGGAGAGTGGAAATTCTTATTCTTTTATTCCCCAGGTAGTTTAGCTCAGTGTTTTGTACATATTAGGTATTCGGTAAATGTGCTGAATTGAATTTCTTCAGTCTGTAAAGAAATTCCCAGGAAAAAAAAATCACTTGGTTACATTCATCTGCAACTTTAAAGGATACATTCTTTCATCACAAAATTATTTTGCTCATGGTGTTGCCACTTCCTCTCCAAATTTGTAAGCTAAAATCACAAAAGAAAAATGTTGACCAGTGCCCATATTCAAAACAATTATTACATATCCTTTTAAGAGGATAAGGAACAAAAAACGAAACAAAACAAAAAAAACCTCAATTTTAAATCTTATCAAATCCTCGCATTTTATTGAGATAAAGCTATGGTAGACGAAAAATAAATTTAGGAAACACTAAACAATATACTACTAAATACAATGTTAAGTTTGACAACAGGTTTTACTCTGTTTATTTTAATAGAAAAATATTAAAAATATTTATTATACCAATGAACATGTCAACTGAAAGACAATTTATGGTTTTTCCCTTTCCTAAAAGAACTTAAAAAAGAATGGGACATGATGTGACTCTCTCCTTGAAATCTGGAAGTCTAATGCCACAAATATAATATATATATTCTAACACTGTCGAAGGTTCAGCTATATAGGACAAACTTCCTTATTTCCAGGGCTACATTTCCTGTCTAATTCCACAAGCTGTGATAAGAACAGCGCTGCAGTGTGAAGATTATAAGAGGCCTGGTAAAAAGCTGGCACTGTTACAATAATTTCTGCATCAACAGGAAGCTAATGTGGATATTATATTGATGGTTGCTTCCTCAGAAGACAATTTTACTGTTATAGAATTAAATTGTTTTTCTGATTTAATTAACCTTGTAACTCTAGGTTACGGTCTTTCTTTTTTAAGATGCACATAGTTTTTTCCTAAGCAAAGGACCACCTGAAAAATGACATAAAATGTTTTGTCTTGGCATTTCCAAAAAGTAACGATCATTTGAAAAAATCTGATCATTTGAATCAGCTTTAATAGTGTTTCTTCATACTCTGTTAAAATTATTTTCAGGGCATAAGTTCAGGCTTAATGCAGCATCCATCCTATTGTTTCCTCCAAAGAGACAAATGTAGATAGTAGGACAAATCATAACTAATGAATTACGTGGCCTTTTTGTGTTAACACTACTAAATCAGATCACACTCCCCCAGATAGGACCTTGAAATCAATGTGAACTTAAGGAAGCAGTCAGCACTTTCTGACAATAAATCTCTAATAACCTTTTGCAAAGTCAAGTACCAAACTTTTCCCCCTTCGTTCCATACAGAGGTGGCCTTCTTACAAAGCAGCAGGCCTCTTAAGTGCTACACGAATAATGCTATAAAAGCAACACTGTGTCACATGGTCAAATTCCTTCTATATTATACATCTGTATTCGAGACTTGCCTTTAAACCTCTGAGGATATCATGACGTGTAAATCTGTTTGTTCCCTGCAACTTATTTAAAACATCTGTTATAAGTCTTTACATATTGTGGATATTAACCCCTTATCAGATACATGATTTACAACTATTTCCTCCCATTCCATAAGTTGCTTTTACACTTTGTTGATTATTTCTTTTGCTGCGCAGAAACTTTTTAGTTTGATGTAAGCCCACTTATTTATTTTTGCCTTTGTTGCTTGTGCTTTTGATGTCACACCCAAAAATCATTGCCAAAACTCATGTCAAGGAGCTTTTTCCCTATGTTTTCTTCTAGGAGTTTTATAGTTTGTTCCAATATAAATATGTTTAAATGATTTCAAACTGCTAATAGCCACCATTCAAAAACAGTCCGTTATCTAAAATTATTTACAGATGTCAAACACTAGTTTTCCATAAAGTAGTTGCAAAAGGGGGAGATAGGGATTTGATTTGACCAGCTGTTATTACCAGAAGTCAACAAACAATACAGAGAAGGATTATACACTGTAGCTTATGTTATGAATTCCTGTTATCACTTCATGGGCTTAAGAATATGATTAGCTCTTAATGTGGAAATAAACAAGGTAGCCATTGAAGTTGTGTTTGTCAAGTGTTTTCCTTCTTAAATCATTTATTCAGTGGAAAAGGAAGGCCAATATTTCATAAGAAATATCAATATTTTTCCCTAAGAACCATTTAAGACGATGACCCCATAAACATGTTTTAGGTTTCTTCTCCAGTACCCATCTCTACTCTAAACAGCTGAGGATAATTTTACCATTTATCAGTCTATACCTACGTTTGCATATTATGAAGTAGTGACAGAGTAACTGACTGATACATTTAAATTATATAAATGAGTTATTACTAAGCTTTTAGTAGTTGTGGCAAACTCTGATGAGACTCTCCCCCTTTCAAGAAGAATATAACGTATATCTTTTTTTTTTTTTAATGTTACGTCCATACAATGAAATAGCTGATGTCATAAAAATGCCATCAAAAAAAGAGCTTGAAAATATTTAAGAAAATAAACGCTTAAACACTGCATGCATACAGTGATTTCATTTTTTATAAATACAATGTAATTAACATGGGTGTATAATTACACATGGGTGTATAATTACAAATTTTACAAAATGCTATACCAAAATGTTAACAATGATTGTCTATCATGATCATATTACTATACAAAAGAAGAAAAACTGTTAATGCATTTAGCATTAGTAAATCATAATTGCAAATTGTTAATATAGACTAATTAGATATGAGAATGACCACACATGACCCACCTTCTTCATTTAATGCTCCAACAAATACTTATTGAGCACCTATTATGTGCCACGCACTAGCACAGTGCTGGGGAGATAATGAATGGGACAGATGTGGTCATCTCTGCTCTCTTACAGTTCCCAATCTAGAAGACCTCAGACATTGCTCAGGTAATTATCAGTGGGATGGGTGACATGAAAAGGGGGCTTGTTTGTGCGTCCTACGTACATCATCAGAAATGTAAAGCAAGAAGTTCAAGGATAGGACTGCTCTTTACAGCATTATTTGAATAGTTTTAAAACTAGAAATAACCAAAAAAAAATGTCCAATAACACAGAATTGGTTCAGTAAATTATGCCAAATCCATGTAGTCCAATATTATATTGAATAATATAGATATTTAAAAAAATATCTATAGACAAGGGAAAGTACTTATAATGTGTAGCTAATAATGAAAAACTTTTAAAACAATATGTACAAAATGATATCATTTGTACAAATATGTAAAAATAAATGTGTACTTATATATGGACACATGATCTATACACACAGACTAGAAGGACCCACAGAAAAATGATAAAAATGATCTCTTCTGGGTGGTGGGATATTAGTCATTAGGGTTTATTTTCTTTATTTGTAGATTCTGAGTTTGAAAAGTTTCTGCATCCAAAAGGCTTTACTTTTGAAAATTATAAAAGTAATGATCCTAATGGCTTTGCCCTGAACACTGCCTAGCACAGAGCAGGCCTTCAATATAGGTTTACAGAAGGCGAGAAAGCAGAAATAAATTCATTCTCCATGGAGATTGTACAGAAGCTGGCTATCTACAAGGCCAGAAAATCTGGAAGGTAAATAAAGCAGGTGGGGAAAAAAAAGAAAGGATTATTCTAGGGTGAAAATACAGATTAAGAGAAGAGGACAGATAGCCTAAAAATAAAAATGAATTTCAGAGTCTTTTTTTGTACCTGAGAATGTGTCTCATTTTCTTGCAATTCTGATTTTAGTGTTTCATATTCTATGTTTAGCTTCTCCATTATTTTCTTAAAGGCATTTCTGCGAGTTGATAATACTGTTCTCTCTTGATGCAATTTCTAGATAGATCCAAAGAGAAGTAACAGATGTTAGCAAATATCTAGTAAGCCCATTTAAATTGAATCTGACAAATACTTTCAATGATATTCTGATAAAACTCTACCAAGGCCATAATTACTCTAAAAGCCTGTCTGTAAAACTATCCTTTGAACTATAAGCTAAATTAATATTAACTGTATTGATAATTAACTGTATTAATAACTCTCTTAAGGCTGTCATATCTATTCCTACTCCACCACATTTGTGTTAACGTACACGGCAATGAACAGTCACTGACAAGTCTTAAGTAGGGAAATATAATAAAATCTGCCTTTAACAAAGTTCCTAATTGTTGAAATGCTCTATCCCTTGCTTTTCAATTTTTGCCTTTGGTTTAAAACTTAAATCACTCTAAATTCCTATTATATATCCAAACATCTTTATTTTTCTTAACATATATTAAATAATCAATTGAAAATAAAAAGTTCTATAAACTACATACACCAGGGGTGCCAAAAAAATGTACACAAGTGGACACTTTGGTCAACGTTGCTCAAGCAGTAGTTTGCTGTAATCAGAAGTGTCTGGACGCTGATGGTAACCACTTTGAGCTCCTCCTGTAACTGCAGAAGTCAAACGTGATGTATACTCATCTTTTGTTATCGGTATATATTGAGTATTACAATTTTAATTACAGTTTTCCTTTTTTAAAATGTGTATACATTTTTTTGGCATCCTCTGTATATTAAATTTGATCAAGAAAAAACAATTTGAATTATAATTTTGTAATACTCTATTATCATTTACCTTTTTCTTTTCTTCACCTGATGATTTTAAAGCTGGCAAATCATTAAATGTCTCCAGATCAGTTATCATTTGCTTAATTTTATTTTTTAGAGAATGCTGTTCCTCAATCATCTTACTTTCCAGAAGCTCCATTTTCTGTAGATCCAACTGTAGACGTTGACTATCTGAAACAGGAAATTCAAGTCCATAATTAGTCAAAACTTTATTCCTCTCACCAAAGGAAATGCAATGCAACCATTAAAACTCATGTTTTATAAGCGTACTGGCAAAAGAAACATGTTCACTGCAACCAGTGAGACAATACAAACATAAATTAAGAAAACAAAATACCCATCTCCCAGGTAACCAACATACCAGATGTATATTAGCTACCCTTGTCTCCATGCTCATATGAACATATAAGAAGACAGTTTTTTTTAAATAATGTTAACATACATCATGAGATAAAACCCATTATTTTTAGTAGGTGCACGACACATATACACAGTTATGTGGGGGTAAAGCAAGCTACGAAATATGGTAAAATTTTATAATTACGTATACTGTCAATTCTCATTATTTGTGGTAGTTTATGAAGTCACCATAGCACTAAGTTAGCAAATACTGAACTACCGCTCCTAAGGGAAATACAGGGTTAGGTTCCTATGGGCCTTTGCATCAACCGACTAATATAAAACTGTGTTTTATGTGTTTCCGTTTAAACACACTGTATTTATTTGTTGATTCACTACCACTGAACTTACTGCCAATGTATGCCTGAATAAAGCTTATCTAACACACATTTTCTCCATAAGGCACCTCACAGCCTTCTTGTGCCTAGGAAAACTAGCCAACACTTCTGCACTACACTTGGGGGTCATTTTAGATAGCAAAATCACCACAAAAAGCATAAAAATGTGGGAAAAAGCAGCACTAAATATACCACAAAAAGGACACTTGTTTATGAGAACTAAAACAAGAAGGCAGAGTGTTGCCTTATTCAACCTCTGCTGCGAACACACGTCAGAAAACTCAAAATTTTCACCCGTCTACACATGTGCACAAATGATCATGAAAGTGCTGCAAGTATTGATTTTGGGGTTATAAATTAATTGTAGTGAATAGGTTAAGTTCAGAAATACAGAATCCATGAATAATGGGGGCAGACTGTACATATGTTTGTGTTATGGAGCATCTACTATGTGCCAGGTGCTGAGGATATAATGGAAATCAACAGAGATGTTGCTTTTGCTCAAGGAGCTATATTGTAGAGGTAGAAACAGGTAATTAAATAAGCATTTCCAATAAACTGGATAGCTACAGTAGTCTCCTGTGATCTGAGGGGAATATGTTCCAGGACTCCAGTGGATGCCTAAAACCGAGGATAGTACCAAACCCTATATATACTACGCTTTTTCCCCCATAATACATACCTATGGTAAAGTTTAATTTATAAATTAATTTATAATTTAATTTACAAACAATTAGTAATAAAATAGAGTAATTTTAACAAGAAAATAAGGGTCACTTGAACATAAGCACTGTGATACTAAGACAGCGGACCTGATAACCGAGGTGGCTACTAAGTGACTAATGAATGGGTGGGTAGCATATGCAGTGTGGAGACGCTGGACAAAGGGAGGATGCAGGTCCCAGACAGGATGAAAAGGGAGAGTGCAGAACTACTCAGACCAGCACACAATTTAAAACTTAAGAAGTGTTTATTTCTGGAATTTTGCATTTAGTATTTTTGGACCATGGTTGACCATGGAAAGCAAAAACTGCAGTTTACTGTACTATGACAAGAGTAACACAGAGTGCCATAAAAGCATGTGGTATTGGTCAAAAGAGTTCTCTAAAAACATGCTTTTTAACTGAGGCCTAAAGATTAGGAATCAATCCAACAAAAGAGAAAGTAAAAATATTCCACAGAAAACAATCAAAATATGCAAAATCTAAAGGAAAGAAAGCACAGTACCTCTGAGCAAATAGAAGATTGGTGTGACTAGAACTCAAGAGTTCAAAGTAGGTGGTGGTAGGAGATAAAACTAAAAAAATTAGATTAGAAGGATTTCAGTTCAAAAAGGGCTTTTTAAAGCAAGATAGGGCATTGGGACTTTATCCTAAGGGCTATAGCAAGTCATCAATGAGTTATATCAGTGTGGCAGATTTAAATTTTAGAAAGTTCACTCTGCTTGCAATGTGGATAATTAACGTGAATGTCATACTATACGCAGGACAACCAGTTTAAGTATTGATTCAGTAACCTAGGCAAGACATCTTAGACTGGTGTAATCACTTTGGGGAATTTTTTTTCATTAAACAATATTTATCAAATGCTTTCTATGTGCCAGGTGAATTTCTAGGCATGGGGGATATAGATACAGACGAAGCATATGACTCTCTCTCTGTCTCTCTCTCTGTCTCTCTCTCTCTGTCTCTCTCTCTCTCTCTCTCTCTCTCTCTCTCTCTCTCTCTCTATATATATATATATATATATATATATATATATATGAAATAAACAGTTATGTAGATGGAAATAAATGAGGAAACAATAGATCTGGAGAGACTCAAGAGGTATTAGGGATTTGGGATTAATTAAACAGGCAACTAACTGGGCACAGTGCTTGAACAAGGAGTCAACGTGAAATCCCATTTCCAACTTGAGTAAATTAGTGGATAGTAGTGTAGGCAGAGGGAGATACAAACTTTTGTTTGGAGGAGGGAATGACATGATGGGTTGAAGTCCATTTAAGATCTGTTGAGTTTGAGATACCAAACAGATACAAGTAAAGACTGCTTGAAATTGTCCCACAGGTCATTTAAACTCTTCACATTTATTTCTTCTTCAAATAGGATAATTTCTATTGATTTATCTTCAAGTTCACTAACTTTTTTTTCTGTTGTCTTCAATCTTTAATTGTCATCCAGTAAATTTTTCACTTGACTAATATTTGCAATTCTAGAATTTTCACTTGATTCTTTTTTCTAATTTCTATTTCTCTGTGGGATTCTATATCTGTTCATTTATTACGATTTTATTTTCCTTTAAGTCCTTAATGATGTTTATAAACTTCTAAAGTCCTTTTGTTTTCATTTCAACATCTGGATTATCTCAGGTTCAGTGTATAGTGACTGCTTTTCAACTGACTCACATTTCTCCATGTCTTCACAGGTCTAGTAAGTTTTTATGATATGTTGCAGAAACTCTGGATTCTGCTGTGCTTTCAGGAATGATTTGTATTATTAATGAACAATAAACTTCACTGAAACGAAACTCTCAACTTTTCTCCCTTGGAGTGGGTAGAATCTGAAGTCTGTGTACTCAGGTCTTTCAACTTCTAGCTGCTGCTTTTTCCTAGGTCCCCTAAAGTTTATCCAACGCATACACAGTTCAGTATGCACAAATCAGAATTTGAGTAGAGTTTATACAGGCATACTTTGGAGCCATTGCAGGTTTGGTTTCAAACCACTACAATAAAGCAAATCTCGCAATAAAGCAAGTCACACAAATTTCCTGGTTTCCCAGTATATATAAAAGTTTTGCTTATATAGTACTATAGTCTATTAAGTATGCAGTACCATTGTGTAAAAAAAGCAATGTACATACCTTAATTAAAAAATACTTTATTGCTAAAAAAAAAAGCTAACCACCATTTGCACCTTCAGTGAGTCTTAATCCTTTTGCTGGTGGAGGATCTTGCCTCAATGTTAATAAAAACAGTATCTGAGAAGTGCAATAGAGCAAGCTATGCCTGTACAAAGATTTTGGTATTCAGTCTTCTTCTATGTCTCTCTAATATGTGGACAGGCAATGATTAAGTTAGTTAGTTTCTTTATATAAGATTTAGCAAAATTTACTTGCAAGTAAGTTTTGTTATCCACACATATTCTCTAATGGAAAAATCAAATACAAAACTGCTATTAAACCTTCCTTTTCTACCTATTAAACCAGAAAGATTATTAATTAAAATATGCCTAACCAGTGAAGGTGACACTATAATAATAAAAAAAAAACACTCATGTTCAAGAATTGGGTGACTCTACTTATGAATATAACAATTATCACATATAGTATAAAATACCAAATAGTAAAAATAAATACTTCAAAAGGTAATTGATTTAAGAAAGAAGGTTACCAACCAAATTTGTTTTAAGTTGCTGTAATTAAACTTGAACATTTCTTTCTGTCCCTTTAAGAGTCTGAAGACTCAACCATACTGACGCATGTTATTAAAAATATATATATGTATATGGACTTAAATGTTATTGAGAGGGTTTTGTTTAGTTAGATTCCTATCTCTACTAGGGTTCAAAATAATTAAGATAAGAATTAAAGTACTAAACAAGTTACTGAGGCTTATGGTTTCGATGCTCTAAAGAGGAAATGTATTTAGCTTATATATTTTGACTGTTTGGTGAAAATAGTTATATAAATCTAACTACAAGTTTAATTGGAAGATATATTCAGGACATACATTTACGAGCTATAGAAATTGCTTTTCCTAGAGAAAGGGAGAAAACGGTTGGTAAAGGGTAAAGTTTATCTTTCTTTAACAGCAGGTCCCTATGAAAAGCTAAAAGCTTCTCCAAGGGAAGAGACAGGAAGAGGATGCAGACTAGTTCCTTCTGATATGCTATGAAGTTGCAAAGTTTAACAAGCAGTGTGTACACAGTAGCAAAATCTCAGAAGGAACCACTTTGACCTGGGGAAATGTTTCTCAAATATTCTGCCATCAGCGCATTTGTTTATTCCCTGGAGTTTCCTTTCCAAAAATATAAATAAAAACTATTGCTGACATATTCCTTGCCTTTTTACTCATGCAGCACACCAGTGTTTCTTAATCTTTTTTTTTTTCATTGTCCCCCTAAGGAGCCTTTAGTAGACTATTTTTCCCAATCGCCTCTCTCCTATAAAAATGTTATATTACATATGTAACGTATATCTGTTTATATACAGTGACCCTTTGGAGGGCTACAAACCATAATACCCAAGATTTTTTTTACCCTCCCCACAAGAAGTAATTTGCCCCCTTGTGAATTATATTGCCCCATTGAGAAAACAGTACACTAAGAAAATCAGGTTAAGTTCCAATGATAACCTCATGGGCTGAGGGAGAGGCAATGCACAAAAGGGTAATCTATAATTCATTATCTCTGAAAAGGGAATCAAAACATTATAAACCTCTTACCACATACCATAAATTTCCTGTGGGGGATGGTATTAAGGAAAGAGAGGAAAGATAACTTAAATGATTGGTTTAAATTAACACTTAAACATAACTGAGTAAATGAAATTAATTGTAGGGTGTCAGAGAATTCAAACCTAAATAAGGGGAATTTACAGTAAAGTCTTTATCATAGTAATAAACTGGATTCTTACCGCCATTGAAGTCAGTTCTAATTTTTTTTCAACACTATATCTCTGGAGAAAATATAATGACTAGTTTTTAAAAGGAAATGTAAACACAAAGTATAAAAATATGAAAGGAATATAAAGTCCTGGTTATTGAATTCATTTCTGGTATTGATATTTACCTTTTAAAATGTATGTTTCTCAACAGCCATTACACAAAGACAGCTTAAAAGAGGCAAAAACTTGTTGAATTAATATTGACCTTAGATAAATGAAAAACTTAAAATTGTCATCTAAAACACAAAGCAGAGGTTTCCTAGATGGAATAATTGAACATAAAATTATTTAGCTTATAGCACAAAGAAAATGAAGATGTAAAAATATTCATAGCTCTCCTAGATATCCAAAAGAATTGAAAAGAGGATCTCATAGAGATATTTGCATACCCGTGTTCGTTGCAGCATGATTCACAATAGCTGAGAGGTAGAAACAAACTGAAGGTCCATCAATGAATACACGAATAAAAAAATGTAGTATGTACATACAATGGAATATTATTCAGCCTTAAAAAAGGAAATTCCGTCACATGTTACAACATTGATGAACCTCGAGGACATTATGACAAGTAAATAAACCACTCACAAAAAGGCAACTATTGCAGGATTCCATTTATATAAGGTATCTAAAGTAGTCAAACTCACAGAACTAGACAGAACTAGCAGGGGAGGGGGAGAGCGGAGTTGTTGTTCAATAGGCGTAAGTATCAGGTGTGCAAGATGAACAAGGTCTAGACATCTGTGACAACAATGTGCATGTAGTTAACACTACTGTACTGTACACTTAAAAATGGTTCAGACGGGAAATTTTATGTTGTGTGTTTTTTTTTTATCACAATTGAGAAACACTTGTAGTCAAACTAATAGTAGGTAAAAATTAAATTTAGAATTATGCCCTAAAGCTGCTTGGCATATAACTAGGACATACAAATAAAACTATGGCAAGTAAACTGAACAAATCTGGGAAGATAAAATATACTTACATGTGTAGAATAACAACAATTGTCCACTTATATCATCCACCTAAACTCAATTGTATATTAAGAGCATTCAGTGTGTATTTATAGGTCCATAGTCCTTTAAATAAAACTAGGCAGTTGTGTTTTAGAATGCAGACTTGTTCAGGTTTTAGAAAAGTAACATGGTGTATATATTGACTATGCTATCCTCCCACAGCAGGGTGTGAGGCAGCCTCCTGTCACCAAGCGCATCAACACAGCCGTAGCAACAAGTCTGAATAATCACACCAGGTAGCATGATTCAAGACTGCAAAGGGCTTCATGTCAGTTCAGGTCAGATTGGGTTTTGCTGCCAAGAGCTTTTCAGATTTGGGGATTCCAGATAAATGGATATCATGGATCCATTATTCCATTTCAAGAATCTTTCAACATTACTAAGTTAGCAAATACTAATTAAGTCTCATTCCCCACGATCTTGCTATCTGCCAGAGTAATTACAAGTAGACAAATAAGGACAGTTAATTCAACGACATCCACATGTGTAAGCATAAACATCCATAGTTGAATCCACTAGTTCAAAAACCAAACATGCCATACAAATTTTTACATGACTTTAGCCTAGGCTCTTGAAGCTCAATTCTGTGTATTTGTTTCTAATCGCTGCCTGCATGATCCAAATGGCAGCTGCGAGTCACATGTCACTTTTGAGCATTTGAATGTCTAGTTCAAATTTAGATGGGTTGCGACTATAAAATCTCATTGATCATTGTTATATTGATTACATGTTGAAGTGATAATATTTTAGATACACTGGGTTAAAGAAAATATATTATTAAAATTCATCTGTCTCTTTTTACTTTTTTAACATGGCTACTAACAAATTTAAAATTATGTATGTGGCTGGCATTACATTTCGGTTGGACAGTGCTGCTCTTTTCTCATGTTAGTCATCATGGTTGAAACTAATAATAATTAAAACATTACCACCTCTAGGATTCCTCTCCAAACTACCCAAGACTGGGGTGGATATGAGCCCTGTGTACTTCCCCTGCTCCTGACCCTTCTAACATAACACTGTTTCATTGTATTTTAATTGTTTATTTGTCGCTCAACCAGGTTGATAGTTCCTTGAGAAAACAGACTGGATTTTTTTGAAAAAAACACGTCTATATACCCAAGTTATAGCACAGGCATAGAGCATGTTTTTGATAAAGGTTAAATGAATGAGAATATCACAGTGAAATAGGATTAAAGCTGATGTGAATGGTTACTGAAAATTCTGACACTATAAGAGACTGGAGCAATAGGCAATCATAAATTATATCCTCAGTCTTTCAAAACAAAAATCAAAGAGAATAACATTAGGAGACTTTAAAAGTCCCAATTTATTACAGAAAGAAAAAAAAAAAAGGATCTAGGTTGTTTTCTTACCTGAGGTCAAATTTCTAGCTGTACTTTGTGATTTCTGCATTTCAGTAGATTTAAAATTGAGATCATCCTGCATTATCTTCAGTTCTTGATTGGTGATTGAAGATATTTGTTTCATACGATTTATATTCTGTATTTGCAGCGAAATGAAAATGGAAAAAATTCCACTGCTTTAAGTTTCTAATAAAATTCTCGGAAAACACTGCTAAAGGATTAGATGCTTTGAATGGACATTCTTTTTTGAAATACATCATTCATTATATATGTTTTATAGAAAAATACAGTGAGATTTAAAGTTAGGTTTTCACAATAAGGAAAGACTAAATTAAAATTCAGAATTGTTTCTTTTAAATTTGCTTTATTTCATTGTATAAAAAAATTCAACTGCACTATTTTAGGAACTGATTCGAGTCTTAAAATACTAACAATATTGAAAAGAAACCATGCATTTTTTGTCCCATGGAACCACACACTAGTAGTTGCTCAATAAACATTTACTGATAAATCAAGATACTCATAGGTATCTCCTTCTTGCAGATTATTACAAGAACAGAATTCCTTGTATTTATAATAAAAAGTACAGTATGTATAAAATAAATTAACAGTTTCCAATATAATATATCTAGATTTTGAAGTTATCTGTGCAAATGCTGCTTCTACCAATTCTGATAGATTAACAATGGAAGAAAATCTTAATAATTACTCTGACTTAGTCCCTCACTTGTTGCTGAATGTTGATAATTACTCTGACATGTGTCATCCTTTTTCCCTACCATCCAACAAATTAGCTGAATTTTGCTACAAAGATAAATATTACTAGCTTAAGGAAATAAAATAACAAGCAAGGGGATTTCAAGGAAACAGCTTAAATGAGAGCAAAGGCAATAGCAACTACTGCATTTGTTGAGTTGCATTTGGAAAAGGTAACCACAGGGAGAATGCTGCGGACACGGGACAGGTACAGGCACGTGTACTTACGCGACTACTGTGCTCCAGAAGTGCGACGATGCTGGCTTCTAGCTGAGCCTTCCGTTCCAGTTCCTGATTCTTAGTTTCCTCAAAAGTCTCAATAAAACCTGCCGATTAAAAAATATGATGACAAACTACTGTGGATACAGTTAACAATTCTGATTTGTGGATATTAAGAGTACATTTTATAAATTCAAAGCAAATTTTAAACTGTTAGTATTTAATATTTTATTACCCCAAGGGTAATTAAATTACTCAATAAGGACATTTCTACATACTTTCAAACTTTTCAAGCTTCATTGTTATGACCTTAATACAAATAAACTAAAATTTATATAGGTCCAGAAGTAACAGTTGATAAAAAGGAGATCTAAAAAAATCTGTTTACATAGGATCTCCTTGACACAATTACTGTATAATTATTAACACCTATATTTAGCCTCTAACTTTACCCCTAAAAATATTACTAATGACCCATTTTATCTGAAAATGAGTATTTTACTTATAATGCTACATTAATCTCAACTAAGTTTAAAAATTTACTCAAATTATAAATATTCTAAGAAATCATCCTTTTTCTGGCTAATATAGAACTAGTACATAATTTGCTGTTATTTACATCCATAGTTCTATGGCTCCTCCAAAAATAAAAACTTATAAAATAATAACTTAAATTTACTGTTATCATGAAACAATGAATTAATTTTGAGATAATTTTTGGTACTTGCTGAGATTTTAAAGAAATCTTGAGATACTGCTAAATCAGAGTTGGAATTACTGCTTTACAGCATGCTTCTCTGAAGGTAACTATTGACATCAGACCTATAAAACTTCAGATTCTAACAAAATGATAATTTTTGAAGGAAAACAGTAATAAATAATATATATCAATTTTGAAAACTTTCTGAATGTACAATATAAGTTTAAGCGAAGATCTTTTACAAAGTCAAGTTAAGGTGTTTTTTTTTTAAAGTAAAAAGCTGCAACTGAAGGCTATTAGAGTTACAGTTAGTGACAGAATCAAGTAACAAGATCTGAGATGAGGGCTAATAAATAATGAAATAAATATTATAAAAAGGTAAGAGAGGTGAAAGATATTAAAGATGAATGCAGTGAAGCATATAAACAAGAATATTCAAAATAAAATCAGGATGTAGTCTATAGAACAGACTTTCTATACAGACTATAAATAGGTACTAGAATTAGAATCTATCCCCTACACTCACACACACATACACATGCGCAAAATCTTTTTAGAATTCTCTACCCATCCCTAAACTATGCTAGATATTTAGTACTTTAAGGCAAATGCTTTGAATGTCCACACTTCTGTGTTAATTAGCTATTATATCTTCCCAAAATGAGATCTTTGATTTGGTATAAATGAATAGCTACCTGAGAATATAATATTTTCATTATAAGAATTCACTTACTGTCCATATTTTCCTCCCTTTTTTTTAGTTCCTTGTACTTTTGATTCATTTCACCTGTAAGAGATGCAAAATATAACATTAATTTCAAGATGTAGTGCTCAAAATTAGAACTATCTCCTACGTTCTCCATATACCATCCATTAGTCATTGATTATTCAATATTTTCAATTAGGTAAAATTCTTGTACATTGACCTATAAAGTCTTTTAAAACAGCTATATATGCATGTTTGATTATTTGGAAAAATCAATCTCCTAACTGGAAAGGACTTTAAAGGCTTTCCAATGGTTCTCTATTTCAGTCCCAACCTAGAGCTATTCAACCTACACATGAACTCCTGGTGATTATGGGAAACGTATGCTCCCAAGAAAGTACATTCCATCTCTGAATAGCTCACAACAGCAAGCAAGGTAGCAGGGTTACATCCTCCACAGAGCTTAAAGTCTAGGGATTTAACAAGTCATTAAAATTAAAATGTACTAAATGCTATCATATGAAAAATAAAGGGTGCTCTAGAAGCACACAGGAAGGACAAGTCATCTGGTCTGGGATTCAGGGAAATTTTTTCTAAAGAAGTAATATTTAGGCTACATTAGGAAGAATAAATGAGTAAGAGTTACCTGGATAGAATGTGCAAGAATGAGTTCATAGTCAAAGCATTACAAGTACAGAAATTTGAAGTGAGGGTGATTATGGAAGCACAAGAAACTGAGAGAGTCATATAGCTGAGGCAGAGAATGTAAGTGAAAAAAGTGAAAAAAACATGAGGTAGATTACGAGATACCTTCTAAAACACATGTTATAAAAATTTGGACTTCCTTCTAAGGGCAATGGTAAAATTACTAAAGAATTTTAAGCAGGGGAATAAAATGATCAGTTTGCATTTCTGAAAAAATATTTCTGGTCTGGAGATTAAAAGAGAAGTAAGACGGTGGTAGTAAGACCAGTTAGGAAGCTGGCACAGCGATCTGGGTGAAAGATGAAGGCTGACTGAATAGAGTGATGGCAATTAGGACGTAAGGTTGTCAATACTTGTTTGAGACATTTGAGAGCCAGACTGAACCGATTTTGGTGAGGGTCAGACAGGGAGGAATCAAGTATGACTCCTAGGTGTCTGACTTGGGTAACTGAGGACATGGTGGTATTAACTGAAAAGAGAAGCAAGTTGAGGAATAAGGTGCTCACAGCAGTTTTGGACACGTTACATTTAATATGATATGTTTAAAAGGGCAAATATCCAAGGCCTAGACACAGGTGGATGAAATCTGACATTTCAGCTGCATAAAGGGACCATCAGTAGAGGTAGATCGTAATTATTTTATGACAACAGGATTTTCAGTGTAACAAAAATTGAGTTTGGGAGATACATGGCTATTTTCTTGGATGAGTGAGAGAGCTGCTGAGTATTTCCAGGGCCCCAGGTAGAGAAAGTGGAATAAATTTGTGCTTCTTCCAATCTGCAGTTTCTTCACCCAAGTCAGTTAGTCTTAGCATTCTGGAGAAACTAAGGAAGCTTATTAAGATGACGCCCAGCAAGGATAGAGGGAGTAACAGGCCGGAGATTCCCAAGGGGGTTCCTGATAAGGAGCCAGCATCTAGAAGGGCTTTAGGAAGAAGAGCTTGAAGGAAATGAAGGAGACAACAGTTACAGAGGCTAAAACCTAATGGTGAGCGTGTGTGCCCTGTGCCCTGCTATATAAGGTAGACAGTTTTTCCACGGACTGGCTATAGCAGCAATGAAGTTGGGGAGCAGAGGAAGATCATTGGGGTAGAGCTCCTAATTACCTGGAGGCATGGATTTCCATTTGTATGTAGACTTGCTTGGTAGGAAGTGAGTTCTGAGGACACAAAGGTTAAGGCGAAGCAGACACCTGGGTCGGCAGACGGCCTTTTTGCTTTCTGGTCTTAAAATATTTTTCCCAAACTTATTGCAGACAGCCCTGATCCACAGGAAATCTCGTCAAGGTCCCCCCCAGCAGGGCTGTATGCAAAAAGCTGAAAGTGAATGCTACTGTCTAAGGACAGTATGTACCTAATGGTCATGAATTTCTAGCCAGGGAACACCCAGAACCAACGGGAAACACTGGGTTCACTCAGGCTAAGGCTTTGGATGCATCAACAACTTTATTCAACCGCTATTCAGTTGAAAAGACTGACCAGGGTCTCAGAGCACGCTGATGCAGCCCCGACAGTTGTGAAGGGGAGGAAAGAGAATTTGCTACTAATTAACAAACTTTGTAAACGATTAAGTTTTTTAAAAATAAATGTATTATAGATGGATTAACATTAGTCCGCTAATAATGTCACCGTTCACTTACCTTACGGCAATGTATTTTGAGAATAAATAGAACAGACAGAAAGAACGAGCGTTTACAGCATGCGGGATCTGGAGCAGCCTCTGGAGGTGGTGCTTATGTCAGTGTTACGTAACCCATAGGAAGTAGCAGCAAAGCCAGTACCTGCAGACTCTGACCCTCGTTGCATGGCCACGGTTTCTCAGACAGCCCTGGTTCCCTGTTGGGGCTGAGAAGCTGCAGTCTTGAGAGATTGGTCAGGCATTAAGGGATTAGGAGGAGGCCAGCAACTAAGGCTTCTCACAGGAATTCAAGTAATCTTATCTTTCCTCTTCTAAACTTAAAAGAAACTCCTACACTCAGTTTCCAGGTCCTCTCCTTGCTATTGGACCGCAGACCGTCAAAATGAGGCTTCTCCTCCAGCCGTTCCAATGACATTATTCTCAATAAGATTGTTTTTTTTTACTGATCAAATCCAAGGGACGGTTTCCAATTCTTATCTTACGCTGCAATATTTGACATTATTGATACATCCTTCTGCCTTTCAATTTTTTTCCCATATGTTCTTTTTCGGGGGTTGGGGTGGGGCTTTTCTGTGTTTTTTTTTTTACTCCCAGATAATTCCTTCTCTGTCTTATCTTCATGGCTTTTGCTTTTTTCTTCATTTAAATTCTGGGTTCTTCTCTTAGTTAACTTTTAATGTTACATTATATCCAAAGAGATCCCACTTATTCTTATGGTTGAAGAGGTCTTAAATTTTCCCTAATTTTCAGATTGTTTTATCCAATTGCTTACTAGGTATATTCATTTGGATATTTGTCAGGACATCCTAATACTAGTAGTATCCCCATAAATAAACTCATCGGTCTTCCCTCTCAAAGTCCACACCCCTTGGTATTCCTTATTACATTTGGAAGCCCTCACCGTACTCGGTCACCCAAGTCAGAAACCGGGAGCTTCCCCCTGCCTGCTCTCCTCTAATCCACGCTCCTAGCTGCCACCAAATTGAGCTGGAAAACGTGTCTGGTCAGTATCTCCAGCTACACAGCTGGCCAGCGGGATTAGATAGGACAGAGCTCCCACATACCTTAGAAGATTCCCAAGCTTCATAAAACCTTCTCCCATATCACTGTTAAAAAGACAGGTCAGGGCACTAGTGAATGGCTGTACTTTGTGATTTCTCATTTGGAGAAATGTGAGCTACTCATGAAAGGCAATGTACAGATGTGGGCAGTCCTAACTAAGGTAGGGTAAGATGGTAGGTTGTTACAAATCTACCCTTAGGTTTGTTATCACAGGAGAGGACATTGGGGGAAGCTAATCATGTATCAGACCTGAGGTGCAGAGCAGGTAAGTGAAAGGGTCTAATGTAGTCAAGTCAAGAATCAGGAGACTAAAGGAGGGGGAAAGGACACACTGATAAAATGAGAGTGATTTCAGAGCTAGCCTCAAAGTCTGAGCATTTGATGTGATCATGGTTGCACATAATTATTCCACATTTACTGAGTACCTACTATGTGCCAGATAATGTAACAGGTGCTACAAATATCGAAATGGACAACATAGTTACCAGTTTATACTAGAAAGGCTTGTAATCTTTTTGGTGTACAAAAATAAAAAGTTACAATGCAACATAAGTGCTGTAACTGGGGTATGTATGAAGTACTAAGGTAACTAGGTGGGTGAAAAGAGTTCAGGAGGTTTTTACAAAGAAAAGTATCATATCAGCAAGGCACTTTAATAGGTAATGTAGGAATCACAGAAATGAATAAGACCGTTTCCTTCAAGAAAAGTACACCAAAACAAGTTCCCCAAAAGGTACACTATAAATTCAAGCCTTTTTTCCCTTACAGGGAGAAAAGAAAAAAATGGGAATGGACTGCTACTCCAACTGGGATACTGTAGAAAGGACACCACTGCTTTCTCATCCTCTGCGGCAGCTGCCAGGGGAGTGAGGGTCAGGGCCTGCTTGCACTACCAATTCCTCACTGTCAGTACGTGCATCTGACTCTTACTGTTTGTTCTCCCATCAAATGATGTTCTCTTAACTCAGGGCTCACAGAGCAATCTGGACTTTTGTACTCTGAGAAGTAGTTATTACCTTAGAGAAGGCCTGACTGCCATTTTCCAGAACAGGCAGGTACCCCGTCTTCCTCCTGATCAATACTAAACGAGGCACGTGCCAGTGACTCCCCCAGCCTCAAAGCCAAGTTGGCAGGCCTACTGATTTAGGAGGTGAAAGGGTCACAGAAAGCAAATAAAATGAGAGAGGTGGGGCAAGAATAAACTCCAAAGGACTTTTACACATCCAGGTTCTTTCCTTTCCAGCACGTGGGGTCCTTCTGAGGGAAGCTGCGTCTCCCAGTACTTCCGAGTGTTCCTTATGTAGCATGGTTTCATTCTCTTTATCATTCTGCTCATTCCACTAAGTGAGTGCCAGTTCATCTTTATCCCTTTATCCTTTTATCCCTTTTAAAGTATGATGCCAAGGAACTTAAAGTCTGATTCCGAGGAGACTATCACTTCCATAGTTTATATATTCATCTTTTTGATAATGCAAGCTAGGTTTATAGCTGTTCTGGAGGCTACATCACATTAATTCATAGTGAGCTGTTATCTAAACCCCCTCCAACACTTTCACATATTCTTAGTCAGTCAGGACACCTTCTTCTCTCCCACTCCTGCTTCAATTGTCATTAATTTTGGGGTCCTATTAAATCTCATTCTTTTACATTCAGTTTCTGTCCCCCCACCACCTACTTTTCACATATCATTACAGACGTAATAAACTAGTGTATTAACTACTGGTATGTTAAAATGAGTACATATAAGTTTAATGTTTTAAGCCAACTTCTGTCTAGGCTTAACCCAACTTACCAATCATACATTCTCTGCAAAATGTTTTAAATTTTTGCAAGATCTGATCATTCTATTTCTATACACACTAGAGGCACTTTAAAAAGATATAAAAATTCTCTAAATATGTAAAAGTTAAATTATTGCTAAAAGCCTCATAATTCCTAAAGAAAAGAGAAAGGACTATGCAGAAGTTTGTTTCAACAGAGTAATGTCAATAATACCAGATGGTATAATGAGTAGTCCTTGACAGGCACGAAACACAACATACAGTATTACTTCCTAATGCTGTGGGTATCGAGCTTTGGCATGCATTTGCACCATCGGGACGGTTTGCTGAGACACAAATTGCTGAGCCCTATCCCCATCATTTCAACATTTAGTAGGTCTGGGGTGGAGCCCAACAATTTTTATTTCTAATAAGTTTCAGATGGTGCTGATACACCTGGTCTGGAGATAATACCATCATTCTAATGAAAGATATGAAGTGTAGTGTAACCAATCTCCAAATTAAACAATAAGCAATGATTCATTCTTCTTCATTGAATGCATATTGAAAAACTATGGAATAGCAACATATACACACCATTTGAAATCTCAGATACCAGAAGATGAACCACATTGAAATTAAGTAGATTATTTTGCATATCCTGGAGGAAATGCTAATGGGAAAATACTTTCCAAAATATGTTTTGGGAAAATTGCTGGAAAGTTATTCAAGTTTTAGTTTATAAATTAATAGCATTAATAATAACAACTGATAACATTTATGTACACTTTTTAAAATGCATGCTATTCTGAGTTTCTCTCTCTCTCTCTCTCTCTCTCTCTCTTTCTCTCCATTCATCTAATTCTCACAATAACCCTAAGAGTTAGGTAGGTACTGTTATTATCTCCATTGTAAAGATGAGGAAACTAAGGTACAGAAAGGTCAAGTAGCAATTCCAAGATCAGCCAGTAAAATATCACAGCCCAGATGTGAATCCAGGCATTCTGGTGGCAGAACCTGTACTCTAAACAAAATTATTCTGTCTTTATAAATTCTACTGTATCTGACATAACCAAAGAAGGAAAGCTTCTAACTTAGGCCCTGGAACTCTGAGTATGAAGAAGTATCCTACAGAAAAACCAATGAAAAGTGTTGTTTTATATTTTTACTACTCTTGATAGAAACATATAAATTATGGAGTAAATTGCAATGAGTTTAGGTCAGTAACCCAATGATCTTATAACACATTACGTATACTTCTATTATGATACATATTTATCACATTGTAGCAGTTAGATATTTACATATCTATGATATGTTGTATTAATAATCAAATTTGGTTTTACAACTTAATCTTCAGGAAGATACTATACTCTAAAATTGAAGGAATAATTTGTAGTAAGCAATAACGCCCAAAAGTCCTTCTTGGGGAGGTATACGATTATATTTCGTTAACTGTATTCATCAAACTTAGTCTGTGAATGTAGACATCCAGAAAATTAGCCCCACCTTGTGGATTATGGTAGTACTACAAATTCAGGCCTTTGAGAACAGTGAATTGTCAGGAAAGTACATATTACCTTGACTGGCAAAAACTAAAACTGTTAACGAGCACTAGTAAGGAAACACTCTCATATACTGTTGTTGGTATAACCTTTTCTAGAAAGAAGTTTGCAAAACAACCAAAATTGTGAACATAAGCGACATTCTATTCAAAATTTCACTTCTAGAATTAAAAAAAAATTTTTTTTCAATTGCAGTTGACATACAATATTATATTAGTTTCAAGTATACAACCTAGATATTAGACATTTATATAACTTAAGAAATGATCACCCCAGAAGTCTAGTATGCATCGGACACCATACATAGTTATTACAATATTTTTTACTATACTCCCTATGCTGTACTTTACATCTCTGTGACTGTTTTTATAACTGGCAATTTGTACATCTTATTTATCCACTAGAAATACAGATGTTAACAAACATGCAGGGAACAAGGTTGTTTACTGCAGCACTGCTCTTGGTAGTGAAAAATTAGAAACAACCTAAATGTCAACATGGATACAGCAAATACTATATAACAACAATAACAACAATGGCAGCAGCTAAAAGTTGTTGCAAGTGCTTAATATGTGCAGGCACCCTTCTTAGTCTGGCTTTAAAGCCCTGACCACTATGCTATACTTTTTAGAATGAAGTACATACATCCTCATATGGAAGAATGTACATATATAATTAAGTGAAAAGACTCAGCTCAGAGGAACCATTATATATATTTCAAAAATACATGCTTGCAGATGTATAGAAAAAAGTCTAAAAGGCTAAACATAGAACTGTAAACAATGATTACCTCTGAAGATTGTGGTGAGTGTGAGAAGAAAGAAGAGGACTTTTTACTTTACACACTTTGTACTGCTTAAATGTTTCGCATTAAGTACATACCAGATTGATATATAAAAAGCACACAATTTAAAAAGTGAATTAATCAGAGTCTTCAAAAGTTGTTAAAAATTTTAAAAAGCAGGAAGGGTCAACCTACATGCTGAGGCTAACTGCACTGTTAATGAAAGCACATGAGAATAGTCATTTGAGGTAACACACACACATACAAAAGGAAGTACATTCAAGGTGATTAAAACTCTAGAAATTCTGGGTAAGTGAAGTTTATTGACTGGTAATTTCTTCATAAAGATCATAGGTTGAACATGCACATCTAATCTAATTCCAATTTCAAACCCCCACGTCACCCACCCAAAACTCCACTAAAACTATAGTAAGAAGAACTTTTAAAGTTGAAACTCAGCAATGAGGAATATAGAAGAGGAAACAACAGTAATCAAGTTTTTGAAGCTGGAAGCAGATGGACAAGTGGTAGAAATCCTAAACCTAAGCCAGCATTATTGGATAAAGCTGAGAATCAACCCATCTTCAAAAGGCTCTCAGGAATGTTGCATAGATGACTGATCACTGATTATGGGCTCCTACCCCATGAATGGCTTTGTCATATCTTAAAATAACAACACTGTTCTCTTTAGAATTTAACATAAAATAGTGAAAGTAAGTAAGGGCATGATTTGAGTTCAGTGGACCAAGAAACATTTACTTTGAGAGACCTTTCAATGAGATATATAAACTCTCAACTATTAATTAGTGGTGAGAATAAAAACTTTCTTAGTCAACAATTACCTTCTTAAAAACAAATTACTCAGCTATATAAATAAGTAAACCTTGAGGTAAAAGGATTCTCATTAAAAGTGATGTCCTGTGTTGAGTGAGAATATAGGCTATTATCTATTTTTCATTGTCTTCTTTACCCAGAGCAACAATGCTTTTTCTATTACTTTCCCTTTCTCATACAGAAGCAGCATTTTAAAAAGCAACAATTAAGCAAATATTTAATGATTGGCAGTTCAGGTGAGAAAGGAGAAATCAGGGTGGGTTTGGGCTTTTCTGAAAAGCAGCATGGCATCTTCCAATAATGCTCTGCTTTAACGAAGATGTAGTTTGTAGAAAAATTCTGACCATATAACAACTTTCAACAGAGTGATTTCTCATTGCTTCCAGTTACCAAAATAATAATTCCTTCCCCATGAAAATAAGCACAGTATACACATTTAAACCTAAATATTTTTAGGACCCATATAACAAAATTACCTGATGCATCAATAGAGTAAAACTACTATATGGGTGAAGCCTAGCAAATATGTAACATGATAGAATCAAATCCCCAGGAGTTTTTAAAAAGGGTGATAATCTTATTACAACGAATGTTTTCTGTTATGAGATTATTTTATTTTAAATCACTTACAAAAACTAAGTAAAGATTTGAGAGCAAAGAAGCTCATCTAGAATTGGTCAAAAGTTTAACAGTACTATGAGGATTTTTTTCTGTCTTACTCCAGATTGTCACAGAAACTGAAAACTCAGTATCAAGGAACGACGAAGCTTTTCATAGAGTAGTCAACAGTTATCTGATTTTATTTAGTTAACTTTGAGACATAACTGCTCAGTGTAACTTTTGTAAATTATAACTTTAAAGACTTATTAAAATGAATAAATATAATGCACTTGAGGAAGTTATTAGGTTACAAGGCCACCATTAACACCTAGCAGAGAATATAACTGTACCTTACCCAGTACCTAAGGATGTCTTTGAAATTAGAATGAATTATGCAAACCGTTTTAAAGTACATTTGAAAACTGAAAGGTTGGAGCAACTATTAACAAAGTCAGACACGTATAGACATCATTTATGGTGTCATGCTATTTCACCAGAACTCCTACAAGGCAAAAGGTAGCCCAGTTGGATTATACATAGATGCCATAAATGGAAGAAGTCAGGTGGCATCTAAGAAATTAATAAAATGGCCAGAGGCAATAAAACTAGAGGCAGAGATAAGTATGGACCATAAAATCAAAATATTAGGTTGTTGCAAAAGTAATTGTGGTTTAACAAGTTAAAAATAATTGCAAAAACTGCCATTACTTTTGCACCAACCTAATAACTTGATTATCCTCCTCCATATCTTAAGGAGTAGATTACCCACAATTTTGAGTCAAGGACCTCTGAGGATGCAGATGTCAATAAAAAGCCACTACTTTAACTGGAAATCATCAATCCAAGGTAGGAATCCTCTACAAAGTGATGAAACCTTTGCTCACTAATCAAGCTCTCTGGATAAGAGCGCATATGTACATTCAACATAAAGAGCCCAACTTTCACTTCAGTTCATTCAACGACTCTTTCCCTGTTTAGTTCACTCCACAAATATGTATTGAGTGTTTATTTTCCCAGACAGTGCGTTGATGAAATAGGTTACCAAAGTGAGTAAGAGACAGTCCCTGTAGAGGACTTACAGCCTAACTAACGGGAGAGACAAGCAGCTGAGCAGAGACGCTAACATAATGTGGTCCATGCAGTGATGCATTCATGCACATTCATCCACTCACAGAGCCCAGTCTAGAAACAGGATGGGGAGGGAAGTCAGGGTTATTACGCTGGATAAAGGATATCTGAGATAGATCCTAAAAGATAGGAAGTTAGTAATGTAAGTAACGGAAGAACATTCAAGACAAGGGAACAGATAGTAGGAGCAAAGGATTGAGTAGGAAACAGTCTGATGTACGGTAAAAGGGGTGAGGTGTGGGGTACCACAAGTAGATTGTAATTATTAAAATGTAAGGAGAGAGATGGTGAAGGGTGGGAGAGGAGTCTGACAACGCATAGGCCACAATATAGAGGGACTAGAATGACATGCAAAAATTCTTAAATTTCATCCTATAGGTCATGGGGACATAAATATATATATATATATATATATTTATATATAACTATGTAAGCATTTCTTAAGAATATTTTTAGTTTACAAATGTAGAACTTCATATCAGAAAGCCAAAATTAGGCTTGGGCAACAGAATGAAAACTTCAGGGTGAAAGAGAACTTGGTTTAATTATAGATTTGACCCCTTACTAGCTGTGGGAAGTTGAGTAACTTCTCTGAGCTTCAACAAGTACAAGTATAAAAGGGGTTACAGGCTTCAAAGGGTTCTTGCAAAGATCAGGCAAATAATCAATAGTAGCTAAAGCTATTATTCATAAATCAAGAAAATGTATAAATAAAACTAATATATTGCATTTCAAACTCAAGTGAAAAAACAGGAGTAGCACATGCTGTTTCCCTGCTAGGAGTGTTTCTTCAGCCATAACAGGTACACATACGAGTACACATGCAGACTGTTTATAATACCATACCTAACTCAAAGAATATGTATTATCAATTGTTGATAATCCAACAGCATATTAACTGGTTTGCAATTAACCTGTGATTAAAGTGCCACGAGAATCCCACCCTTCTCTCTTTCATTAGAGAGAAGCTGGTTAGGGAACTGTAATACCCGAACTCTTCCCCTGACCACACTTAACTCACAAATCCCCAAGACAGAGTTCCTACCACTGTAGAACCCAGGCTTCCCCAAGTGTTCTGGTTCCTGCCTTGGCTCTTCAAATCTCACTGCTAGGAAAAGTTGGGAGAGGACCAGAAAAATCAGTACTTGCTACAACTGGGTCCCCTAGAAAATTATTTCTTTCTGGGTTATTTGTGATATTTGTGACATGATCCTCCCCCCCCTCCCCAATTCTACTAGTTATTCCAGTTAATTAATAATTGACCATACTTAGGAAGTATAATTTCGAAATCGCTAACAACTTGAAACTCTTTTACTTCATTAAAAAAAATTGCTTTGCCAAATAAATTCTTATCATTATATAATCATTTTAAGTTATTTCAAGTTTTTTAGTCAGCTTAAATAATTTAATATTAATTGTAATATTAGTACTATAATACTTTAGTATTTTAGTAAAGTTAGTGATATCATAAAGAATTAAATACTAAATCCCAGGTAAATAGTCCCTGAGGCCGAAATTAATACTGTATCAATACTGTTATATAACTGTTAATATACATAATAAAAATACCAGCAAAATTACCTTGGTGTTCTTCTAAATCGATGTCAAGTAGCCTTATTTCTTCATTAAATTGATATATTTTTTCTTGTATATCTGTCAACCTGTTGAAAATATTACTTTACAAATTCATGACAGATAACATAGGTATTGAGTAAAAACATTTAATGATGATAAGAAATCTTAAATCTTTTCTAAGCTACATAAACAATACCTAGAAATAACATGCCCTATTCTGACGATAATACTACAGATCTAGAAAGATCTAAAAATCTTTCCTAGATCTTTTTATATGATTCACATTTCGAGTACAAGTATGTTCTGAACATGTTAGGTTGCCTGATTTCAAAAGCAGACTTTCCTAGTCTTCTTTTGAGCTTTATTTGCATTAAAAAAGTGAAAAATCTTTACAAAATTTTAGAAAAATCTTTCTTTCTGTAGGTTTGTATAAACTGAACTAAGTTGGTAAATCAGTACCAAAAATTAGAAAATTTACCATTGATAGATTATATGGGTTACCATTCTAGCAAAAAGCAGTTGTACTTATTACAAAGCTACAGTAATTAAGACAGTGTGGCACTGGAATTAGATATATATAGCAATGGAATAGAACTGTGAGTCCAGAAAAAAGACCCTGTAGCTACATATAATTGATTTTTTGACAAAGGTGCAAGATAACTAAATGGAAAAATAATATTAAATAATATTTGTTGAAAGAATATTTCAACAAATGGTGTTGGGACAACTGGATATACACAAGTAAAATAATGTAACTGGACTGCTACCTTATACCATATACAAAAGACAACTCAAAATGGATCATAGACATAAATATAAGAGCTAAACTAAAACTCTTAGAATAAAACATAGGCATGAATCTCTGTGACTTTGGATTAGGTGCTGGTTTCTTAGATATAACACCAAAAGCACAAACAACAAAAGAAAAAAGTAGATAAATGACATCATCAAAATTTAAAACTTTCGTGCTTCAAAGGACACCATCAAGAGAGTGAAAAGACCACCCAGAGATTGCAAATCATTTATCTGTTAAGAGACTCATATCCAGAATACATGAAGAACTCTTATAATTCAGTGATAAAAAGATAAATAACACAATCAAAAAATGGACAAAGCATCTGAACAGACATTTCTCCAAAGATAATATACATATAGCCAATAAATATAAGAGAAGACGCTCAATATCATTCCCTGGTTAGTCACCAGGGAAATGCAATCAAAACCATGAGATACTGCTTCACACACGCCCAGTATAGCGAAGAAAGATAGATAGTAATAAATGATAGTGAAGATATGGAGCAACTGGAACTCTCATACACTACTGGTAGAAATGTAAAATGGTGCAACTGCTTTAGAAAATAGCCTGGCAATTCCTCAAAAAGTTAAATATAGAGTTACTATATAAGCCATCAATTCTACTCCTAGGTATATACCCAAGAGAAGTAAAAACATATGTCCACACAAAAACTTGTACATGAATATCATACCAGCATCATCCATCATAGCCAAAAAAAAAAAAAGGAAACAATCTAAATGTCCACCAATGGATGAACAGATAAATATGATATATCCACATAATGGAATATTAGCTGGCAATAAAAAGAAATGAAATACAACACACATGAACTTTGAAAAGTTCAAGACTTCAGCCATATATAACCACATGTTATATGATTCCATTTACATGAAATGTCCAGGATAGGCCAGTCTACAGAGACATAAAACAAGAGTGGCTATCTAGGGCTGGGATGGGAGGATGAAAGCAGTGATGGTTAAAAGGTAAGGGGGGGTGTAAGGGCTGGGGGGGTGACTGAACTGACCTAAAATTGACTAAGGTGATAGTTGCACAACTCTGTGAATATACTAAAAATCTCTGAACTGCGCACTTTAAATATGTGAATTGTATGGTATGTAGTTGAAAATAAGATTGACTGTGGCATCCATATTATCAATGTGAACCACTGAAAACTTACTGTAACAATATGCACCTCTGGTACATTTACAATGAGAAAAGGATGTAAAACATCCTAGTATAAATGTACTTACTGTCGCTCCATGCTGGCTATTTCCTGATTATCTTCTTTAACCTATAAAGGCATAAAAAAGAAAATAGTATTGAAGAATTACTCATTGTTAGGCTATCTTAAAGAGAAATTCCTTCAAGGTATGTTGTACTAAAATGTCAAATCTCATCTCTGTCTTGAAACCTCTTAAAATTCAACCTTTAAGTTAAAAGGAATACAACTAAAGAATTATTCACAAATTTTTCTTTCATCCTCAAAGGAAGGATGGTGACTGATATTTCCATACCAACACACAAGGCACCATGAGGTTAACACATCTTGAGGCCTGAATCAGTTTACATAAATATCTGTGATTTCTGAGACTGTCTCTACCCTGTGGCCCCAAATCCAACAGACAAAGTAGGGTTAACAGATTTAGCAATCCTGTTACATGTGAATTTCAGATAAACAATAAATAACCTTTAAGGTACGTATAGACTATGGAATATTTGAAATATACTTATCCTTATTTTTTATTTTTATTTTTTTAAAGATTTTATTGGGGAAGGGGAACAGGACTTTTTCCAAGTCAAGTTGTCCTTTCAATCTTAGTTGTGGAGGGCGCAGCTCAGCTGTAGGTCCAGTTGCCGTTGTTAGTTGCAGGGGGTGCAGTCCACCATTCCCTGGAGGGAGTTGAACTGGCAACCTTGTGGTTGAGAGGATGCACTCCAACCAACAGAGCCATCCGGGAGCTCAGCAGAAGCTCAGCTCAAGGTGCGGAGTTCAATCTTAGTTGCAGGGGGCGCAGCCCACCATCCCTTGAGGGAGTCGAGGAACTGAACTGGCAACCCTGTGGTTGAGAGCCTGCGCGCCAACCAACTGAACCATCTGGAGGCAGCTCAGCTCAAGGTGCTGTGTTCAATCTTAGTTGCAGGGGGTGCAGCCCACCATCCCTTGTGGGAGTCGAGGAATCGAACTGACAACCTTGTGGTTGAGAGCCCACTGGCCCATGTGGGAATCGAACCAGCAGCCTTTGGAGTTAGGAGCATGGAGCTCCAACCGCCTGAGCCACCAGGTCGGCCCACTTATCCTTATATTTACATACTTATTCTAAAAGATAATTCTTCGCTTATCTGAAATTTAACTAGTCGTTCCGTATTGTATCTGGCAATCCTATTCCAAGATCACCCCTCCCCTGCCTCCAATGATCTCTTTCCAAGAAACTTCAGTGATTCTAGATTTTAATACCTTTCTGGAATGATCCAAATACTTAAATATCTCATTACTTGATCCCTAAGTTTCTTCCAAACACACTGGTTTCAATCTAAGACCACAAAAATCTAATTTGTAGGCTCTTGACTAGAGCTGTTTCAAATATACCTACATGTAGTTCTCCTAAGGGCCCTACAGTTATGGAGTCTCAGGATAAATAATAGGCTAATTATAACTTAGTACTAAATTAAAGCCAGCCTTGGGGTTTTAAGAAAGCTACTGAATACGTATGACATGATCTTGTGACGTGTTGTGACTTAATAGGACATTTTAATTCCATTCACTTCATGAAAGCACTGAAAATAACAACCACAAAAAAAAAGCATTTAGCCTTGGGGCACTTCATTTTCCAAATACAAAGCCCAAAACAAATAATGGAACAGATCTTTAATAAGATTATCTAATTATTTACTGACCAATAAAGAAGATTTTCAAGTTTTTCTTATAAGAATCCAAAACACGAAAAAAAATGGCCAAAATATGCATGAAGACCATATAAAATTAGGATTTATGTCAAAAAAGTTTGTGAGAAATCACTTTTACCTAGATTTTCTTGGTCAAGTAGTTGATATCAATTTAGGTGAAGCTCACTTTTCAGTTTTTTAAGACAATAAACTTAATGATTTCTGCTCTATTTATATGCCTTAAATAAATCAACACATTTACCAAATCCTGATATATTAAAATGAGTATGTTTGTTTTTGCTACCTGCTTAAGCAATCTCTCTCTCTCTTCCATTGGGGAGCCCACACTTTTATCTTCTGCAGTCATTTGATCTCGATGGGTCTCTAACTCATAAAGCTTTTCATACAGCAATACAGCCTCCTGCTTTATCTGGGAGTGTGCTATTTCCTAAAGTGAACAAAAAAAGGAAAAATTTATTATTTTATCAAAAATTATTTTCAAATAAGAATATTTGAAAATATGTATTTTCAAACAAATATTCATAAGAATAAGGACAAATTTAAACCACCAGCATCTTTAATTAACACTCTCAAGTATCTACAGTATTCAAGAATGCTATGAAGCACATTTCTAAACTGGAAGAATAAAAATAAATCTCTGTATACTTTCATAAGCTATTTTCAGTCTAAGATTCACAAGAAGATGGTACCCTTATTTTATTTTCTAAATATAACACCTGAAAAAAGATAAGGGCAATGGGGAGATAATAAAGAGTCACAATGTAAATACAACTTAAACCACAATATCCAATTCAAAAACCAAAGAACTGATCTCTGGAGGGAAAATATTTTTCCCTGAATAGGTCATATATATGCTTTCCCACAATGTTATTGGTTGAATTGTATTCCCCAACAAGATATACTGAAGCCCTCATCTCCAATACTTGTGAATGTGATCAAGTTTGGAAATGGCGTTTTTGCAGATTTAGTCAAGTTAAGATGAGGTCATTAGGGTGGACCTTAACCCAGTATGACTAGTGCCCTTAAAGGAAGACGAAAAATACAGGCAGAGACACATAAAGAGAATGCCATGTGATGACACAGGCCGAGATTGGAGTGACGCAGTTGTAAGTCAAGGAACGAACAGCAAGGACTGACAGCCACCACCAGAAGCCAGCAGGGAAGGAGAATCCAGAGTCTCAGAGGGAGCCTGGCTCTGGTGAAATTTTGTTTTTAACTTCTAGCCTCCAGAACTGTGAGAAAATTTCTGCTGTTTTAAACCACCCCACAGCACTAGGAAACTAATACACACAAGCAGAATAGTTGTTGTGTATTTACTACTGTTCTGCTGTTCACAAAGAGAAAATAAGGGATGTGATAATTTTCTTAGATGACTAAAATAACTAGAGGTGGGGGTGGTGTTATTGGTGTTGGTGGTGATGATGATGAAGAAAAGGACATCTGAAGCTGTTACTGATTGAGCATTTGTTCTGTCTGTGCCAGGAACTGTACTCCATTTTCTTTATACACTATCTCTAATACTCAAAGCAACTCTGTAAGATAGTGCTATTGTATCTGTTTTACAGAATTTTTCTAAGATAGCAGAAATAAAAGTTAATGATGGTATCTGAAATCATGAACAAGATCAAATTTTTAAGAGGGAAGACCACATTTTTTTTTTTGAAAGCAAAAGAGAAGGAATCTTAAAAAAAAAAAAAAAAAAAAAAAAAAAGTGAACAGGAAATGTTTAAAAGTCCATGGGCAAAGGGTTACATATGCCAGTCAAGTAATGGATTAGCCACAGGTGAAAAGGCATGACCATAAAATACAGATAGAAGAAATGCAGATATTTTGAGGTATCCCTTTTCATAATATCTTCCTCTTCCTTTTGCTTAATCATCCTATAGATTTGTTCAAATTGCATCAATAAAACTATTCCTGAAGACTCAAGCTTATGTTGATCCTTCACCTGATTTTTTAAACTCCTGTGAACTGAATAAGTAATAATACTTGCACAATAGTAAGCATACGGTAGATATTCAATAAATACTAGTTGATTGATATTTGACATAATGTTTTCTAGAAGAACAAGTAAAAAAATACAAGGAACCTGGGAAAAGTTAAATAGAATTAGTGACTTAACACTTTCTTGGTTTGAGAATCCTGTACATTATTTAAAATTCCTGTTATTTTGGGCATACATGTGCTGATGTCAAAGAAGAGTGGCATCAATACAAACATTAAATCCAAGGTTATAGCTTGCGCCTTTTCCTGTGGAAACTAAATTTGCCAAGAGCATTTGACTCTCTTCCATATGCCCTAAAAAAATATTGAGGAATTGAGAAAGCTGGCTGTGTTAATACTAAGTATTGTTCTTATTCCTTGAAACATGTTTCTCTTACCACAGAGATCCAAGAAAATAAAAATTATGTGTACCCACATATAGACCATCTGATATAAAAACAAAAGTTAAATTTTTTTTTTTATTAGTTTCAGGTGCACAAGACAAAGCAATGCTTACACATTTATCATCCATATCCCTCACACTGTGTGAACCCCCTCCCCCCATCCACTATCCCTCTGACATCACACAGAGCCATTACATTTCCACTGTCTCTATTCCTAATGCTGTACTCTGCTTCCTGTAACCATATACATACATACATACATACATACATATATATATATATATATATATATATATATATAAAATTAGAGTTGGCATTCATTACTGTTCAGCTTCAGGTGTACAGTGCAGAGATCAGGCATCTAAATCATCCACGAGGTGGTCTCCCAGATGGGACATGTGTCCATCGGATACCCTACAAAATCTTTACATTATTGATTACGTTCCCCAAATTAATTTTCAAAACCCCGTGGCCATCTTGTGGTTACTGACTGTTTTCTAATCCCCTCACCTTCTCCTTTATCCCCACCCCCCCGTCCATCTATCAACCCTCAGTTTTTCTTCTGTGTCTCCAAAACTGTTTCTGATTAGTTCATTCACTTATTCTTTTCTTTAGATTCCACATATAAGTGAGACCATATGGTATTTGTCTTTCTCTGTCTGACTTATTTCACTTAACATAATGTTCTCTAGGTCCATCCATGTTGTTGCAAATGGTAAGATTTCTTTCTTCTTTATGGCTGCATAATACTCCATTGTATAAATGTACCACAGTTTCTTAATCCAGTCATCTACCGATGGGCATTTCGGTTGTTTCCATGTCTTGGCTATTGTGTATAGTGCTGCAATAAACATAGGAGTGCATAAAGATTTTTGAATTGGAGTTTTGGATTTCTCCGGATAGATACCTAGGAGTGGGATTGCTGGATCATAAGGTAGTTCCATTTTCAGATTTTTGAGATACCTCCATACTGTTTTCCATAGTGGCTGCACCAATCTGCATTCCCACCAACAGTGCACAAGCGTTCCCTTTTCTCCACATCCTCGCCAGCACTTGTTGTTTGTTGATTTATTGATGATAGCCATTTTGACTGGGGTGAGGTGGTATCTCATTGTGGTTTTTATTTGCATTTCTCTGATGGTTAGTGAGGTTGAGCATTTCTTCATATGTCTGTTTGCCATCTGTAGTTCCTTTTTAGAAAAATGTCTCTTCATGTCCTCTGCCCATTTTTCAATTGGGTTGTTTGTTTTTTTGGAGTTGAGGGAGTTTTTTATATATTTGTGATATTAACCCCTTATCAGACATATCATTGGCAAATATCTTTTCCCATTCAGTAGGATCCCTTTTTGTTTTACTGATGGTTTCCTTTGCTGTGAAAAAACTTTTTAGTTTGATATAATCCCACATGTTTACTTTTTCTCTAACTTCCCTTGCGCGAGGGGATATATCAGTAAAAATCTTACTCCGGGTAATGTCTGTGAAGTTTCTTCCTTTATTTTCTTCTAGGAATTTTATGGTTTCAGATCTTACATTTAAGTCTTTAAGCCATTTTGAATTTATTTTTGTATATGGTGTAAGGAGGTGGTCCAGCTTCATTTTTTTGCATGTGTCTGTCCAGGTTTCCCAGCACCATTTATTGAATAGACTGTCTTTACCCCACCGTACATTCTTGCTTCCATTGTCGTAGATTAAATGGCCATATAGGCATGGATTTATTTCTGGACTCTCTATTCTGTTCCATTGATCTATGTGTCTGTTTTTATGCCAGTACCATGCTGTTTTGATTACTGTAGCCTTGTAGTATAATTTGATGTCAGGTATCGTTATACCTCCCACTTTGTTCTTATTTCTCAAGATTGCTGAGGCTATCCAGGGTCATTTATGGTCCCATATAAATTTTAGGATTATATGTTCTATTTCTGTGAAAAATGTCGTTGGTAATTTGATAGGAATTGCACTGAATATGTATATTGCTTTAGGCAGTATGGACATTTTAACTATTTTAATTCTTCCTATCCATGAACCTGGTATGTGTTTCCATCTATTTGTATCTTCTTTCATTTCTTTCTTCAGGGTCTTGTAATCTTCTGAGTACAGATCTTTTACTTCTTTGGTTAAATTTATTCCCAGGTATTTTATAGTCTTTGGAGCAATTGTAAATGGGATTGCTTTTTTAATTTCTCCTTCTGATGTTTTATTATTGGTATATACAAATGCAACTGATTTCTGAATATTAATTTTGTATCCTGCTACTTTACTAAATTCATCTATCAGCTCTAATAGTTTCTTGGTGGAGTCTTTAGGGTTCTCTATATATAGTATCATATCATCTGCATATAATGACAATTTTACTTCCTCCTTACCGATTTGGATGCCTTTTATTTCTTTTTCTTGTCTGATTGCTGTGGCTAGAACTTCCAGCACTATGTTGAATAGAAGTGGAGAAAGTGGGCAACCTTGCCTTATTCCTGACCTAACGGGGAATGGTTTTAGCTTTTCACCATTGAGTATGATGTTAGCTGTGGGTTTATCATATATAACCTTTATTATGTTGAGATATGATCCCTCTATTCCCACTTTCTTAAGTGTTTTTATCATAAATGGCTGCTGGATGTTATCAAATGCTTTTTCTACATCTATTGATATGATCATGTGATTTTTTTCATTTTATTAATGTGGTGTATCATATTAATTGATTTGCGGATGTTGAACCACCCTTATATACCAGGGATGAATCCCACTTGGTCACGGTGTATGATCTTTTTAATGTATTGCTGAATTCTGTTTGCTAATATTTTGTTGAGGATTTTTGCATCTATGTTCATTCGTGATATCAGCCTGTAGTTTTCTTTGTTTGTGGTGTCTTTGTCTGATTTTGGGATCAGGGTGATAGTGGCCTCGTAAAAAGTGTTTGGGAGTCTTTCCTCCTTCTGGATTTTTTGGACAAGTTTGAGGAGAATAGGTGATAATTCTTTTTTGAACGTTCTGTAAAATTCACCTGTAAAGCCATCTGGTCCAGGGCTTTTGTTTGTTGGGAGATTGTTGATTACTGATTCAATTTTCCTGGTGGTAATCAGTCTATTCAGGTTTTCTGTTTCTTCTTGAGTTAGCCTTGGAAGGTTGTATGCCTCTAGAAAATTGTCCATTTCTTCCAGATTGTCAAATATGTTGGCATATAGTGCTCATAGTAATTTCTTAACATTTTTTGCATTTCTGCGGTGTCTGTTGTCACTTCTCCTCTTTCGTTTCTGAATTTATTAATTTGGGTCCTCTCTTTTTTTTAATGAGTCTGGCTAAAGGTTTGTCAATTTTGTTTATCTTCTCTAAGAACCAACTCTTGGATTCATTGATCTTTTGTATTGTTTTTCTGGTTTCTATCTCATTTATTTCCACTCTGATCTTTATTATCTCCTTCCTTGTATTCCCTTTGGGCTTATTTTGCTGTTCTTTTTCCAGATCCCTTAAGTGTGAAGATAAACTGTTGATTAGTGATGGTTCTTGTTTCTTTAGGTAGGCCTGCAATGCTATGAATTTCCCTCTTAGGACTGCTTTTGCGGCATCCCATAGATTTTGGGTAGTCATATTTTCATTTCCGTTTGTCTCGAGATATCTTTTGATTTCTTCCTTGATTTCCTGCTTGACCCATTCATTATTTAGTAACATGTTATTCAGCCTCCATGAATTGGTGTGTCTTCCAGTTTTTTTCCTGTAGTTCATTTCTAATTTCATAGCACTGTGGTCAGAGAAGACAATTGGTATGATTTCAATTTTCTTAAATTTATCAAGACTTGTTTTGTGGCCTAACATATGGTCTATCTTGGAAAATGTTCCATGTGCGCTTGAGAAGAATGTGTATCCTGCAGCATTGCGGTGAAATGCTCTGAAAATATCGATTAAATCCAAGTGGTCCAATGTATCATTTAAGGCTGTCGTTTCCATATTGATTTTCTGTCTGGAAGACCAGTCCCTTGCTGTCAGAGGTGTGTTGAAGTCCCCTACTATGATAGTGTCCCTGTTGATCTCTGTCTTTATGTCAGTCAATATCTGTTTTATATATTTAGGTGCTCCTATGTTGGATGCATAGATGTTTACCATGGTTATGTCCTCTTGTTGGATCGATCCCTTTATTATTATATAGTGCCCATCTTTGTCTTTTAATATTTTCTTCATTTTAAAGTCTATTTTGTCAGAAATAAGTATTGCAACTCCAGCTTTTTCCTCATTTCCATTTGCATGAAATATCTTACTCCAACCCTTCACTTTCAGCCTGTGTGTGTCTTTTGATCTGAGGTGAGTCTCTTGTATACAGCATATACAAGGGTCTTGCTTTCTTATCCACTCAGCCACCCTATGTCTCTTGATTGGAGCATTTAATCCATTTACATTTAAAGTGATTATTGATAGGTACATAGTTATTGCCATTTTTAAATTTGTAGTTAGATTGTTTTCATCTTTCTTCTATTTACAGAAGTCCTTTTAGTATTTCTTGCAATGCTGGCTTGGTGGTAATAAATTCCTTTAGCTTATTCTTTTCTGGGAAGCTCTTTATCTCTCCATCAACTTTAAATGATAGCCTTGCTGGATAAAGCAATCTAGGTTGTAGGCCTTTGTTTTCCATCACTTTGAGTATCTCCTGCCACTCCCTCCTGGCCTTCAATGTTTCTGCAGAAAAGTCATTTGATAGTCTTATGGGAGTTCCCTTGTATGTAACCCTCTGTCTTTCTCTTGCTGCTTTTAGGATTCTCTCTTTGTCTTTAACCTTTGCCATTTTAACTATAATGTGTCTTGGTGTGGACCTGTTTGGGTTTATCCTGGTTGGAACTCTCTGCACTTCCTGGGCTTGTATGTTGGTTTCCTTCATCAGGTTAGGGAAGTTTTCGGACATTATTACTTCAAATATGTTCTCAATCCCTTGCTTCCTCTCTTCACCTTCTGGTATTCCTATGATGCGCATGTTGTTGCACTTGATGTTATCCCATAGGTCTCTTAAACCATCTTCATTGTTTTTTATTCTTTTTTCTTTCTGTTGTTCTGTTTGGGTGATCTCTGCTAACTTGTCTTCTAAGTCGCTGATTCGATCCTCTGCTTCATCTAACCTGCTGTTAATTCCTTCAAGTGAGTTCTTTATTTCAGTAATTGTGTTCTTTAGTTCTAACTGGTTGTTCATTATGATTTCTACATCCTTCTTGATGTCGTCTCTAAGCTCCTTAAACATTCTTATCATCAGTGTTCTGAACTCTGTCTCTGATAGGTTGGTTACCTCTGTTTCATTAGGTTCCATTTCTGGAGGTTTCTTCTGTTCTTTTATTTGGGACATGTTTCTTTGTTTCCCCATTCTGGCTGACTCTCTGTGTTTGCTTCGATGTATTAGGTAGATCCCCTAAAGTTCTTAGTTCTTCCTGGGTTATCTTATATAGTATGTGTCCTTTATATTTGACTTGGGCACTACTTCGTTCTTCTCCTCTGTGTGCGCTCCAAAGGTGACTCGTGTGTTGTGTATATTGTCCTGTTAAAGAAGATCTTTAATTGCTTTTCCCTTATGAGTAGGTAGGGTTAACTCCTAGGCTGACTAGTTGTGAGACTTGGCTCTGCCCACTGCAGGGTGTTCTGCTGCATGAAGGTTGACCGCTTAAATGTGGTTTGGCCTCTATGGGTTCTTGTGCCTGTAGAGAATTCCCTCTGGGTGTGTCACTTGTAGGTCAAACCCAGTAGTACTCTGGTTTGGTCTGGAGTTGGCCTCTGGGTATGTTGAATCTTGTGCCTCTTAAGCTGGGCCCTGATAGGGCAATTTCAGAGCAAAGCAAATCACCAAGCACAATAACAACAACAACAAAGAGAAAATCAAATACATTCACATGTAAAAACAACCAACAACCCCCACTCAACACAGGCAAAGATATCAAAGATATAAAGACAAAACAAAACAAAAAGCAGCGCCAGTCTTGACTTAAGCCCACCAAGTAATCTCCAAGTTGTCCTGTGCTGTACCCAAGAGTCCCTTGCGTATTGTGCAGGCAGAGCCGGTCACCTGGTGCCCAGAATGACGTTGGGACTGCAGATTTACATGCATGAGGCTGAGGGGTCTGGATGGTAGTTTTTACAAAGCCAGTGCAGTTTCTGTCCTTGCCTGCACATACGCACACTGAGAGTAGCACCACCAGCCCTGTGTCCAGTTCTCCTGAGTCTTTGGGCACTTCTTCCGTGTGTGTGTGTGTGTGTATGGCAGGCGGGAGATTTCTGAGCTGCTGAAAGCTGGGAGCTGTGTCTGCCGCTTACTGCTGATCCCTGGGAGTGCCTCCGCAGTTGTAATTGCCCTGCCTTAGACAGGCCGGAAAGGATGGGGGCTGGGGATGGAGGGGTCTTCTCTCTCCCAGCCCAGCCGTGTCACACTCTTCCCGCAGGCCAGAAAAGGTGGTGGCTGGGGGCGGAGGAGTTCCCTCTCTCCTAGCCCAGTAAAAACCACACTCCTCCCAGCCTCCTCCCTGGGCCAGAGCCGCCTGCCAGTCTTCCCAGAGCCCGAGCACCAAGGCTCCTCTGCAATCTGACACTGCTCCTCAGTCCAGGGGCCAGTTCAAGTCTCTGGAAGGGCGAGGCGAGGGGCCCAGGTATGGAGTTTGTGTACTTTGTCCAGCCTAGGGCTTAACTGGAGGTATCAGCTGAGGTTATTGCCTCAAATGCTGGATATGCTGCCCCCTCATTGGGAGAGATCAGCCATAGGACGCAGGGAAAGAGCCCACCTCCTGGCTTTTGTGTTCTCTGTTCCGTCCTGGGATCCCCTGCGTCTCTGCAGCTGCAGGTGCCGGTGGCGTTTCCACCTCTGCAGATGTGGGCCATGTTTCCACCGCCGCAGATGTGGGCCCCGTCCCCACAGCCACAGGTGCGTACCGCGTTTCCACCGCCACTGATGTGGATCGTGTCCCCACCGCCGCAGATGTCGGCCACGTCTCCACTCTGCTCCCTTCCCTCTTCCCCTGATCTCCCAATTTTCCCACCTGCAAGTAATCCTTGCACGAGTCTCTTAGCTGTTCTGCGTGATGAGCAGAGTCCTTTAATGGGTTATAAATGTCCTGTTTCTGGTAAGATCTGGGGAACTCAAAAAGTGCGCCCCGCTGCCACCATTCCTATGACATCACTCAAGTTAATATTTTTAAGCAAACCATTTTTTATAGCAAATTTCCCAAAGAATGATTATAAAATACTCAAGCTAATTTTTTTTGCAAGCTAGGTAACAGCAATCTCGTCAATCTACAATGTTACTAATCTTATCATCATATCTACCTGAATCCATAGGCGATAAGGAAAGGCAGGCAAAGTCTGAGGTATAGACAGTATACTAACATGCAAAAGACACGAAGAGGTAGTTCATAGAAAAAGAAACACATTGGCCAAAAGTACATATAAAGAGACACTCAACTTCCCGCATAAATAAATGAAAATTAAAACAAGATAGTAATTTTTACCCATTAAACTAGCAAAAATGGAAAAGGTGGATAATGCTCACTGTAAAAACAGGCACTCTCATATGTTAGGGAAAGGAGTAGAAAATGGAACAATCTTTTTGGAAGGCAACTTGGTATCTCACAACATTTAAAAGTGTGTAATAACTGACCCACTGCAATAAATTTACCTTAAGATATACTCATGTAACAGCATAAAATGTATGTATTCAGTGCAGCATTATTTATAACCCCAAAAAACCATAAACAATCTATCCATCTATAAGGCTGTGTTATAGTCATACAGTGTAATGCAATGCGGTAATTTAAAAATAATGAAAGCTGATGTGAATAAATATTTGAGAGAGAATGTTAGGTGAAAAAAACTGAAACCTGCAGACAGCATAGCAAGTGTGAATGCCACTTGAGGTTTATCCACAACAATAAAACCAAGTTAGGATTATAGGATTGTTGTGAAGATTAAATGACAATGCTAGTGATAAATGTCAAGAAATCAAAAAAGCACACAGTAAGCACTCAATAAATGTAAGAGTAATATACTTACAAGAAGCGGAGTACAGCATTAGGAATAGAGGCAGTGGAAATGTAACGGTTGTGTGCGATGTCAGAGGGAAAGTGGATGGGGGGGTTGACACAGTATGAGGAATATAAATGATAAATGTCTAAAATTACTTTGTTTTGTGCACCTGAAACTGAAAAAACAAAAAAAAAAACCAACAAAAAAAAACCCTGCATCAGTGAACATAAAATAAATAAATAAATGTAAGGGTAGTTCTGTCTGGAAAAAGGGGAAAAAACAGGAACTTTTACTTTCATCTTAAAATTTTTTTTTAACTACAAACATGGTCTGTTTGTGAATTAAAATTGCTTTAAATAAACAAATAAGAAAATCAATGCAAGCTTTGACATCTTGAGTGATAAACTGATCTCTCTTCCCCTTCATATTTTTTTTAGTCTCTTGTTTATGTGTTTAAATTACCACCAGATTTTGAGTTTCCAAGCATACCAAATGACTTTTTTAGTACACAGCAAGTACTCAACAATTGAATCTAATTTTTTACCCAACTAGGATATTTATGGTCCTGAATGGAAAAAAGTTATTATACTCCTGTAAGTGAATTGCTAAATAAATATATACCTGTATGAGTTCCATAAATACATTTAGCTGAATTATCTTTTGTATCAGAGTAACATAGGAACCCTTATTTGATTTTATACTTACAGCTTCCAGACTCTCTTTTTTCATGCTCAGTAAATCTAGTTGCTGTTGAAGTGTATCTAACTCCTAAAAAGAAAGGGAAAAGGAAATACATATGCAAGTCACATTAAGAATAAATTTGTTTCTTTGCTTCTCAACATTTCAAATATGGATGTGATAAATTTTGTAAATATCTTCAACATGTACCTTGTGATTTTACTAGAATTTAACATTCATTATTTCTATTTTTGCCAACTTCTTTCATTATTCCTAAAACCTTTTCCATGATCCACCTTTAAAAATACTTTATAAGCTTGTAAAGGTAGCCAGACCTTTTCACAGTGAATCATCATATCACTGTAGTCATCATATTAAATATCAGAACCCTTCAAATTGATGATGTCATTGTTTAAAGTTATTTTTAATTTTGATTTTTTAACCATGTTTTCTTATCTTTTGCCTAATTCCTTTTTTAAAATTAATTTTTAAATTTTATTTTATTGTAGTAAGAACACTTAACATGTACCTAATTTCTTTTAGGGCCAAGATCTATATAGCAATTTACATGGCTCACTCCTAGGGATAAGACCTTAGCATTGATTACTGTGCAGGATTAACTATATTTTGATAGCATTCTGGCATTTCTGTAATACTTTTTCTTCACTGTTTCATTGTATCTTACACATCCTGTCTAAAGTATAAGTTATATTGAACTGTCAATGAAGGAATATATGACAAAGTAAAACTACTTTCATTATTGGCATTTGTGGGAACTAATTCTCTGTCACTGGTTAAGGGACACCTGGGCATGAAAGAACACTAACTTGCAAATCTGAGTCTCCACCACAATTGAATGCTGGGAGGACCTTGCCAAAAGTGAAGACTGATCAGCAGCAGGTCTAGTCAAGCTCTCAGGGAATGCCGCTGCTGCCCGTATTTTTGGTAGCAAGATGGCTATATGCCTGGTATAAAAAGTAGTGATGAGTATTACCTGCAACAATTTCTCATTTGTGGTTTTCATCTCTACGTACTCGAGTTGTTTTTCAGGAGACATATTTTTGATAATGCCATCTGCTGCTTGTTTTTCCTGTTCAATTTCTTCTTCTACACTTCTAATTTGTTTCTCCTTCCTGAAATCAAAATTATGCAATATTCCTTATCATATCAAGAGAAAAAAAATCAGTTAATTTTACTCAGGTCCTGATTTCAATGAAATAGGGTACTTAAATTTATTCAACCATAATTCATGATTTAAAAGTCGTTTCAGATGTACAAAAAAATTTTATTGGACCTATACAAAATTTGGCCTCATCAGCACAGACTTATTTTGCGTCCTTCTCTTTGCAACCCCCCCAAATGCTTCTATTTCCTTACTTTCCATTTTATTTTACTTTCTTATAAGAAAACAGAAGAATTATCATGGAAAATCATTAAAGCCTGTACATATAAGGATGCATTTACATTTTTTGTTACCATACCAAGACAAATAAGATAGTTATATTTTAGAATAATGGTTTTCAAACATCTTTTAGCTACAGAATTCTTTGACTAAATGAAATCTTGTATGGAGGCTTATTATGTAAAGCATATAAAGTAACACAGTTCTGACTAAACTGGTAGTAGGGAGACCTACAGTGGAATTTTAAAAACTCATAGCTTTGTATTAATATGTTTTGCTTAAATTCTCTTTTATCTACTGCTTTAATTAAAATAGGTATTCCACAAATTATCAACTATATTTTAGCTCTGCAAAATAATGTTAATTTCCCTAAAAAGAAAAGAGGAACATTACAAGTATAATCATATAAAGTAGTGAAATTAATTACAAACAATAATAAGCTTTATCGTATAACCACAAGAAATACCAGTGATGTGCCACTTATTATCTATGCAAGGTCAATTATCAATAGAGAAAAATTCTGAAAAAAATAGAGGTAAGATGCTAGTTATCATGTAAATACTTCAAGATATACATATAGTTTTCTTGAAGATAAATTTTAGTCCCAATATCATAAATTTCTATTTTAAGTTTCAAAATATGATTATCTTACTATTTATTCTCTTTCATGTGTAGATATTAACTTCTACAGTTTTCCCAATTCCTAGCTAAGCCCAACAGACCCACATATCGCCCCACACTTTTTATACACTCATACTCTAAGATAATCGAAACTCAGAAATTTGCTAAATATCCTCTCCCATTTGGTTGGTTGCCTTCTGTTTTGTTGATGGTTTCTTTTGCTGTGCAGAAGCTCTTAAGTTTGATATGGTTCCATTCATTTATTTTTGCTTTTACCTCCTTTGCCTTTGAGGTCAAATTCACAAAATCCTCTCTGAGACCAAGGTCCATAACTTTAGTACCTACGTTTTCTTCTATGTGGGGGAGATTTCACTTTGGGTGAACACACAATGCAATATACAGATGATGTATTACAGAAATGTACCCTTGAAACGTATATAATTTTATTAACCAATACCACCCCAATAAATTTAAAAATAAATGAATAAAAATAAACTCAGAAATTTTCCTAAAAACATACCATAATAACCAAATAAATGAACATAATGAAACAGACAACCTGGAATTTTTATTTATTTTTGTCTCACTTTAGTACAGGGAGTGATGTCTACCTTTAAGGCTTAATTACTATAGTATAACAAATGTTTGCTGCTGCTACAATTTATATGGGTATATGGGCTCACAGAACTTTCAAGCAGAAAAGCTCATGTATTTCAATCTTTTTATTTCATAGATTAAGGATGATGAGTCCCAAAGGAGTTAACTTTTTGGAACTAACTCATTGTGAACTACATGACTACTCACTACCAATAATGAATTTTAACCATGTTGTTGCCTGATGTGTCTACTGTAGTAGATAGCAACTCATGTTGTACAGTATTGCATTTTACAGAGGGGAAGTTACAGCAAAAGGAAGGTAACTGATTTTCTGAGGGCCACATAATGGCCAAGTGTTAAGTGCTTTAATGTTTTGAGCACTTTGCTCCTGCGGTTTTATTGGCAGTAAAACCACCAATGACAGTGTCGTAAAAATGAGTAAATAACAAAGTTGAAACTCAGTGAAATACTAAACTTGGTGGTATCTTTTCAACTTCAATCTTTCTAAATACAAAATACCTCTGAGGACTAACACATAAACCACTTTAGCTATATATCTTTCAAAATATGCATTCTCAAAATTATATACTTAACTCACAAAATAAATTTGTTAATATTTAAATTTGTTAAGAGTAATACACAAGCCACCTTACTTGTTAAAGAAATCAAAGATGACTTTAAGAAATTATTCTTCTAGTCAATCTTTTGCTAAGGAAGTCTAGCCTTTGTTGCCTTTTTTTAAATCACCTGTTCATTGGGTACAAAGGTTAAAACAAAGTGAAATGCAATCATATGACACACTTTTCTTTTTAATGGCGGAGAAGAAACAGAATAGATTCCTTAGCACACCAGTTTCAGATACGAAAGAAAAAAGTAAAGGTAAGATCTTATATATTTACAGGTTTGGTGGCTGTTGCTGCACTTTTTTTTAAAGAAATCGGTTTGTTAAATCTGTACAAAAATCTTTCCCTTTAATAAGTGATGAGAAAGCAGAACGTATGATTGTATTTTCACAGTCTACGTTAGAAATATTAACCTGAGACTGGCCAAAAAAATCTTTCCTAAAGAAAGTTATAATGTAAGAAAATTATTTTTCTGACTAAGAAAGGTTTCACCTATCCAAATTTATAAGATCTTTTTATTTTGAAATATGTTAATCTCAGAGCATTCTGAAGTGACATTAACTTAAAAGCAAATTTGTAAGATGAAAACGATTGGCCACCAGTTTGCAATTGTTGAAATTGGGTGATAATTAGTCTCCTTACTTAGAGGTTTTTTTTTTCTTGAAAAATTTTCCATCATAAAAGTTTTTAAATCTGTAATGGTTGATTACAAGAGTGAAGTCAATTGTAAATTAACATCTTACTCCAAATACACTGAATTCTGGCATAAATATCTAAAATATTTAATGGCAAAATTATATATACATTTAACAAAACATCAAAAATTGCATCATCTTTTTATTTTGTGGCATATAATAGTCATATAAAGCAAACAACGAAAAACTAAGAAAACTGTACTTAAAAACTGCAGTAAGGACATTATTTATTTTTGAATATTTATCATTTCCCTTTGTGTAAAGCTTTTTTCTTTATTGTAGGTATGTAAAGGGGCGCTTAATTTTGTGAAATAATTAAAAGAAAGTGATATCCCACTTGTTCTCTATTTTTTAATCACTAAATTTAAACCCAAATATCATTTCAAAGTAAATTTCAAATTAAGAAAAAAATCCTACAGGGAGAATAAGGTGATAACAATTGTCTTCTTTTAAAATTAACTTTTTAAATAGGGTAAATTGATTCAAGGACAATTTCTGCATTATCTACTGGCTAGTTTTTCTGCCAATCAATTTTTTCAAAATAACCAATAATGCTAGTAACAAATGCTTTAGTCTAGGGATTTATCTATTCAGTGTCATGATGGTCAACATCCTTTCCCTCTCTCAATCTTTCCCCTCTCAAAAGACACACAAATACTACATGAAAAGCTCCATAGACCATGGGTCGCAATCAACGCATTTCATAGCTTTAGACCTAACAATGCTTTACTTTGTTGAATGCTTTCTTGTACAGAATCTACCTTAAGCTCTGAGTATACCGTGTTTCCCTGAAAATAAGACCTAGCCAGACCATCAGCTCTAATGTGTCTTTCGGAGCAAAAATTAATATAAGACCCAGTCTTATTTTAATATGACACCAGGTCTTATATAATACAATATAAAATAAAATAAAATAAAATAAAATAAAATAAAATAAAATAAAACCAGGTCTGATATAATATATTATGTCATATAATACCCGGTCTTATATTAATTTTTGCTCCAAAAGACGCATTAGAACTGATGGTCCGACTAAGTCTTATTTTCGGGGAAATACGGTATACTGCTTCTAACTCTAAAATTAATCAAATAGAAAGAAAAATAGATTTCTCATCCTTTTAATTTTATTTCCTTTAGCACACTGGAGAGAACAATTATTAGTATTAAACAGAAGATAAAGATAATAAATAAAAGATGACCCTATCTTCATTTCCACATAGGCTCACAGTCCGGCCTGACCTCCATTACTTTCTTCAGCTGCTTCTAGTCCATATCAATTCTTCACTTAATTTTCTTGGTAGCCTATTTGCTTCCTTTAATGATCCCTATCCTACTTATTTCTGAAAAAATAGCCCTTCTCATCATTACCTTTCTCATCACTACCTTACTCAAATCTGAATCCTACCAGAGACCTCAGTAAGAACTTCACTACACCACTGAGAAATACTGAAACAATCCAGTGAAGAGGCTGCACACTTATTCCAAGAGATCACTAAACATGGGTAAAATACATTTTATATATAGGAGTATGATTTAAGGATCCCCTTTTTGTGGGTTATGGTCTGGAATATGTGATAACTTGAACTCATTTCTGACTCTAAAAGGGATTCTATTATGATCTATCTACATCCAACTTGTGAAATCTAGGAGGAACAGAGGCTGTTTTCTGACAAATTTGATTTAACTAAAGAAAGGGAGAAAGTAGAAGGGGAATAATCATACGACAAAGAGGAGATTATCTAGAATAGACCAGTATCAAAATAACAAAATACCTCATTGTAAGGAGGTAGCAGACTTTAGTAATTTAAAATGAGTCTTGGTCATGCTGAGTAGTTTTCTGCTCCCTGCTCTGATGGAATAAACTTTCCCTTAAAAATCGTAAGTAACTAACTACAACATATGCTGTATGAAGGCTCACAAGAAAAATAGGACCCATATTTTAGAAAACCACTAAGGATGATAATAACAGGATATATTCATATCTTTCAGCATAGTTTTAAACTTGCAGCATAGTTTTTAAAGTTGGCTTTAAGAAAACAGATAAGAACAAGAAATATCAAGGTCATGAATAAAATGACTAAATGAAACTAACTACAGAGGGTGCCAAAAAAATGTATACACATTTTAAGAAATGAAAAAACTGTATTAAAGTTGTAATACAATGAATGACGCTAGAATTCATTTGATTAACGCCATCTTTTGAGCGAACGTCATACTACACATTGCTACTGCAATTCAATTCAACTTCGAAAAGTAATACATAGATAACATCTCTTAAACTGTGTACGGTTTTTTGGCACCCCTGGTATTTAGCAAGAAGAATTTACTCAAGTCAATGGCAATTTCCAGTTACAGATGGCATGCTGAATGTACCTAGTAACTTTGACTCCTGCCCCAAACCTGACTACAATGAAAATAAAAGGTAATAAAGACTATAAACTCAGAAGGACAAAAGAGAATGGAAGAGGAGGCAATAGCAATAAAACTTGGAAACTAGAAAGTTAATAGTTAAGTGGAAACGTCTGACTGGGAAAGCAATTTTCCCAAGCCAGCAGCGTGGAAAGCTGAGAAGTCACTTGATTTATAATGCAGAATGCCTAAATGGCACAGAAATCAACAGCACCAGGCATTCCGGAAGTGGAGAAGATGGGGGCTAAAATATAGTTGAAAGTCTTCGGTCCTGCCTCTTCCCAGTCAGGTAAAGCTCTTTTCCTACATAAACAGAAAATTGAGGCTTTTTTCCCCTCAGGGAGAATAGGACAAAAGGGATCTGGGCCCTAGGCACCAGTGAGTGCAGGACCATTATGCTGAAAATAGAGAAAGTTCGCGTTTACACAATTACTGAGATAAATTACAAACCAATTACTGAGATTAAATCTACCCTTTTCACCACTCAGCTCTCAGAATGCTGGCCACCTGGTCTTATTTGTTCAAGCAGATTAGAAAAGTCATTTTGGGGAATCCAACTAGCCCAAGAGGAAAGAGCTAAAGATAATGACATTTAGAAAACAGTCAGCAAGTTTACCCTACAGTAAGGTTTACAGTTCATGAGACCCACATAAACGCAGTTTCCAATCAGCTTCCTCGTTTCCCACTCTTACATGGAAGCCCCAAACTAAATATTAACAGATAAAGGAAGAGAGAAAGCCTCTAATATAAAGAATAGTGACCAAAATAAACTGAAAAAGCGTAACATGAGGACACAGAGGCTAGTCAAGGAAAAAGAAAACAACACAGATACAAACACAATAAGAAAAGATAATACATTCATGCCACAGGATATTATTAAAGAAAATTTTCATCGAACAAAACGAACTCTTAGAATTAAAAAAAAAAAAAAAACACAGGAAAAAAACAACAACTTTTAATAGAAGAGTTTGAAGATATTTCCTAGAAAGCAGAGCAAAAACACACAGAAATGAAATGTATATGAGAGTAAAGACAAAAAATTAGAAAATCCTTATAGGAGGTCCAACACCCAATTAAAGTAATAGAAAAAGAAACGAGATTTTAAAACAAAAAAAGAGGAAGAAAATAATCATCAGTGAAATAACTCAGAAAATTTCCCAGAATTTGGGGGACAGCTTCCAGATTGAAACCATCCATCAACTACCCAGTTTCATAAATGAAAACACTCTTATAAAGAATAATGTAATTTCAGAATATTGATTTTAAAAGCTTTGGCAGTTAAGAGGCAAGTTACATAAAAATGATAAAGAATTAGAATGACAGAGCATCACAGTTCTTAACAGTAACACTAGACACCCAAAGCAATGGGACAATGCTTTCCCTCAACATTTTGGGGGAAAATTATTTCCTACTTAGGATTCTATTTTTAGCCAAATTATCTTTCAAAGTCTAAAAAAAATTTTCCTCCTACATCCCTCTATGAAGCTATTCAAGGACGCTTCATTGGAAAAAAAGGCACTACTCCAAGACAGGCATTCTAGAAAACAGGAATCCAGTAATAAAGACAAAAGGTAATCTCTACGATGAGGGTGGAGGGAAAGCGGAAGTCAAAAGCTGTGTACAGGGCCTAGTGATCCGCTCACCTCAATTACAGCACAGGAGCAGGCTCTGGGGGAGAGTTCTTTAAGGAGACGAAACATATTAAATATCTACTATGCAAAAACTATTGAGTGATTTGCAAGGAAAAAGTTTGGGCATAAATTTACGAAAAAAGAAAACAGAGCACATGATAAAAACAGTACAATTAATTTAGCGAAAGAATGTGAATAGGAACAGAAAAGTAATCTTGTTACATAGGTCCATCAGACAGCGTTTATACATTCATGACAGTATAAACACGGAATACGCATCTAACCAAAATTAGAACTATGTTTGGAGAATGAAAAGACAGAAAGTATATATTTGACGTGTTAAGCTGAAGGTAGGGAGTGTTTGAAAGGGAGCAGAAGACTCATCTCCCACAATTGTTAAGTCAATGGATAATACCCATAAATGGCAACTAAAATAGAAAAATCAAGAAGTAGCAACATAAGAATACACAGAAACACACACACACACACACACACACACACACACACACATAAATATAAATCCTTCTGGACTTTCTTTTGTGTGCATATATTAAAATATTAAAGTGTGCAAGTACTTCAATTGTTTTGAAGTTCCTTTCAATAGATCGAGGTACTACTGAGACACCCTAAAAAATACTGTCTTCCATTCCTCATAGGAGCTTTCCAGTTTCTTTAGAGTGCAGGGAGGGTGAAGGAAGATGTAGTTGCTTCACATTTTACGTATTTTAAGAAAAATATTGATTTAAAAGGCGAAAAAAGAAAATAAAAATGTCCTCAATAATTTCTACAGTTCTAGTCTCCTATTGAAATGAAAATAGTCTCTTTTCTATCAGGCCTGCGATATGAAAACCACATGCATCCTGATCTTGTTTTGGCCTCTCTACATGCCATTATTAACAGATGAAAGCCAGACTTCTAAAACAGTAAGTTTTGCAAAAATCAAGCTAGTGAAATTCTTTTCAAATGGACACTTTTTTTTTTTACATTTAGTGAAATATTCCAAGGCAATAAAGGGAAGCAGGAACAAACAAAACAAAAACCCAAACTATCAAAACTAACTCTTTTGGTAGCTATGTACATTCAAAATCTGTGATCTCTGAGCCAGATTCTAATCTGCCAAAAGCAGTCTTCATTTTTTTTTTTTTAAACTGAGTTTTTCAAAAGTTGACAAAAGGATAAAACTGTAAATTCTTCCTATAAAATCAGAGATTAGTTTCAAGACATAACATCACACTTTAAAATGTAGGAAATCTTTCTAAAACCACATACTTATGAGAAAAATTAATTGTTGTTACATTATGATTATTGCGGGGATATTTCAATGGCAAAAACACTCAAAACAAGAACGCTTTGGATCTATAGACAAATAAGGAAAGTACTTCTTCATGTTTCCTGGCTCTTTAAATTCAATACATGGTTCAATTCCTGCTATATTTTCTTTTCGTCCTTTATTTTGTTTATGTGATGTATCACATTGACGGATTTGCGGATGTTGAACCATCCTTGTGCCCCGGGGATGAACCCTATTTGGTCGTGACGAATAATCTTTTTAATGCATTGTTGTATTTGATTTGCTAGAATTTTGTTTAGGATTTTTTTCATCTGTATTCATCAGAGATATTGGTCTGTAGTTTTCTTTTTTTATGTTGTTCTTACCAGGTTTTCGTATCAGGGTAATGTTGGCCTCATAAAATGAGTTAGGGAGTATTGTCTCTTCTTCAATTTTTTGGAAGAGTTTGAGCAGGACAGGTATTAGATTCTCTTTGAAGGTTTGGTAGAATTCACTAGTGAAGCCATCTGGTCCCGGACTTTTGCTTTTGGGAAGGTTTTGCATAACTGATTCAATTTCGTTACTGGTGATCGGTCTATTTAGATTTTCCAGTTCTTCATGGTTCAGCCTTGGAAGGCTATGTGTTTCTAAGAACTTGTCCATTTCTTCTAGGTTATTGAATTTGGTGGCATATAGTCCTTCATAGTATTCTTGGATGATCCTTTGTAGTTCTGTGGTGTCCGAGATAACTTCCCCTTTTTTATTTCTGATTTTGCTAATTAGTGTCTTCTCTCTTTTTATCTTAGTGAGTCTAGCCAAGGGTTTGTCAATTTTGTTAATCTTTTCAAAGAACCAGCTCTTTGTCATATTAATTTTTTCTATTGTCTTTTTGTTCTCTATTTCATTTAATTCTGCTGATTTTTGTTATTTCCTTTCTTCTGCTGACCTTGGGTTTCATTCTTCTTCTTTTTCTAGTTCTTTAAAGTGTACCATGAGGTTATTTATTTGGGATTTTTCTTGTTTCTTGAGATAGGCCTGTAATGATATAAATTTCCCTCTTAAAACTGCTTTCGCTGTATCTCCAAAATTTTGGTAGGATGTATTTTCATTGTCATTTGTTTCTATGTATCTTTTGATCTCTCCTCCAATTTCTTCTTTGATCCAGTCATTCTTTAAAAGTATGTTGTTTAATCTCCATGTATTTGTGTTTTTTCCTGCTTTCTTTTAGCAGTTAATATCCAATTTCAAAGTCTTGTGATCAGAGAATATGCTTGGTATGATTTCAATCTTCTTAAATTTGCTGAGGCTGATTTTATGTCCCAATATATGGTCTATCCTTGAGAATGTTCCATGTACACTAGAAAAGAATGTATAGTCTGATGTTTTAGGATGAAGTGCTCTATATATGTCAATTATGTCCATTTCATCTAATGTGTCATTTAGGGCTGCTATTTCGTTATTTATTTTCTGTTTGGATGATCTATCCATAGCTGTCAATGATGTATTTAAGTCCCCTAGTATAATTGTGTTTTGGTCAATTTCTCCCTTTAGTTCTGTTAGTAGTTGCTTGGTATATTTGTGCTCCCTGATTGGGGGCATAAATATTGATGACTGTTATGTCTTCTTGTTGTATAGTCCCTTTACCATTATGAAATGTCCATCTTTGTCTCTTGTTATCTTTTTCACCCTGAAGTCTGTTTCATCTGATATCATTATGGCTACACCTGATTTTCTCTGGGTACCATTTGCTTGGAGTGTCAATTTCCACCCTTTCACTTTGAGTCTATGCTTGTCCTTGTAGCTGAGATGTGTCTCTTGGAGACAGCATATGGTTGGGTTTAGTTTTTTGATCCAATCTGCTACTCTGTGCCTTTTTATTGGTGAGTTCAGTCCATTTACATTTAGGGTGATTATTGATGTGTGAGGATTTCCTGTCATTCTATCTTTAGTTTTCTGGTAAGGCTGTGTCTCCATTGTTTCTTTGCCTCTTTGTTGTTGTCTATTGTTTCTGTGTGGTGGTATTCTACGGTATTTCCCTGTTTCTTCTTTTATTACAGTATATATTTCAGCTCTGGATTTATTTTGAGTGGTTACCCTTAAGTTTATGTAAAAGAAAGTTTGATATTTGGAGCATTCCATTTTCTTCATCACGCTTACCTTTTCCATTCCCATATTCCGGTTCAGGCCTTTACTCTCCCCCTTTTTATGTTTTGGTTGCCACAAATTGTCCCTTGATGGTGGTCGAATAGCCTCCTTTAGTATTTCTTGTAGTGCAGGTCATGTATTGGAAAATTCCCTCAGCTTCTGTATGTCTGGAAAGGTCTTTATTCCTCCTTCATATCTAAAGGATATCTTTGCTGAATATATTATTCTTGGTTCATAATTTCTCTCTTTCAATAGTTTGAATATTTGGTTCCAGTCCCTCCTGGCTTGTAGAGTTTCTGCTGAAAAATCTGATGATAATCTAATGGGCTTTCCTTTGTAGGTTACCATCTTTTTTCCCTGGCTGCCTTGAGGATTCTTTCTTTGTCATTGATTTTAGACAGCTTCAATACAATGTGCCTTGGAGAAGGCCTGTTGGGATTGAGGTAATTAGGTGTTCTATTTACTTCTTGCATTCGAGGATCCAGGTCTGTCCACAAGTTTGGAAAGTTCTCATCAACAATTTGCTTGAATATATTCTCTGTTCCCTTCTCTCTTTCTTCTCCTTCTGGTATGCACATTATTCTTATATTGCTCTTTCTGATGGAGTCAGAAAGTTCTTGTAGAGTTCTTTCATTTCTTTTAAGTCTCAAGTCTCTTTCTTCTTCCATCTGTGTAATTTCCAGGTTTCTATCTTCGATGTCACTGATTCTTTCCTCCATCTGGTCAACTCTACTACCTAAGCTGGTTATTTCATTCTTAATTTCTTCTATTGAGTTCTTAATCTCCAGAAATTCTATTTGGTTCTTTATTAAAATTTCAATCTCTTTCGTAAAACGCTCATGTTGTTCTTTGATTGTGTTTCTGAGTTCAGTAAACTGCCTTTCTGTGTTTTCTTGCATCTCGTTGAGTTTTTTTCAGAACTGCAATCTTGAATTGTCTGTCATTTAAGTGGCATGTTTCCATATCTTTAAGTTCCTTTTCTGGAGACTTTTCACTTTCTTTCTGAGCTGTCTTGTTGCCTTGGTTATTCATGGCAATGACTGATTTACTATTTCTCTTCCTAGACATCTAAAGGAGTGGGTTCTGCAGCAGGTTGATAGGAAGAGGTCTTTCTTTTGTTTTGCAGTACTTGTTGGTAGAATGTTTTATTTTCTCTCCGACTGCAGCCTTTTTTTTCTCTCTCACATGGTAGTGCTATGTTTTCTCTGCACTACTCCAGCTTCTCACACAATGGGGGGGATTCCCTGGAAGCAGGCTTCTCCTCTGTTAATAGTTCACCTGGGTCACAGGGCGCAGTGTCCATGTGGGTATGCAGAGAGCTTTGGAAGTTCCAAAGCTCTTCCTGCACCAGATTCAGAGCCCATATGTTTCAGCAGTTCTGTGTACTCCTGCAGGGATCCGCCCAGATAGGTGTGGCCAGGGGCAGGGTGAGTTGTGAGAGGTGGCCCAGAGCAATGGCAGCGACCAGCACCACAGCCGGTCCTGCTTCCACAGCTCTCTGCCCTTTGCCGGAACTAGTTGGGCTGCAAATCTGTGTCTGCGGTCCACAGTTCTCAGAACAGCAAATATTCTGTTCTTTTGATCTGACACTGCTACTGTTCCGCTTCTAGCACCAGGCAGGTGGGGGCAGGGCAAGCTCTGGGAGGGTAAGGAGGGGGCGGCTAGTCTCAGTGCCTAAGGCTTCTGTTCTCTGCTCAGCAGTGAGGACTTAAACCACCGTGTTCAGCCTTCTTCCCTCAGTCTTTTCTCCAAGGTCTCTGCCGTGAGCGTTGGGTTCAGCCATGTTATATGTTGCCCCCTCAGCCCTGTGGGCCATAAGCAGAGCCCTAGCAGTCCGAATTCTTCCCTCTCCCGCAGCTGCAGTAGTTCTGGGATGCAGCGAGCTCAGAGCACTGAGCTAGGTCTGTGTCCTGTGCCCATGGGGCTCCGTCTCAGCACTTCTCCCTTCCCTCCTCCCCCGCTCACGCAATTCGCCCACCTTTAGGTGAATTCAGTAGTGGGCCTCTTCGTCTTGCCTGTCTACTGTGCAGGGGGTCCTTTGTGGAGTTATTGTTGTTCGATTAGTTGTAAATTCTAGGGGAGCTTTACAGAGGCTCACCTCACGCCGCAATTTTGATGACCAAGATTCCTATATTTTCTTTTAAAACACCAAACTTTGAGCTGTTCAGCCTATACAGTTATATAATGAGTATTATTTCTTAATTAAGAAATGATAAACATAGGGTTGGTAGCCCTGCTGATTTTAAAAAATTACATATTTTAAACTATGTAAGGTGTCAAACAAGCACTAAACTTATCGGGGTCATCAATTCATAAGTTATATAAATGTCTAATCACTATTGTACACCTGAAACTAATATAATATTTTATGGCAACCTTAATTGAAAAATAAAAATACATATAAAGAATATAGTAATACTAGATTTAAAAAACTACTTATTTTAAAATATTTTCCTCATTATAAATGTCAATCTTGCACAATGAAATATTAAATAAGTTAACTGAATTATTATTCATTTTGTATTTCCAAATAAATAAATGGGAATATACCAATATTCTTTAGTGATTATGTAACAACAGTTGGAAAATACTTGTATGACAAACTACAATCTCCTTGCTCAATTATAAGTATCAGAATTTCCTGAATCTTCAGTATTGCATTCCAATAAAGAAAAGAATTTGCTTTTCCTTTTTCACACTATAACACCAAAAAATTAGATAGATATTTTTCTAAGTTATTTACTTCCAATATCTAATTGCCTGGATATAAAAATCTTTTAATTCTGTTAAAATTTTTTTCTCATTAATGCATTTCTAATTGTTTTTCTCTTTTAGGAAGTCAAATTTAATTTCACTGAAAAGAATTATTCTTTGATTCCAGCAGATATCAATAAAGATGTTACTATACTCGATCTCAGTTATAACCAAATTACTCTGAATATTAGAGACACAAGTGTTCTACAGAGGTATTTTTTACTAACTGAGCTCTATTTGATTGAGAATAACGTCACTATCTTACATAAAAATAGTTTTGGTAACCTCTTCAATCTAAAAATTTTAAATGTCTGTAGAAACTACATCCGCGTAATTCAACAGGGTGCCTTTATTGGCTTAAATAAACTAAAAGAGTTGTATCTTTGCCAAAACAAAATATTACAACTGAATCCTGATATATTTGTGCCTGTAAAAAACCTGAAACTTCTGAATTTGCAAGGCAATTTGATAAGCTATTTTGATGTACCTCCACTGTTGCATCTGGAATTAATCATTTTATATGGAAACCCGTGGAACTGCTCTTGTGGTCTCTTGAATTTGCAGAACTGGTTGAACACATCAAATGTGATACTAGGTAAGCAAACATAATTTAAGTTAATCAAAACCAAAATGTGATGGATTTTTGGTTGTTTTACCCTAGAAAAATCGTTCATTTCATTTTTTAAAGAAAAGGAAACTAATTTTATTTAAAGGAAATAGAAACACTGAAAAGTAATTGTTACATAGATGCTTTCCCTCTTGCCTCTCCAGAGAGCAAATGAAGAAAAAAAGAAATTTAAGTGTTCCATATATGTCTGATGATATTGCCACTTCATGTATTAGGTTTGCATTTTCAATACCCGACTAATTTCTTAAGTACTTCCTTTTCTTAGCTTATCCTGCCAGAGAGTAGATGAGAACCAGTGCCCACTTTCTTAACTGCATATCATGCTCTGCCTGAGATCCAGATTTTCACCACAATCTAACACAGACAAACTAAACAATAAACACTTAAACTATATTCTGCACTTAAACTATATTCATAAAATAACTTAGTAAATAGGAATGTGCATCTTTCCCTCTTGTTGCCAGGCAATACAAGAGTTTCTTATAATATCTAACAATCAGAAAAATATGTCAAAAATTCTAGATAAACGTAATTATGAAATGTTAACCATAATAATTTATTAACCATAATAATTTCATTTTCCATGAAAATCTTAATTTATTCTTTCTGATTTCCTAGAAAATGAGAACATCACCATGTGCAGCTTCCCAGATATCCTGAAGTGCTACAGTATCAAAACAGTACCTTATAATGCTGAGTGCTACTCAAAATTTCCTTCACCTATAACTGAAGATCTTTATATTAATTTTCAGTCCATTAGCAATTCAACATTTAATAGCTCTTTGAACAACTTAACACGAAACTCAGGTAATATACTGGTTTTGAATATTAATATTGCTAAAGGTAACATACTAACTAAACTAAGGTAGTTCTCATTATTTTTCTGCATTTTAAGTTTCTAGAAACAATGTAAAAGAACAATTCTTCATCTCAACAAAAGATTGACAAAATCCTGGGCTTCCAAACCAGGCTCTGCTAGTTACTAGCCAATAGTTTGCCACTAGGGAAACTATTTAACTTTTCTTGGCTTTAGTTTTAACTAGTCAAGTCACAATTCTTAACAGGTATAAATCAATAATGCTCCTAGGTGAATGAATAAACAATAGTTGCAAAGATAGGAGTTATTTTGAAAAAAGGTATTCTTTCACCACACTATGAAATATCTTTATTTATTGTAGTTTTAGTAAGTTTTGCTTTAAGAAAATTATAATGTACATTGATTCCTAATACGGATATTGGGGAGTAACATTAGGACATGTAATTATTAATATTTTTTTTGCCAATTTAACAAAATATCTCCTCTCTTTCTCTATTCTCGGTATTGCATTTAAGAACATGAACCTCTTGGAAAAAGCTGGGCTTTTCTCGTTGGTGTTGTAGTCACTGTACTGATTACTTCACTCATCATTTTTTTTGCTATCAAATGCCCAATATGGTATAATTTTCTGCTTAGTTACAATCATCATCACCTGGAAGAGCACGAAGCAGACGCTTATGAAGATGATTTTACTGGATATGCAAGTTCTCTTTCACAGATATCAGATATAAACTCTGAAGAAACTACAGTAATATTTGAACAACTACATTCATTTGTGGAAGATGATGATGGGTTTATTGAAGACAAATATATAGACAGTCATGAATTACATGAAGAAAATTAACTTCTTTCAATGTTTGAATCTTTTAAAAAGGTTATCAGTTCACTCAGTGTAGACAGGGAGATTTTGATATGTGACACACCAAACTATAGTTAGTAGACCTTCATATTAATTGCAACACAGATAAATCTTATAAAATAATGTTTTTATCATTGGTATTGAGAAAGTCGGTCCAAATACAGTAACTGACACTTCTCGGTAGCTAAGTTACAATTTCTAGTATTACTATTCTCGGCAGTATTCAGGAGACCATACTCGTATATATTAGTAAAAAAAAGCCTAATGTAAATTATTCATTAGTTAAAATGAACTAATTCTCACATTAACTCAGATATTTGTTATAACACATATTAAATTATATTAAAGTTTTACTTGTTGGAATCAGTAGAGAAATAAAGGTTTTGGATTTATATCATGAGTCAGAGTAATTGGAAAATATTTTGTTTAATGCTTCCTGAATTAGCACAACAAATATCCTGAAAATGTAGTAGCAATTTAAAGCATGGGCACAATTACCAGGCACAATCCCTAATAAGTTACTACTGTTTCTGGTTATATATAAAGAAAGACTGTCACCGTAACACAAGATCGTCACAATTGAACAGTACGGTGACTTCCAAAGTGGGTATCACAATCATCTATAAATCTTATTTAAAGAAACACACATTTCTGCCTCTCTTTGGGAGATTTTTATTCAAATGAGTCTGTGCTGGTGCTGAGAAATCTGCAGTTGGTCCATGGACAGCTGCTATTTAGGATCCTGTAGATAGAGGAATATTTCCCAAATTGTTTTCTTAAACATTAATTTCCAGAGAGACATTCCAAAGTATTTACAAGGGGGGAAAAAAAAAAAGGCGCATGGTCAAATTACTACAGGAAATACTGGGTTTAATAAGTGAGACAAGATTCTTTACTATAGGACTCATCTACGATTTTATTAAGCTAAACTGCTCTCGGCTCTTCAAAAGCAAATATCAAGAATTTCCAAATTACTTTACGTTAAAACCTTTTCTTTGAGGTATGCCTACTAAGAACTCATAAGCACAATAAAGGTCCAAAGAACATAGTTTGAAAAACACTGGCCTTGAGACTATCATAGGAAGAGTCTAAAGTGAATTAGTTGCCAATTCCTTAAAATCAATTGGCTGTAATCATAATTTTAATAACTTAATGCAAACAGTGGCATTAAATGCTGTAACATATTATCATTTTTATCTTCCATATATGGGAACGTTAAATATATTTATCTGTATCTTTTAGAGGAAAATATCTTTAAAACACTGAAATATATTTATGGATAAAATAGAAGAAATCATATTAGATTTTCTTCACCATAATTCAGAAAAGGGGACAGTGGCTAGAAGTGTGGATGGAACAGGGTTGAGTATGAGCTGATGGACCTGGGACAAGGGTACAAAGGAGCAGAGCACACTATTTTATTTTTGTGTATGTTCATATTTCTCTATAATAAAGTTTTTAAAATGTGTGTTCACTTGGTAGTTTCTTAGGAAAAAGACACTAGTATGTTGCATTCTGCAGAATCGTCATCTTAAAGGATATATCAATAGTAAATTCAGTTCAAATGCCTACTGAGGAAAATAAAAACTGTTTAGGATGATATACCCTGTGAAATACGAGACAAACTCATTTATCATGCATATTTGCTTGTGTTTATAGAAACATGTTTTCAATAAAGGATATAAATGCTTTACATGTAATATTTCCTAATGGATAATATCAGTTATACTTTAATGTTTTTAATCTCAAATATGAGTGAGGCAATAGAAACATGCATCATTTTCTAAATAATCTATCATTTTACCAAAATATCATTTTCTAATTTGAGAGGCAAATATTAATATTGGAGAAATAGAGTAAAATGAAATATAATTATGAATCAGCAAAGACTATATTAATCTCTTATATTGAAGAGCCTCTTATAATTGGATATGGGGTATTTAATAAATATCTGACTTACCAGAAATAATGGTTTAAAATTATAATTACATATGCTTTTAAAAAATAACTGATTTTGATTAATACCAAACTAGAAAGCTACAGACATCAGAACTGGAAGAGAATCATTAGTTCAAGCAGCCATGTGAAACTGAATTAAAGCCAGATGTCTAACTATTGTAATATATTGAGGGAATATATTATAACCAACTTATTATGCATAAATGTTCCCTAATAAACCAGATGGTCATACCACACTAAATGGTGGTGCTAAAATAGAAGAGAATGAAAACAAGTTTTTTACACCTGCCTTCTCCAGGTATAGCATTTACTGCTCCCTTTGACTGAGGAGTGTCAAAAGTAGATCTTTGCGTTATTGAGATGTTGGCCATCAGATTAACACATGAAATAAATTATTCTCCTCGCACATAAAAGTAAATTTCATAAAAACAAGTTTTGTTCTTAATTGAAATTTCTGCTTAAAAGGGTCAGAAGAATCTATTTCACTCACTCTCAATTATAAACTATAGATACTAAGTTTTGAAACTGCTGACATTTTCAGGACAAATTGCCACATTTTAAGAACTTTTTCCATTGTGTATATGTACCACATCTACTCATATGTGGGATATAAAACTGAAAGCAACAAAGGAACAAGACAAACAAACAAAGAAACAAAAACTCATAGACATAAACAACAGTTTGGTGGTTTAGTGGATAAAGGGACAGGCGGAGACGGTAGAAGAGGGAAAAGAGGGTCAAATATATGGTGATGGAAGGAGAGCTGACTCTGGATGGTAAACACACAATGCAATACAAAGATGATGTATTATAGAAATGTAAACTTGAAACCTACGTAATTTTACTAACCACTGTCACCCCAATACATTTAACAAATAAATTTTAAAAAATTGAAAAAATATTTTTCCTTAACCAAATGAACCAAATAGACATAAAATCCTATGACAGTCTTAAATTTATAATCTGGGAGTTATCACGTTGGATGTAGTATCTATAAAACATGTATATATAATATTTATAAATCTGACCTGGGTATTATATCACTCTGTAGATAAATGAAATAAATGAGAATCTAAATGGTCTAAATGCTATAAGGTCTTCAGCAGGTTTATTACTCTTATTCTTTAGGTACCTCAGAGAGCATTTTATATACAATAAGTGATAAATATTTACACTGAATGGTTTAAAACTAGAACAACAAAAAGGCAAGTTTTTAAAGTAAGAGCTTGTTCACCATAAATATGGACTTTTCTCTGTAAAAGGGAAGAGACTTCCACTATTTACCATTTTTAAGATAGCACTTTACAAGCAGCATAAAATGATGGAGAAAAAAAGAGATTTCTTTGATTTTAATAAACAGATGAATTATATATTTATCTTTGAAGTTTTATTATATTTTAACATCCTATTCTTCATCAAATATTTACTGTACAAACTGAGGTAACATGACAGTGTATTTGTTACAGAATTTTGGTAATTTTGGTTAATTATTATCCTTGCTCTCAAAGAGATTAATATTAATAAATTTCTGGGACAAAATGTATGTATGTACAAAATAGATCATCTTCTGTTTGCATATCCTCAGACAATATTTAATTAAGGTGAAGAAGTTGATGAAGAATAATTACGTTAACCACTGCTATTGTCTGAGTATTTGCATCCCTCTAAAATTCATGTTGAAATCCTAGTTCCTAAAAGTAATGGTATTAGAGGGTGGGGCCTTTGAGAGGGGAATAGGAGATGAGGATGGAGCCCTCATGAATGGGATTAGAGCCCTTATAAAAGGGACCCCAGAGAGTTGTCTAGACCCTTCCTCCATGTGAGGACACAGCAAGAAGGTGCCAGGTATGAAACAAGATGAGGGCCTTTGCCAGAATGGGACCATGCTGGTGCCTTGATCTTGGACTTCCAGCGTCCAGAACTCTGAGCAACAAACTCCCGTTGCTTATAAGATACGCAGTGTATGATATTTTGTTGTAGCAGCCAAATGGATTCAGACAACTGCATCACATCTACTTATTATCTTTGTAGGCATACTGTCACGGCCACAGTTACCATGTTATTAAAGTCAAAGTTACTTGGTATTTGGTCTTTAACCAGATTATACATAAGATGCACATATAATGCATACCTATGATATAGATTACAAATAAAACCATTAATTATCAATTAATAATTGGATAATGTAAGAAATAATAAAATACTGTAAATAGCCCACTAATAATACACCTTTCATTAGGCTGGGGCTTAAATCTCATAATTCAAATTAGTTAAAAAGCCCAGGCTAATATTCCAAATGGCAGACATGAAGATGTTCTTATCCATCTCAGATTTAAACGCCTAGAAGTAAAAATTTTATTTATCTAATCTATGTAGTAATTTTATTTGTACAGGATGTGGGTGCTTAGCGATAAATAAAGATAACAAATGTGTATAAAATAATATTTGTGTTGCAAATATCCAACACTTTTTAAATAAAAAAATGCAACAGGGAAAGACATTTAAAAAATTTCATAAGAAAATAAATGACTCAGAAGTTAAACTACCGGGGGTGGACAGGTGGCTCAGTTGGTTACAGCACAAGCTCTGGGCAACAGGGCTGCCAGTTCGATTCCCACATGGGCCAACGAGCTGTGCCCTCCGCAACTAGAATGAAATCAATGAACTGCTGCTGGGCTCCTTGGTGTCCAGATGACTTAGCTGGTTGGAGCGCGTGCTCTCAACCACAAGGTTGCCAGTTCGACTCCTGCAAGGGATGGTGGGCTGCGCCCCCTGCAACTAACAATGGCGACTGGACCTGGAGCTGAACTGCACCCTCCACAACTAAGATTGAAAGGACAACAACTTGACTTGGATGGAGCTGATGAGTCCTGGGAAATACACACTACTATTCCCCAATAAGAAGTCCTGGAAATACACACTTGTCCCCCAATAAAGTCCTGTTCCCCTTCCCCAATAAAATCTAAAAAAAAAAAAAGTTAAACTACCTAATACCATTCACTTATAAATTGATTTCTTTTCTAAATGGATTGTACTTACGCTTGTCTTTCAGCAAATATTATATCCATACTTTGTGTTTCTCGATCATTTTGAGCTTTAAGCTGAATAGAGAGTTAACACAGAAGTTATTGATAAGAAATTACCATTAAACCAAACTATTGTTTTAAAGGTTATTTATTCTGGTTATGAACTAATTGAGAGATTATTATAATAATCCTAATGCCACATGCAAAATGTAAAAAAAATAGTGTTTGCTTCAATTAACAAACCATATAAAAAGAAACTCTTTTACACAGGCATTGTAATCTCACACCAAAAATATTCATTGTTTTGTAGTGATTTGTCAAAGAATCCAATGTAAACTTAATTTATGTAAACCAAATTTCAAGGATTTATTAGGTGTTTAACAGTTGGTAATAACATGTTGAATTTATACCCAACACAAGTTCTATTCTTAAATCATTCAGAGTTTCACCTGAGTATTCCTGGTTGACTCTACCTGTACATTCAGCTTAGAATTTGGACCTACCCCAAATAACTGACAAAACACATAAATAAGTTTTTACTTTTTATATCTCGCATTAAAAATAGTTTTCAAATTTGGAATTCTCCTATGTTCTTAAAGCTAAGAAAAAATTCACTATATTATCATGCTTTTAGAACCCCAATTGAGAAGAATCATTTTATAAATTTTATTCTTTCATAGAATAGTCTATGATTTTGCAAATAACATATAAGGTATGCAAGTTATAAGTTGTATGTGATTTTCTTCCAAGTGTTTATAAACAAAATAAGCTAGCTACTAACATTTTATTGTTTTCTACCAAATAATATAAGAATGTTGAACACAAAATCTCATTTATCAATCAAAAGTAGCATTATGTCTGGCATCTTATAATTATTAATTTTTCTCCCTTTCTTATAAAATTCTGTAAGGGTGCCATAGTACCTTCAATGAGTACTCAACTCCATTTGTGCAAATATTAAACCGCAAGATATTACAAACTAATTTATATACAAGGAAATGAAGCTAGGACTCCCTAAGTAATGCTGAGTACAAGACCAGTTCAAACATAGCCTTTAGAAAGACACTCAAGTATCCACTTGAGAGAGCCAAACAACAAGAAATTTTAAAAAGGGCAATGAAGGGAACTCAGGACTAATAGTGGTATTTAGAATCAGAGTAATAAGTATTTCCAATATCCAGTCAGTCTATAAAGTTTTATGAAACTATTTCTAGATATAAATGTTTTGTTTTGGAGGATATGATCTTTGTAGATCTATTGCTTATACATTTTCTTACCATGTTGTAATCATTCATTACTTCTTCCATTTCAGTATTGGTATTAAGTTTATCGACCAACTAAAAACAAAAATACAAAAAAACAAAAAACAAAACACCACATGCTATTAGTCTTTATACATTTTCTCTATAATTCATAATATACATATTTATTCTTACAAATAATGAATAGTCATTTAAGTATTAAGTATTAATACTTGCAAGTATTTTGTCTTCTAGGATAAAAAAAAAAAATTTGAGCTACCTAAGTAAGTATACACTGTGCGACTGGCCAATCAATAAACTACATTTTTAGGAATGTAAAAAAGTGAGCAGTAATGAACAACTCTTCCTGTAGATTATTGTACCTTGAAGAGAGCTCTCTTCTCTGAGATGTCTGAGCTTATAAAGAAGGGCCTAAAGAAGATAAAAGTTGGGGGAAGACCTTTTTTTCTCTCTCTTTTTTGGGGGTAGATGGGTGTTAACAGAGTTACAAATTTATAACAGTGAAAATGTAAAATGATTTTCTTGGTTTTCTAAAAATAAAAAATAAAAAACAATAGGATAAGGCACAAACCAAACACTAATAAGCCTACTTCAAAAAGTAAGGCGATGATAGCAACAGCTAACATATTTACCTTGTGCTCAACACTGTTTTAAGTGTATTATATGTATTATTTCACTTAATTTTCTTAATTTTCTATGAAATAGATATTATTGTCCATATTTTGCAGATAAATAAATTTAGTAAGTTGTGGAGCCAGAATTTGAACAGGAAGGCTACTAAAAGCAAACTATTTGAATGTAATTGAATCTAAAAGATTAAGCTTTATTAATGTAACATATACTAGTACATATCACATTTTTACTTGTGATATAAATAATAAGTGCTAATAAGACCTAATATTTACTTCATGATGACAACACTCCATAGAAAGATAAAATGTTTTAAAGCAGTGACATTGTTAGTATCCAATAAATTTTAGCTACTTTTAAAATTATTACTTTAACACTGTTAGGGGGGAAAAAGTGTGTGTTCCCATATTTTTTAAATAAATATATTTTTTTAAAAAAAGACTGGAAGAATATGTATCAATGTGCTAAGCCAAATTATTTCTGGGGAGGGATATGAGGGAAAAAGCAAAGACACTTTAATCTCTACACTTTCTATGGTTTTAATCTGTCACAATAAGCATGTATTCATGTATTACTTGGTATTTACAATAACATATTTTAAATTATATATATTTAAATATATCAACCTAAAAACCAATGAAAATAGTCAAAGAAAATTCTCTAAGAAAAAGCAAATACCATGTTGTAGTCTGCTAGTTGTCCTTGAAACTCTTTGATTTCAACAGCTAAAGTCTCAGCTCTGCAAGCATAAAATAAATCCATTCATAAACAACAAATAAGCAAATGAACAATATGAACACTAGCAATAACTACAAATTCAGTATTAAACTCTTGAAATGCATTACATTAAATGTTACTAATAAAAAAGGTCTTGTATATTTTAACTGAAAAATTACTCACCTCTTTTCATATGATAAATATACTGAATTCTCTTGATTGTACATTTCTATTTCTTTCTGAAGTTTATTAATTTCGGATGTAAGTTCACTTATTTTACTTCTAAATTAAAAGAAATGAGAAAATCAGCAATACTTCTAATCCAGAAAAGACTTTCTAGTCAACTGAAACAAACTTTTCATAAATCTGTAACAGCAATATATAAATGGTTTTGTGAAATGTCACTAAAATAAGAAAAACAATTTAAGTGGCTTATTTTATTAAGAATGAGGCTTATCCCAACTGATAAGAAACTGACATAGATTCTTTAATCATTAAAAAAGATGACACAGGGCCAGAATGGAAACCTAGTCAAACTGATACAATCTATAGACAGAGTAGATGTCTAAGAGCTCCTGCTACCCTCTCTAGGACAGGGTACCTCAAGAGTGACATTATTGACATTTTAGGTCACTAAATCATAATTTGGTAGGGGGTTGAAGGGCTACCCTGTACACCACAGGGTATTTAATAGCATTCCTGGTCTGGACGCTATTAGCATAGCCTCCCAACCCCAGTTCTGATAAAAGTGGGTCTAAAAATTGCCAAATGTTCCCTGGGGGGCACAATCTCCACCAATTGAGAACCAATGTTCTAGAGTCAAACAACTACACAAATAGTTAGAACTACTATTTGATGCAGAATCACAAATCCTGGAGAAGAGAGGCAATGCAATTAAGAGAAATAGCTCCATTCTCTTTGCTTCTTTTGATTAAAAAGTGGCTGAATTTAGAACTCCACAGAGATATACAACAAAGCTTCTGAATTAATTAAAATTAGGCTACATTTGTATCAACTGATCAAATACTTACTTAGGTAAAACTGCACTAACTGTGAAGATGGCAAAGTAGGTAAACTTTGTGCTTGCCTCCTCTCACCAGCACATCAAAATGACAACTATACTACAGAAAAACTATTCAAAGTCCCCTGAAGTCTAGCTGAACGTAAGTCCTATAACTAAGGACATACAGGAAAAGCCATGTCGAGCCAGGTAGGAGGGGTGGAGACGCAAAACAGGCTAGTCCCACACCCACATGTGGTAATTAAATATCGGGAGGGATATCTCGGTTGTGGAGGTCACCTCTGAGGAGCAAGGGGTCCCAACCCCACAGCAGACTCCCCAACCACCAGTTCCGGTGCTGGGAAGAGAAGTCCCTATAACTTCAGGCTGTGGAAACCAGTGGAAACTGTGGCTGAGTGAGATGGAGGGCTGCTGGAATCCTAGGCGTTCCTCTTAAAGGGCCTGTGCATGGACTTACTTGCTGACAGAATCACTCGCTCTGAGCTCCAGGGGGAGGGGAGTGCCAGGAACATACAGGGAGGAACCAAATTGTCTGGCTACAAGATGAGGGCTGGAGGGGCAGCTTTCTCCCACTGTTTCTTTGTTAAGCCCTACTCCCAAGTATTTGGTCAGTTGATACAAATGTAGCTTTGTTAAGCCCTGCACCAGCATGCAGATGTAGGCAGGAGCCATATCTGAGTCTCCAGCAACCTGGCTAAAATCATTTGCCCCACCCTGGTGACTCCCTGAGACCCTGTCCCACCCAACTTTCGGGCCCCTTCAAGCAGCCTCTAGCGGCTTTTCCATATAAATGGCCTGTCTTGACTCATGCTGCAAATGTTCTTAGAATCTCTCAAAGGTTCACAAAACCCAAACAGCTTCTGGCCTCAACATGTCCCATACCTCTTGCTGAGCAGTGCCAAGCCCAGCATTAGTGACAGCCAGCCTCATTTTGCACCTTAACCTCTCCCAGGCACCTCCAAGGCCAGCACAAGTGGCAACCATCTGCAGATCACTTTGTAGCTCACACCAAGAGGCCCTGGTCAGGGCACAGGCAAGCTGACCTTGGCCTGCGACAGAGACCCTCCCAAGAAACTCCAGAATGAACACACCAAGGGGCCAGCTTCAGACCACACCAGAGCACCACCCAACCACATCCATAAACAACACACCCAAAGGGTATACTGGGAAGGCACTAGATCCCTGCTAAAGCAAATCCTACTCCATAGAATCAGCCTCTGTACAACAGCTCCTCCATTGTAGTCACAGCCAGTCCTCACAAACAATCAGTCTGAGGGTCAGTCCCTCCTATTGACATATAAACAGTAACTGAGGCTCAACTACAACAGGAGAGAACACGCAACCCACACAAGGGACACACCTGGAGCACGCAGCTCTGGTGACCAGGGAGACTGTGCCACTGGGCCCCACAGGACACCTGTTACGTAACACCACTCTACTAACACCGAGAGACACAGCAGCTCTATCTAATACATAGAAACAAACACAGGGAGGCAGGCAAAATGGGAGAGAAAGAAACATGTCCCCAATGAAAGAACAAAGCAAAGTTCCAGAAAAAGAACTAAACAAAATGAAGAAAAATTCTACAGCATGCACAGTTCAAAACATTGGTTATACGGATGCTCAATGATCTTCAATGAAGAGACAGGAAACATAAAAATAGAGATAAAAAATATAAAAAAGAAACAGTCAGAAATGAAAAGTACAGTGACAAAAATGAAGACTATATTAGAGAGATTCAACAGTAGATTTGATGAAGTAGAGAATCAAGTCAGCGATTTGGAAGTAAGGTAGCAGAGAACACCCAATCAGAATGGCAAAAAAAAAAAAAAAGAATCCAAAAAATGAGGATAGTTTAAGGGGCCTATGCAACACTGTCTAGCATACCAACATTTGCATCATAGGGGTACCAGAAGGAGAAGGGAGAGAACAAGAAATTGAAAACGTATATGAAGAAATAATGACGAAAAACTCTTCTAAGCTGGTAAAGGTAATAGACATACAAGCCCAGGAAGTGCAGTCTCAAAAAGATGAACCCAAAGAGGCCCACACCAAGACACATTATAATTAAAATGCCAACAATTAAAGAAAAAGAAAGAATCTTAAAAGCAGCAAGAGAAAAGCAGTTATTTTCCTATAACGGGGCTACCAGAAGACTGTCAGCTGATTTCTCAAGATAAATTTTGCAAGCCGGTAGGGATTGGCACTCACTATTCAAAGTGATGAAAAGCAAGGACCTACAACCAAGATTACTCTACACAGCAAAGCTATTATTTAGAATCAAAGGACAGATAAAGAGCGTCCCAGATAAGAAAAAGCTAAAGTTCATCACCACCAAACCACTATTACAAGGAATGTCAGAGGGACTTCTTTAAGATGGGGGGGTAGATAAAAATTATGAATAATATAATGGCAATAACTACATACCTATCAACAATTACTTTCAATGTAAATAGGTTAAATGCTCCAATCAAAAGACTTAGGATGGGGGCCGGCCCGGTGGCTCAGGCAGTTAGAGCTCCATGTTCCTAACTCCGAACAAAGGCTGCCGGTTCGATTCCCACATGGGCCAGTGGGCTCTCAACCACAAGGCTGCCAGTTCAATTCCTCGAGTCCTGAAAGGGATGGTGGGCAGCGCCCCCTGCAACTAAGATTGAACACAGCACCTTGAGCTGAGCTGCTGCTGAGCTCCCAGATGGCTCAGATGGTTGGAGCTCAGGCTCTCAACCACAAGGTTGCCGATTCAACTCCCGCAAGGGATGGTGGGCTGCGCCCCCTGCAACTATCAATGGCAACTGGACCTGGAGTTGAACTGCACCCTCCACAACTAAGACTAAAAGGACAACAACTTGAAGCCGAACGGCACCCTCCACAACTAAGATTGAAAGGACAACAACTTGACTTGGAAAAAAAAAAAGTCCTGGAAGTACACACTGTTCCCCAATAAAATCCTGTTCCCCTTCCCCAATAAAATCTTTAAAAAAAAAAAAGACTTAGGATGGCTGATAAGAAAACAAGAATCATACATATGCTGCCTACAAGAGACCTACTTCAGATCAAAAGACACACACTGACTGAAACTAAAGGGGTGGGAAAAGATATTTCATGAAAATGCAAACAACAAAAAAAAAAAGCTGGGGAAGCAATATTTATACTAGACAATACAGACTTTAAAACAAAGGCTATTAACAAGAGACAAAGAAGGAGCCAGTAATTTCACTTCTGGGTATTTATCTGAAGAAACCCAAAACACTACTTCAAAGGGACATGTGCATCCATATGTTCACTGCAGCATTGTTTACAATAGTCAAGATATGGAGGCAACCTACGTGTCCATCAATAAATGAATGAATAAAGAAGAGGTGGTACATACATGCTATGGAATATTACTCAGCCATAAAAAAAGAATGAAACCTTGCCATCTGTGACAACATGGATGGACCTAGAGGCTGTTGTGTTCAGTGGAGTAAGTCAGACAGAGAAAGACAAATGCTATACGATTTCACTTATATGTGGAATCTAAAGTACAAAACAAACAAACAAAACGGAAACAAACTCATAGACACAGAGAACATTTTGATGATTGCCAGATGGGAGGGGCATTGGGGAGATGGGTAAAAAAGGGGAAGGGATTAAGAAGTATAAATTGGTACTTTCAAAACAATCGTAAGGATGCAAAGTATAGCATAAGAAATACAGTCAATAATATTGTAATAAGTATGTATGGTGTCAAATGGGCACTAGATTTATCAGGGTGATCACTTTGTCAGTCTAATCACTGTTATGTGCCTGAAACAAATTTAATATTGTTTAAGTCAACTTTAATTAAAAAATAAAACATTTAAAAAAATGTGCACTAATTAATGTTCATAAATAACTACACACATATTCCCTTTTTATTAGATGTAACGGGATATTTCAATAGTATGAATAATATATTTCGGAATAATTAGTGAAAGAAACATAAAAGGTTATTCTCATTTGATCTTTCTTTAAAAAGTGATCTTGAAATATATAGTTCACAAACATGGAAACACATAAAATTTAAAATCTCAGGGTGATTGCATATACATCTATTTTGTAATACAGCCAAATAACGCAAAACTTACATTAGAATACAAAATAATTCTCAGAAATCAACAGATACCAAATTACGTTAAGAAGCATCACAGTTAAAACTCAGTGATTAGGCATAGAAAAAACCATATTTATTTAACATACCGAAGAAGTCCAAGATAGTAAGATTATATTATATTATAAAAGGTAGTATGATATCTTATAATTAACTTTGCACCAGTAGACTATCTTCAGCTCTGATAAGTCATTTGCCACAAATACAGAAGACAAAACACTCATTATAAAACAGTTCACCATGCTTTATGTATATAACAGATCAATTTTTTTGAATCATAACATATAGTGTATTGCTATGCCTTTCTAAACACATACTGAGGCATAATGACAGATGTTAGCCTCATTTCTTTATGTATTCTAATGGAGTATTAATTATCAGAAAAAGTAACCCTTCTTGACTTCTCATAAATACACAAGTATCTCAATAGTGTCAGTTTGATATAGAAACAATCAAACAGTATTTCAGAACATTTCCATATAATACTAGAAATAGTTTCCATTCCTGAGCTTTTCTTCAAATTATTTCAAATTTCTTCAAGTTGCAGCAAAGCTCCTTGTTCAGAAAAATGCAGACCAAAATAGCTCATATATGTAGTATATATCTCTCTAGGTCACCATGTATTTTCACATTCATTCTCTTATTTACCCCTCACAACAGTTTTGTGCATCAAGAAGTAAGAACTGAGTAAAATAGCCTCTTTCATCTATAATTCTGTTTAGTATAATAATACGGAATTATAATACTTCTTATGCAAAATATACTCATCTTCTGAAAATAGATACCTTTAATCCCAGTTTTCATTCCACTCAAGCCTTGCTGTGTTACAGGACGATCCGCAACTTTAATTTGAGAAGACAGAACTCCTCCTGTCCCTATGGCACCACCACGGGAGCCTGGTCTTGCTGTTCCAGGTGGCATCTACATAACAAGATTTCAGTTTCCGTAAACTAGAAAAACACTGTACCTCTACTATTGTTAAGATTTCTCTAACAAATGTCACCCCGATAAATTTAACAAAAATTTTAAAAGACTGCAAAGAGAGTATTAAAATTTTTTTTAATTCAATATAATTTGGAAAATATTCCTTATATTTTTGAATATTTGAAGTGTGAAATATTATTAAATAAAATTCTTTAAAATTTAAAATTCTATGTATAGACATTATTTATAATACCCCAAAACTGGAAAGGAGCTAAATGTCCACAGTTGTCCTCATTTAACCATAAACCCATAAACTGTAGTATGTAACAAAACAGTTTACAAAACTGTATTTATAATTTTATTTTTGTAAAACAAAAAATCTGGAGGATTATATAAAAAATAGTAACAATGTTTATCTCTATATAATGACACAGTTCATTTTTACTTTGCCCTTTTATATAACTTGGTGTTTTTGGCATTATCATAATAAATACATATTACCTTTAAAATCAGAAAAAAAATAAAGAAATTTTCATTTTGAAAGAAGACTAGCTATAATTCCATCACAAGATAACCATGTAAGTATTAAAGGGCTTGCATCATTCAGCAAGCATTCAGATTATTACTTCACATGATTCTCTTTTTCAGGTCTGCAAAATCCAATACAATATTATACACCCTGAGAAAAGGACAAAAGACTCCTTTCTTGTACAGTCATGGGAAGGTATAAAAGACAACCTGAAACTGTTCCAAGATATCCTTCTTTTATTTATCTTCCTTTCCCTCTTTGCTTCTCCTCGCCCTTCCAAAGAGTACTACTTGACTACTCCAAAGAGTAAAGTAGTAGATTAAATATGTAGCAGGAATTTTAGACAGGGGTTGGCTTTAACCATTGTCATTCATTATGTTTGTTTTTAATTCTCTCAGCTGGTAGCCTCTAATCCTATCAGCTAACATAGTTCTTAAGTGATTCTGAGAATTACTTGGTAATTATTTTTGAGTATGGGGGCCAGTAACAGTAATACACTCCGGAGAGTATATTGTACACAGGAACCCTGTCAACTACAAATTCAAATGAAATAAGTTTAGGGTTTTCCTGAGTGAACCTTGTAAGAGAATGCTAAATCTCTCCCTTTGTAAACTTTCAGATTAATTTTCTATTTGACTTTATGCAAGAATAATTATGACAGCTACTCAAATAACTATGCTACTTAAAAAAAAAAAAACGATCCAAATGAAATGTAGAAGAAAAGTATGAATTAAAACTGCTCACATTAAAAAGAATAAAGTAGATACATATGCATTCACATGGAAATACATTTACAATATATTACTGAAAGTAAAGGACAAGATAAATAAGAATGCATACAGTATTATCTTCTTTTTGGAAAATGCTAAAACCATACAATTACATGTGCATGTGCTAGTGTTTGTAAATAGACAGAAAAAAGTCTGGAGGGATACATGTTACACTGTTGACAATGGCTGTATCTGAATAGAAGGAGAGAACTCTGACATTTACCTTTGTTTGTATGTTTTACAATGAGCATTACTATTTTAAAACCGCAAACATTAAATAGGTAAAGCACCTGGCAAATAGTAAATGGCCAATAAATACCAGATTCCTTTTATAAATATTTAATTAACAAGCATAAATTCTTACTAGAATAGTAAAGATACCCTAGCTCAGTATAGTATTTTTGAAGACTTTAGAAAAATCATTTCAGTATAAGTTGGTGATCATATTGATATTACCTCAAACTCTACAAAAATCACAAAAATTTAAGAAAATCAACTTTAACAAAATTATTTTCTCCAAAAATTGCTGCTTTTTTTATGAATTAAACATAGGACCCAACATTATCTCTAGTTTCCAGTTAGCCTATTGTCTTAGCTTGAGTACCTCATATGCACTTTATGAGGTAGTCAAAACCACCTGTTGTGAGCATCAGAGAAATTACTATGACTATTTTGGTGTATTCATTTCTTTCCTCGTACATATAAATGTACACTTTATGTTCAATTGACACCACACTGCTTTTTTCATTTATTATATAGTAATATAATAAATAAAAGGTATTATAAAGATATATTATTTCCTCAAATATTCTTTAAAAAGAAAGAATATTTGGCTATCTAATAGTCTATTATAGGGATAGACAAATATCATAATTTATTTATGACACACCTGTTGCAAGGTCCTTTAGGTTGTTTTCACATTTCACTATTATAATTATAATGACAATGCAATAATTATCTTTATAGGATATTGTTCTACTTTGAATTATCAGTTTATAAAGTTTATCCATTTTTTTCCTAATGTAAGTATTTTTCTTTTACTGATTCACTGATTTATGATACTATCTTACATTAAACTTCTAACATTTACTAGAGTTTGTTTCTAGGCTGCTGTGGCAACAACATTGCTTTACTTATTATTTATAATATATTTTTATATTAAGAGTATTGTACTTCTTCTTATTTTTGCTATGTGATTGTTTTGGGTAAATTTTAGAATGGTTTTATAATGATATTCACCCCACTGTCCCCAGAAGAAACCTCATGGAATTTAGTTGGACATAGGATTTATAGCATTAATATAGAAAGAGCTCTTACAAATTAGTAAAGTTTGCTTTCTCATTTTAAGATTCTAAATTGTATGTATGACATATGTATTGCAAATATTTTTCACCAGTTTGTCATTTTTCTTTAAAATTTTTTATGATGTTTTCAAGTTCTGTAAATTAAAATATAAAAATACTTTTCTGTATTTGGTGTTTGTGTAATTTTACAAAAGCCTAGCCCACCCAAGTATATATGAAATACTTGTTTATATTTTCTTTTAGTACATTTATCATTTTGTTTTTTAAATATGAAGTTTTTAAAATATCTAGAATTCAGTGTGAGGGAGGGATTAATTTCTTAAAACAATGGTTTACTTGAATGCACTACTGAATACTCCATGCTTTTCCAACTAATTTGAAATGCCACCTTCATCATTAATTAAATTCTTACGTACTCATATGTCTGATTCTGTTTCTGGTCTACTTCATTTCATTTGATTTTGGCACCAATATACTGTATCACTTAAATAACTATAGCCTTAAAATACATTTGAATATCAGCATAAGCAGGCGTCTTCTCTCTACAGTGTCTTTCAGACATTCTCCCATATCTACACTTCTCAATGTTTTCCAAGAAACAAACACAGATGACAGAACACTTACGGAAGAAAGAAAGAACAAAAAATAATCCCTTATTATAGACAGGATTTCCAACTTCTACCAAGATAGATGCCCAAGAATTCATTTGTTTTAAACTTACTCCAGTTGCCACTCGAATATTTCCTGATGGGGGTCGTATTCCAGAAAGAGGCCTTCCTGCCAACCCAATTCCACCTCTTGAAACAGGACGAGCTGCTGAAGGTTTGTGATTACTGGCCATTGCCTGTTCACTGTTTGGAAACAAAGAATAGTTTAATTCTCCTTTGATATATTGTATAGTAAGACACTAGTGACCCACATACCCTTGCTTCAAATATTTAATCCATGATGACTTTCCCTGCAAATTAGGTACCAATACAAGGTTAACCATGCTTTAATTTTGTTCAAACTTGACAGTAATGTTCCATTTAGAACCACAAAATCATTTACTACAACATGCTTTCTTCATTTCCCTATTATCAAAATGCAAGCTCCTCTAGTTATCTATCTCTCCTGTGTTCTCATTCCATATTCCAGTTAAGTTTTCTCTCTCCTGACATATCGGGCATCTTTCTTCTCTCCCAATCTTTGCTCTGTGTTTTCTGGTCCATGGTTAACTCCCTTATATTCCAAATTCTGATATCAAATACTTTCTATTACTCTTTGCTTTAAGAGAATGCTGGCTTCCTCCCAAAACTCTTTTGGGAGCGAAGGCTGTTTCAGCTTCCTCTCCCACAATTCCAAAGCAAAGAAGAGTGTATGGCATTGTCACTTTAAAAACATTATTCTTCCAAGTCTTTAAAAGAAATAAACAGGATTCTCTTCCTTTGGAGATCAGGGAATGCAACCATATCACCTTGGCTCTTTACTGGTTGCTTCTATCTAGGGACCTCTTTTATACCTAGTTCAGTCTCTATTCCAGCCCCACTGACATTCTGATGACTTCTATATGGATACTGGACTCAATATCTAAATTCTAGCTTCACTATTTCCTGACCTAAATTTCAGTAACCATCTCAACTCCATTTCAGTCATTAATTGCCATGGCTAGACCTAGGGCTTGCCATCATCTAGAATTACTTCATCTCAAATATCTTAAATGAAATATTTTCTCTGATCTTAAGCTCTCCTTCTACCCTTTTCTCATCTGTAGTCTCAGTACACCTTTCTTTAAACCACCTCAGTGTGTTATCATGTTCAGTTCTTTCCTAACCTTAAAAATTAATTTATTGATCATCAAACCACTTTTAACTTTGTCCCATATATCTTTTTCCTATGCAGCCAAACTCTAAAGAATAGCTTACATCCACCATCCTCCACTTTTTCAATTTCCACTATCTCCTTGATTCCTACTATTCCATTCAAATGGACCCTGCCAATGCAAGTAGGGATATAAATGTCATCTGTTACTGGTATCCACTCCCACATGAAATCATTTCCATTTTCAGTCCTTTCCTTTTTCAGCTCTTGCTCTTGGTAGCAACTCCTAGTCACGCAAGTCAGAAATGTAGTCCTTGATTTCTCCCTCTACTTCATTTCCCGTAGTTCATCACATACTCCTACTGATTTTATTCCTAAACGTTTAACATGTACTGTCCTCTCTATTACTACAGTATTATCCAGGGCCTCATGGACTCAAGCAGATTATTATACTGGCCTCCCTAACTGGTCCCCTTGCTAACACACATCTTGTCAGTTCTCTTTCCTAGGAATTCTTCCATAACCGGTCCCTAACCACCCCTTCTTCAATTTGAGGTGATAGGCATGTCCTGTATACTACTATGCATCCTGGGCACATCTCTATTCCAGTACTTATCACACCAACTGAAATGATTTGTTTCTCTCCCTTGAGGGTAAGTACTGGATCTTATTCAGTTTTATGTCCCCAGCACCTTAGTGCCAGGCAAAAACTTTGTTTTTTGTACTTTCTGAATTTCCTCCCACATGAAAGCTTTACCAATTACAGAAATTAACTACATTATTAAAAGTGGAAAAAAAAATTTGTTGAACTAAAATGGTTTCTCAGTTTCTATATTCCACACCCACTCCTTGCATTGCTTTTCTTCTCTCTATCTTTTTTCTTTTCTTATAACTCCAACTTTGTTGATGATGCATTAGTCAACGTCTCCAGGTCTGTCCTTTAAACTGGGCATGAATTTTAAGTTTTCAAGTGTTATTGGAAATTTCTATTTAGATTTCCCATTATTACTTTATACTGAATATGTTCACACTAAACTTAAAATCTTTCCATTCCAACTAGCTCTGTGATTCTATGTACTTGCCATTTTGAACTCAGTGGACAAAGCAATGGGATTATTACTATCATTATCATTTCAAATGGAAGAGTTTCATGAAATGACTTTTTGAGGGCAGATAAGGTCTATGAGCTAAACAGTTTCTCCCAAAGAAAGCTAATACAATAAACCTTTGTTTCCAGAAGAATTTTAGTCAATATTATTCTAGCTTTCCTGATAACTTGAAAAAAATGTACAATATACCAAATTTCCACCTGCTTTTCTTTGACACTGCTTTCCTACAGTGAAAAAAGCTTAGCATTACAGTAGTCCTAGGGGGTAAAATAAAAGGGTGAGGAAGCAACAAATATACCACTAACTCAGGGGTTATTCACTAAATATTCACACACTCCCTGGGGATTATTCACACATACTCGGAGAGGCAACCTGGCCTTTGGTTCCGGGAAGATGAGGGATACAAACTAGTTCTGACAGTTTACCAGCTACATAATCCCTTCTGGGTGTGTTTCCTCATCTGTAAAACAGAAGTGTGCCAATGACCTTTACCTCGCAGACCTGTTGTGAAGATTATAGAAGAGTATATATAAAACATCCGGCTCCTAATTATTATTACTATCATTATCCGCCCCAAACCAGTGATTTTTAACATATATAAAATAGTGGAAAGTTGTTAAGTCCCTCCTGCTTTGACCAACAGACAGAAATCTATCGTTATTTTGAGTAAACTCCCTCAGCCAACAGTGAATTGTGAGGCTCTTGGATTCCTCGCCTTTCGTCTCTCCTTGGCAGGTTTACTCAAGGAACTGTTTGAGGTCTCAGCGCACGCTTTGCGGACCAGAGTTGGGAGTTGGGACTTCCCTGGCCTGGCGATGGGCCGGAGGAGACCAGCTAAGAGCCGAAGAATTCGAATTTGTTTTGTTTGGAGCGCATCAGCATCTCCAAGGTAAGATAAGAGGCTCCGGAGGGAGGGAGGGAGGAATAGATGGGGTGTGGGATTTCTCACCTCCGCCGGCGCGGAAGGAGTGAGGCAGGTCACAGCGCTCAGGTTCACTACAGCTGAGCTCCCCAGTCAGCCCCGCTCTCGGGTTCGTTCACTCTCGACTCCCCGCTCACACGCACGCAGCCTTCCTGGGCCCTCAGGCTTAACTGGAGGCTGCGCGCCGCCGTGTATCCCGGCAACGGCAGCGTGGCAAGAGAGGCCCCGCCTCTTCATTGGCCAATCCTCGGCTTCAACTCCTAGCCACCACCAGCGAAGCGAGAGTAAAATGCTCTCGCGAGATTTGAGGGCGTGTTTTCTCAGTATCTCGGAGCTTTTCGGGAAGGGGTGGGGAAATGGCGAGTTTGTTCGAAAATGAACGTTTTATTTGAAAACTTTGGTTTTCTCTATAATCAGAGCAAACTCGGATTGTGTGCTTGACCTGAACGCACTTCCACTGAGTTTTATTATGTCGCTATGTAATCTCACTTCTGCTACCGTGTAATACGTTGTTTTTAGTAAGAACTGTTTGAAGTTATTCGGTGGTGGTAGGGAGCGTTGTACATACAGCCTTTTTACTTCTAATCAGTGGTAGTTTTCCTTCCGGTTAAGACAGCATCAGCGTACAAAATACAACATTAAGTATGAGTGCGATTCTGGTGACATCTGTTCCTCTGCCTTTCGTAGAAATCTTCCAATCTTTACACTTCCTTTCAGAGTTCTTTTGATTCAAATTTGTGAGAAAGGCTGAATTAAATGGAAAGTGGTCTTAAAAAGATTTTTAAATCAGTGTTTAAAAAACAACATAGGAACTACTTCGTCTCAAATTCCACCTCTCTAATAAAGTAACTTGCAGTTTGTTTTCTTCCTGTCTCCCTATAGACAGAACTTAAATGTTACTGCAGCTATAATCATTATACATACATATTGGACTCTTCACATTTTTCACATTTCCAACTTTCATATGTTATTTACATCCAGACTTATTCTCTTATTTGCTTTCAAGTAACTTAAAATCAATACAATACAGAAGGGAATGATATTATGTGGCTTTCTCAAAGTTTGTAAAACTTTTTCGTGTAATTCCATTTGAACCCAACCTATTTGTAATGGTCATTGTTATCCTTTCATCACTATAGTAAAAGGTAGAATTTGCCACCCCAAAATATGACACTTGGGTCTAATATTTTGAGCTGAAGGAAACTGACCACCTCCCCCCACCAACAAAAAACAAGAAAAACACATAAAAGCTCTTTACCATTCGTCTATTTGTTTAGAAGAGGACATCATTTTCAAAGGTTTCCTTCTTGCCTCTCTACCAGTAAGGACAAAAGTTAATCACAGGAGACAACTTTAGACTTAGCCTGGAGACTTCACTGGAGGAACCTGCATAACAATCTTTACTAACTGTCCTTTCTCTACCATTAGTTCCCATATATTTGCCTTCCCATAATTTGCTACCTCTAAAGACCTAAAGCCCTTTTCTTTTTGTTACTTCTGTAAACATTTATTTTTTTTTCTTTAAGATGCTATATAAGCCCAAGCTCTAGCTACCTCTGTGATACCCATCCTTGAGTTTTTTCCTTGTACATATGATATACTTGTTTTTCTCTTGTTAATCTTTTCTTATAGAGCTCCAGCAGAAAACCTAGAAGGGTAGAAAGAAAAAGATATCTCTTCCCCTACAACCTTTAATGATTCACCTATTCCATATATTGTCTCCAAGAGAAGTTACTGACATTATGCAGATTTCCCTCAGTGCTTTTAGGAGGGAGTTGGCATTTGTCATTTGTATACAGATGTGACAGTTGAAATATTTATTTTAAATATTTGAAATGAACACATAAAATATTATACTTTTATATAAGTACTAAGAATCCAGTTTAGTGTTCAGAGAATTTAAGGCAAGCGATTATTTCCAATTTTGCCCTAAGCTCTCTTGTTTTAATTAAAAAGTTTAACTTGAGACTGCAGAGAAGGACTGGCAAAACCGGAGATAAGCTGCCCTAACAGAACTCCAGGCAGTCTTACCAACAAGGCAGCTCGCAGCACTGCAGAACAAGATTTAAAATAGCCGGATTCCGCGCGCCAGCGGCTCACGCCCCACTGCGCGTGGCATTGTGGGATTTGTAGTCTCGTACCTCATCTCCTATTACAATAAACAGTTCAGCCAGGGCTTGTAAAGGACTCGCGCTGGGAAAGGAGCCGAATTCGGGCGCTTGGGCAGACGGGCCGGGCATCACTATCTTTTCCTCGACCGGTGGTCCAGAGTGCAGGAGGAAAGAGCCTCAGTTCCACGTCGGCCTCAGCAGTCCGGACGCACACGCTCTGCGTCATGGCGGGCTGAGGCCGATGATGAATTCCGGTGTGCATGTCAGGGTTGCTGTGTCACTCGGCCCACTCGACGCGCCCCTTCCCTGCCGCCCTTCCGCACCGGCTCTCGCCTCTTCCGGTCTCCAGCCGCCCCTCACCTGCAGGCCCCTCTCCCACCGTGATCCGACCTCCCCTGCGGAGTGATCGCGCGCGGTGCCCGGGCACCGGGCGCCGGGCGAACAAGAGCCATGGCGAGCGGCGCCGCCAGGTATCGGCTGAGCTGCTCGCTCTCAGGCCACGAGCTGGACGTGCGGGGCCTGGTGTGCTGCCTCTATCCGCCGGGGGCCTTTGTGTCCGTGTCCCGAGACCGCACCACCCGCCTCTGGGCACCGGATAGGTGAGCGCTGAGAGCCCGGCAGCCTCCCGGCTGTGTTGCAAGCTTCCTACCGCGTGTGGCAAGAGAGTGACCCTCCTCTGCTCTATCCTGTTCTCTCCCTCTCTTCCCGGCCTTTCCTCCGGTCTGCGCTCCCTCCCAATTCTGAGAGCGCTGGCCCTCGGGGCGCGCTGTGTAAGAAACCGACGCGATTTGGTGGAAAGAGCACCGGACTGGGGGAATAGAGACTGACTTCCTTGTGCTAACTTGACCACTAAGCGAGGGTGACCTTGGACGAACTCTTACCTTTTGGGGCGTCCGTTTTTGGACGATGATTTCCCATGGTAGATTTGAAAATTTATTGATGCCAGGTGCACCCTCCTAAATGAGGCAGTGTGGAAGCATTTGCCATGTAATTGAACTAGTCCATCCCTCTTCCCGCCCTATAGAATTTGCTCTCTAGTCTTTCCTTCAAATTTGATGAGAACCTTGGTTCTCAAAACTTACATTGCAGAAAGTTGCTTTGCCTCTTCTCGTTGTCCAAGTCAGAGTTTCTGTGATGGGCTTGGGTGGAGGGGATGAAACCTCAAATGTTTATGGATGTGTGGGGAGGTGCTGTTTCTTGAGGAGAGTAAGTCCATTGCCTTCTAAAGATTGTCTTGTCAGAGAGAGTAACAAAAAAAAAACAAAAAAAAAAAAAAAAAAAAAGATTAAGGAACAGAAGGTTAAGCTCCAGTCCAAATCAAGTTCAAGGGTTGATCTCTGATTTGGCTGCTTGTAACAAGAAATTAATGACCTGGAAGATATTTCAGTTTAGAAAGAGAACTGAGGTAAGTTACTTTGTTAGTCTGCCATCAGTAGAGGTTTCACTCAGTTTGAGACACCATCCATAAATTCAGATGATAATTACTGTTGAGGTCGTCCTAGTTGGGATCCTGACAAAGAATAGGAGGACAGGCAAGTTCTCTCTGTTTATAGAGTTTTCTTACAGTGTGGGAGGCATGATGGGTCAAAAAACAAGCAAGTAAATAATTACATATTGGCATGTGTACCATGAAGAAAACAAATATTGATATAGAATCCAGTGGAGAGATGTTAAAGAAAGAAGCCTCTCTGAGGAAGTGGGTTTCTTTTTTAAAAAAATTTGTTTGTTTGAATGATTTTTAAGTCAGACACTAAGATGGAGCTGGTCATGGGAGCAAGGAATGAGAAAGGTTGATTGGAAGAGTACTGTAGGCAGTAGGGAGAGCAAACAGAAGACCTGGATTAAAAAAGAGGAAAGTCCATGTGTGCTGTGAGGTGAGGAAACAATGAGCTGTGAGGTGAGGGCAAGTTTTAGAGGCTAACAGGAGCCAGATCATGCCTTGGTAAGAGGGCTAAGGAAGGTAGATAGAAGCCAAAGACTTTCAAGCAGGGAGCAGCATGATTTCATTTACCTGTTCTGAAATTTCTGTGAGATGCTGATGGAGATTGGATTGCAAAGTGGTAAATATGGAAGTACATCTGTTTGGAGGCTTTTGCAGTAGGCAGCCAAGACATGATGGTAGACTAGGGGTATTGTAAAGCAAACTCCTGTATTGACTTGGATAAGATGACCTCTAAAGGTCTCTTTTAACTCTAAGATTTTGTGATATTCCAGATCACTTAGTGACAGTAATACATAACTTTTTACGTATTTGCATACAATTATGGATTAAGCTTGTACATTTAAAATTGAGTTCAGTAGAAGCGTGTGTCCAGTAGGATATAAACATTGCAATAAGGAGTATGTAAAGGGAATATTGTTGTCATAATTGAATCCTGTCATTGAACTTTTGCATGTTGTGTATGAGTGTGCTAGGTCGACAAGAACTTAAATCACTGGAGTGGTTGCATTTACCAGCAAGTTGAGGAACTTTGGGCTGAAATGATCCTCTACTTGAAAACTGGTTCTTTTCATTTAACTCGTGTTGTTTTTTGGTGTTTTTCAAAATTCATTCGTGTATTTATTCCCCTAACCCCGATTGAAACCCTGCATGGTGCCAGTCACAGGGCTAGATGGTAGGTGATTAGTGAGATAAGATAGTTTTACCTCATTTCCAATTGCTCAGGGCAGAGCATCTCATAGTCACTGGGTGATGAACCTCTCTTATACATAGAGTATCTCAGCTATAAAACTGTTCTCAAGGTTGACATCCTCACAGTTTCTATTTCATGGTATATTTAATAAAGTTAAAGAACTGCTGTAAAATGTTTGGAGCCAAGTCGTAAATGAGAATTGTTTTCCATAGGGTTCTGGATCCAGGGTAGTTAGTGTGGGGTTGGACTGGGAATAACGGGGAAATTTTGTTCCAGGGAGGCAAAACAGTTCTATCCTGGGGTGGACTAAACCAGATACCTCGTCTTTCACAAAAGCCCATTGAAAACCCAGAAAGTCTCTGGGCCTTCTCAAGACCCTTCAGAAAGGAGACATTTTTGGGGGTGCGGCAGGAGAGTTGTCCAGGAAGCTTAACCAGTCAGCATGCCATTGTTTGAGACTGCTTCAGGCCTCTACAAGCCCACTTCAAATTAAACTGGATTTCCCAAGTCTGTCACTACATACTGCTTTGCCTTTTAAAAACTACCCATATTTGAAAGGTGCAACTTCAGGTTTAACATCGTGCGTTAGATCTTGAGCATGCCAAGGCTGAAGTGACTTCACGCTTATGTAAATACTCAGCACTTTGGGTCCTTAGTCACACAGTTTATGGGGTTTGTTAAGAAACCAAAGCCATTCTGTTCCACCCCCTATTTCCCTTCCTTGGAGGCAAAGTTTTCATTTCTTTTAACTGACAAATTTTGTATTTTACTTCCATGTCTATATATAAAGTGCTATACAGTCACGTGCTGCTTAACGAGAGGGATATGTTCTGAGAAATACGTCATTACGTGATTTCTTCGTCATGCGCACATCATAGAGTACACTTAAACTAACCTAGGTGGTGTATCTGACTACACACCCAAGCTCTGTGGTGTAGCCTATTGCTCCTCGGCTACAGGCCTGTATTGCACGTTACTGTACAAAAAACATGAGATTAAATCAAGTGTGAAAGAAAATATGTAATCAGGAGACACAGTAAACGAGATGTATGAGACTGCTGCCAAAGTAACCTGGCATTCTGTTTTACAGCAATTTTTTTTTTGTAAGTAGAAAGTACACATTGAAATAACGATGAAAAGTATAGTATAGTAAATACATAAACCAGTAATGTGGTCATTTATTATCATTAGCGAGTAGTATGTACTGTACATAATTGTATGTGCTGGACTTGTATACGATTGGCAGCACAGTCGGTTCCTTTACACCAGCATCACCACAAACACGTAATGCATTGTGCTAAGACCTTAGCCATGGCTACAGGAATATTTCAGCTCCTCTGTAATCTTATGGCACATGACTTGTTTTGCTATTTTTTAAAAATTATTTTACTTTAGGTTATTTTCCATATGTTAGTATGGAATATGAGATTCTGCTTTCTTTCTACCCTTTACCAACCCCCATCTCATATGCATTCTTTGTATACCGTGATCCTTATAACATAGATTAACTTAATTTAAACTGAGTCAGGATTGTGTGACTATAGAGTCTGTCTACACCTGAGCTGTGGAATAAGCTGTGGTAACTTTTCCTCAACAATTTTGTGATCACCTTATAGCTACTAATTGCTTTGTTTCTGGTTTTTATTTGCCTAATTTTTTATATATTTATCACTAATTCAACTTCAAATTATTTGCTAGTTGTCTAACTCCTCTCAAGATCTTTAGACACATTGGAGATTTTACAGTTCCATTTTCTGACAATGAAAACTTTCTGACCTGGTATTTCTTGCCTGGTACACAATTAATCCTGGGATCTCCCTTTCCTGCCATCTCTGCGTTCCCTTTTGGACCTCTTGTGCTGATTTTCTGTTATCAATACCCTTTCACTTTCTGTTTCTTGGATTCTTTGATGCCTTATTGGAGCACATCCTCCGGAAGCTTCCAGAAATACAGTGCTTGGATAATGTATTAAGACCTTGCAAGTCTGAAAATTATTTTATTCTGCCTTGTTACTCGAATAATAATTTAAATGTTTGTGGCGTTCTAATTTTCAAACAATTTTCCTCAAGGATTTCGAAGCCATTGCCCCATTGTATTCTAGCTTCTAGTGTTATGGTTGAGAAGTCCTAAGCCATTCTGATTCTTGACCAATTATTTTTTCTCTCTGGAAGGCAGCCAGTATTCATGTATTGTTCAGGGCCATTAGTGGAGTCTTTTAATATGAAAATTCACATTCATAAGTTCTGGGACGTTTTCCTAAATTAATTCTTTGGTTTCGTCCTCTCCATTTTCTCTGTCTTCTTTTCTGGAACTTTTCATTCAGATACTGGTCTTGTTTCTAAAATTTCTTCTCTCTTCCCCACCCCCTCCCTATACTTTCTCAGCAATTGCCTTGACCTTTTGTGAAATTATGTTCTTGTTTCATGGTTACAATAACTTCTCTAGTATCTCTAAGGATAGTAATGGTGATTTTTAAAAATGTTTATTTTCTCCTTGGTGGTCTGTTTCCTCCAAATTGGTCTTTTCCCCTCCCTATTTGATTTGAAGACTATATTTTCCTGCTGGAGGCAGCTTTCCCCAGGTGTCTGGTAATCCTTATTCTGTGCTCAGGGTTGTGTTTGGAGGACCAGAAAGCTGCTGGTAAGCTCTGCTCATGTATGGGGCTTGCTGGCGGTGAGATCACTGTAGGTTGTCTGGTTGGAGCATTTCACTGGGCTGATCTTCAGCCTGGAAGATGACTGCCTGGCCCCCTGGGTTTTGCCTTGGACTCCGTTATGAATGTACATGTTCTTCATAACCCAGTGCTCAGCTGTGCTTTGTGTCCCCCCAGTAAAGACTTTCATCTTTCTAGAGAAGCTCCAGATTCTTGCTGGGTTCAAGAGGGGCAGCTGTCTGGCTGGGGTATCTAGCTGCCTTTATTTTTTTTTTCCATAATAACTTAAAGTATTTTTTATTGATTCAAGAAATACTTAATCCTTCCCATGTAGAATATTGTACTAGGAATTTGGGGAGATAAAAAGAACAAGGTCTGGCCTGGACTCCACCATAACAACTTGACAAACCAAACCAATGCAGAAGATGCATGTAAACATTTATACTGGGAAGTGCTAAAGGACACACTCAGGTAGATTTAGCGATTTGCATAATACACATTTTAAAACACATCCTGGCTTCTAAATTTGTTTGGGCTTATTGATAAAGTGGTTTCTATAAACACTTTTTGATAAAGTGGTTTTTATAAGCACTTAAAAAAAACACTCACCAAAATAAAGCAGACAAGTTAAAAATAGCTACTACCAAAATCTTCCTTTGAAGATTTTTTCATATGATTCAGCTTCTGACTGATTCTGATGACTTTCAAGTAGTCTTCCTTATTTTAGTCCCTACCCCTTTTTGGCCCATTTCTAGAGGTACATGTTACCGCTAATTCTTGAGCCTTTTGGGGTTCACTGATAAGTTGGTTCTCTACTTTCCCTGCTACCTATGTAGGTAGGTAGGTAGGTAGGTAGATAGATAGATGTGGGTATATATTAATATATAGGGGTGTGAGTGTGTGTGTGTAAAAGCATAAACCCACAGTCAAGGAAGACAGGGAAAGAACAAGATTATAACTTTGAATACTGAAACTTACAGAAAGCAGTAAAGGTTTTAAGAGACATGAGAAAAATGAGTTCTAAGCCAGTGGCCGGGATATACGTAATTCTTTATAGCGCTCTCAGCAGCTAACTTACTGCCTTCCACATACTATATCATAATCTGTTATGATATGACTTGTTATGTAAGACAGTGTAAGGCTAAGTGACTGATGTGTACAACAAATTGGTAATCATTCTAATCCAAGGCAGTTAATGTGCTGTGTCCCAAGAGCAATCATTTATCTATCGCTATGTTAGTTCCTTTAGTTTCCATATTGAGAATGATTGATATTCTATTTAGATACACGTAGTATACTAATAGGTACTAAGTTAATGCTTCACAGTATGAAAATGTCCCCCCTGTGGTTAAGGCTTATTGATAGTGGGTCTCATTATCCTAATTGCGTGAATGTTTCACTTCACCAGGGATTTCTTAGGGTAACAATTACTGATGAGTAGAAATGAAGATGGAGGATGAGGAAAAGCCACTTAAGATATTCGTTTCCCTCTCTTTCTTTCCTTGTTCTTCCTGTTAATTAACATACTATTATCAATTAAAACCTAGTTAAACTTCTCCTAATCTGATGTAAACCTTGGTAGTAGTTGTTATAAATTATCTATTTAACATTTAATTTAAAACAATAGATACTTAAAATAGTATGTACTCTATAAAATTCAACTAAATGAAAATGAGTACTTTGACAACTTATGTCCTAGGCTAAGTCAGGGGACCAATATATGTCTTGTTAATTATCATTTCCTTGCAGTCCTAATAGGGGTTTTACCGAAATGCATTGTATGAGTGGCCACTCCAATTTCGTATCTTGCGTGTGCATCATACCTTCGAGTGACGTACACCCTCATGGACTAATTGCCACTGGAGGAAATGACCACAATATTTGCATTTTCTCACTGGAGAGTCCAGCACCACTTTATATACTAAAAGGTCACAAAAATACTGGTGAGTATAATGTTTTGGTAGTTTTCAATTTGAAAAAGTTTCATCCTTTTGAAAGTAAAGTTCACATACCCATTTTCTCTCGTTTTTATTATGTTATTTTACCTCTAGCTAAAACGCTTGATAGTGAAAACCTTTTTGGATCATCATTGTTCTATAAATTCTGTTACAGATTTACTGTTGTCATCAGTAAAGGCTGACATGCTTATATATTTAAAAAGTAAAGTGTTCAGTTTTAAAAGGCAGAGGCTGTATAATTTTAATACACTGTGTGATATCAGTTTTTCAACTATTTTGTGCAAGGAATTCATTTACTCAGGAAAACTAAGAATATTTCTTTACCTTTTGACTATTATGTCTCTGTGCAGCAAATTGAATGTGTTTAGAGCGCTGGTATCATTATTAAAAAGTATTTAATACTTTTGAGTATCGTTTCCTGTGATTTGTGTATATTTCTGATTCTCTTATAATCCTGGATTTGTGTATGGCTTCACAGCTCTTATAAAATGATACGCTTAATCAATGCAGTATGCATACTTATTTTTTATGTATCTGGAATAGTTTGGCACATTTTAAAGAAAATAGTATGGCCCATAAACACTTAAAACTTAATTCCTTCAAAGAGTTTGTAAAATGTTTGTGTGTCAGAATAGAGTGATGCAGGTTTATTAACTTAATTATAAGAAATCTTCAAATGTATACAAAAGTAGAGATAGTAACTTACATTGCGTTGTACACGAACATACATAAACGGGACTAATGATCTCTTCTACCCATGTATTTTACATAGTTTCAAGGATTATCAACACATGGTCTATCTTGTTTCACCTTCCGCCTCTTCCACAACATTGTTTAAAAGGAAATTTCCAGTATACTATTTCATTTGTAAATGCTTCAACAATATGTAGCTCTAAAGTAGGGGTTGGCAAACTTTTTTTGTAAAGTGCCTGATAGTAAATATTTTAGTCTTTGTAGGCCATATGGTCGCTTTCATAGCTACTCAACTCTGGTGTTGTATACAAAAGTAGCCACTGATAATAAATAAATCAATGAATATGTCTGTGTTTCAATAAATCTTTATCAGTGGACACTGAAATTTGGATGTTAACGTAATTTTCACATGTCAAGAAGTATCTTGATATTTTTTTCCCAACCACTTAAGATGTAAAAAACACATTCTTAGTTTGTGCACTGTACAAAAACAGGTGGCCTACAGGCCATAGTTTGCTGACCCCTCTAAAAGGTAAGGATTCTTTCTCTTCTTTAAACAATATTATCATCCCTAAAACAAAACTTAATTTTTTATTACCAAATATTCAGTGAATGTTCAGATGTACGCAGTTGTCTCATAAATGTTTTTGGACAGTTTGTTTAAATGGTAACCCAAACAGGGTCCACATGTCTTTCTATCAATTTATTTTCTTTCCCCTCTATTTGAAACCAGATTATTTTTCCTGTAGAATTTCCTGCATTCTGAACGTTTTTGATTAAATCCTTGTTCCTCCCTTTAACATGTTCCTCAATCCCCAGTAAGCTATTAGTTAGATCTAGAAGCTTGATCAGATTCAGATGCAAATTTTTGACAAGAACATTTTATAGGTAGTGTAGTGTACTTGCTGTTGTACCATGTCAAGAGGCACATAATTTTTTTTTTGTGATGTTAAGGTTGATCAAGTGTTGTATCATCCATTCCTTATAAAATTCCCATCAGCCTATTTTATATAATGGTTTTACCATCTATTTCTGGTCATTGCATAGATCCAATATTTCATTAAAAATTACAAAATGATTGTACTCTAATTCCACAATTATTTCTGCATTTAATAGCTAGCATTTTTCTATGTATAACTTTCCCACATCAATTTTTTGATTACCATGTGAAACTTTTATACAAAGAAGACAAGATAAATGTTTGTTTTGCCCCTCTCCCACCTTTTTTTACTGGGTTTCAAAATGGATTGATTCCCTGACACTTTTTTTTCTTCTTGATTCTCAAAATATCCCATATTTGGCCAATGGAAATGATTGGCCAAATTGGCTCCTGAGCCAGAGAATAAGTCTCCAGTGTCCTGCAGTGGGTGAGGATGCACTTTCCTGACACTGGCTGAGAGGAGAGATCTAGTGTTTCATTGTGTTGTATGCAGACTTGGAATCACTCTTCTCAGTTTTCAAGTCCTCTGCTTAGCCCCATACTCCACGGAACCAAGTGGCTGGATACTGATTCTCATGTTGTGGGGCCAGTCACTCTGCTTCTAATCCCTCTCTGGGGTTGTTTAGATTATAATGTCCTCTAGTTTGTTAAATCAGTTATGGTATTTTCAGTCTTCTTTGTCCTTGTAAATTAATACCATTTATAGCGTTACTGTGGACAATCTGCCATTTTCAATCAGAATTCTGTCTTATTTTATTTCCATGTTTTTACATAATTTTCATATTTATAATTTTTAGCCTGTGTAATTTTACATCAGTAAGACACTTAATTAACCATTCCATTACTATTGAACATTTAGCTTGGTTACAGTGTTTGTCACTTTAACTAAAGCGATCCTTAATATCTATCTAAACAGCATTGCAAATCGTTTGCAATGTATCCCTATGTAGTTGCTTAGAACTGGAAGGGATTGCACATCCCACTTAATCCTGCTTCCTCGTTTTACAGAGGAGGGGTCTGAGGTTAAGTAATACCCCTGTCATTAGATAGCTAGGACTTGGACCCAGGCAGTCTGACACCAGTCTGTGCTCTCAACCACTGCTCCCTTCTGCATCTCCATTGAGTTAAGCCTTGATTGGCTAAGATACTGTCACTTAACAAGCTTTGATAACTAACAAAGTTGAGCATTTTTTTGGTATGAAAATGCATTAACCAATGCCCTTTTTCCCTTTAGTTTGTAGTCTTTCATCTGGAAAATTTGGAACATTACTTAGTGGCTCATGGGACACTACTGCTAAAGTCTGGCTGAATGACAAATGCATGATGACCTTACAGGTATAAGTAGTTCTGTGTGAATATTCTAGATAATAATTAAATACATTGATTCTGTGGCAACTTAAATTATTACCCGTTTTGCTCACAGGGTCATACAGCTGCAGTCTGGGCGGTAAAGATCTTACCTGAACAGGGCTTAATGTTAACTGGATCTGCAGACAAGACTATTAAACTGTGGAAAGCTGGAAGATGTGAGCGGACTTTTTCAGGTAAGATGAGAGTGACAACTTTTATAATTTCATCACTTCATATTTACTGAGATGGTCTTTCTCTCAAAGATTTAGAAGCTTGAAAATTATATCTGAAAAACGCCACTGTATAGCTTTTTAAAGGATATAATGACACTTCTCATTAAACCAGATGTGGACTAATGTAGCTAACAGATAGGCTATGATATATGTGTTTCTATGAATTATATGTACGTATATAATTTTTGGTATGCAGTATGTTTTTGGTTGTCATTTGAACAAGTTCAGTCTGAAACTTCCAAGCATCAGCCTTATTGATGGTGGATCAGTGGTGTTATCTTTATATATGGAGGAAAACATGAGTACTTTTATTAATATCGAAGCACACTGCTTAATAATAAATTTTAGACTCTGATTATGTGGTGGTTTAGGTGGGTAGTCTTTTTAAACCTCAGTTATTCAATAACTCACACTGAGGCATCTGCTGTGTAATATTAGTATTGCTGATGTATTTGTGGGGTACTTATATTTTTCTTGGTAAATATTTTTTTTGTTTTTTTTATCTTGCTTACTTTTAAAAAGTTGATCACCACCCTGGTTAATACTGCAGTAAGTCCCTTTGTGCAGATGAAACTATCTGTAGATGGAAAATGGACAATGAGTTTCAATAAACATCTCTGTTTGCTTCTATACATACATACAGAGGGTTCCAAAAAAATGTATATGCATTTTAAGAAAGGAAAAAACTGTATTAAAATTGTAATACTCAATGTATATTGATAACAAAGGATGAATACAAGTCATGTGTATTCATTTTTTTGGCACCCCCGGTACGTGTATCAAGTTGTTAGTAATCTGTGATAACTAATCTACATTAGCAAATATTGAGCATTGGAAAAGTTTTGACTTCTGATGTGTATTATTAGATCACAAGCTTCAGAGAATGTTTTGTTCTTAAAAAAAAATTGTGGTGATATCTTCTACAAGACTTCAATTAATATTGAAAGAAATTGAATTTTATGAAGCTTTTTGAAAACATGTAATATACTTTGATAAGTGGAATATGTATATTTTCCATATATACCTGCAGTTATATAATGAAGAACATTATACAAGAAGTTTATTCCATAAATTCTTGCCATTTTAAAACAAACAATAATCATTAATTGTCATTTTATTTTAATACTTGCATTTATATAAAGTGTGAAATGTTTCCATTGATAAATCAGCAATGTTTTGGCTCTAGATTTGCATTTTGGTTGAATCAAAAGGTAGGATTATGAGACAGGAAACTTGAATTCTTGTTTTAGCTCTGGCACTAATTGCATGGTTTTAGAGAAATTAATCACTGTCAGCCTATTCCTGTGTATTTTAATGAAATTTATTATTTTTTGATGGTTTTATGTCAAACTCAAATGGAATCTTTTGTAATCTTAGTTTTTTCTTTATTTTCTCTGAAGCTTTATAAATATTAATTTCAATATTGTGTGGTGAGAAACTTAAGAGATATTTATTCTTTGTTATACATTTCTGTTACATTTGAATATTGTGTATGTTATGAATTACTCTTGTTACTGGGGAAGAAAAGCTGAAATTGTCAGGTATAAAAGGAGAATTGTAGGGATCAGAATCCTGTTTCTGGAAGGTTTTAAGAAATAATTTGGAGAAGATATGATAAATATAATTTTCCAAGACTGGTAATAAAAAAGGTGTTGCCAAACTTAAAATAAAAATTTTGGTTATGAGGCTTTTCTACAGAAAAATGAATTTCTCAAACTTGAAATTCAGTTTTTACTACTCACTGATGTGTTTTATAACGTTAGTGAAATATGGACAGCTATCTACCAAATGATCCGTTTTATTAATTTGCATTATTCTTTTTTTTAATCCAGGACATGAAGACTGTGTAAGAGGTTTGGCAATTTTGAGTGAAACAGAATTTCTTTCCTGTGCAAATGATGCCAGTATTAGAAGGTGGCAAATTACTGGCGAGTGTCTTGAAGTATATTATGGACATACAAATTATATTTATAGCATATCTGTCTTTCCAAATTGTAAAGGTAAGATTATCTTATGCCATGTGATTAAAATTTTGTATTGGCCATTGTTCCCTCACATTCTTGAGGTGAGGGAAAAAGGACTGATGACTTAAATCAATTTACTAACTGTAACTTGAGTAATTTAGAAACTTTATTTCATGAGTATTTTTTCTAAAGGAAAGAATTATATGATCATCTTTATATTAATTCAGGTTTACTTTGTATAATTTATTGGTGTAAAGTATAGTATACGATGTGAAATGTATAGAAATGTGATTTTTAAAGTTGTGTATAAGAAACAAATACATAACATTTAAAACTATAATTTTAAAATACTTTAGGGTTTAAAAAAATCAGCCTTCCTGGAAAGATGGTATGTATAAATGTACTTAATTTTATTTATTCAAGCTAATTGTTTCTCTGTTCATTAATATTAGATTTTGTGACAACAGCAGAAGACAGATCTCTGAGAATCTGGAAACATGGGGAATGTGCTCAAACAATCCGACTTCCAGCTCAATCTATATGGTGCTGCTGTGTGCTAGACAATGGTGACATTGTGGTTGGTGCAAGGTATTTATATTCTAATCAATCAATAAATAATGTGTCATTAGAGTGCACAGAGATAAGCCATAAGTAGTTTCAGATGAATTGGAGAGACTTTATGCACATATCTGTTATATCTAGCTAACAGTCCATATACCAACAGTAGTAGGTGTAACACTAATGATGCAGGATATATTACACCAGTATTGTATTACAAGTGTGTGGCTGAAACACTGAATGCAAAAGAAGGTCGAGATTGACATGGGAAAACTTTCTGGAGAAGAAGAAATTAGGATGGGATTTTGAAAGATAATGAGTAAGAACGGAAGTGAGAATTTTTGTCAAAAGCAACAGATGAGTCCAGGTGTGGCATGGAAATGAAAGTGATCGTGTAGGAGATGAAGGAATATGACAGAGGACTAATACTGGGGAAAAGTTGGTCAGATGTAAGGCAGATCTTCATTATGGACAACCTTGAATGTCAGGCATTTTTAAAATTAAGTGTTTAGGGTTAAATGGTTGTAGCTATTGAGGAAGAAGTGATACGATTAAAACAGAACTTGTGAATTATTATATATGTAAGTTGGATTTAACTAGTGGGACCGTGGGAAGGAAAGCAAATTAGAAAGCAATTACAATAAGAAAGCAATTACAGTAATAAGGGTGTGAAGTTGTGAAATATTGGCCCTATAGTGCAAATGGATAAGACCAAAAGTGAGATAATGCAAAGAAAAACAGATTAGAAAGTGATGAAAGAGAAGAATAAAACTTCAAACTTGGTGATTGAAAGACCACAATAATAAAAAGGGGGACATGGGAGAATTGGTTTGATGCAGAAGGTGATGACTTTGGTTTTAGGCTTTGTGACGTTCAAGTGGTAATTAGCCCCCCTCATGCCAGTAGATTATGGGCATTTGGATTGCAGCCTGACAACTGTAACTGAAGATAAAGATTTGCACAAAACTGCCAAAAGTCAAGTGATGGACCACTTTTCTCTGAGGGAAGAAGCATAGTGGGGAAGAAATAGAAAACAAAAGACTGAATCTTGTGACTTACTGTTGAGTGAAGAAAGAGAAGCCAGTAGGTTCAGCAGAAAAAGGAATCCAGAGGTTGAAATTCAGAGACGAAAAGGAGACATTTGGAAGAAAGATCGTGATCAGTGTCAATGTATATACAAGTTAAAGAATGGAAAGTTGGAAAAGCTTTTGAATCTGGCTTGCAAGATGTTAATAAGTAACTTTTTTGGTATCACATTTTGGTAGAAAATTATAGAAGAAGGTAAATAAGAGGAGACAAAGAGTTTTGAGGCAATCGATGAAGGAAAGGATTATGGACTATGCTGGCATTGAGGCAAGAAGAAAAAGCTGTAAGGGACAGAGGGTCTAACAAACTAGAGGTGTTTTTACACTCTGGCTGGGCCAGGGGTTAGTTTTTTTCTCCCTTAAGCACATTTAAAGTTGAAGGAAAAAAACAAAACTGAACGGGTGAAATTGCTGTTAGTGGAAGGTTAAGAAACTAAATTTTCAGCAGAATTGGGTAGGATTAGTACAGTTGAAAGTGGCTAACTTGCCCTCTCTACCCCAAATTTAGAATTGAGAAATCATGGAAATGAAGTCATTTTTCTGAGAACAGGGGTTGTGACTGCCATCTAGTACAAAGGCACGACCTTTTTCTTTCTTTCTTTCTAAAATTTTTTGGGGGAGCGCTGAGGGAACATTGTGTTTCTCTAGGGCCCATCAGCTCCAAGTCGTTGTCCTTCAATCTAGTTGTGGAGGGTGCAGCTCAGCTCCAAGTCCAGTCGCTGTTTTCAATCTTTAGTTGCAGGGGGCATACCCACCATCCCATGTGGGAATTGAACCGCCAACCTTGTTCATAGCTCACGCTCTAACCAACTGAACCATCCAGCTGCCCAGCACGTCTTTTTCCTTGATTGGGTTACATTGCTAGTTCATGGCAACTCCATATTTCCCTAGTGAACAGATACTGAGCAGATATTTCTAAGCCTTATGGTGGGCACTTGAGCCCTTTTTAAAGTAAACCAGCCCGACAGGCTTCTTTATACCATAATACCTATGTAATATTGACTTTGAAAATGTACACTCTATCTAGATTTTTATGATGGTAAATATTTAACTTGGAATAAATTGTGTTACATACATATTTCTCTGTCCTTTGCCAGGAATTTTTCCCTAGTCTTTTTCCACTTTATGCATTGCTTTAGAGAATAATAGAGGGTAGTATGTGCTGATGTCAGCATAGTACGATACTCAGCAATAAATACATAGTAATGTTTCTTATATTCACAAATACAGATTAGTTTTGCTTTGGAACACGCGTGTGTGATGATGTTTATACACAATGGCAGTGACTTAAAATCAGTTTGTTTTTCCTTATAGTGATGGTATTATTAGAGTGTTTACAGAATCAGAGGATCGGACAGCGACTGCTGAGGAAATCAAGGCTTTTGAGAAAGAACTGTCTCAGGCAACCATTGATTCCAAAACTGGTGATTTAGGGGACATTAATGCAGAGCAGCTTCCTGGGAGGGAACATCTGAATGAACCTGGTAAATATTTCAGTGTATCTAGTAGTAAAAATTGTTGTTTGCCTTCTGGAATAATTAAAGTGTAAAGAAAAAAAACGTGGTTTTTCTAATCATTTGGTGTTATTCTCATTGACAGATACTGATATTTTTTAGGATTTTTACTATTATGCATGAGAACCGCTATGAAAAATCGCATTCTTCTTCCCTCTTCTCATCATTTTAAAAACTTTGAGCTAAACGCCCTATAAATATTTTTGTTCTTTCAAATAAATCAATGCTTAGCTCCTATATAAGTAGGTACTCAAAAGTCACTTATTTTAACACCTTTTGGTTGATTAGATTCCCTAAGATTGCACAGACTAAAAATAAAAATGAGTTTAAAAAAAGCAACGTTTGCTTAATGAATTGGGGATCATTTGGGTTTAAAATTGGAGGAGCGCTGTCTCAAATGAAATCTTGTTTTGGATATATCCCTGATCCATTATATCAGTGGTTCTCAGAACTTGGTCCATGGACGCCTGGGAATTCTGAGATCCTGTCAGGATGTCCACAGGGTCAAAACTAATTTTACAATACTAAGGTGTTATTTGACTTTTACGCTGTGTTAACGTTTACGGTACAGAAGCAATGGTGGGTAAAACTTAGTATACAAGTCAAGGCCGTGACATCAAACTGTTCTGGTAGTCATTGTGTTCATCAAATGTTCATCAAAAATAAAATGCTATCTGCCCTCAAAAATGTCCTTGAGGAAGCATTAAAAATTAATTTTATTACATCTTGACCCTTTAATACTTTTTTTTTTAATATTATGAATGACAGAATGTAAATTACACGCCAAGTATACCAAAGCACTATGGTGTCTCAAGGATAAGTACTTACACAGTCATTTAAGTTGCAGGCTGAACTATTCTCTTTTTTCAAGGAATGCCACTCTTATGTCTAAGAACGATTAACTATGATTATTCAGGCTTGGGTATTTGGTAGGCATTTTTTGAAAATGAACTAAGTGAGCATGTCACTTTAAGAAAACAACTGACGATATTTGTTGCCAAAGATAAAGTTCAAACTCTCTCAAGTGCAAATTGAAATTCTGAAAAATTTGTATCTGCCATATGAGCTTGATAGTTTCCTAATATTTAAAAGACTATTCTAATGATATCAGTAGTAATATTAATAAATGTAATTTTATTGATATTGAATAAAATGTGTAAACATGTGGAAGATCCACATAGCTCATTTTATCAATATTTTCCAAATGCCCAGTTCATGGTGTTACCAGTCGTGAATGTAAAAAATCTGTTCAAAGTGTAAGATAGACCAATGGGTTTTAGTGTAATAGAGCATGAAAAAATTCATTGATACGGTTTCAGATTCTAAATTGCAACCTTTAAGGACCTACTTCATGTAGAATATTCACATTTTTCTGAAAGGGCTATTGAACTAGTCTTCTCTTATTCAACTATATTATCTGTGACAGGCTGGATTTTCTTTATATACTTCAGCCAAAACAACAGATTGAATGCAGAGGCAGGTATGGTAAATCCAGCTGTCTTCTAGAGACAGTAAAATGATTTACAAATATGGAAAACAATGCCAGTATTCTCACTAAACTTCTAAAAAGCATACTTACTTTTTATTAAATATTTATTCAATATGCAATGAATCTATTATTGTTTTCCATAGTAGATATATTTTTTTACTTTCCTCATTTTTAATGTCAAATCCAATAAATCAGTTGGTATAACCCACATTATAAAAAGCACTTGGGCTTCTGAATAACTTTTATGACTGTAAGAGATCTTGAAACCAAAGCTTGGAGAACTACGGCATTAATATCATGTTTTTGATATTTTTTACAAGTCTTTACAAAATGTGTGTGTAAACACGTACTGTGTTTCCCTGAAAATAAGACCTAACCGGAAAATAAGCCCTAGCATGATTTTTCAGGATGACAGCCGCTGTACATAAACCCTAATGCGTCTTTTGGAGCAAAAATTAATATAAGACTCGGTCTTATTTTTGGGGAAACATGGCACATACATACTCCAGGGAGTGCCAAAAAATATATATACACATGACTTGTATTCATCTTTTGTTATCGATATATATAGAGTACTACAATTTTAATATAGTTTTTTCCTTAAAATGTATATATATTTTTTGGGCATCCTTTGTGTGTGTGCGTGTGCATGTGTACACATACACACACACACACACAAAATAAAGTATTTACTAAGTGCCTAATATGTGCCAGGCATTGTTCTAATCTCTGGGGAGTACAGCAGATAACAAAAGAGACAAAAATCTCTGTTCTCACAAATTTATGTTCTACAAGAAGAGACATAATTAAAAAGTAAATAAGTAAATATATAAGTATCAGATAATGATAAGTACTATGGAAAAAACAAATAATTGGGGCTGTTTCATCATTTTAAATACAATGGTCAGGGAATGGTTAACACTAGCTGCTGTAACAGATAAACCCTAAAATTTCAGTGGTTGAACACAAGAAAAGTTCATTTTTTTTGCACATTTAAAGTTAAGTTGATGGCAGCATATGTTGAAGCATGTTTATAGAATAATTTTGCTCCTCATGGTCATTCAAGCTGATGGCAGCCGTCATCTTTAACATGTGACTTCCAAGGTTACTTTTGAGGGTAGACATTCATCCTCTAGACAGGGTAAAAGTGCAGGGTAGAGGATGAGGAAGTTGGTCTAGAAATGGCCTATATCATACCCATCCAGACGCCACTGACGATTACTCAGTGTGTAACATCGAGGGACTGTAAGATGTGAGGGGTCTGAATAATTTAATCTGACTAGACAGCCACAGCTCTACTGTGTGAACTTGGAGCATGAATCTCTAGAGGACAGCTAGCTCTCTCTGTCTCTGAAGGCCTTGCTGAGAATGTGACATTCTAGTAAAGTCCTAAAGGAGAGAAGGGAGCAAATCCTGCCAACACCTGTGTGAAGAGTATCGTAGGCAAAATAAACAGTTGATGCAAAGACTGCATGGCTGAAGTGGGGCGATGGGATGAGGGAGGAATAGTGGAGGATGAGGTCAGAAGAGAATGGCAAGGGCAGAATGTATTTGGCCTTGTACATCAGTCACTCCAATGACCTGGGTTTTAATCAAGGGTGAGATGGGAAGTCACTGAAGGGTCTCCAGCAGAGAAGTGTCTGGAGCTCCTTAAACTTTGGAAAGAAGTTCTATGGTAGCTTGACATTAGGGGACCCCTGGGCAGGAGTAGAAGGCCATTGAATCATTCCAGTTGAGAAATGGCGAAATGATGATGGCTTGTACCAACAGGTAGCAGTAGAGATGGTGCGAGGAGGTAGTTTTTCCAGATATATTTTAAAGATAGACCACATAGAATTTGCTGAAAGATTAGCTGTGAGGTTGAGAGAAAAAGGAATCAGACTCTTCTACTCTTTTTGGCTTGAGTGGCTAGAAGAGCAGAGAGGCATTTACTAAAATGAAAGTGTTGTCAGAGGATATACAGTAATAAAACTTGTTTTACTTCTGATGGGCAAGCTACTTCCAGCTAGAATCACATTTTTTAAACTTTTATTTAATAAAGTTTCCTTTTAACCATTATTTTCTTTTTGGTCACTTGCCAGTAGGATTGATTATATTTTAAAATCTTTTGTTTGATACAATTTTCTATTAAACTAAAATGTAGATTCTTTTATGTATAAATTTTAATGTTAAAAATTTTCTATCTGAATGTGTTTGAATTTTACTCTGCCATTCTACCTTTGATTCTCAAAATCTTTATTTTAAGGTACTAGAGAAGGACAGACTCGTCTAATCAGAAATGAGGATAAAGTTGAAGCCTATCAATGGAGTGTTAGTGAAGGGAGGTGGATAAAAATCGGTGATGTCGTTGGCTCATCTGGTGCTAATCAGCAAACATCTGGAAAAGTTTTATATGAGGGGAAAGTATGTTGACTTCTACTTTCTAATTACCAATATCGTAAAGCATTCCACAAATTAAAGGTTTTCTTTTCCCTTTTTTTCATGCTAATAAAATTTTCTTTGGTATTTGAACATTTAAAAACACATTTCTATGGGGAAATTCTTTCTTTTCCCTGACTTAAAATAAATTTTTTAAGACTCTCTGTCCGTGTAGGGAGAGCTGTATTTTATAGGCATTATTTGTCTTTTAGTAGTTTCCCTTCATAAGATATTCCCAACAATTTTGAATTAGGAGCTTCTGTGCCACCTTTCATCTAATGTTTCATGCTTATATTTAACTTGACAAGACGTGAGGGAGCCCGCAGGGCAGTGCTTATAATGCCAGCATGTTTTGGTTAGTGGGGCATGGAAACAGCTAATACTTTGGCCTTGAGGTCAGCCAACTAGAAAGTTTCCTTTGGCCTTAGAATTAAAATGTAGTCATAATCCATCTCCCACTTCCCAGTGAAAGTCTAATCTCGCAGCACATGCAATGTTTGCTACTAATCGTTATATGCCAAGTGGGAGATTTTAACATTGCACTTTAGAGAAAGTTTAAGTACTATAATTATTAAAATAAAGAACATAATATCTGCGTTATATATGTCATTAATATATATAAACAGATAAGTTAGTAATCATTATCTCCTTTTTATATTCCTATTAAAGGAATTTGATTATGTTTTCTCAATTGATGTCAATGAAGGTGGACCATCATATAAATTGCCATACAACGTCAATGATGACCCCTGGTTAACTGCATACAACTTCTTGCAGAAGAATGATTTGAATCCCATGTTTTTGGATCAAGTGGCTAAATTTATTATTGATAACACAAAAGGTCAAATGTTGGGACTTGGGAACACCAGTTTTTCAGATCCGTTTACAGGTAATTTAGGGTTTGTATTAAGTCTTAATGTACTTCCATCATTTTTGGTTGATTTTCATTTTTTTGACGTGTTTCAAAGCCCATAATGATTAGCTGTTTAAATAAAAACCAAGATCTATAGTAGGTTTTTACTTCAAATTCATATTTGTAAGCCTCAAATTATATAGTAATTCTGTATTCATAAAAATGATTGTAAATTGTTTTCTTTCAAAAATACAGCCACACTGTAAATAAAACTAAGAAACTTTTTTGGTACAAATAAACTACTTATAAAAATTTAAGAAAAAGTTAAACTTTAATTTCGTCATTTTAAATGAAAAGAGACTTCTATGTTTCTTTTACATAGTTGCTTTTTTTAAAAAATATATGTTGTGGAAGGATGTTGGTACTAAGGGAGAATATGGCAGCCATGCCTTCCAGTGCTTTGACAAAACCTCAGATGCCTGGCCTGTGGCATCTGCAATTTCATATTGTTGGAGCAATCATTGTATGGGGCAGGGGGAGAGGTAGGTGCAGCTTTCTAGAAGTTTGCTGTGGCTGAACCAAAAAGGCATACACAGATTTCTACAGAAATTATGATTCCATGAAAGATTCTGAGGAGATGAGGAAGGTTGGTATCTTTCAGAGTGCAAAGTGGTTTCGGAGTGTAAAGAATTTCTTTGAGTTGACTTCCGTGTAAGTTTGTCACTGACCTATGTTCCTGAGCTATGAAACATCGACATTTGGTCTAAGAAATAGTTCCTCTTAATAAATAAACAATTAAATGTTGTGGAAAGTAGGAAAAAACAAACAAAAATATATTTTGCGGTGAAATTTAGTAAATAGAAATTCTTTTTTTACGTGAGGATAAACTGGTTAGTTGTGCATCACATCTAGGACTGAACTGTGGGTGATTTGTATTCCACGTCTTCCTTTTACATCAGTTGTTTGAATGTAGTATATACAATGTCTAAAATGTAAAATGAGATGATGTTTTAATGCCAGTCCATAAATTATAATCCTAGTAGTATTGGCCTGAGTCCTGGGTCCCAGGAACTGAAGTCATGGTACAGGAGAAAATAAAATGCTTCCTCTCTCGTTAGGTGTAGAGCAAGCTCTAAATAAAATTTCGAAATTGGTACTGTATTAATGTTTTACTGTTTTCAGTTTTGACTCCATTTTTCACACGCCAGTGCTTTTGTTTTACAAGATCCCATACTCTCCCTATCTCAAGTCCTTAAACAGATCTTTTTATTCTTCCCCGACAGATACGTCATGTTCCAAATTATCTCCTTTTTCTAGTTCAAAATTCCACTGCCAGTTAACATAATAAAGCTAATCTCATCTGTGTGTTAACTTAAACAGAATTATCAGACTGATTCAATACTGAACTATAAATGATGTAACCTTCCCAATAAGTTGCACTTGACCAAAATGGATAGAAAAATATTTTCATTACCAGGATGTTTTGGTTGGTGGAATTTCATACTACAGTGCAAAAGAGTGAACACGATTGCAGTATTGTATAAGCTATTTTGTAGGACTGGCTCCATCTGGAAATCTAACAACTATTTGGCTCCTCTGACACTTTAACTTTATAAGAATCCTTACATATATCTTTTTGTAGATTAGAGGTACTGACAAAACCTATACTCACACACACAGCACATTTGTAAATGTAGAAATGGAAATCTGTTTCTTCTGTAGCACTCATCCCGATTTGTAATTCTTTTCTCCAGTAGGTTATAAGCTTCAGTGAATACAAGCAATCATGTTCTCTGCTGGATCCCCAGCACTGAATGCACTGTTTGTCACATGAATTAATGAACCCAGGGGTTCTCTAAAAGATTAACATTTGATGCCTGTGGTTTTGATAGCAACTGCAACAGCAGGAATTCTAGTGAATTTGTATAGAAGCAGGAACTGATTGTATGTATGTATTATTTAGGTCAGAGACCACCTGCAATTTCTGTTATATTTGAATTCCTAGTTATTTTAATATTTAAATGTGAGAGCTAAGGTATAATAAAGTATTAAAGATAAGAAAACAAAACTTGGAGAATCACTGAAATTTTAGTTTCTTACTAGTCTTTCCGACTATAAGACTTTTGACCATAACTTCTATTATTCTCTCATGTGACAGCCTACCTCTTCTGTTTTTCTCTAAGCTTAGTCTTCTAATATAAGCTTTATTCTGTTTATGAAATTCAAGTTTTTGGTGTACTTCAGCTTTTCCTTTGTTTGCATGCACAGGTGGTGGTCGGTATGTTCCAGGCTCTTCATCAGGGTCTTCTAACACACTGCCTGCAGCAGATCCTTTTACAGGTGAGGTGCAATTTTGATTAATGTGTCTTCACTAAATGTATTTATAGCATTTTACATTATATGGCTTTACATTTTGGAGATATCATCCCATACCTGATAATTCCCTTATCTATGTATCCCAGTTTTGATGGATCTCCTTTTCTTGAACATCTAATTTTTGCTTCTTCCTGGAGTACTTTTGTGACTTTCCTCATGACTTTTAAATACAATATTATTATAGCTCATCATTTTCTCCAGTGGTCCTTCCTGCAAGGAGAGTCATTAAGAGTGTAGGTTTTAGAGCCAGACAGACCTTGTTTCAGAATTTGGCTGTACCACTTCCTTGCTATGTGAAGCATGTAAGTGGCCAAAATAACTCCAGAAAATCCACCAAAAGAACAGTTTATTCTGGAAAAGAAAAAGAAACGAGGTCACCCCAGTAGTGTGTGAGCACGCTTCTGACTGGCACTCCAACCGGCTGCACATGTGCAAAAAGCCCCGATTCCAAGATGGCTTCTCCATTTATTAGCATCCCTCCCCCAGAAGTGACCACAAAGTTTAATAGGAAGTCAGGACGAGAGAGTTAACAAGGGGCTCAGCTCCACCCATAGTCCTCCCAGCTCTTAAGATACCATATTTCACTTTTATCATTCCCTCCTCTTGATCAAGGTCGTTTCTCTAAAAGATCATTGATCAACAGTCAGGTCTAGTCTCAGGTTTTCCAGTGTCCAGCCTTTTGTCCCTTGATGTCAGAAGGGCCTCTTCTGGGTGTCATTTCTTACATCATGGGGAAGAGTGCATGGATTGGGGAACAGCTGGTGTCCAGTGTCAACCGGCATCAGAAACAGAGCTTAAATAGATCAAAGTTAAAGGTGGAATTAGAGCAACATAGCAACCTAGCTTATGTGGCAGGCATAGACCAAGAACTCAAGCTCCTTAGAGGTCACCTGCTTTAAATTTTGACAGCTTTAGGTTCAGGTCACCAGACTGTGTGCTTTTCCAGTCAGTGTTTGGTGCCTTCTATAGGTGTGACACGTGTATCCAAGAGTCTACTCCCTGCAGTTAGGCAGCACAGGGGTTAGTCAACAGTACCTGGTAAGGGCCCTTCCAGCGTGGTTAGAGTGAATCCTCTTTTAGGTGTCTTTTCCAATAAACAAAATCTCCAGGTTGTAGAGTATGAATTTTTAGTTTTTCATTTTCCTGGTGAAACGATTGTTTGACTAAAGCATGAATATTGTTGATAGATTCAATTAAGCCTTTACAATAATGAAGTATGTCTCCTTTCATCCAACGTGGATCAAGAGAGGCAGGGGCCAAATGCACAGGGCGGCCTGTAATTATCTCAAAGGGTGAGAGCTTATGAATCCCAAAAGGGGTAGATCTGAGATTTAAAAGGACTAATGGCAATGTTTTTGGCCAAGGTATTTGAAGAGTTTCTGTAAAATTTGCCAATTGAGTCTTAATAATACCATTAGTGTATTCAACCAATTCCAAAGATTGAGGATGGTGAGCACAGTGAAAATGTTGCAGAACTGGCCAAATAGCACAGACTTGCTTTAGCACCTGCCCAGTGAAATGGCTTCCTCGATCACTGTGGAGTTCAAGAGGAGTTCCCCAAATAGGAATAATCTTTTCTAACAGTACTTTAGCCACTGCAGATGCATTAGCATGTCTGCAAGGGAAAGCTTCCGTCCTGAGAGAAAACATATGTTATGACTAAAACATATTTGTATCCATAAGATGAGGAAGCTATATGAAATCTAGTTGCCAGACCTCAAAGGGAGGTAAGGAAACCACATTGTTTCCATAGCATTCCAAAGTCATGGGCTACCCCAAAGTCATATCTGCTGTCAGTATAAATGTTGACAGCTTTACCCTTTGCTAAAATGCAAGCTCAAGTGAGGGCATATAATTCAGCCTGCTGTGCTGAAATGGCCAGAGGCAAAGGTGCTGCCTCGATGACTTCAGGAGTTACAACAGCATAACCAGCACAGTAGTCACCATTGTCGTTTTTTAAATACAAAACATCGATAAACCATGAGAAATCAGCTTTACCCAGAGGAGTCTTCTGCAAATCTTCACAAGGAGTCAGAAGGTGATGTTAATTTCAGGCAGTCATGAGGGGCGTCTTCAGTCTCACAAGGAAGGAAATCCAGCATGATACTTCTCTAAGAAGTCTCTGCCTAATAAATGGGTAGGGGCAAAAGAACTAAGGAGAAAATGATGTTAATGTTCTTCTCTTAAGGGACCTAGACAAAAAGGAATAGGTTCAGATACGTAGACCTGTTGGGGAAGGACTGGAAAAAGCCCCTGTAATTCCTTGGAGCCCTGTCACTGGTTATTAGGAAGGCCTGAACGAGACTGGTTAGTAGGCAGAGAACGTCTTGTACGCTTCAACTTATGGCAATCCCTTTTCCAATGTCCTTGCTCCTTGCAGTAATGACAAAAAGTTGGAGTTCTGATTTCCCACAGGGTCTCCCATTTGCCATGGCTGAAAGTCAAAAGTCTTTGCAATTTTAGTTCTATGTAGCTCGTCTAGGGTACTGGCAATCTCATTAGCCAAATTTACCAAGTCTCGGGTAGGCATAGTTCCCCATCACATCCTGGATCTCCTAACCAGGAGGGAAAGGTTTTTATTTTGCCCATTGACAAACAAATAATTAAGTTACATGTGTGGTGTCAATATCTGAAGGAAGACCAGAATTTTCCTTAAAAACTACCTGAAACCTATTATAATAATCATGAACAGATTTGTTAGGCCTTTGTGAACAAGTGAACAAGTGTGAATTTTGCTCCAATTGATAGACCTTGGGAAGGCTTTCGGATTGCTTGATAAAGCTTTCGAGCAAGTTCTCTGGCTTCCTCCCAATAATTGGAGGTTTGCTTTTCTAAATACCTTTCAGGATGTTCCCATCTGGCAATCCTCATCCAATGTCTAGCTTGGCCTTCACCAACCAACATATGGATTAGCTGGTACAAATCAGAAAACCCAGGCTGATGGGATTGAATAGTAATATCAAATTCCTCAGCAAACTTATTAGAGTTTCATTTAGCTTAGGAAATTCCTTTACAATGGCTCGTGACTCAGCTTTACTCTAGGGGACGTAGGAAATGTGGGGTTTATTAGAATCTCCAGCGGGTTTAATCTTTTTTTTTTAATTTTTTTTGTTGGGGAACAGTGTATTTCTCCAGGGCCCATCAGCTCCAAGTCGTTGTCCTCCACTCTAGTTGTGGAGGGTGCAGCTCAGCTCCAAGTTCAGTCACCGTTTTCAATCTTAGGTACAGGGGGCGCAGCCCATCATCCCATGCGGGAATTGAACCAGCAACTTTGTTGTTAAGAGCTCATGCTCTAACCAACTGAGCCATCCGGCCGCACCAGGAGGGTTTAATCTTAAGTGGAAAAGTACTAATAAGTTCTAAGGAAGAAGAGAGCGGTGGAGATTTTGAGAGAAGTTGCCGCTGGGGGCTGAGTTGATAGTGGAGGAGGCGACAAGGAAGAGCAAGGTGGTATCAGAGGTGGAGTTTGAGACAAAGGAGCAGCGGGGAAGGCTAAGGCAGTATCGTGGAGGGAGGACACGAGGTTTCCAGCGCCATTCTATCTCTTTTAGAATTTTTAACAGTCTTTGCTAACTTTGAGACTTTGTTTTGTAAAAAGACAACTTTAGATTTACAGTCTTGTTTGGCAGCCTCAAAGTAACATAGGCATAGCCTCAATATATCCAAATAGGCATTCCATCCCTCTTTCTCGGTTACAGTGCTGCTACTATCCAATTAAGTTTTAAGAAAATCAAGTTTGAGAATCGCAATAGTTCCCCAAAGTGGCCACCGATTTTTTAAAATTACTCTTAGTCAGCTCTGTCCATTTAGTTAAATATGTGCACGAAAATTCCCCATGGGTTTTAAACATATATTCGGCTGGTATCCCTGGATGAGGGACAGTTTAGAAGGCTTAGAAATCAAAGATCCCATTTTTAATACTGGGCCCAAAACAGTTCACAGCTCGAATAACCAACAGGTCTTCAGCTCGCCTCACTCTCACTCTGGAATAGTCTGATCACTGCAAATAAGACTGAAGGCTAGATTAGAGCCAGTTCCAGGCCAGTAACCAACTCGCAGACAGTTCAGTTACCGGCTGAGCTGTGTGGTACTCCGTTAGTTTTCTCAATGAGACAGCACAATCTAAAACTGGCTAAAACTGACTGATTTCAGTAAAAATAATCTCTTATCCCCAAAGGGGCGAAGGCCAGTTTTTTGTCTCAAAGGACAGCTTGCTTTTATAAGAATTCAAGCCGACCTGCTATGAGTACTCAGACAACACAAAGAAATAGGCCTTAATGCATTTACACACATGCACATCAACTAACGAAAAATTTTAAAACAACTCCCAAATAAAACCTGGAGAATGAAGCCAGACGCAAAAGCCTGTTGGCTCAGATCCAGCAGAGAAACTCATCTGAGGCTTCTAAGCCAGGGAGCAAAGAATCCAGCCGAACCAGCTCAGTTAGGCACCATAGTTTGCTCACTGGTCAGAAGCCGTTAGAGTTCTGTACCTCTCTGGATTCCGGACAAGCCCCTAAAATGTTAACTGGCCAAAATAACTAGAAAATCGACCAAAGAGCAGTATATTTGGGAAAAGAAAAAGAAACGAGGTCACCCCAGTAGTGTGTGAATGCACGTTTCCAACTAGCACTCTAACCCATCGTAAACATGCAAAAACCCCCATTCCAAGATGGCTTCTCTATTTATTAGCATTCCCCCCCCCCGGAAGTGACCACAAAGTTTAACAGGAAGTCAGGACTAGAGAGTTAACAAGGGGCCCAACTCTACCCATAGTCCTCTGAGCTCTATGGTTAAGCATCTTAAGATGCCAGTTCACTTTTATCATTGGCAAGTTACTTAACCTGTCTGAGCCTATTTTTTTTATCTGTGAAATTAGATAATAGGGGAGCCCACCAACCAAGACACAGCATGAGTGCCGTCACTGGCGAGATGCTACTGATCATGAGCAGAGGAGCCATGTGAGTCCCTGATATTGGATGGAACAGTGCAGTCACGAAGTCTGCCCAGGCATATTTGCCTTAGTGTGGAAGGAGGCAGTCCAGCAACCACGCAGGATTAGTCTTGCTAATCTAAGTTATTAATTGCCTCCATGAAGCCCTGAAATTGTTGGTGTATCTCTTCAAAGTGACTTTATTTACCAAGGTATGCAGACCTCAGCATCAACGCTACTGGAAAAAAAAATGGCCAGAGGTGGAGTTTAACACAGCTGAAAAAGTCTGTTTTCAGAATCGTTTTTGATATATTTTATTATGCTGTTCTTGGATCTTCAGCCAGAGCTCCTGGACAATTTATTAAATTTGGGAAGAGATTCATAGCGTTTCTGGTATCCATTGACCTTGCCAGCATACAATCCTGTCCAAATCATAGATTAGACCAACACACAGCCGTGGGGCAGTGCCATGAAGTTGTGAAATGTTCTCAGTGAGCTTGCTTTCTCTCCTGAAGGAACACATGCAAATACCCTTGCCCTGTGCATTGATAACTAGTGTACTACAATCACCAACTGTCAAGCTGCGTGTTGTGATGGCACAATGTGTTGGGAAGTCTTTGATGACATAATACAATTTGAAAAGGTAGTAAAGATCTGAAGAGTAGCTAAGGGGATGGGTTCTCTATCAGCATACTCAAGCACAGTAATGCCTTGAAACCTAGAACATCAGCGTTCCCGAATCTCACTGGAAGATCTTTTTTGAAACAAAGAACATACCGAGCTTCAAACAACACCAACAAAATCAAGAAAACTCCGTCAGAACTGGTGCATGTCTCACTGTGGCCCAATGTCAGTAACTCAGAAGATGCAGTGCTTATGGAGACATGCAAGTTAGCGTACTGAACGTCCAGGGGAATTATGGAATTACTAGGATAATTGACCACATTGTTACAAAAAATAAATAACAGTACCTACCTACCACATTGAGATATTATGAAAATTAAATCATATGTACATGTATGGTGTTTAGCAAAATGCCTAGAATATGTATTAAGCCCTTAGTATGTATTAGCTATTACTATTGTTGCTATTGTTTCCCAGTTTTACCAATAGCACTGGGTCCAAAAGAGTTGCCCATCTGGCTTACAACTTAACGATCCATCTTAATTCTTTTTTCTTTTCCTTATTTTTGTGGTTCTCAAACTGCTAATGTTAATTAGAATCATCTGGGACACTTGTTTAAATAACTTATCACAAGGTCTTATCCAGAGATTCTGACACACTAGGTTAGTAAGGTTAAAAATACTCATGCCCTAATACCTCACCCATGGATTCTGATTCAATGGTCTTGGGTGTGGTTTGCCGTTGGGTAGCTGGAAAGTGAAGCCACTTTGGAGGCCCACTAAGTTAGTATGGGTGGATCCTGGGAACATGCATATTAAACAGGTGACTAAATGTAAGACAAACACGTTTATGAAAGTGTAGGACTGCACTCTGCTACATAATACCTCAGGCAAGTTATTCAGTTTTCCTATAATAAAGTATTACAAATAATAATGGTATCCAATTAATACTTAAGTGAGTTTATGCATATAAGATACTTAGCGTGCTAGTTGGCATATAGTAAAAACTCAGTAAATCCCCTTATTCTGTGTTCTTTGTTATTTTAATTAATGCTGTTTACATCTGTGGGTTTTTTTAGGTTTTTAGTTTTGTTTGTTTTTTCTGTATCTGTTACATCAGTTATATCAACTCCTTGATAATAAACTCGGAGGGGCTAGAACAATAGCTCATCTTTCTTCATCCCATAAAGGCTGATCTAGGACTGAACTTTTCCAGATTATTCTGATTTTCTCTCTACACATGTTTTACATGTTCCTTTTTATTTCTATTTTCAGTGAGACAGCCACAAGTATAATCTCAAATGTGAGACTGGGCTATTGTCATAGCATATGTAACTATTACTTAGTCTCTTTTCTGTTTGTTTTATGTGCCAGATTAATCCTATTTCTCTATTTCAATAGAACAGTGTTCACATTTCATTATGGAAATGTTTTAATTTATTTCTCCAATCCACTAATACTTCTGTAATCATTAAAGGTCTATAATTATAATGCATAAAGCGTCTAATGTTTATTTTATAACTTGAGAATTACTTTTCTGACTAACATTTGTTGGGCACTAACTACATGCAGGCACTGTTCTAAGCATTTTTCTGTATTAAATTTGCAGCCCATTTATTATACATTAAGGTGCCATTCCAAAGTATGACTAATAATGAAAATAAGTTACTCTGTATAGAGAAGCGGCTGTTTGAGCTTTATAATTTGCACTTACCTTTGCTTACTAGGAGTATTATTGCATTTTAGGTGGTGGTCGTTATGTGCCTGGGTCTGCAAGTGTGGGCACTACCATGGCTGGAGTTGATCCTTTTACAGGTATGCACTTTTCATTTCTTTCTCTCGTTTGTTTTGTTTTGATTTTTGTTTGTTTTTTAAGATTTTTAAAGTTCATTGAAACTCCTGTTTAATGAAAGATTAAGAAAATAGGTGTCTTGGGGGGCCAGATGGCTCAGTTGGTTAGAGCACAAGCTCTCAACAGCAAGGTTGCTGGTTTAATTCCCGCATGGGATGGTGGGCTGCGCCCCCTGCAACTAAAGTTTGAAAATGGCAACTGGACTTGGAGCTGAGCTGCGCCCTCCACAACTAGATTGAAGGACAATGACTTGGAGCAGCTGATGGGCCCTGGAGAAACACACTGTTCCCCAATAAAAAAAAAAAAAAAAAAAAAAAAACTTTTGGGAAAAAAAAGAAAATAGGGGTCTTTTTCTTGCTGGAGAACTTTTTATACAGTAAATCAAAATCAAAATTCTTGACCTGGCTTTTAGAGTGTTCTTGGAATTGTCGTCACTGCACATTATTTAGAGTCATCTGGGGAGCTTTATAAAAGTACTTCAGACTCATCTCAAGAGATGTTCACTTGGTCTAGTATCGCTCTGGATTGGGGCCTTGGCAAGGCTAGTTTTATAATCTTCCAATGTGATTCTAATGTGCAGCCAGGATTGAAAACTGCTGTTCTACTTCAGTTCTCTGCAGGTGTTTGCCTCTGTACCCTGACAAAATCTAAGTTTATTCTAGTCTCTCCTTTGTTCTTAATGTGTTGAAAATGTTATTCACTACATTACACATTGTTCCCTTTAAAGGAGACTGAAAATAATTTGCTTTTTGAATTAGGCCTGGAATATTTGGCCTTCTCCTGAACAACTAATTTTGTTTTTATCCTTAGTACCTAGCTTAGAGTCTGACACATCTTACTTGTTCATCGTTCTTGAATATATGCAAGCATGTTTTCCTCTGTATTGGCTTCCAATAAGATGCAGAGCTAAGTTTGTGATTCAACTCTTTCAAATTTAATAGATCTCTTGGCATATATTTTTCCCCTACTTAATATATTATTAAAGAGAATATGTGTGACATATGTTATTGAGTATAATAAAATGCGTACCCATAAACTCACCATTCTATTTAAGAACTCCCTTGGTATGTGATTTTGTATTTTTTCATTGTGAAAGTAACACTGGCTGGCATTATTGAACATAGTAACTAAGATTAAGGACTCTAGAGTGAGGGATGCTTAAGAGGCAACTCTCAGTTCCTTCCATTACTTCTTATCTGTTTGACCTTGAGAAAGGCATTCTGTTTCTGTGTCTGTTTTTCCCATTTGTAAAGTTGAGATAATACCTGTCTCCTAGAGCTTTTAAGAACTTTAAACTACAAAACGTGTAAATTACTTTTCATTGAGTGTTTAGTAATTGTTAGCTATACTGTTGTATTTACAAAAGAATCTGAAGTTAACAGTGCTTCTTCCCATTTTCCAGACGTTTTTAACAGGTTAGTGTATATATACTGGACCTTTATGTATCTTAGTCCAAGCTATTGTCATCTCACCTACATTAAAGAAATAATAGCCTCCAAATTGGTCTCTCCGTGGTCCATACTTTTTATAGTCTTAACTTGTTTATACTCATTCCTTGATTAAAATCCTTTCATGACTTCCCACTGAATATATCCTCTTGCCTTCCATCACATTCCTGCTTTTGTTCTGCCTAGCCACACTGACCCATGTCAGTTTCTTGAGCATGCCAGGCTATTTTCTACTTCAGGAGTTTTGTACACGCCGTTTTCTTTTGGAATACTAGGGCCCTTTGTTTTGTTATTTACACCACAGCTTATTGTGTTTTGGGTTTTATTCCTCCTTTTTAAATTTAATTTTGAAATACAGTATTTATTAAATAAACTCATTGAAACCTTCCTGGAAACTCAAATATGCCCCTTGCTAGATCACCTACTCTCAAAACTCGCATTGTACCCTATATTTTTCCTTCAGAGAACTTTTTATTGTACTTAAATGTTTGGGCCATATTTGATTTGTATTCTCCTTACCACCACTAGGAGTACAGGCAATGTCTGTATAGCTCATCTTTGATCATGTCAATGAATATTTTATGCTTTATTAGCAATTAGAATTAATTTTGTGCACTTATCTCATTATTTGCTTTATCTTTATTTACCTTCCTCCCTTCTATTTCTAATATACTCAGAAGATTAAAATGTTTTATTCATCCTTTTGCAAAATACCTTAATTTCAGAGTGGAACAAAAAATGTATAAATTAATTAAGATTTGCAATGTAAGATGTAAAATAGATATAAATTATACTTCAGTTGAAGTAGCTTTATTCACTGTGTATGAATTTTCATTCTGTGCGCGTTTTTTATCATCAGATAACTGAATTTCAGTTACTGTAATAGGGACTTAAGAAATAAAACTATAAAAGACGAAAACCTTTGTCTTCCAAGAACTTACAACTTAGGGGGTTTTATAAAAATGCTGTAGAAAATGACTGCCTACTACATCATTTGGAATAAGCAATAAAAGACAAGAGAAGAAACAGATGAATATTCCTTAGAGAAGATGAGAATGGAAAATTTCATATTTGTTTTGTATTCTGGATCTTAAAAATTTATAATTTTGAGTAAATCTTAAAAAGATGAGGAAAGTAGAAACTATGAAATAAAAAGTCTGTTTTACATTTAAGCTCCCATTCTAAAGCCGAAAATTATTATAATATGAACATATATGAAAGCCTACAAATATTTTTTTTTCTGAGGTTGCTTATGATTTTAGTGCATGAACTGAGTAATTGAATATCTTAATTGCGAAAACAAAGTAATACTATTAGAAAAAAATCTCATTTTTGACCGTTCCTTATGTTTTTTATCCTCATCTGTTCTATAAATAGGGAACAGTGCCTACCGATCGGCTGCATCTAAAACGGTGAATATTTACTTCCCTAAAAAAGAGGCTGTCACTTTTGACCAAGCAAACCCTACGCAAATATTAGGTAAGTGTATTTGAATTGGTTTTCTCACATATCCATGGCCTCTTTGCCGTGCACTCAAGGCCATTTCTCTTTCTAACATGGGCTGGGAACTGGGTGCTTCTATGATAGAGACTTCTATTGTGCTATTACACAACTGTGTGGACCACAACTGCACAATCTGATAATGGACCCTTAATACTTTGTAAGAAGTCTTATACAGATATCAGTAAATGCTTTCTGATCTGATGACTTTAATGAGAAGAAAACCAAAGGGTGAAAATGTAAATCCGTTTCCCTAAGCTCCTAATGTTTTCAAAATAAATAAAAGAATGAGTAAAGCATTTAACAAATAAAAATCTTGTCTTTAAAAAATTAATAGCCCTTACAAATAATAAAAGGTTGTATAAAAATGGAACTTCTCAGTTGACTTGGATTGCTTTTTCTGCTCATTTGTTTTTCTCAAAACAAAATGAAAGATTGAGTTGTTTTTTTTGTTTGTTTTTTTGGAGTAAGAATACTAGCTCTATTTTGCCACAAAGACTGTGAGAGATTATTTGAGATAGCATACATACCTGAATATAAGACAGGGTTTTTTCTTTTGGTCAGAATTATCCTTTATACTATCTTTATAAAAATCATTCATGTGTTTTCCTAATTGCTTTATTTTGGACAATAAAGAAGTATATGTGTACTTATAGACAACTTGACATTTTTCAACTCTTGTACAAATACAAGAGGTCTCTTTGCATTTCTTTTTTTTTTTTTTTTTGCATTTCTTAAATAAACTTTGTTTTCACTATTCTGTTAAAACTTTCAATGCCAAAGAATAGTAAAACAGACCCAGGTTTTTAGTTATGATTGATAAAAATTTGTAAATTTGGACAATTTATCTTAAACTTTTTGTGATGGGAATTTGGGCATTTTTATCCTTTGAGATAAAGGTTTTTGAGGAATCACTGTTGGATGACTCAAAGTAGCATAAGTGATGATGACAAGCATACTGATACTGAAGATATGTATGAAGAGTGTAAAAGAAATTGTTTCATGCAATATGCATATGGTGGGAAAAGGCAGTATTTCCATTAAATGTGTTTAAAATAATGTGATATCAAAGGTGCATATGGAACTAAGTCAATAAATTAAATATTATAAATAGACATTTAAGTTTTCGACTATTTTATTAACAATCATAGAAGTTGATATAAGTTGGCTAAAAGCTGTTATAATTTTTTTCATTGTGAAAATAGACGATTGACTTATATGGAGTGGACATAACATATAATATTGCTTTGAAAACCATTCAAAATGATTACAGATAGACTTTAAAACTTATTCAAAGCAGAAAGCTTCAAAAGATCTTAGAAAATAACAGGTAAAATAAAAATCACAGTAACCTTTTTCTATACTGTGTCTGGCTTAAAAATACTCATAGGCCTTATTTTATGGTCTTTAATAATTGCCATTAAAAGTCTTACCTCCCCATAGTGTATGATAACATACTCTATTGAAAAATTTGCATTTATGTATCTTATCTGGCCGATTACAGTTAGAGAATTTTCAAGGTTTGGTTTTGGGTTCTAGGTAAACTGAAAGAACTTAATGGAACGGCACCTGAAGAGAAGAAGTTAACTGAGGATGACCTGATACTTCTTGAAAAGATACTGTCTCTAATATGTAATAGTTCTTCAGAAAAACCCACAACCCAGCAACTTCAGATTTTGTGGAAAGCTATTAACTGGCCTGAAGGTACAGAAACACTCCTTAAAATGTAACTAAAAAGCAGGAAGTATGTATTTTCATTTTTATCAATATTACTGATGTTTCTAAAGTAAGTAAAAGTTAACCTGTAATTCATATTGTAAAAACCTTCACAAGAAGGATTCATTGCACTACTGTTATTCATAGTCTTGTTTTGGTCTCATGCCTTATGAGAATCTGAAGGTAATGTAATGCGCCCCATACGTGTACCATTTTGTATACTATTTCAGAGCATCCCCTGCAAGCCATCCAAGAAACTCTGTGACCTATTAAACCTAGGCTATAAACATTTGCTATAAGGATTTATTTTCTTTTTGGTAAATTCACTTAATTTTTATTTTAAAAATTTTTAAATTTTATTCATTTTTTATTGAGGTAACATTGATTTATAACATAATTTGATAATCTGTATACATTATAGCATGTTCACCCCCGAAAGTCTAGTTTCCATTCTTTACCATACATTTAATTTTTAATTCTAAAATGTCCTCTTATTTTTTTGCACTATTGATTTATTGGAGAAAAAAGTTATTTGTCCCATATTGTTGATTTGGCTGATCACTTAGTATGTTTGTTCCTCTGTCTCTATAGTACTTGCTAGACATAATTAGATTCTGGTTCAGTTGGTTTTTTAAGACAAATATTCTTTATAAACGATGCTACATACTGCACTTATATCACAGGGCACAAATTGTGATTTCCTCACTTTAGTGAGGCTAAGATTGTTTAGTGCATTCATTCTGATGGTGTCTACCCAACCCCTGGAATATAAAGCTCTTCACCAACCTATAAGCATCCTATTAGCATTTTGTCAACTGGACTTCTTCTATAAAGCACTTCCTCTCTTCAACTCTTTAGTCTTGTTAAGGATTTTTAAAAGCACAGTTCCCATCCCATTCATTCCACAAGGACTTACTGAATACTCACTGTGTGTCAGGCTGATTGATAACCCAAGAGAGTTACATTATTTTTAAAGCATATATGATCTTGTAACAATAAGTCCATTCTCTATAAATATCAAAAACCAATTAATGCAAATTTTAGAAATATACATTTTAAAGCAGGCATATAATTTTTAACATTTTTCTTAAATGCTGATGTGTTAATTTTGTAACAGGAACTGAAATCCTTAAAAATTGAGTAATAATCATAGGAATTTTCTGGATCTTCATAAACATTAATATATTTTTCTTTTTAATAGATATTGTCTTTCCTGCTCTTGACATTCTTCGGCTGTCCATTAAACATCCCAGTGTGAACGAGAACTTCTGCAATGAGAAGGAAGGGGATCAGTTCAGCAGTCATCTTTTCAGTCTTCTGAATCCCAAAGGAAAGCCAGCAAACCAGCTGCTTGCTCTGAGGACTTTTTGCAATTGTTTTGTTGGCCAGGCAGGACAAAAGCTCATGATGTCCCAGAGGGAATCACTAATGTCCCATGCAATAGAACTGAAAGCAGGGAGCAATAAGAATATCCACATCGCTCTGGCTACACTGACCCTGAACTATTCTGTTTGTTTTCATAAAGACCATAACATTGAAGGGAAAGCTCAATGCTTGTCAGTAATTAGCACAGTCTTGGAAGTTGTGCAAGACCTGGAAGCCACTTTTAGACTTCTTGTGGCTCTTGGAACACTGATCAGTGATGATTCAAACGCTGTACAATTAGCCAAGTCTTTAGGTGTTGATTCTCAAATAAAAAAGTATGCCTCAGTATCAGAACCAGCTAAAGTAAGTGAATGCTGTAGACTTATCTTAAACTTGCTGTAAAAATGGGGAAGGGGGCTCAGATTTTAAATTGATTATTGTTTTTTTTCTCTTACATTTCACATCTGATTACAGATGATAAAAAAAGAAGAATGCTGTGGATTAAAATTTCAGATCTTGTAAAGTGGGGGAGGAGGGGAAACAGGAGAAATAAAATTTTTGCACTGGTGAACTGTGAGATTTTCCTGTGTAATGTGGGTAGATTTTCAAGAGTTCAGAAACAAATTAAGAATGAGCTATAATTGATAACAACTACAGTGGCGTACTTTCTCTACCTTAGCCACAAAGAAGAAAATATTTTATTTATATAATCTGCTGTTACTACTTACATGTCCCAAATTGTTAATTGTTGGTTGGTTGTCGTTTATTGAATTTCTGCTCTACTCATTTTCATTGCTGGATTCTTTCAACAGCACTGATACATTCTAAGGTCTAGTTCGGCATAACTACTTCAGAATTTTTAAAAATTAAGATTGTTGTAAACTATTTCATATATTGAAAAGATATAATTTATTCATTTAAGTCATTTGTAAATAGAAAGTGAATTTGTTTCATAGTATGTTTTTAGATGAAGTAAAAGCAAATTACTGAGCTATGTTAGGTTTGAATCAGTTCAGACAGATGAGGCCCCAAATTAACTCTAGGCTTATGATCCACTTTCTTTTGCCCTATTTGAGGTAACTTCATTATTCATTCCAGTTTTGATATTTGATTGGTTTTTGTCTTTTTTTGGGGTGGCGGGGGGTGTGTTGGTCATTTCCATTATCTCAAAGGCAATTTGGAATGCAATGCACTGAATTTTTTCAGGCAATTATGCAAGCAAGAGTACATCGAACCATGTTGTTTGCAAGTCCAGAGTCTGGTGTGAAGGTAGTATTTTTGAGCCCAGGCACTGTGCTAACTACTTTGATATGTAATTCCCAAAACTCCTTAAATGGATTGTGATGTTATTTCTATTTTCAGAAATAAAAATAATGGTATGAATCATGACAGGAGAAAAAAAAGAAAAGTGCATACCATGCTCTGCTTCCTAGAGACAAGGTCACAAATTTGTCTCTGAACACCCTAGCAACTAACACAAAGAAGGAACCCTCCCATTTAATTACAGAATTGTATCTAAGAGAACTTCAATTAAGAGAAGTGTAACTATTCTTATTTTAAAAATATCTTTTCACAAAGAGGACTTTGCCTAAAGCAGTGAGCAGCATTCTCCATTTGTGCATACAAAACCATGCATTTTCCTGGTTTAATGCCAAATTGCGTCGAGGAATAATTCTTCCCCAATAGGGGAGGAAAAGATTCTGATCATCTAGACTAATCCAAGGAAAAACTTGGGATGTCAAAAGAGGATGGGTAAAATATAAATAGACGGGATGTGTATTTTGCTAAGAAGTACTAGGTTGGTGCAAAAGTAATTGCAGTTTAAAAGGTTAAAAATAAATGCAAAAACGGCAATAACTTTTGCACCAACCTAATAAATTTCAATTTTCTGGTGTGTACCCAGACTTTACTCTATTTGCTGGTTCCGTTGGGACTCTGTGCTTTCCTTTTTGTTGAGTTGAAATTTAGGGGGTTATGACAAAGTTAAGAGTTTAAACCATGTCTGCCTGGTTCCATTACATTACAGTACTTTGTTAACATGCAGTCTAGCATATTACAAACAATCTACAATATTTTTAAATACTAGGAACCATTGGAAATAGAGTCTTGGTTAAGAATATGAGTTTACTCTTCAAAATGTGAGGGGTGGAAAACTAAACACTGTTTGCCTCCTATTAGTGTATAAGTCTTTTAATATTTTATTATACCATTATTTCTTGTTTATTGATGAAAAGTTACAAAATACAGTGTAGCAAAAGGAAAAATCCCACTTGAAAGATAAGTGTTAAATGGTGGTTTAGTGATATTTTAAAGATTTTTTTTTCTTTTTCAGTTAAAGTTTTTTCCATGATTTCCTTAATATTTTTTTCAGAATATAAAAATACGTATTTGTTGACTAAGACACACATAAATAAAAATTTCCTGTAATCCCACAAACCAGAAAAAACCATTCTTAATGTCTTACGGCATATTAATAGATATGTAAACATGTTTTATATTTTTTTAAAAGGAATGACATACATTGTTCAATAACCTGATTTTTAAACTTGACATATATAGTATGCATACTTCCACCTTAATAAATATTATATGGTATACCCATTTCTTATTATCTGACATTGTTTCCAATTTTCAGCTATCAAGCAGTGCTCGGACAAGTTTCACAAGGACAAGTTTCACAAGTGTCTCGGGAGTTCTTTAGGATACATTTCACCCATGGAATTGGGTCAAGTTAATGCATTTTGTAGATTTGATGCATGTTGCTAAATCACCTCCAAATGGTAAAAGTCTTGAAGTTAATGTCCTTTATATTATATTTAAAACACTGTTGCCTGCAAATGAGTTATCACTGTCTCTTTCATAACTGCATTATCTTCCGTCTCGCATTCCATTGTTAAAATGATCATGTTCCTATTGTAACTTTTTCTTTCATGATTAGCTGGGTTTATAACTAGCACTGCAATTTTATTTTTAAATCTACCTCATAATCTTAAATGTTGGAAGAAGCATAGCTAAAAGTAGATTCTTCACAAAGATAATTCTGGGGCTAAGACTGGGATAGGTTCCTTAGCAGTTATCACTGTAGTATTTTGTTGGGAAATAATGTAAAGGATCATTTGTGATATATCACACTTCCTACAGGTCTTGAGATATAAACTACCCACCAGATTAGGAAAGATTATTTGTTTTTAAAAACTAGTCTCTAATTGTTCTAATTTCTAATGTGTTTTCCTATAGAAAATTATACAGTGTCTTTATCTGGGCTGCTACAATAGAAATACTACAGGCTGGATGCCTTAAGCAACAAACATTTATTACAGCTCTGGAGGCTGGGGAGATGCAAGTGCTGGCATTTTTGGTATTTGGTGAGGGCTCACCTCCTGGTTCCTAGATGCTGTCTTCTCCCTGTGTCCTTACATGACAGAAGAGTAGGGAGTTCTCTGGGGTCTCCCTATTCATGAGGCTCTACTCATGATCTAATCACCTCCCATAAGCCCCACCTCCAAACATCACACTGGGGATTTGGTTTCAACATGTGAATTTGGGGGAGGACACAAACATTCAGTCTAGCACACCATGTAGTCGTGATTATAACTGCAGTTTTGAAGACTACATCATTTTCCATGTTTCCCTTCAATTTTTTAATGAAAATGTTCATAGGTACAGGAAAATTGAAAGAAGTACAGTGAACACTTGGTGACTTGCCAACTAGGTTCTACAAACATGATTTCTTTTGAAATTATTTAAAAATAAGTTACAGCTATCATACTTATCAACTAACTACCTCAATATGTATCTTCTAAGAATAAGGACATTTTGAAAACTAATTTATAACCATAATATTGCATTGAAGAGAATTAGTAATTTCATAATATTCAGTGTCCAGTCCATATTCAAATGTCCTCATTGCCCTCAGAATGCCTTTTATAACTTTTGTTTTAAAGGGCCTAATCCAAATAAGGTTCACAATGTCTTTATTTGGTTATATGTCTCTTTGGTCTCAATCTAGAACAGTTCATCCATCCATCCATCCATCCATCCAATCATTGACTTTGAAGTGTCTAGGGCAGTCCAGAATGTGAAGTACCCCATTTTATATTTCTAAAATATATTCCTATATATAACCCTCCTGTATTAGTAACCTATTGCTGCTTAACACGTTGCGTACGGATCACGAGAATCTTCACGAGGGATTTAAACCCCGCCGTACGCAACGTGTTAATAAAATACCACAAAAATTAAGTGGCTTAAAACAACACACACTTATTATCTGAAGTTTTCTGTGAGTGAGGAATCCTGGCACAGCTTAACTGGGTCCTCTGCTTCTTTGTTTCACATGAGGCTGCAATCAAGGTGTCAGCCACGGCTGGGTTCTCATCTGAAGGCTTGACTAGGGAAGGATGCATTTCCAAGCTACTCACATGGTTAAGTGTTCAATTCTTTTCAGATTGTTGGATGAGGACTTCAGAGGCTGCCCTTGTTTTCTTTTACTTGTGGACCTCTCCGTCATAGCAAGCTACTCCATCAAAGCCAGCAAGGGAGAGTCTGCTAGCAGGACTAAATTCAGAATATTTATAACAGCAGATATGACATCCTCTAAATATAAAGGTATTCTGTTGGTTGGAAGCAAGTTACTCAATGAGAGTGGATTACACAAGGCTGTGAATACCAAGGAAAGGGATCATTGGGGGCCTTTTTAGAATCTGCCTGCCATACCTTCTATTTCCTATGAACTGAAAGCTAAATCCAGAGACTTGGTGAAATTGAGATTAAGCTATTATGGAAAGAAGACATCATAGGTGATATGTACTTTTTTTTTTTTTTTTAATGTGATTGCATCATACCCTAGCTACCTGAAAGATAGTTCCCTTCCCCTAACTACAGGAGGTTAGGAGAACAAAAATAGGGTGTAACTGGCCTCTAGTTACCATCTTAATAGAAATGGGTAATATTTTTAAAGTTGTTTTTATTCATATTTTATTTCCTATCTGTCTGCTTCCCAAAGTGATGATCAGGTTTTAATGTTTAAAATTAGAGTGCTTGTTTCCTGGGGGTACTAAGAAAGGCAGGATCTTGACTCTGAGGGCAACAAGTAAACCACTTTGGTTCCTGTCATGGAGGAAAACAGTCTTCCGAATACAGTGAGTAATGGAATCTTTAAAGAGGAGGAAGCTGACTAAACACCCTTCTTCAGAGTTGGTAGGCTGATATTGGTACTAGGCCTAAAATGAGGTCTGGGGGCTTAAAACTTGAGCTTGGGGTTCCTGGACACATTGCAATAAATCAGGAAAGTAAAATGTCCAAATGGTAATGATATTTTCATCAAATTGAAAGGCATATGATATAGCAATGTTTCTACAATGTTTCACAGTTGAATTTAAAGCAAACCAGTTAAGTAGCATTGTAAAGAACACAAATTAAGGTTAATAAGATACCATGCATTAAGCAATTACTTTATACTCATTCTAAGTTTATCGTCACTATCCCTATGGGATAAGTACTGTTAGTAATCTTCTACAGGTGAAAAAACTAAAATAAGTCAGGTAAATCTTTACATAACAAGTCAGTATTAACAAAACAACGTAGAAGAGAATGGTATTTGATAAATGATGTTGGCAAAACTGGATATTGATAAGAACGGAGAAAAATATCAATTTGTAGTAGCCACTTCAACTACGCTTCTGGTGGAGGCATGTAAGCTTGATACACAGACCAGAAAGTGGCTGGAAACAAGCCTTCAAACCATATTTTAGTCTTGTGTCCTCAAAGGAACTAATAAATTCAAGAAATGTTTGCTTATTTCTACATCATTTAAAATTTTCAATAGTGAAAGAGTACTACTGGCTTTGGAGTTAAAAGGCATACATTTCAATAACATTTCACCACTTGCTAATGAATTAAGACAAGTTGCTTAACCTCAGCCCCAATATAATCATATGCACATTGGGTCTTCAAAAAATAGAAGAACAAAGTAAGGTATTTATATAAAAGTATAGCAAATGTCTGCCACATAATAAATGCTTATCAAGCATTCCTTTCAAAGATAACACAAGGCTACCATCTTCTTTAACAATAAAAGTGACTGTAGTGTACAAAGAACATTAAAAAGGTAAAACAGGGAGGAACACTGATATGCTAACAATATTTTATCCCTGCTGCCCTCTCCCATCTCACCAACATAAACAATGAATGTAAATGTATAAAAGTTAACACATTGATTTCAGTAAATTATTAAACTTATTACCAGATGATTTGATGATGAGGAAATAGTGTTCCAACCAACAGAAAAGTATTCAACATTATAAATAAAAAATGCAAGTTAAAAATCTAAGGCTACCATACATTTGAAGAAAGTTTTTACAAGATTTCAGTGTTTGGCTCAGCCTTTTTTCCAAGGGATCGATTAAATCCAACAAGAAAAATAAGATGTTGATATCCTTTGATCAATTTCCGTTTGGGGTACAAAATACCATAGGAGAAATAAGGTCAATTTTTTCTTAAGCTGTTTATAGCTGTATTATTCTGAAGCGTGACAGAATGTCAACAACCTAAACACAGCATTTGAATATTACTTAAAGTCATAAATGCAATGAAATATTAGAGCCAAATGTCGTTAGGAGTGAAAACAGGAATCATGCCTAGAAATCAGTGTAAATGGGGAAAAACAAGGAAGCACAAGACCCTATACTGTGCAATTCCCTAAAATACGTTTTTTAAAAATTTCCCTAGGTGATGATGATCATGAAGTTTTCCCTAAATTCACTTTATTGTTATAATGCTATTAGTGTCATAAACATTGAAAGAGAAATGAAATTGGAGAATCAGTAAGTACACCTTTACCTGTGCATTTGCATACTGACCAAGACAGAATGGCAGTATCAATAAGGCAAAGAGCTGTTGTAAAGCTCCATCTTCCGGCCTCCGTAGAGGAATAAAAAAGAACAGCAAAAACCCAACTAGACAACCCGCCAGCCCTTCTGCAAATTCAAACCGACCTCCCCGGTTCGTGGAGGGGGCGTTATTGGTCCCGGGAGCAGCTCCCCTAACGCCTCGCGCCGTGTGCGACGAGGCCGGAAGTGACGCCAAACGGCGACGCCAGCTACCGCCGCGCCCACCGGAGCGTGCAGTGGGCGCCTTCTGAGACGGTGGGCTGACTCCGGATGGTAACAGCAAAAGGATCATGACGGGGAAGAAGTCTTCCCGGGAGAAGCGGCGCAAACGCAGCAGTCAGGAGGCGGCCGCGGCCGTCGCGGCGCCGGACCTGACACCTGCCCTCGCCAGCAGCGGCAGTGGAAACACCAGCGGCTGCGGGAGCGCCAGCGGCTGCGGGAGCGTGACCTGTTGTGGGACCACCGGCTTCCCTGGGAGTGTCGCGGGCGTTGGGAGCGGCGTGGAGCGCAGCGAGCGCCGGAAGCGGAGGAGCACTGACTCATCTTCCTGCGTCTCCGGCTCCCTGCAACAGGTGTGTGTGCCGCCTTCTCGCTGCTCGGGGATAACTGCATTTTCCGATGAAGGCAGCGACGAGTAGTGGGATGGGGCGCCGGCTATAGCGCTGCGATCCTACAGTTCCACCCGTGTTTGAGGTCCACGTTCCTTAGTCCCGGTGAACCCCAGACTCCCATGTCTTGAACTTCAAGTTCAAGTCGATTTGCTGATAGCTGACTCATTTTGCTTTTGGCCCCTTCCACTCTTGTGGTCTCTTTAGTCTCCCTGAAGTGCCCTTGCAAGCCACGCTTTCCTTCTCTCATCTTTTTCACCTTTTAGTTGGTTACAATTAACTCCACATTACAAGCAGAGAAAACAGGCTCAAAGATGTTAAGGAAGTAGACCCACAGTTTGTTGTTAGTTCCTGGATTTGTATCCAGTCTGACTGTATAAAAGACACGTTTTTTATGATCCGTCGACCTGCCAATATACCGGCGTTTAAAAAAATCATTTGCTTATAATACATTATAAAACAAGTCAAAAAATACGTAATTAAAATTACACAACAGAGAAATAAAGGGAAAAGCGTGGAAGTCGCTTTTTAAGCCTCCCTCCCCGTTAATAGTTTGATACCCAGCCTCTTCATTAATTCTTGTCAGGTACGTGTACTTAAATTTCTCCACAGAATCTTTGCTGTGATATTAACCCCATTGAATTGGATAATACCGCTGCATTGTTGGGATTGGGAAGAGGGGTGTCTTTATATATGCAGTACCTTACTTTTTAGTTATCGCATGATAGCGTATTGTATCTTTATTGGGGAATATTTAGATTTTCAGTTATCTTGTTATTAAAGAGGTAATACAAAAATGGGCACCCTTGTACATGTATCTTGCGCAAGAATTACTTTAGATTGAAGACTCAGAAGCGAAATTGCTGGGTCAAAGTTGATTCATTTAAAAAATTTTGGTAGGTACACCCAAATGCTTTCAATATACTTTGAAAGCTTTGCTGATTTATAATCAGTAGAAAGGCTTTACTGATTTATAATCCAAACAGTATCTAAGAATACCCATCTCTGAAAAATTTCACTATATCCATTTTTTAAATTTTGTTAGTTTAATGGATGAAATTAATGTTCCGTTTGTTTTATTTATATTTCCTGATAAATCGTGAGATTGAACATTTTGATACTTTTGACGTTTCATTTCTTAGGTCAATTGGATATACCAATCCTCTGCTAATTTTCAGTTTCATTGTTTTCAACATTTTACTGATAAGTTATGAATCGCTCTACATAAAGCCTTGAATCTAATGCTTTCTGTAAAGTATATTGTAAATGTTTCTGTAACCTTGGCCACGGTGTACCGAAGCTTTTGATTTCGTTGTGGTCAAGTCTAGTATTATTTTCCGATGGCTTTTGGGTTGTATGTTATTTAGAAAGGTCCTTTCTAATCCAGGATTATGAACTATTTTTCGTTTTCTTCTAAGTTTTTTTTAACATTACATCTTTAAATTGGGAATTGTGGAAGCATAGAAGGCCATTTATTTTTATGCATTTTCTTGTTTCTAACCATACTATTAATTATTTAATTAAAGTTGACTCAGAAAAAATGTCTTCTAACAGTGACAGTTTTGTCACCTCTTTTTCAATGCTGTTTTTCTCATTTTCTGTTCTTTTGGCATTGTCTGATACTTTTTGTGTCGTTTTCAAGAAAAGCAGTGATAGTAGGCATTCTTTTCCTAATCCTTTTTTTTTTAGTGGGAACATTTCTAAGGTTCTACCAATAACATACTACAGATTCTGAAAGATATCTTTGATCAGGTTAAGGAAATTTCTTAAATTCCTAGTTTGATAAGGATTATACCAAATGCTTGTATAGCGTTCTGTTGGGATGATCACGTATTAATAGTTTTCCTCTTGTAGTCAGATAATATAATTTTATTGATAAAGTTAACGGATGCTGAACTTCTTTGCCGTCTTGAGACAGATCATATTTGGTTCGTTGGTTTGGTTGTATTTGGCTCGAATTCAGTGTTTTTTGTGTCTATGTTCCTAAGTTAAATCAGTTTATGGTTTTTATTTTTGTAGTTACCTTCTCTGGTTTTCCTGTCGAGATTCTGCTAGCTTCGTGGATTGAGTTGGGAACCCTTGCTCCTTTTTTTTTTTTTTTTTTTTTGGTGTCTTTCAGAAAAGTTTATACGTTTTCCCCAAGATTGTCAAAACTTGACCATTGGACCATACAGCATACAGCTTTCTGAGTCTGGTAGTTTTTTTTAGGGGTAGGTTTTTTTGTTTTGTTTGTTTTTCTTGTCCCAAAACTCTTTTTTTTCGAATTCTTTGATAGTTATAGATCTATTCAGTTTTCCCACCCCTTCTAGATTCAATTTTGTATATCACCCTTCTTATCTGAAATAGTTTATCATAATGCTGAGACCAGTATTCCTAAGTTATAAACATTTGCATACATAAGTAAATCCTATCTCTAATGAGAATTAGTGTATTTGTGAAGGAAAAAAAGAAATGGCATATTTGGCATGTAGATAACATCTCAGAATTCTGAAAGTGCCATTATATTTGTTGTGTATTGAGTTCCCTGTTACTTACTTATTTACTGATAATAGCTTTATAGAGATGTAATTTACATACAATACAATTCACCCATTTCAAGTATACAGCTCAGTTTTGCGTATATTCATAGAGTTGTGCAACCATCACTACAGTCAATTTTAAAAATATTTTCATCACCCCCTCAAAAGAAAACCCTGCCTGTGTGTACCTTTTAGCTGTCATCCCTAATACGCGCTTCAACCTTGTTCCCTCCCTAGGCGACCAGTAATCTACTTCCTATCTCTATGAACTTATTGATTTCCTTGTTCTGGACATTTTATACAAATAGAATCATATAGTATCTGGTCTTTTTGTGACTGACTTCTATCACTTAGCATGTTTTCTCAAAGTTCATTCATGTTGTAACACAGATCTGAAATTCATTTCTTTTTATGGCTCAGTAATACCCCATTTCGTTTTTCAGTTTGTCACTTGGTGGGCATTTGGATTGCTTCCACCTTTGGCTATTATGAATAATGCTGCTATGAACATTTGTGTACAACTTTTTGTGCAGACTTATGGTTACATTTCTCTTAGATATAAGAGATATGATCAAAAAATACAGTGAATGTTTAAATAAAAAAATTTATTACAGTAAAAGACACGTTGCCATTAATCCCCCTCAGAATACGCCCCTCACTTCAAACACACTTGTCCACATTGATCTTGCCACTTTCTGAAACAGTTCTGGAAGTCCTCTTTCGTGAGTGTCTTTAGTTGGGCTGCTATGGTTGCTTACATGTTCTGAATCATTTTGACTTTGGGGAAGAACCAGAAGTCACGTGGTGCCAGATTCGGTGAATAAGGTGGATGAGGACACACCATAATGTTTTTATTTGACAGAAATTGCCATATATCAGAAGCGATGTGTCGCACAGAGTGTTTTGTCATGGTGGAGGATGATTTACAGCACACTTTAAAATACACCCTCTCTCAACCGTAGCTCACACCCGACTGACTGCACCGAACAAGCTGAAACTTGTCACACACTTACTAAGATTCAATGCGCTGCTTCCTGTATTGAAGATCCCTGCCTTTCCGTTGGATGGCGCTCGGCAGCGGCATTCACTGTATTTTTTTTTTTTTTTTTTAATCATACCTCATATATCTAGTAATGGAATTGCTGGTGCATACAGTAACTATTTGAGGAAGTGCCAAACTTTTCTAAAGTGGCTGTACCATTTTATATTCTTACTATCAGTGTATGAGAATTAGTTTCTCTACATTCTCACAAACATTTGAATTATTTTGTGAGCCATTAGAATAAGAGTTGACCATCTTTACTTTTTCAGTCTAATTATCATAGTATCTTTTAAAATTGGCTTCTTTTAAAACTGCTTTTTAGACAATTCCATTAGAAAATATAACAAAGAAATCTACTTGAGGTATATAGTAGGGAGAGATTTTCCTATTGAAATGGCTTTTGAATTGATACCTGACTTTGTTAATCTTGGTAGTATAGTGTATGGGGTAGGAGAACTGGGGAAGAAAGAATGTTCTAGGCAGAAGAACAGTTATGTACAATAGCCCTGCCTGTATGAGGTGAAGGGAAAACAGGTTATATTTGAGTAATTCAAAGAAGGTCATTGTGTTTGAAACACAAAGAATGAGCATGAAGTGCCAGATAGTCCAGACTATCCTAAGGGCAGTCATTGGAAGGTTATAAATAGGAAGTACTAGAAAAGTTATAAAAAAGGTTGTGTTTACATTTTATAAAATCCATTCTAGTAACAAAACAGATTGGAGAGACTTCAGATTAGATGCAGTAAGTCCTGTTACATGGCTATTGAGGTAATCTAGGCAAAAGGTTAGGGTACCTTCAACCAGGATTGTGACAGTAGATTTAGAGAGACTGCACAGATTTGGGAGATAGGTGGTAAAATTGACATAAATATCTCAAATTACTTTTCTACTTTAAATATGATTAAATTATATAACAGTTTAAAAAAGTGATAATACCTCCCAGTAAGCAATAATACTTTATAATATTTGTGATTCGTAACATTTTTGCTGCTATCCCATTTCTTTATATGAATTTAAGAATAATGACAGTGCATACATAAAATTTTTGGGTGAATGGCCAAGGAATATTCTAATTCTTCAGAAGTCTAAAATTGTAAGAACTCATTCAATATTGAGTGTATTTTCATTTGTGTGCCCTAAGATATTATCTCTTCACTTTATATCAGTTGATTGAGTTAATTGCAGTGTGGAGAGTAAGTTCAAAGAATACTGAAGAATTAGTATTAGAATTCTTTCCTATGGTTTTAGGTAAATAATCTATGCAAACCAAGAACATGGAAATAGTTAAGAAGAATTTATTAAATGAAAATGCGTGCCGTTATGTATGTATTATGTATACTTCAAGTAGAATTATTTAGTAGTTCTTTTTCTCTTAATTTTAGGAAACCAAATACCTTTTACCAACTTTGGAAAAAGAATTATTCTTGGCAGAGCACAGTGACCTTGAAGAAGGTGGATTGGACCTGACTGTGTCATTAAAACCAGTTAGTTACTATATATCAGACAAAAAAGAAATGCTTCAGCAGTGTTTCTGTATCATCGGAGAGAAGAAGTTACAGAAGATGCTTCCTGATGTGTTAAAGGTACTTCATCACGTTGTCAGGCTATAGGCATACATAGAAATATACAAAAACCTTTTTTGTAGCAATCAGTTTACTTAATATAAATTATAATTGGATGTCTTCAACTAAAACAAGCTACTAGAAAACACATAAAGGATTTTCTAGAACCATAACTGGCCTTGTATATATAAAAATTTGCCAAGAAAAAATTGGGGCAATTTACTGTGTTTAGGTAAGGAATTTATTGACCTTTTGGAAATAATTTTATGAAATTCAGGCAGTGTTAGTAATTAAACTAAAGGTATAATAATTCTTTCTGGTGCTTCAAGAAAGAATATACTGCTGTATAACAATATATAAGGATGTTTGGTAGTAGCTTGTATTTCATTAAATTTATAAATGTTTTCATATGTTTATTTCTGAAAATTATTCAGGGGAATACATGGTATTCTAATTTTAGACCTGTGGAGATAGGACTTGGACAAGTTAAGCCCAAAATTATATATATAAGATGTATGCAGCTGATACTTAAAACTTTAGAGGAATTATCGAACATAAATACTCGTAGGCTGCTATGAATATCTGAGCTCCTGACTTACTCTTTAGTTTGTCCTTTCATAATAAACATGACTATAAGTCATCCTCAAATCTTGTAAATTATTTTGTTCACATGTTAACTGGCAGTTTTTCAGATTTCATTTCATGAAAAGATTTATGTGGCTTTTAATTTGTTTTATTGTAAGATTTTGCTAACTGGACTTTTTTTTTTAATGATTGCTATTATCTAGTTTACATTGGTACTATGTTACATAAATGCATTTTTTTAATGTAATTTTCTTTAGAACTGTTCAATAGAAGAAATTAAAAAACTGTGCCAAGAACAGTTAGAGCTTCTGTCTGAAAAAAAAATCATGAAGATTCTTGAGGGTAAGAATACATATTTGTACATTCTGGTAACTTTTTAGTTAATACTATATTCAGAATAAATCGTGAGGTACTCTTTTTCTGATGTGAACATTTAATTTCATTATTGAGTAATCATTAAAAAGCATTTTTTACTTCTGTTTGTACAGAGAAATATAGTTTACATATCAGAATAGCATTTCACTTTTTGATGTATATATTATATTTTCCATCCCGAGAGTATAGGTAAGAGCATGAGTTTGTACACAATAATAAAAACAAAATTTGAAAAATGCTGTAAAATTAATTTTTGAGAGGGCAAAGACATCGTACAATTATTTTTATTTTCTGCTTTTTATTCTCATTGCTTTTAGTTACCTATGAACTATAAAATTCTTTATTCTGCGTACTATTAAGGTGATAATTTTTGCATAATGATTAAAATTAAATCATTCTGACATTTATCAGCATGCTTTCAATAGTTTATTTCATTTATAAGGTGACAATGGTATGGACTCTGATATGGAAGAGGAGGCAGATGATGGCTCTAAGATGGGATCTGATTTAGTCAGTCAGTAAGTTAAAACTTTCATTTCAAAATTTCTTTGTTATTCCTTTGGTGATTTGTTACCTCCAGAATGATGATTTTTCTGTGTTGCATTTATATAAGATAATTCAACAGTGTAGAATTGTAATGATTGGTCCTTTTGGTATATGTAAGGATAAAGTTCATTGCTTTCAGGATTAAGGTGATTCCCTTAAACTACTACTGAGATATAAGACAACAGCAACACCAACTTGAAGCCGAATCACAGCTGTCATTTGGAATTGAAATATACTACTAGTGATACCCACTATTTATTAAGTACTTACTCTACTTAGGACACTTAGTAGCTTAGAACACTTTACACTTTATTTCACTGAATTCTTCTACAGATCTATTAGTGTTTGGTGATAATAGCCTTATTTCACTGGTGCAATAATAATGTGTTTTGTTTTATATAGATACATATAATTTGATTATTGTGATGATACACAGTGTCTAAAGTTTTGGGATGCTAACTAATCATGAAGCAACATGGTAATTTTTTTCCTGAATTTGTCTGCTCTGCCATGGTTCATCAAACTTTCATCCACTAATTTTAGTTTCTGTTGATGATTTTTGACAAAAACAATTATTTTTGGTTGTTGCCATTGACTGATAAACTCTTTGCAGAGTTTGGCTACAGGTCGTAGTAGCACAAATAAAAGATTATCAGAGGCAGTAGCATAAATAAGTAGCACATATATACCTGCAATCTTGAGTATTTTTTCATTTCAAATAGACAGCTCTAGGGTAAATAGCTCTAAACAGGACAATTTCATTTCATGTTATATCTTCTAGCCTCCAGAACTGAGAGAAATATATTTCTGTTGTTTAAGCCAGACTCCTTGTGGTAATTTGTTATGGCAGTCCTAGAAAACTAATATAAAAGTAAATTTATATACGTGTACACACACATACACACACAAATGTATATGTACATATGTACACACACACACACACACACACACACACACACACACACACACAAGTTTCCTGGTGAAATTTCCCACCCAAACTTTTTTATTTCAAATTTATATGAAAGTTGAAAGAATGATGTAATACCATATACCCTCCACCTAGATTCAGCAACATTAACATTTTGCAATTTTTGCTTTCTCTCTCTTTTTATATTTATCCTTTTTCTCCTCAGAGCCATTTGTATTAGTTTGCTAGGACTACTGTAGCAAAATACCACAGACTGGCTGGCTTAAACAGTAGAAATTTAGTTTCTCACAGTTTTAGAGATTGGAAGTGCAAGATCAAGGTACTGGCAGGCTTGCTTTCTTCTGAGTTCTCCCTTTGGCTTGCAGACGGCCTTCCTCTTGCTGCCTCGTCACGTGGTCATCCTGTGTGTGCCACCCCTGGCATCTCTCCCTGTGTCCCAGTCTCTTAAGAGGACACCAGTCAGATTGGATTAGGGCCCATCATAATGATCTCAATTTAATGTAATTAACTCTGTAAAGGCTCTGTCTTCAAAACAGTCACTTCCTGAGGTGCTGGGATTAGGGCTTCAACATAGGAATTTGGGGTGGAGGAAGACATAGTTCAGCCCATAAACATTTAAAGGTAAGTTGCAGATGTCCTAACGTTTCAGGCCTGAACATTCAGTGTGCACTTCCTAGAACTCAGGACCGTCTTCTACATAGCCACGAAACCATCAGCACTCCTAGAGTAGGTTTATTTATTTTAATTAATTAAGTGGTCAAGTCTGATCCAGGATCCAATTAGAGGTCCTACATTGTTAGCATCACAAGTTGAATTTAAAGGAAAGGTTTAGATAAAAGAGATAAAACCTTCTTGACTAGCCCAGGAACTTAGTTTACATCTTAAAGGAATTAGATAAATAACAAATCAAAAGAAAGTTGGGAAAAGAAAAAACAAAGGTAAACATTAAAGAAATAGAAAATACAAACAAAAAGGTTATATAAATCCATAAACTTGGTCTTTGTAAAGATCAGAACTTGGATGAACTCTTCTCGGATCTGGTTAAGGAAACCATACAGAGCAATTATAGTTGAGATTAGGAAGGAAGAAGCATAACGAGAATCCACATGCAGCATTATATAAATAAACTTGATGCCAGCAAGTGGATGGTTTTCTATCAAAATGCAAATTAACCAAACTGACTTCCCCCAGAAGAGGACAACTTGAAGAGATTAACAAAGAAGAAATTAGAAAGTTAAGATGTACTGTTGAAAAAGCACCATGACAAGGTAGATTCACAACTGAATTATGACTTACATCAGTCAATACATGCACTGTGTTTGCAGCTAATAAAACATTCAATAAATACCATCTTTTACTTTTTTCAAACGGATTACATCTGTGTTGTTTAAATTAGTCCAGACCTAGGAAAAGATGAAAAGGTCTTCAATTTACTTTGATTTCTGCATAGCTTTAATACCCAAAATGTCATAAATAGTGCCAAAAAAGGGAATTGAGGGACTATAGGCCATCTCACCTGTGAACATAGGTGTAAAAATTGGGATCGGTGCTCTTACAGAAGAGATCCCGCAGATCTCAGAGCCCCTTCCGCCATGTGAGAGTACAAGAAGACTGTACCCTGAGAGCCCTGACCCTGCTGGCATCCTGATTTCAGACTTCCAGCCTCCAGAACAAAGAAATGTTTGTGTTGTTTATAAGCTACCCAGTCTGTCTTATTTTATTATAGCAGCCCCAGTGGACTAAGACATTATATCCTCTGCAAATAGGGAGTTATTTTTTTTCTTTTTTAAAACAGAAAACCACAGCCCCCAAATAGCGTCCCTTGTGCTAAATCCCATGATACCAAACCTAGATTTAATACTGACCTAAATGCACTTTTGATCTTCACCAGGAGCATAATCTTTATCAACCAGCCTGGAATTTTCTTGTCAAGCCACCTGTAAGGTAATCTGTCTCTGGACCCTGTCCATCACCTCTCTCCAGCCCCTATCCCCCAAGGAAGAAGAGGCAAATTGCATGATAAAACCCTTGCCATTTCCTTCCCCTCCAAAACGTGGTGTCCTGGCCTAAAATAACCCTTTCTTTTCTTTTGCTAATAGCTCCTTTGCCCCATGTTCCTATAAAACTTCCTCTTTCCACAACCCCATCGGAACCGAACCCCATTCTACTTGTTAGGTGGGATTCTACCCGATTCATGAATCACTTAATAAAGCCTATTAGATCTTAAAATTTATTTGGTTGAATTTTGTTTTTTGACATTTTCTAACCTATATGATTTTAACTGCTTTTTTGAAATTGCATTATTGACCTGTTAGGACTTCCAGTACATTATTGAATAGGAATGGTGAGAGTAGATATTCTTGCTTCTTCCTGTCTTAGAAAGCATTCAGCGTTCAGCTTTCACAATTAAATATGATATATTACCTGTATACTTTTGTTTTTTAAAGCTTATTTTATTTTTCTTTCTAACTTCCTTAATTGGATAACTAGTTCACTTATTTTAATTATTTGTGGTTAGTAATATTTTTAATACTAAAATTTTTCTCTGTATCCCATAAAACTGGTTAAATGTTTTACTTATTGTTAGTTTTTAGATCATTTATAATTCCTCTTTAACCTAAAAGCTGTTGAGTTTTAACATTTGTGAGTAGTGAGGTTACCCAGCCTCTTTTTGTTCATTTTGCTCATAGTTTACTGTTCCCAAATCAGGATGATTCCTTAACTTTTTCATTGAGTGCTTAATTGATGTTTTACGAGCAAACATCAATTTCAGTGAATATTCCACAGGATTTAGGATCTCTGTTGTCAGAGTATAGTCTCTATCAATTAATTCGTTTAGGTCCTTGGTATCCTTTAGATCTATCATGGGATGGATGAGAGGGATGAAAGCAAGTTCCTACTACTCATGCCCTAATCCCATTCAGGTGGACTCCAGCCGTGACCTGTTCACCTCCCAACAGGCTCACCTACGAATACCATCACCTTTGAGGGTTAGGATTTCAATATATGAACTTTGTGGGGGACACAGACATTCATACCATGGCACATGAACATCTATGTAAAAAATCTCAAGAGTGTACAAAAATCTAGAACACAGAATAATGATCCCCACAGATATGTATGTCCATGTCCTCATCTCCAGAAGCTATTAATAATATGTTAATTAATGTAGCAGAATGGGACTTTGCTAATGTGATCAAATTAAGGATCTTGAGATAGGAAGGTTATCTTGGATTATCCAGGTGGTACCAGTATAACCACAAGAATCCTTATAAGAGGGAGATAAAGAGGACAAAGGCAGAAAGAGCTGGGATGCTGGAAGCAGAGGTTAAAGTCATGTGCTTTAAAGATGAAGAGAGGAACTACAGCCCAAGGAATGCAGGCGGCCTCTTAGACGCTGAGAAGACGAGCATGTGGATTCTCCCGTGGAGCCTCCCCACGGAATCAGCACCGTCTACCCCTTAATTCTTGTGCCTTTAGACTTAGTTTGGGCTTCTGCCCTCCAGAACTGTAAGAATAAATTCATGTTATTTAAGGCATGAAATTTATGGTAATTTGTTACAGTGACAATAGAAAACTAATTCAAAGTACTTGATTAAAACATAGACATAAGCCAAAGTTACAGATCAGTTGCCTAGAGCCATTGAGATGTTTTGTTTGATCTAAACATTTAAAAAAATGTTCAAATGGTTCCCAACATTTGAAAACCAAGTGACATCACATCAAAATCTGGATTTCTGAGTTGCTTGAAAAATTGGATCAAGCAGCTTTTCCTGGGAGGGCAAAAAATTAGTTGGAGCTGAGTGTAGCTACTCTCTTTTTGTATATAGCATGTATATTTCAGCGTCCTACATAGTACTTCCTTTGTCTGAATGTTTAATATTAAAAAGGTCTATGCAGTGAGACTCTGAAGGGAAACATATATAAAAGCCAGAACTTGGCCTTGGAACCAATTATATCAGTTTATCAGTGTTTTATCAACTGACACATATACCTTCACCTTTTTATCCCAGTTTGATGAATAAAATAGTTTCAAATAGATCTAGATAAAGAAATCTGTTATTAAAAATACATGAAAAATTTGGTATATTATTTTAATCAGCAACCTCTATCGGCTCTTTTATTACAGTTTCTATCAGAAAGACATAACATTAATAGAACTAAGATACTATAAAGTGACAACTTTCAGTATGAGGTATATGTATGGGTATGTGTATGTATGAGGTGTAATAGAAAAATATGATGAATGATTACATTAAAAATTACTACAGTAAAAGACATTGCCATTAATCCCCATCAAAGTACCTCCCCCCTTGCTTCAGACACACTTATCCCATCATTCTTGCCACTTTCTGAAGCTGTTCTGGAAGTCCTCTTTCACGAGTGTCTTTAACTGCTGTTGTGGCTGCCTCGATGTCCTGAATTGATTCAAAATGTTGACCTTTCGTGGTCATTTTGACTTTGGGAAAGAGCCGGAAGTCTCACGGTGCCAGATCTGGTGAATAAGGTGGATGAGGACACACTATAATGTTTTTATTTGACAGAAATTGCCATACCCAAAGCAATGTGTGACACAGAGCCTTTCTGTTGTGATCAGAAAATATGGTGAATGCTACTGCCAAGTGCCATCCAGCGGAAAGGCAGGGATCTTCAGTGCGGTGTATCGAGCCTTGGTAACAGTATGTGACAAGTTTCAACTTGTTCAGTGCAGTCAGGCGTGAGCTACAGTTGAGAGAAGGTGTGTTTTAAAGTGTGCTATAAATCATAGATCAGAAATAATGCTTTAACATGAAATAGGCAAACGGTTTCATCCTCCATCATGACAATGCTCCGTGTCACACATCACTTCTGGTATGGCAATTTCTGGCAAATAAAAACATTACGGTGTGTCCTCATCCACCTTACTCACCGGATCAGGCACCATGTGACTTCTAGCTCTTCCCCAAAGTCAAAATGATTCAGGACATTGAGGCATCCACGACAGCGCAACTATAGACATTCACCAAAGAGAACTTCCAGAACTGCCTCAGAAAGTGGCAAGAATGATGGGATAAGTGTTTTTGAAGCGAGGGGGAATATTTTGAGGGGGGTTAATGGCAATGTGTCTTTTACTGTAATAAGTTTTATTTAAACAGTCACCATATTTTTTTATCACACCTTGTATATGACATATAATAAGGCTATATAAGATAATTTTTCTTATAAAGTATTAAAAGTTTTAAGATACAGAAGTAGACCCTTGTTTGTGCACAAGTAAATGTTTATGCACCAGTACAAATTTTTTTTTAAAAATGTCTTTAGTTTTACACGGTCTCCTTACGTTGCCAGCTTCATGTGTTCAAGTTATATTTATCCTCTAAGGTCAGCTTTCAAATGCATCTTTTTCTTCCCAAACTCTTTTGCTCTGCTGCTGCTCAAACTATTGTTTGCTACTGTATCATTTCACTTATACGTGGAATCTAAATTGAACAAAAGAAGACAAACAGACTCATAGATAAAGAGAACAAACTGATAGTTGCCAGAGGGTTGGGCAGTGGGTAGAATGGGCAAAAAAGGTGAAGGGGATTAAGAGGTGCAAACTTACAGTATAACATAAATTTAAGTCATGGGGGTTCCATGTACGGCATAGGGAATACAGTCAATAATATCGAAGTAACTTTGTACAGTGACAATTGGTTACTAGACTTCTCGTGGTGATCACTTTGCAAGGTATATAAATGTCAACTCACTATGTTGTACACCTGAAACTAATGTGATATTGTAGGTCAGCTATACTTTAAAATGCTTTACATTCCAGAAAAAAGATTATTTGCTTACTCTTATTTTGCAGTAGTTCTTTTATACTATTAAAAATAACAAGAAAGCAGTAATTGTAAGACATTTTTGACAGTGTGCTGCTTTGAAACTTGAAATTAATGAGTGTTAACATAATTTTTATAGGAGTGAGATTTAGGAAGTATGAAAACATGCATAGTTTCTAAACTTTCATTTTTAAAAGGATGAAGGATGGAGCTGTCACTTTGATTCACCTTAAGTAAGCAAATGAGCAAATTTAAAACTGTATAAAAAATAGTGTAAAGACTTTAGCATCTATAATTTTGTAGTGTTTTAAAACTTAGGTATTGTGACAAGATTTACATATGTTACAGATTGTTATAGTTGCTTAATAAGAACAAGTAAACAAGGTAATATGGATGCCTGGAATTAGAGTGCTGTCTGCATTTGGAGATGTGCAGGAAAAGCTTTATTATAGCTAAAATAGCGCTAGAAATGAGAACAGGTCTTATCTTGGCCCGCAATGCGAGGTGATTATGCTCTAAGGAATATGTTTATAATGAAATTTAAATGTTGAATAGTGCAATAAAATCATCAGGATTGAGATTTTATATATAAAGAATAAAAATACAAACACTTTAGGGAAATCTTAGCAATAGTTTAGAATTGCTGTAATAAATATCTTTATGAGTTTTAAATTAATCTGCTTTTAGTAAATGATACTGGGGGAGATGTCAGTGGAAATGAAGTATTTCCCTACAGAGAATAAGCAATGTTGAGATAATGTCACCATTCGAGAAGATAAAATTTAAAAATCCAGGTTCTCAAACTTAAGGAACACTGAAAAGTGGGTTCTATGTGAGTATTCTAGAACTATGGTCCTAGTCACTGCTAGTTTGTTAGGAGAAGATGTATACGTTCTAAGTTAGTTATTCAGTTCCAATTTTGGGTGAGTAATTTAAAAAAAAAAAAAAAGATATTCCTAAATAGGTCTTAGAGATTTTAACACATATAAATTGAACCATTTTATATTCACTAGAATATTTAAATAGCAAATAAAATTCACAGGGAATTATTTTGTAAAGTGAATAAGTCTCTGGAATTATTTTTAAATCTTCATTTAATTATGTTTTGTAAATCTGAAACATCAGCACTTTTGTTTAAAATGGAATACATGAGTATTTTTAAAATAAAAATGATTGAAAAGAGCAAGTTGGTGTCATCTAGAATTAGTTACTACTTACAATATGCTGGTTACTAGCTAGAATATACTAGATTTTAATGCATTGTAATAGTCATAGTTCTTAAATAGTCTGCAAGTTATACCACCCTTCAAATCGAGTAGCTTCCTTTTTACTGCTGTTTATGGTTGGGTTAGGCACTTCAGAGCAGTCAGAATGAAAGAGGAGCGTAGTGTGGAAATGTAGGGGTGATAAATGACTACTTTGCCCTAAGATGTTTATTCTTGAACATACTGGGCAATTCCTTTGGCTCGACCCGTTGTCTGATTGAGAGCCAGCAACTAGAATCGTGTGGGTGACTACCCTTCTACTGCTGAACCCTAGCAGTGATATGTGGTAGAACCCTGATGCTGTTTGTTAATTTATTAAAAAGCCTGCGATTAATGGCGGCATTAGTTTTCCTTAGGAGCTATCATACATAGCTACTTACCTACCATGTTTTGTTTTTAATAATTGTAAAACATCCATGTCCTTTTTGATGAAGTAGAGCTGTTACTGGAGGGTGGTCCCTCCTCAGTGCGGTGTCCAGGTTCTTGGCGTCTGGAGCAAAGAATTGAACAAGATACCGAGGTAAAGTAGTGAAAAAGCAGTTTATTAGAAGAGATCAAAGAACTACGAGGGAGTGGGCCCAAGCAGAAAGCAGTGGCTCAAGGGCCATTACTAAAAGGAATAGTATTCTCCAAAGAAACAGAAGCGGACCACAGCAATAGAGAATGGCTCAAGGGCCCAAGGTAGAATTAGGAGCAAAAGTACACTCCAAAGAGTTTAGATGGAGCGGGCCGAGCAAAAGAAGAGGCTCAAAAGACAAAAAGGCCCAAAGGGGCAAGGGCCCGGGCTCAAAAAGGCCTGACTGGCGTGGACTTGGAGTTTTTATCTTTTTCTCTCAAATGGGCTGTTCCTTTCTGGGCCTGGAACCACTTGATTGACACCTGTGATTGATAAGCGGCTATTACCTTATCTTTTTAAACTGCACAGGTATGAGAGGCCAGCTGTGAGTGGCCGGTTTAATCTAGTTGCGTATTTTGTACCCAGTTGTTCCTCATAGGGGGTAGATAATTACAATGAAAAGGGGAAGTTTTGGGTGGAGAAGGAAGGTCTTTTGGGCAGTTGAGTATGAGTTAAGCATGAATGCAGAGACCTGATGCCCATATCTAACTGCCTGCCTTGTTTTCCCCTTGAGAGATGTGATCCCCATAAAATCTCATTAGAGTACTAAGAATTTGATTTGTTTCAACAAGTAACATGTATTATTTGAAATCGGTGTTTCCCCTAAAATAAGACCTAGGCAGATAATCAGCTCTAATGCGTCTTTTGGAGCAAAAATTAATATAAGACCCGGTCTTATTTTACTATAAGACTGGGAGTATTATATAACATAACATAACATAACATAACATAACATAACATAACATAACACAACACAACACAACACAACACAACACAACACAACACAACACAACACAACACATACTGGGTCTTATATAAATTTTTGCTCCAAAAGACACATTAAAGCTGATAGTCCGGCTAGGTCTTATTTTCCGGAAAACAATGGTATATAAGTATGAGTAACTTTCAAAGGGGCGCTCGCATTCAGCCAAATCCTAAATTCTCAGTAAGTGCTAACAAAACTGAATTTGTGGATAAGAGAGTCCCCCACAAACTGCTATTATTAAACTTCAATAGAATAAATATTTGAATAAAATTTGTGGTGCTCTGGAACATTGGATTAACGGGTAGCATAAATCTACATTACATAAGTTAGTATTTTTATCAGTGGATACAAAAGTAGGCCACATGTAGACCCAAGACCTGGTTTTGGTGGGAAGGATACACTTCAGAAATTGACCTGTAATTTACCCAACTCATATAACCCCCTCTGGAATATATAGCTGTTGTTTTGTACCAGTTACTTGTTTGTTTTTTAAATTCTATTATGGAAAATTTCAATGTACAAAGAACTCTTACATACCTTCACCCACTATTTCCCCTCTCATATCCCCTCCTCCCGACTTCTCCAGAATCTCTAGAACATTCCCTAGAATGGGAGGAAGGGAGCTTCTCAGAGGTTTTAAATGGCATCTTCATTTGAACTGTGCAACTGCATTTGAGGGATTTAGGAAGCATTGTTTTCTGGTTTTGTAACTGGTTCTACGCACACGCACACGTGCACACACACACGTTTGTATTCTTTTTATTCAGAAACCTAATTTTGAAAATGCATCTATTGACATTTTTTCTCTCAGTCCGTTTACTGCCTAATCTTGCTACTCAAGCACTGGGTTAGATGTTAGCAGGTATTTTTCCTTTTTTTCTGCTATTCCCTTACTACTTTTTAAAAAATTTAAGTTTTTAATAGCTTAAGTAATTCATTATATTAATTGCCCTTTCCATTTCATTTGAAAATAAATTCACTGATGTTCACAGTGTGCTAAATTTGTTAATGACTATTCATTCTCTAATACTCCCGTGTACTTCTCCCACCATGGGAACTGTTTGCTTACCAAGAATCACTCATGTTTGTTTTCAATGCAATTATCTTAGTTATATAATTTAGTTAAATGTATAAAAAGATGAAGTATCAGTATGAAAGTATTTGATTAAGTTGCATGCTTTGGTAAAAACTCAAAGAGGAGTTGCTGAAAAGTTGTCAATTAGTTGTGGGATAACAACAATAAAAGTTTCTGTAAATATAAAGGGTTATTGTTTTTTTGCACTCAGATTTTTGCAATATGAGTTTAAATAAGCCAAAAGTAGAAATGGTTTATGTGAGTAGGTTGAGACTGCCTTTTTTCCCATGGATTCATATTAAAGGTAAGGCTGGCCTTATATCCAAAGATTGGTAAATGAAGTTACATTTCTGTCTTATGTTAACTTATAATGCGTAAACTGTAACTTTTAAAAGCGTTTCCCTGTGTAAATAAAACTTGTTTTTCAGGTAAAGGGCATTAACCTTCTGAGCTAAAAATGATTTCATTGTTTTTTTTTCTTTTTATTATGAAAAGTGTCAAGTGTATGGAAAAGTAGTGTAGTATGATGAAACTCCGTATACCTATTGCCTAGATCTAACCGTTATTATAATTTTCCGTATTTACTTCATCTGTTTTCTTGAAGTATTGTAACGTGAACTATAGATATCTTAATGCTAAATATTTATGTTAGAATTTCCAGGAAATAAGGACATTTTCCCATGTAGCCATTTATCTAGAGTCTATTATTAATAGCTTACTTATTTAAATGTTAATGCATACACATAGTACAAAATTTTAAAATGTATGTAGTGAAAATAAGTCTCTTTTTCCTGTTCCTCATTCTTCCTTTTTACAGGCAACCACAGTCAGTTTCTTGTGTATCCTCCCAGAGATATTGCATACATTTACAAATATATGTGTATGTATATTTTTGCTTTCCCGCAAATGGTATACTGTGCAAACTATTCTGTACCTTTTTCCATTCAGGTTTTCCCCCACATAATAGTATGTCTTTCCTTGGATTTTATTCTACCCAGTATGTATAAGGCTTCCTATGTATACTGTATACTATTCCATTGTTGGATGTAGCAAAACATTAACAGTCTATCTGTAGACCTTTAAGTTATTTTCTATCTTTTGTTACTACAAATGATGTGAATATGTCTGTATATAAGTACATAATCATGTTCTTCTGTGGTTATATGTGCCATAAAAACCAAGAAGTTATTTGTCGGGTCAGATATTTGGAGATTTGAAATTTTGATAGATAATTGCCAAAATTGACTTACATGGAGTTTAAACCAATTTATACTCCTCCCCTTAAATGTGGTGTACATGTTTTCATACGCTTTAGCCAATACAGTGTTACCTAACATGTTGATCTTTGCTTATCTGTTAGGTTAAAAAGTAATATCTCATTGGAATTTTAATTTGTATTCTCTTGTTTTGAGTGAAATTGACCATCTTTTCATATATCATAGATCTATTTGAATTTTTTTTCTATGAACTCTTTGTCATTTATTTACTCTGTATATATATGGAGGACTCTGGTCTTTTTAATTTATTGTTTGTGATAGGGGTTGTGTTTATTTATTTGCTTGTTGCTTTTTTTTCTTTGTTTATGGCTTCTATTATTTTTTTACCTACATAAATCTTTCATGTTTACACCGTCTAATTTTATCAATCTTTTGTGGTTTCTGGGATCTATACTTGGAAAAGGCTTTCTCTATTCTGAAATTATGAAAAGTATTCTTCAGACTTTATTAATATTAACTTTATGGGTTTCTTTAATGTTTAAATCTTTGACTCATTTGGAATTTATTTTGCTATAAGGTAGGGGCTGTAAGATCCCATTTTAGTTTTCATTATGCCATATTTCCCTTTATAATTATCAAAGATTCACTTAGAATATTATTTTTATAGTTCTTGATTAGACTTCAAATGTTCAGTAAATTTGTTCTGTGTATTTATCTTCCATCAGCTACTTCTTTTTTTCCCCTTGTTTTCATACAAACTAGTGTGAACCTGTATTGTCATTAATTCTTTTTTATAATGAATAGGCAACCATGGGCATGGTTAAAAGAAATTAAAACAGTACAAAATCATACAGAAAGGTACACAGTGAGAAATGTTTCTTTTCAACCTTTTCACTCCCAACTTTCTCAGGCCCTTTGTTGAGGATAATTGGTCTTTTGTTGCCATTGCTCATGTTTGTCTTTTTATTGAAATTTTTAAAATAATAATTCTGTCTTGATGACTTAATAGCATATCTTAGTTTTCACAATAAGAAAGAAGTATTTTATTCTGGGGCCTTGAGAGGAGATTCTGAGTGAAAACTCACTTTATACTTTGAAATATATGGCCATATGTATATGTATATGGCTCCGTACAATTTTTAGGTATTATTAACTAGAGAATTATTTCTGTAAGTAATAGAAAGTCTGGATAAATGTGAAGAGTAAAGGTTGAGAGTTAAGCTGCCTACATTTTTTAACAGCAGAACTCCACAGCTTACTGTCTCTGTGACCTTTGGCAAATTACCTAACCTTGGGCCTCAATTTCCTCTTCTGAAGAGTAAGGGTAGTATCAGTGCCTTCCCCATAGGATTGTGATCATGTAAGTGAGAAAAAGATTGTAAAGTGCTTAGAATAGTACCTGTCACATAGTAAACACTGGGAAAAAAATGTTGCTGCATTTGCTTTGGAATTTTTATTTTGAATCTGTTAACAATAACTATTCCTAAAATTCCACTTGAACCTGATAAGTAGTGGCGATTTTCTTCCCATTCCTTTTATGAAAGCCTGAAGAAAGCAGTGAAATAATTCATTGTGATTTCTAATTATTATTCTTTAATGTTATTGCTTTTTAAAAAACAGTTTGTTGCTTATGTGTCTAATTTTTCATTTATTATAAAAATAGTTTAAATTAAGAGAACTAAGTATGTTTTAAAGCATAAAAGGATTTTTCTCACAAATCAATATTGAGATCAGTGTGTTATATTGACCTTCTACAATCTCAGTTCTCTTAAACATATATGTATTATAGAGAGCTGACCGTGTGCCTTAGACTGGTCAAGGGTAAACAAATGGTTCTTACTCCACTTACGTTCTCATGTCCTTTATAAGTTCATATTGGGCTATAATACTGAGGTAGACTGTTCTACATAATAGGGTAAGTTTATCAGAAATAACAGGATAAGATTTTAAGAAAAACCCTCATAGAAAGTATGACTCACCATTGACAACGTTGTGACCTAATGCTCAGATAGGATTCCACGTTCAAAGTAATAAGATATTTGCACATCCTACATGTTTACATGTTTAAATGCATTTGCAGTGTGACCTCATGCTAACTTTTGAAATGGGAAAAGATTGAAAATACAGGAATATAGGGATAGAACAAAGTTAGAGACCTCTTTGGTTTCCTTTAGACAGTTTTATATAGAATAGAACCCCCTTTTTAGGGAATTGGCCTATTCACAAAAACTTGGAGTTGCAGGGGACAGATTATACAGTGAATTCCTTAGACAAATATAGATCAGAGAAAGAAACTGAGGTATAGTAACTGATCCTTTGAATTATATTATTTGGGGAAAGGACATGGAGATAATAAGCGTTAAATTTTGCTCTCTTTTGCGTAAGGAGATTCCCTAGGGACACAGTACAGCTGTAGATTTATTTGCTGTTTGGAAAGGACCTTTGAGAAAAATTAAGATCGTTTTGCCTCATTCCATAATGTTTGAAGGTTACAGTTTACCACTGCATAACTTCATTTTTCTGAACCTGTTCTAAGATTTTGGTGGTACCCCAATTTAAAAAAAAAATGTATAATTTAGATACATTTCTTAATTCACCTTTCTTACCATACAGTTCTGTGAATTTGAACAAATAGATTGTAATTATCTACCACCATAATCACAATATAGAACAGTTCCATCACACCAGAAATTTCCCCCATGTCTTTGTAGTCTGCTCTTGTCTCCACAACCCCTGATAACCCTGATCTGATTTCTGCCCCTGTACTTTTCTCCCCCCAGAATGTCATATAGATGGAATGATACAGTATATAGCCTTTGAGTCTAGCTTTTACTTAGCATAACATTTGAGATTCATTTACTTTGTTGTGTATATCTGTAGTTCTTTTCCTTTTTGTTGATGAGTAGTTAGTATTCCATCGTGTGGGCGTACCATAGTTTATCCATTCCCCAGTTGAGGTAAACGTGTAGCAGAATAATGACCCTCCAGAGATGTTTACCCTCTAATCTCCCGAACCTGAGAATATGTTACTTTATATGACAAAAGGGGTTTTGCAGATTTGGGTAAGGTTAAGGACTTTGAGATGGGAAGTCTCCTGAATGATCCAGGTTATCCCAGTCTAATCACATGAGTTCTTAAAATTGGAAGAGGAAGACAGAAGAGAGGTCTTCCTGCAGAGAGATGTGACTTGTGACTGGAAGCTGGGCATGATCCTTGGTTTACATCCAACAAGGAAATAGGGACTTTGGTCCTACAACCTTGTAACTGAACTCTGCCAACCTACCAAAAGAACAGGAAGTGAATTCTCCCCTGGAGCCTCCGGAAAGAAATGCAGCCTACAGACACTTTGCTTTTTTTAGTCTGGTGAGACCCATAACAGACTTCTGACATATGGAACTGTAATATAATACATTTATATTGTTTTAAACTACCAAGTTTGTGATAATTTGTCATGGCAGCAATAGCAAACTAATGAAGGGCTATTGAATCATTTACAGCTTATGGTGATTTCAAATAAACTTACACTATAAACATTCACATACACATTTTTGTATAAACATAAGTTTTTCATTTTACTTGGTTAAGTACCTAAGAGTGGGATTTCTGGGTCATGTGTAAATCCTTGCTGATACTATGTATGAGAATGCTGTTTGTCAGTTGTTTTGATTTAGCCATTCTAATATATGTGTAGTGGTAGCACATCTGGTTTTAATTGGCATTTCCTTAATAACCAATGATGTTCAGCATCTATCGTGTTTGCCATCTGTATATCTTCCTTGGTCAAGTGACTTTTTAACACATTTTTAAAATTAGGTTCTTTGTTTTACTCATTTGAGAATTCTTTATGTATTCTGGATACAAATTCTTTATTAGATATGTGCCTTGCAAGTATTTTTCCCCAGTTTGTGGTTTATCTTTTATTCTCTCAGCATCTCTTTAGAAGAGCAAATGTTTTTAATGTTGGTGAAATATAGCTTATTGATTATTTTTATTTGTAGATCACGCTTTTGCTGCGATTTTTGCTTAACCCAAAGTCACAAAGGTTTTTAAAATCTTCTAGAAATTTTATACGTTTACATGTTTTAGGTCTTCCATTGACTTGCCTTTGCACTTTTGTTGTCCATATACGTGTGTATCTATTTCTGGACTTTATTCTATTAATTTATACGTTTATCCTTTCTCCAATATGATAATGTGCATCCTTCAACTTCGTTGTTTTTCTTCAAAATTGTTTTGGTTACTCTAGTTTTTTTTTTGCCTGTCTCTTATATTTAGTAGTAGAAAGCTCATAGGGTGATAAACTGGCTTCATTCATCTTCAATCTTTGCTCCCAGGAGAGTGAGAGAATCTAGTTATACCTTTTGTTATGTCAGTTTGCTTGATTTCGTTTTCAGCTGACTTTTGCTAAAATGGGAAGAATCTGGCTCCTTTGGTCCAGATCGTTTGGTCCAGTTTTTCATCCTTCTGTTGAGGTATCTTCTCAATATTTTTCATTTGGACAAGAAATTGACTTTCTTTTCCAATTTAGAAATATATTTTAAATCTTTAGTAATTCACATGTGTGATTATTCTTGATTAAGTTCTGCAGATCTCCCCAGTGTGTTACTCTAATTTAAAAAACAAATACATTGAGTTGTAAGAAGGGATAAAGAGTGGAACTACATTTGGGGTGAAAGAAAGAAAGTTGAACTGGTGTTGGTTTGAGGACTTAAATTCCAGAGATAGAGGACTCTTATCATTGAAGGCTAACATTGTAAATTAATCTGCTTCAAGAAGGAGGATTGCAGGTGGGAGAATGGAATTAGAAAAGTAAAAACAAGTTTGTTTGTTTTTTAATGGAAAAAAGTACAAAAATCATTGCAAGATTCTAAACCCAAATCAGTTTTAGCATTGTTCCCTTCCTCCCCCGCTTTCTCTCCCCCTCCTCTCTCTCCAGTTAAAAAATTCTTACGTAGTTTTAAACTATTTGATGGAAATATTTAAATGTCATTTAAATGTAACTTGGAATTTCTTTAGTTTTCCTAACTCTGACACCTAATTTGTTTTATCATCTAGGGGTGGATTGTTTTTTTTTTTACTTTCCGTAAAACTAGAAATAAGAAAACATCGTATGTTCATGTTGTAGTTTTCTTACTTTTTTTTCAAAGGTGGCATTTTTTGGGGTCGGGGGGAAAGGGAACAGGACTTTATTGGGGAACTTCCAGGCCTTTTTTCCAAGTCAAGTTGTTGTCCTTTCAGTCTTAGTTGTGGAGGGCACAGCTCAGCTCCAGGTCCAGTTGCCGTTGCTAGTTGCAGGGGGCACAGCCCACCATCCCTCGCGGGAGTCGAACCGGCAACCTTGTGGTTGAGAGGACCACTCCAACCAACTGAGCCATCAGGGAGCTCAGCTGTAGCTCAGCTCAAGGTGCCATGTTCAATCTTAGTTGCAGGGGGCGGAGCCCACCATCCCTTGTGGGACTCGAGAAGTTGAACCAGCAACCTTGTGGTTGAGAGCCCACTGGCCCCTGTGGGAGTCGAACCAGCAGCCTTTGGAGTTAGGAGCATGGAGCTCTAACTGCCTGAGCCACCGGGCCGGCCCCAGTTTTCTTACTTTTAAGACGTTTCCTTTTTTGCCTTTCATACTTTTTGGTGAAGATTTTTAAATTGTATTAGAGAACTCTGATCATTTTGATAATTTTGGTTTCAAAGTCTACATCTTGGGAAAATTAGTTAGGTTTTAAAATTCCCAACTATTTTCTGAAATGTGTTTTCAACTTCAGATAGTACTGATGCAAAAGCATCAACCCTTTCCCGTTCAGACACAAGGTGGTGCACTACACCTAGTCTGAAATGCTGTTGATGACTTTCTTCAAAAACCGAATTAAACCCAACTTAAGATAAAACAGAACATTATAAAAGTTCACGTTGGGCACTAAAAGAAATTATTTGTGACAGCAGATAGTTTTATAGAGGGGACCAGTTTTATTTGAAGGGAACCCAAGGTGCTTTCACAGAGAAAATAATGTGTAAAATAATACATATTACAGTATTATTATTAGTTAAAATGTTTTGTTTAGAAATAATTTTAGGCTTATTAAAATGTTGCAAGAATAAGAATAGTACAGGAAACATCCATATTACCTTTACCCAGATTTACTCATGAACATTACATGCCATTTGCACACCTCTATATACATGGGTGGTGTTTTTTTCTGAAACAGTTGAGGCTAAAATTATATACATCATGGCACTTTACTACATTATGCTTTTCCTAAGGATGGCGGCATTCTATTTTATATAACAATAATACAATGTCAACTTTAGTAAATCAACTTCAGTAAATTTAACATTGATACAATACTTTTATCCAGTCTACCATTGGTGTTTCAGTTTGTCATTTGACTCAGTAATGTCATTTACGGTGTTTCTCCTCTTTTCTCCCTCCCCTTACGACGTTTCTCCTCCTCCAGTTCAGCAGTCTCAAGTCAATTACAACATTTAATTGCCATGGTTCTTTAACCTCCTTTAACTTGGAATATTTCCACAGCCTTTCTTTGTCTTTTATAACGTTAACATTTAACTCCCTTCCCCCCTTTAAATAGAGCATTACTCATTTCCATTTTGGGTTTGTCTGATGATTCCTCATGAGATAGGTTATACATTCTCAGATGGAATATTGCATGGGTGATGTTGTGTCCTTAGGGTATTATTACATATGCTCATGGTCGTTTTAATGGTGATGTTACATTGTATTTTTGTTTGTCATTTTTTTTTTTTTTGGTAAATTTAGTTGTATATCTTTAGAAGAAGAATTTAGTGTCCATCACGATATGTAAGAACAAACATTTTATCTTCAAGGAAGATACTTAGATTAATGCTTCCAGTTGGTAAAGTCTAATTTCACTGTAAGACTTGAGCTAGCACATTTTAACTTTATTCGTTGCAAAGCTCTTAATATAGTATATTGGCATTTACTGTGCCCCTGAATTTCCAAGGAGTATTGTTGATATCCTCCGTGTGATCTGCCAGTCATTCTGGTGAAAGAATAAAATCTGAATAGGTAACACTGGACAAAAAGAAATATAAAATACAGAACTATCTCAATTGTAAGTCTCTTAGATGTTATAATTAATACCAAATTGAGATTATTTTGTATTCTATTTGAGTTTGTGCTTGTATTAATAATGTTTAAATGCAGAAGAAACATGTAAATGCCAAGGATGTTAACTACAAACAATATTGTAAATTTCTCAAAAGAAATGAACAAAAGTCTTTATCCTTTGGTTATTTGTTGTTGTCAGGTAGATAGAAATAGTTTTTTGTGTTGGGAAATTTCCTAAATATTGTTAGTATGTTAATTTTAGGGTGTGTATATATAAAAATTCTCAGAAGAAAATAGATGCTTACTTTAAAGAAGATTGTCATTTTGAGTATTTGCAATTAATTTCTTGACTTTTGCTGAAAACTATTTGTAACATAAATATTAAAGATGGTATAATGCCCTCTAAGAAAACATTAATTTAGTTTGCACTTCTGTTGCAGGACATGGTGAATCAAAACATTTTTATGGCATGATCTTACACCTAAACCATTTACTTTGATTATATATGTATACTATATATAAAATATGTTTCCCATGTACCATAGACATTAAAGCTTTTGAGATATGAAATTAGATGAATATAAAATAATTTGAATGCCAAAGTGCCCATTAAATTTAACAGTTGAAAAATCATTTGATTCATCTGTGACTTATTTATCCCATTAGTTACCCTGTAGAATATTGGAAGGGATAAAAAGTTACCTCCATATTCCTTCCAGGTTTGCCCCTTGATTTTCCAAAGAAACATACTGCTTAAATTGGTAGTGGTTTATAGCTGCTGTTTTTGACACTTGTATGCATGTTTCCGAATTTCCAGAGTGCACTAAATGGTACCCTGGGGCTTATAAGAATTCTGTGTGTCTTCCCAAGTGTCTCACTTAATTCTAGGGTCTTGAGCTGTAAATATTATTTGATTTGAATATAGTTTTTAAAACTGTTTTTTTATTTATTTTCATTCCTCAGGCAAGACATCTGTATAGATTCTACTTCATCCCTGAGAGAGAACAAGCAACCTGAAGGTTTGGAATTAAAACAAGGTATGAATCAAATACTTAATTGTTCTACGACATTTACCTGAAGGTTATAAGCATTTACAATAATAAATTTTCACAGTGTTGCAGCTAGTCCCCTCTTTTCTAGACAGGGGACAGAAAATATATTTGGTCCAAAATCAAAAGAGAAGAATATACACTTTGTTTTATGACTCCTTTAGCGACTGGAGTAGTTCTGCCTTCGTGATGTATAGTTAGAGATGCCACCAGAAAGTTGTCATCTTAAGTATTTTTATGTTGGTAATCTTTATATCATTAGCTGCAAGATATTAGAGATATGTTAACAGGGTAGCTTCGGGTTGTATGTGGAAAAAATAAGTTTTATGGGATAACCTCTTTCTTTACAGAACTATCTTGTCTGTGTTTACTTTCTTCCTTATTTATTGTTTTCTGTAAATCAGTAGTTTTCGACATTATCAGCGAGCAGAATTAAAGTGGTAATTTGTGACATTCAAGCCGACGATCAATAGGGCTAATTTTTTAGATGTTTGTTTGTTTGTTTTGTTTCTTCTCATCCTAGTTGGGAAAATTGAAAGTAAAATAAATTTTTATTAGTTACTCACAGGATATATCACATTTTTCCTTTTTCCTGGTAATTCACCAGACAAGAAGGTTGTGTTATTTATTATGTAAGCAGCTAATCTTTGATGGCTTAGGATACTTTCTCTAAAACTGGAGTCATAGGAACTTATTTGGTAGAGAGAAGCTGGTTCTCAGTTTAGTTAGGCAGAATTTCTTTTTTTCAACTATGGTCTGTGTTACCAATGCTTAGTTAACAAAATGGAATAAAGTCGGATAATTAATTTTGTGATTCATTCAATTTATATGTAGAGAGAATGAAATCTAGATTTTCTGTAATTCTAACTTACGTATTCTGGGGTTTATAAATGTTTCTGATGATCATGAGAATTCCATTGCTTTTCAGAAGTCCTGTTGTGTTAGCCTCTTAAATAACCAGACAAAATTACATCTTTGTATTCTGACTACTTCTGAGCACCCCCAAGACATTTGCATTTATTTGTCATATGCAAATACATGCTAAGCACATATCATTTTCATATAATGTAGTCTTGTCATGTAGCTTTTGTACCATGTTTGAGTATAATTGGACAACTTTGTTACTGTTTCTGCCTTTGTTTCTACTCTTTGCATCAAATGAGCAGGCATTGTGGAGGTTATGCTGTTAGATTATCTGTGGAGAGAAGAATGTTATGTAATGCATAGAAAAAGCTACAATGGGCAGGCTGATTCCAGTTTATAGGGAAAAAGGAATGGAGACCTCTTTACACAAATTAGCCAATTTGAGAGAAGATTTTTTTTTCTGCTCCGATATTCAGGCACCTGGAGCTCTTTAGAACTCCCCGGTGTCAACAGCCTGTTTTGCTGGAATTTTCTTAAGCTAACTTCAGTCATTTGAAAATCGGCGATGTAGGCAAAGAGGAAAGAAAAAGGACTTCGAGTAGCTAGATATCACAAAGCTCATAGGAGCTTGTATAGACCACTCTTAGGTTCTCACTTAGGCATGGGAAACATCAGGAACACACTGTCATCAATAAGTGACAGCAAGCAGAGGTGAGAAAACATAAGATCAAAGCACAGCAGTTCATGTTCATGTTGTGACTGAATCTGTAGGAATTGGCTAAATTAAGTTTCAACTCTTTTTTTTTTAAAAGAAAGCAGGGAAATAAGTAAGGTCTTTTAGAAAAATGTCTATAGGAATGGTTAAAATATAAAATGTTTTATTGCATAACGGGATAAGCATAAATTACCTAAACTATGCAATTATGTAGAGCATGTTCCAGATAAATATTAGTATAGCTCACATCTGAACCAGCTAACAAGTAACTTGCTTGGAGTTCCCCAAGAAGCTGAGGAACACCAGGAAATAGAAATCCTGGCAGGCTCAATAAGGGTTATTGCCTTTTTTCTAAATGAATTAATATTGTCTATTTTTAATAAGCAAAACTTTTAAAATTGACTTAATATTATCTCTAACTTTTTTTTTGCATAGCTAGCTATTCTTGCTCACAGTGAGCTCAATAAAAACAGAATATAATGCTCCTTGTGAATGCATTGTCATTTTCTTTAATGGCTTGGCCGTTTAAGAAAATTCATTGAAGCTTATTTAGTGCCAAAGTAACCCTTTGTTCAGTAGACCAGAATATAAAGCAACATTGAATTTTCTCTTTGCTCTTTCAGAATAAAATAAAATTTACTGTATAACCTATTACCTGTGTGATACTGACAGGTTATTTAAATTACATTTTCACTTTTTTCAACTTCTAAAATACTCAAATATTGAGAAATATTAACTATGAATTAGTTAAATTGAAACGCGTTTCTTTGTCTAGAACTGGTTTCATTCATCTTGTTGATAGGAAATAACATTTGTGAAACGGCTGTGCTGACGATGCGTATCTGATTGTACTATTATCACACTTTAAAAATGGACTAATACCTGAAGATTCACCTTCGCTACGCAAACATTATTTAAATGTAAATATAATCTACTGGTTGATTGATTGGTACTGTGGTAAAATAGAAACTCTTCTGTTGGGGTTATTTTCCTAAGTCATTTTTAGCAAGAGGGCAGTTGTATAAGAAACACAGGTATAGTTTTGCTCTTTATCTTTAGCACAGCTGTGTTTGTGAACATATGCAAGCCTGAGAGCTTTTGTTAGTGTTCTGGAGAATTTCAAGGCTTATATTAATAAAAAGGTTTAGCTCAGCTTTTAAAATAATAACGGTTTATGTAAATTCTCTAAATTAGTCCTTTGTGCTATAGTTTAAAAAAATGAGAACTGCTATTTGTCCAAGGTAATTTGTAGAAAATATTTTTAAAATATCAAATCTCTGCTAATATTAATGAATTATCTTCCTTTAAATGTATCTATAAATAAGTTTGCTTAAGACATTCAGTAATTTAGATTTCACATGTAAGTAAGATAATATGGTATTTGTCTTTCTCAGTCTGTCTTATTTCTCTTAGCACAATAGCCTTTAGGTCCTTCCATATTTTAGCAAATACTAAGATTTCATTATTTTCTATGGCTGAGTAATACTCCATTGTATATGTGTCCCACCTCTTTATCCAGTCATCTATTGATGGACACTTAGGTTGCTTCCATATCTTGCCTATTGTAAATAACACTGCACTAAACATAGAGTGCAGATATATTTTCGAATTAGCGTTTTGGGTTTTTTCAGATGAATACCCAGGAGTGGAATTGCTGGGTCATAAGCTCTATTTTTATTTTTTGAGGAACCTCCATACTGTTTTCCATAGTGGCTGCACCAACTTGTAATTCCAACAACAGTACATAAGGGTTCCCTTTTCTCTACATCCTGACAAACAACTATTGACTATTGGTTTATTGATGATAGCCAATATAACAGGTGTGAGGTGATGATATCTCATTGTGGTTTAATTTGCATTTCTGTTAATTAGTGATACTGAACATCTTTTCATATGTCTGTTGGCTATCTTTATGTCCTTTTCGGAGAAGTGTCTATTCAGGTCCTCTGCCCATTTTTAAAATTGGATTGTTTGGCTTTTTGTATGTTGAGTTGCCTGAGAGATATATATATATATATATATATATATATACACATACATACATATATATCTCCATCCCTTATCAGATACATCATTGACAAATATTTTCTCCCATTTATAGTGTCAGGTGGGTATTAAAGTAATTGGAGGGCGTCACTTCATAAATTATATAAATGTCTAACCACTATGCTGTACATCTGAAATTAATATAAAATAATATTGAATCTCAAAAAAAAAAGACATTCAGCAATATTAAAATAATGGTCTATATTTAAATTGTTGCTTTAATGTTCACAGCTGCGGGTATGTGTAATTTTTTAAAGTAGTCTCCTTTGTAACTTTAAGAATTAAGCTCTTATGTTTGCATTCTTTCTTGGAAGGCATAAGGAGAAATTTTTTTAACTATACATGAGAAATAGCTAAGTGAAATTTGGGTATTTAGGTTGAAAGTAAGAGTTAAGGTCACTTTAAAATATTTGAAGGTCTGTCAAGTGGAGAGTGACTAGGCTTGTTCTGTATTGACTCTGAGAATAAAAATAGGGCCAGTATATAAAGTTATCATTAGACAATTTATTTATTTCAAATAATCACAAGTATCAGAAAATGCAGTCGGCTGTCTTCTGAAATACGTTCCTGTTGCTGAAGGTGTTTGAACACAGGTTACGTAAACGGCCACTTGGTGGCACTGTTGTAGAGCAGATTCAAGCAAGATTTGGATGTTTGGCCTTCATCTTGAAGTTCCTTTCTAGCTTTCAGATTTTGTGAAGACCAGTGAGTGCCTAGTGCAGTGTCTTCACTTGGGAGGAATGCTTAATAACTGTTTTCTTAGATTGTTTAATGGAAGCAGAATGAAATACACAATTTTTTTTCTATCCGTGTTTTATTCTATTAGAGGAAAAGATACTTGATGTACTCTTTAAGTTATATGAAGATTCCTTGAAGTACATACATTTGAATACAGTTAACAATAAATACGTAACCATATAATATATAAAATAATCAAAATCAATAAAACATTTACTACATCTTACTCTGATTCTTTCATGTTAGCTTTCTAATGCAGTTTTGCTGTGGTTAGGCTTACATCTTGCCACTTTTTCTTTTCTATTGAGGTAACATTGGTTTATAACATTATATAAGTTTCAGGTTTACACCATTATAATTTGACATCTTGTTTTTATTTTTTTAATAATCTAGTTGCCTCGTGCAGTTATATGTTGCCCTTCTAGTTGATGAGTTAGTGAATGACAGACAGCTTTAAAACACGCCTTGTTAACAAGCGCTTCAAGAAGTTGAAAGGTAGACTTTAATAGGGGGAAAATGTTTTCAGTGGTTAAACTATGTGATGAAACTTTAGAATAGATATTTTCTTTGAGCTTCTTTCAACCTTTCAGACCACTCATCACTAAAGTGTGATTGTACACACTCCCGGAGAATGCAGGAAGAAAACACCAGAACTTCTACAGTAAAGAAACATATATTTAAGCATCTGCCTTTTAAAATATCTGATTACAGATATATGATTATAATAGTATATATTTGTAAGTAAATAAAAAATATATAGCGTACTTAAAAATGTTTTCACTGATAGGATTATGTAGGTAGTGAGACCACTCTTGTAGACTGTCATAAAGAATTGATAGTGTGCATAACTTATTCATTTCTTATTTCTAAATAGTAAATGTGGTATAAGAGATTTTCCCATCATTTAGCCGAGACAGTAAATATATGAGACCATTTGAATCTTCAAGGTGAGGGACAAATGGAAAAGCCGAATTAATTTTAGTTCTTGTTGCTGTTGTTGTTATTTTTCCAAAGCAGTACTACACTAGGGGAAGCAAAGCTGGTAAGTAGAGGGACTAGAATAAAAAAGAATGAAGAAACGAATTTGCAGTTAAAAAGTAGTTGAGTTTTGCTGAAAAGATCTTTACAACTATAGCTGAACAAATAAATACAAGCTATAAAAAAATTAAAAAGGTAAAGAGGAAAATACTATCAGAAACTTTATTGCTTTGTAAAAGAAGAGAGAATGAAGATCATCAGTTATTAAGCAGCATTTTTAGGTGTAGATTTCAATGCCTACCATAGAAGAGGTCCCACCACAGAAGTGGTCCTACCAAAGGATAGATAGTAAACACTAGGCTTGAAATCAGATTTTGTTACTACCAGTTTCTGACCTTTTTACACATCCCACACCATAGCCTGTGATTTAATTAGCAGTTTTGGTTGCCATGTCATAAGTTCATAGATACTGAGCTTTTGGATAATAAACTTTAATTAAAAAAATAATAGTATTCCTTAATTTTTGAAGCAGCTTGCTTAGGTTTACAAAAAATTTGAGTGGAAAATACAGAGTTCCTATATACCCACTTACTACCTCTTCTCCCATTTCCCTTATTATAATCATCTTGCATTATGTGATAAATTTGTTACAGTTGATGAGACAATATTAATACATTATTAACTAACATCCATTGTTTACATTGAGGTTCATTCTTTGTATTTTAACATTCTATGGGTTTTAATAACTGTATAATAACATCTATCCACCATTACAGTAGCATACAGTATAGTTTCACCTATTCAACCCTCCCTCCCCCAGACTCCTGACAACCACTGATCTTTTTCCTGTCTGTAGTTTTGTCTTTTCTGGATGTCATACAGCTAGAATCATACAGTATGTAGTCTTTTCAGATTGGCTTCTTTCACTTATCAACATGCATTTGAGGTTCTTCCATGTCTTTCTGTTACTTGATAGCTCATTTCTTTCATTGCTCACTAAGCTTCCATTGTGTGAACGTACTGCAGCTTGTTTATCTACTCACCTGCTAAAGGGCATCTTGTTTGCCTCCATGTTTGACATTCATGAATAAAGCTGCTACAGTCATTTGTATGCAGGTCATTGTTTAGACATATGTTTTCAGCTCTGGGTAAATAACCATGTGTAGTTTTATAAGAAACTGTCAGACTCTCTTTAAAGTGTTTACCATTTTACATTCCCACCAACAATGAATGAGAGTTCCCTGTTGTTCCACATCCTCACCAACATTTGGTGGTGTCAGTGTTTTGGATTTTGGCCATTGTAATAGGTGTGTAGTGGCATCCTGTCTTACTTTGCAATACCCTAATGGCATATGATGTTGACTGTCTTTTCATATGCTTCTCTGCCATCTCTATATCTTATCTGGTGACTTGTCTCTTCAGATCTTTTGCCCATTTTTAAATTGGGTTGTTTGTTTTCTAATTGTTGAGTTTTAAGAGTTCTTAATATAGTTTGGATACCAGTCCTTCATCAGATGTGTTTTGCAGGTATTTTCTCTCAGTCTGTGGCTTGCCTTTTCATTCTCTTACTATTCATGTTGAATACATACTTTTTAAGTCTATGTCTCCTACATACTACATTTGCTCAGGTGGATTTAAAAGACCTACAAGAAGATATATTCAGCCCAAACCAACATTCTAATCTGGGAAGCTTTGTGGTCATTCCGATTCTGTTAAGATCTGCAAGGCAGAATAAAATATTTATATGCATAGATTTTCAAAATATACTTGGGTTTAAATTTTGGTTCTGCCACTTCAGTTGTGTTAACTAGGGCCAGTTGCACTCCCTGTTCCTCAGTTTCCTCATTTATAAAATGGGGATAATAAATACGAGTGTCTATTTCATGATTGTCATAAGGATTAAACGAGGTAATACATGTCAAGTGCTTTAGAGATGTGTTTGGTACATAGTAAGTGCTCAGTAAATATCAGCTCATTATCATTATTTCTACCATCATTATTGTTGTCATTAACATTTTCTGCTTTATCCCCTCAGTATCATCCCAACATCTTTAATTGGTAAAAGTATCTCTATATTGAATTGTAGTTTGCCTTTATGTAACTTTTACTTATTGGACCCTCTGTGCCCTTTGGATTATAGAATATGAATTTAATACCTCTTCTAAATGATGTCTCTTCAAATTTTGAAGCTCATCCCTTCTTTCAACAAACGGTTATTTTGTGCACCAGGAATAGAAAGATAAATAAAATGTGTCCTGGCTTGGAAAGAACTTGTCTAATAAAGGAAAACAGATGTGTCAATTAATTTTTCATATCCACCTGTATCTGAATTTATATACTCCCCTTCCGTCCTGTTAAAGTGGATGAACTCTGTGTTGCTGAGACCAGCCCTGTGTGTGTATAGTGATCACATCCCCTTTTGGGACCTGCACTTGTTTCTTCTCCTTACTTAGTCAGCGGCCCCTCCCCCAGCTGTTTCCCTGGCCATTGCTGAGTCCTCATCTCGACCTACCAGTCGTGTGACACCATTTATTATCCCCCTTCCCTGCCTCAGTCCTTATTCTTAGTCCCTTTTGCATTATGCTCTCCACTACTCGACTTCTGGAAGTTGAGTGCCCCAGGATTGATTCTTTGCACTTTGCCCTTCTTCTCTTTTCTGCATTTTCAGGTTGTGATCTTCCGTAGTTCCAAGACTGGCAACTACAGATTTATTTCTGGGATTCAGACCTCTTTCCAACACTTAACATGCTCACCTTACTTACTGAATGTTGAGTAAGCATCTTAAAGGTTAATGTGTCCCAGAATAAATTCTAGATCCTTTCCTGACTGCCCCCCCCCAACCAAAGCAACAAAAAAAACAACAACCTTGTTTGTTTAAAAAAAAAAAAATCACAACCTTGCTTTTCTTATTCATCCTTGTTTTCTCCATCTCAATAAATAACAATTACGTTCTTCTGAGTGTCCAGGCCAAGAACCTTGGAATCATTCTTGAGTCCTTTCTCCTCCGTCAGCAACTCTTATCAGCTCTACTTTCAGAATATTCATAATTCACCCCCTTCACCTGTTCTCAGTACATTACCCTGGTGTTGATACTTACAGCATCCCAAACCCTCTGTTTCTGTCTGTGCTCCTCTGCACTCATTTTTCCACACAGCTTGATTATGTTAAACTGTAAGGATGCCCATGTCATTTTTCTTTTTAAAGCCTTCCAATAACTTCCCACATTAAATCTCAGATCCTTCCTTCTTCCTGCCAGTAAAGCCTCATGTGGTGTGGCCGTCACTCTTCCCCTTGCTCGCCGCCTCCCGCTCCCGCTCTCCTCTGCACTCGCTCTGTGTCAGGGACCTTGCTGATGCCTTTCCTTGCGCCCGCCGCTCCTCCGCAGGCTTGCCACGTGAGTCTTCATTTACATCCCTGCTCATGTGTTACCTGGTCTGTCTAAACTACTTTTCTCAGAGCTCAGAAACCTCTTCATAAACCTAGAATTTTCCTGAGAATTGATGTCAAGTTTACTATAGTGTAGTCTTGTAGAAGTCACCTTCTTTTGCAGATCAGAACTGTGTTTATCAATGTGTCTAGTTCACAGCACATCTCAGAATATAAATGGAAATCTATCAGTTGTGACTACTAGTTTTAGTATCTCTCATGCAGATTATTCAAATGTGAGATTTATACGCATTCACACCAGTGGTGTACTGTGGTCAGGCTACCTGTTCTTGAAGATCAAACAACTCCAAATCGGTGAGGCCTTCTCTAACCTGCTTCGGCTCACCTCACCTCTTCTGTCAACGTCCTTACTACAGAATCAGTTATCACCTAGTTCATAGCACTACTGCCTATTTGCTTACTTCTGTTATAACACTGCCCTATAATTAATAACTTTTTTCAATTCAAGAAACATTTATGACTACCTAAATACGAATTGCAATGGTCTCTATCCCTAAGTAGCGTCCCATTCTGTGGTGCATCTGTTTGTTTACCTGTGACTATCCCCTTTAATGGAGAGTGTCCGTAGGCCAAAGGATTCTGCATGTCTTAGGAGCCTTCAGTCTTCAGTGCTTGTCTATAGTGGGTACGCAGGTTCTTTTGAATGAGGAAATGGCTGGATAGGTGATGAAAAGAATTTCTTCTTTCTCTTTTGCTCTGTTCAGTGAGTACATTATTCTCAATAGAGAAGATAGAAGCAAACTAGAACATTGCTTTCAGCCATTATTATTCTAGTACCTACCCCAAAGAATGTATTGCTTCAGAGTTTGTTTTTCTTTCTGGTCTTAACAAAACAGTCTTTTTGTTTGTTTTCCTTAGACTTTAGCTTCATTTATGTTACTTGTATAAATTCATACCAGTCTTTCATGTTAATCATTGGTTATGTGCCCCTTGTAAAATGCGTGGTCATCATAGACTTTCCTCTGTAGCTTATATTTCTTTGGATATTTCCTCATTTAGATGATTAAAGTTTAGATCGAGTTTTATTTTTGAGGATCTTTCTACACTCTTGAATTATCCTTCCCCATGAGATTATACCTTTTCTCCGACTGTTTTGAAAACATACAGGACACGTTTTACTTCATTTTCCACTTTCACTGTCATACACTCTAAGGTGACAGTTATTTTTTCCAAAGGCCCCACTATTTCTATTTCACATATTTTGTGGAAAGACTTAGGGTTAAACTGACAGTTTTTATTATTTTTCCTGCTTATTTACTGGAAGTGTTTTTAATTTTAGGGTATGATTTCTGTGTCTTATAAAATATACTACCACTGTTTTGGCATACTGATGACTACCTGCTTACTACATGAGTATAGAAGAGATACCTTTGCATTATCTAAAATTAGAATCAAGTCTTTACTATCTCTTTTTCAGCTTTTGTATACATTGAAACAAACAAAAGCAATGCCATAGGAAACATGACAGTTTGTGAAGTAGACAGTGAATTTGAGTACACCTTCCTTGGATGGGCAGATTGTGGAGCATTGAGATGTTACGAGCAGAAAATATTTGAGCATGATGCCCTTTTACACGAGTAAATTCCAACAGATCTTTGAGGGGGAGGGGAAAGTTGCCTCATTCTAAACTCTAGTGCTTGTAAATATGGATACTGAAATAACGTTCCTGTCTTCATTTTTCCTCTTTGTACATTTTCATGTTTCCTCCTAGATTTATTTTTTACTAGGTCACTGATTTATTATAAAAGGATATGATAAAGGGTACTGATGAACATTCAGATTGAAGAGATGCACAGGGCAAGGTGTGTGAGCGGGAGCTGGAGCTTCCCTGTTGTCTGAATGCGCCCCTGCCCCCAAATCCCCACAGGTTCACCAAAGCTCTCCATATCCCGCCCTTTTGGGGTTTTCTGGGAACTTCATTCTATAGGTGTGATTGATTAACTCATTGGTCATTGGTGATTGATTCAACATCCAGCACCTCTCCCCTCCCCAGAGGTTGGGGGTGGGACTGAAATTTCCAGCCCTCTCTATTCACATGGTTGGCTCCACTGGCAGCCGGCCCCATCCTTAGGTGCTTTCTCTAATATCAAACTTTCATTCTATTATAGGTCTGTTTAATCAAATGGTAGGAAAAAGGATAAGTGACATTTTTAAAGATTTTCTTCCTGTTTACTTTTAAGTTACTAGAGGAATGATTGTAGACAGGAATCTTGCATCTGTGTTTGTGCTCCAGTGTGACCCCCAAAATATTCACTTACCTGACCCATTGTAAAAGGCTGGTCCCCATTGTGCTTTCTGACCTAGAATGGTGACCTGCGGAGGCAGTGATTTCGGATGCTATCTTTTTACATTTTCTCATGTTTGCGCTTTATTCTGGCAGGCTCACATACTTCTGTGCTGAGATAGATCTCGCTCTTGGCCTTTGTGCATTCTGTCCCTCACACTTGGAGTTGCTCATTAGATTCTGAGACCTACTTCACATCACGTATCTGTGAAGATCTCCTTGACTTTTCCCTATTCCTTTATACATTCTGAAATTGTTATACTTTATATTGTGCATTTCAGCCTTTAAAATATGATGTTCATGTTTTAAGCATACATGAGCACCATGAAGGCAAAAACGATCTTAATCATACTACAGATATTTAGTGTACCCCACCTGTGGCATTTTGTTTTGTAAAGCCTACCTCTTCTGCAGCCTTTATAGCACCATTGTGGCATATGGAGTCAATATTGACTATTTATTGATTCTTGGAGTAATCTCTGGGTTTGTGATTCTTAAAAGTTAGCTTTATAGGCTAGTGGACACTCACATTATCTGGAAGTTCAATGAGGGTTTGAGTACTAAAGGGTAGCATACTAGACAGGTTTTTAATATTGTTTGCATTTTCTTCTTTTATCAGGAACAATCATTTATGCCATGATTAAATTTTGAATATGATGGTTAGCCTGATGCACTTAAATTTAAGTCAGTAGTTTAAAATACTACATGAAAAAGGGTCGTCAAGTTCTGTGAGTTTTTCTGAGAGGAAGATTGAAGGCCTCTACAGAAAAGGTTATTCTTACACATGAACGGGACAATTGTTTCCTTTTCAGAAAATTAGATTTGAAAAGGCTGGAACTCAATAAAACTGTTAAAAGTTATCAAGCTGAGTTTCTACACTAAGAATACATTAGAAGTGTGTTTGTTATGTCATAAAATTTAGTAAAACCAAAAATTATCTGTTCTCTGAGAAACTAAGTCCATGGAGGCATAACATTGCTGTCCAGTGTATCATAGACTTTGTTACTGACGAGATTCCAGCAGATCGACAACACTGGGGGCCTTGAGAGTTAAGATCCAGGATCTAGAAGAAGAGATGGGGAAATGTGTCGTTCGAAACGGCACCGCCACTGAATATGAATAACTTAAAATCAGTGAGAAAAACTAATTACAAGAGAACACAAAATCAAATAACTTAACCCTCTTAATAACCCGCTCTATGATGATAGGAATATTGAATTTGTTTTCTCACGTTTCCCCCCAGGATATATATATATATTAATATATTCTCAAATCAGGTTTGTAAGTAGAAATCCACTTTCTAAAAAAAAAAAAATCACTTTATCTTGAAAATTTTCAAACAAATATAGGAAAGAAAGGAACCTCAATTCCCTTATTCAGCTCCATCTTCAACAATTATCCACCTGTGGCTAATCTTTTTTCATCCCTACTTCTAAATGCTTCACACCACTAGATTATTTTAAAGCAAATCCTAGGCATCTTTTCTGTTCATCTATAAATATTTTAGTGTGTTTGTATCTCTTAAAGAGATCTCTTTTTAAACTTAACCATACCTCCTTTAAAGTAACATTTAACATCATATTCAGAAAGTGTTCATATTTAACCTGGTGTATTCATTGGTGGTATTGTGATACTAAGAGTGATTGATTGGTTCAGGTGTCATCAGCCTGACACCTAATAGTTTTAGTAGCTGTTGATAATTGTCTAGATCGATTATTTCATTGGGGATGCAAAATAATGATACATATTTTTAATCCTCAGATATCCAGTGTTGAAATTTCTGATTGTTCTGTAATATTTTAAAACAATATTTGTATGAATCAGGATCTAGATAACGTCCCTACATTGCAATTGGTTGATAGTAAGTCTCTTAAATCTGTATGCTCTCCCTTCTTCCTCCCTCTCAGCCTCCCTTTCGCTGCAGTTTATTTCTTGAAGAAACTGGGTGTCTGCTAAAGTTTCTCAGTTTAAATTTTGGTAACTGCATTTCAATGTTTCATTTAACATTCCTTTATTTTCTGTATATTGGTAGTTAGATACAGAGATTTGATAAGATTCATGTTCATTTTTTTTTTTTGAGAGTTTATTTAAGCCAGACTGACTACAGTTGCTCAGAAGCAAGATCTCAAACTCTGTCTTCAGTGTTTTGACAAGTGTTTAGAAGCACCTCCATAAGGCGCCTTTACTACTTCTCTTTTCTGCGATCATGTTAATAGGCATTGGGATATAGTGTCCAAAGTGGCTGATACTGTTACTCCTGATTCCTTGAAACTGGAGTTAGTTGGTAATCTGGTTTTTTTCTCCTTTGGGAACTATTAGGAATTTTTCTTTTTAACCCTCGAGTTATGGTATTTCACAGAATGTGTACTAGGTTTGATGCTCTGCATTTTGCAATCCCCTTTATCTGTGTGGACACCTTCACCTCCAATCAGTTTTCTTCTAGATTAGTTTTCTTTTCTTATTTTCTGTTTTTCCTCTCTATTGTCTCTTTCTTACTGTCTGAGTTGTTCTGTCACTTCAGTCAAGTCTCTGCTCGATTGTTAACGTTATCAAATCGCAGTAATAACTTCGTGAAGGCATTCTCCTGCTACTGTCTTCTTACCCGGCTTTATTTTTCTTCATAGCACCTAATATTTATTTATTTATACTGTTTTTCCTGTGATTTAAATGTAAGGCAGGGATTATTTTTTTTTATTCACTGCTGTTTCCTCAGTGTTTAGTCTCTTGCACATAGTACCGCATTCCCCGAAAATAAGACCTAGCCTGACCATCAGCTCTAATGCATCTTTTGGAGCAAAAATTAATGTAAGACACGGTTTTATTTTGGTATAAGACTGGTTCTTATATCATATCATATTATATCGGATCTTATATTAATTTTTGCTCCAAAAGACACATTAGAGCTGATTGTCTTATTTTCGGGGAAATACGGTATATAAGTATGAGTAACTTTCAAAGGGGCACTGGCATTGAGCCAAATGCTAAATTCTCAGTAAGTGCTAACAAAACTTAATTTGTGGATAAAAGAGTCCTCCACAAACTGCTATTGTTAAACTTCAATGGAATAAAGTGTTTGAATAAAACTTACGGTGCTCTGGAACATTGGATTAACAGGTAGCATTAATCTACATTATATAAGTTAGTATTTTTATACTAATATAATATAATATAATACCAGGTCTTATATTAATTTTTGCTCCAAAAGACGCATTACAGCTGATTGTCCTGTTAGGTCTTATTTTCGGGGCATCATGGTAGGTGCTCAGTAATATTGAATTAATTATATTAGGTTGTTGTTGGATTCAGCATTCATTCTCATCTTTCAACTTTTATTGCATTTTAAATATATGTATTTTTTCTATATTTCGAGAGGGTTTTTGTTTTTTTTTTACATTTCTCCCAGCAACCATTGAATACATGCTTTTGATAATTGTGTTTTTAATTTTAATGCTTCTTGTCCTCTTGTCTTTTCCGTTGTAATATGTACTTGTTTTATGTCTGCAGTCTCTCTAAGGGTACCAAGTAAACTCTCCCATCCTTCATTCTCTTCTAATACATTATCTTCTGATCCCTAAATTTTTGTTATTTTTTCCTTTGTTCATCTTGGTCCTTCATTTCTTGTAGCTGGCTGGTTTGTGTTTCTTCAGTAGCTGTTTAGATACATTAGTCTAAGAGATCTCTCTCTTTATTGTAGTAAAAATAGCACTCTCAGTAGAGTGCTTGGACATGTGGCAAGAAAGGGAAGGTAAAAAAGGAAGCGTTCAAATGGCTCAACTATTCTGAATGAATTTAATTTTAATTATCCTGCAGTTTGTTCTACAGCCAACTCTTTTTACTTCTAGGAGTCTCTTATCTGTGGTGTTTTTTTGCTGTGGTTTGCTTTGCTTTTATTTTTCTGTCAGTTTCATTCTGCCTACCTATATTTTCTGAAAATTTTCTTTTTAGATGATACCCTTTCTTATTACCTAATATAGTGAATTCAGTTTTTATTTTTAAACTTTTTACAAGATTATAATAGAAATATTTGAAGAAATACATGTGCGTAGAATGAAATTTGAAAACTCATTTCTTCTCTTCCCTCTCTATTCCCCTCCCCAGAAGTAACCACTATTCATAATTTGATTACTTTTAATATAAATATGATCATTATTCTTTGTTAGTTTTTTGACTTGACAGCATCTCTTGAATATTTTTCCATCTTACCAATTTATTAATTTATTCCAGATGGATAAAATTCCTATTTTTTACTAATGAGTAAAAAGTCATATCTTATTGTTTTAATAGCATTTCCCTGATTTGAAGTTTTAAGTGTTGAGCATTTTTTAAATGTATTCGTTGATTTTAAGACAAGGCAGACAATTTAAAAATATGAATGCAATACGTTTTTTTTTTTTTTTAATTTATTGAGGTGACAATTGTTAGTGAAATTACATAGATTTCAGGTGTACAATTCTGTATTACATCATCTATAAATCCCATTGTGTGTTCACCACCCAGAGTCAGTTCTCCTTCCATCACCATATATTTGATCCCCCTTACCCTTATCTCCCACCCCCCACCCCGCAATACATTTTTAAAAAGGACAAATGCAAGAATATATATAATGGCTAGATATGTTTAAGAAATGACTAAAAATGTGCAAAGGGTAGAAACAGTTACACATTCCACAAAATATAAAATATATATGTAATACAAATCCTCAGTTAACTTACAATTTTTATACTATTATTTTTAAATATCTCTCTTCTGTCCCTTCAGTGAGTTCTTGGTAGGGAAGAAATTAAATATGTGTGCTCATTGTAGCCGTTTTCAGCAGGAATTCAGACAGTTATTTAATTATCCCATGTTCTAGTGTTTGTTTTGGCTTAATCTAGTAAGTCACGATCAAGAAATTTCAGAAGCATTCATTCACACATACCATTAGATATGCTTTCATTTTATGCATCAAAACTATTTCTGATAGATTGAATTATTGGTAAGTAGAATATTATAGGCTATATCATGGTTTCAATGGACTTTAGAGATATCCTAGAACAGTTTGCCTTAGTGCTTACAGAAGAGAAACTCTGAGAAGGTAAAGGATTGGCCCCAAATCTCCTACTTCATGTCAGAATAAGAATTAGGATTTAGGTACCCCAATATTCAGACTCTCCCTCCCACCACCCAGCCATTATATTCTCCTGCTCTTCATTCATTATCAGGGAACAACTTCTAGTCTGAAAACAATCACATTTTTTCAAGAACGTATGTTTTAAATTCTTTTAAACAGACTGCAGATTTTCATTCAGAATCAGTGGCTATAGATCTAGAATTTCAGATCAAAAGCCTGCTAGGCATGAAAATTAACTTTTTGAGACTATGAATAACTTAGCACTTCTTTTCTTAAATTTGTTTTCATCTCAAATTAGAATTCTTATATAAAGCATTATTTCTAAATACAAAAGGCTATTTGGAAATACTGTAGCTATTTGGAAATACTTGTTTTTTTGCAGAGATGTAAAATATTCTTTGGCATCAAATAATTAAAATTGCAACCTTTTTTTTTTCAAGTTCTATTTGTGGACACAGATCATTTATTGATTAATTTTTTACTTTAATTTTGGAATAGGGAGTTGTTTTTGAATTACTAGGATGTAGGAGGGTAAGTCAAGGTCAGTAAATCATTTTTTATAAAACCAATGGATTAGAATTGTTTATGTCCTATACATTGTAGTATCAGAATTTTCCATTTGTCAATCTGTGTTTTATAAATAAGTTTTTCCTACTGTACAAAGGTTAAGAAAACTAACATTTTGGTGATCACAACTTGTTTTTTAAACATATTAAGGATTTAAAGGATAAATAAATTGGAGGGATAAGGCAGCTCTCAGAGTTGTAAATGACACCTGGACTTAAGTAACATGCAAGGCCAAAGTGGGTGAGAGCTGTAATCTGCATTTATATTCATTTTTTATCATCAATTACAGAAGTTTTATAACAAATGCATTTTTAAAAATTATGGTGTTCTAACTTTATTAATTAAAATCCTCCTGATGAAAATTTATTTTATCTTAGAAAATGGCCTGAGGCTTCTCCTTTAATGTATTGATTTAGAACAAAGTGTTTGAAAAAGCATATGAAAAAGGATTTAGGATAATTGCAATGCACATAGTATCCAGCTTGCCAGTGATAGTTTTCCTTTTTTTGTAGTTTATAAAGCAAAGTATTTTAAACTCTTTCTAGAATGGAGTTTTACTTCAATAATAAGCAATACTCTACCAAAGGGTTTCCAATGATACTACAAGCTTCACTGTGGTATAAAGTGTTAGTGATGTTTTTTAGGAAAATAGATCATGGAACTCCATATGATGGTATGAATTTTAGTCATAAATAGAAAGGAAATTTTGACCAGGTCGTTTAGTTTACGTGCTTCTTTTCTCCCCTTTTTTGTTTCAGGAAAAGGGGAAGATAGTGACGCGCTCAGTATAAATGCAGATGCTTATGACAGCGACATAGAAGGCCCATGCAACGAAGAAGCAGCTGCTCCTGAGGTCCCAGAAAATACAGTCCAGAGTGAAGCCGGTCAGATAGATGACCTGGAGAAGGACATTGAGAAGAGTGTGAATGAGATCCTGGGTCTGGCAGAGTCTAGCCCAGAGGAGCCCAAAGCCGCCACCCTGACTGTTCCTCCTCCAGAAGATGTTCAGCCTTCTGCACAGCAGCTGGAGCTGCTCGAACTGGAGATGAGGGCAAGAGCCATCAAAGCCCTGATGAAAGCTGGTGATATAAAAAAGCCAGCCTAGTCACTTACCTTCAGCCTGAATTGTAGATGTGTTTGAACAAAGCCACATCATATAATTTTGTATCTGAAGTTTATTTTGGGTCTTATATGATATTTCTCAACACTATTAGATAAACTCATCTTAGACCTAGAATATGTTTGGGTTTTTGTTGTTGTTGTTACTTTTATATTATATATGTGTTACTGTTTTCTGAGTTCATGGCAAACAGTGTTGGATAACTGGGTACTTTGTTAGATGAATATATATAGCTATGTCTGTAGATTAATATCTGAAAAGACATTAGCATAGAGTCATGGTATTTTTTTCTTTATTTGTAAATGTTTTGGCACAAACATAAAAGCTTAAGAAAAATCGACCAAGCATGTTGCTCTTAAGGTTGCCTGTATTTTGCAATAGAATATTAAATTATTGCTCTGAGATTTGTTAACATTTTGAGAAATTTAATTAATGCTTATATGCACTTTTAAAATACATGTTGTCTTGAAGATACTTTATGGGTGTGTATTTACTAGTAGAAACTGAGTAACATTTTTCACTATAAGGATTAGAGATGTGAAATGGCAGAGAAAAACTTAATTTGTGAACGGAAAAGGACTTAATTTAAGGCAATTTTTAACAACGTAGAGTAACTGCCCAACTGTAGTTCCAGCAGACAAGCTGTTCTTTTTTTGATATTACTGGATATTTTGTTGAAGTTTTGTTTTTTGTTTTTCAATAAAAAGGGAACACATTTTCATTCTAAGCCATCAGGAAAAGGAGAATATTTTATCGTATAGGCTTTCATGTGGTGTTTTTGAAGATCTGATGTGCTATAATTCCGTGAATTAAAAATAATAAAGACTATCATTCTGGATTTGAAGACTTGATACATTTCCAAATGCAAAATTAACTTCAGGAAGTTTTGGTAAATTGATGTTATGATTAATCTACTTTTGTATAGTTTTTGTAAATAAATGAACATCCTGCCACAATTACAGATGCTTTTTGCCCCATCACTAATTGCAGTTGTTTGATACCAAAATAAATTTAGGTAGAGACTCTTAAATTATTTTTTTTTCCAGAAATATAAATCTAGAACTGTTGTTTTTATATTTACTTACAAGTATGGTATATTTTATTTATAAGCCATGCTCTACTAATGTTGTACGAGGATCTTCCTCAGATGTAAAACTTTCAGGGATTGTGTTTTGTTAACTGGCTTAATTAATTATATGTAAATTTAAAGGATTTCTTATAGAAATAGAGAGTATGAAACATTGGAGTTCCAGTTACAAATTCATTTTCTTGGTTGTTCCTGAACATGCCTTTAAATAATCTTGTCATTTTTTTTTTTTCTCCCTGAATCTTTCTGATGAAGCACAGAGGCCTATATCATTTGGAATGCTTAGGCTGGTAGATGTGAACCTGATTTAAAAAGTGAGTTCTCATAGTTACTGCTTCAAGATGATAGAGCACTGATTATGGTATAATAATTTTTTATTTCAACTATAACTGAAAGTTAAAATAATGAAGTAGTGCAGGATAAACGTTATTGCTGCTTACTAATTATAAAATGCAGTAGATGACATATGTGATTAAACATACAGGAGTTGTAAAAGGTCTGAGTGCTTTGTATCCGATTAAAGTCACCACCTTCTTAAAGCATCGTGGGTCTGCTCTATTCATTGCACACACGGGTTCAGGGGACATTTGACTAGAGTTGGTGTGTGTGAGGTAGAATGAGCTGAACAAATTAGAAGCTTCTTAGACTCCTACTTGGAAAATCAACTTTTCCTCTTATTCTTTTTTTTTTCTCCTTTTTTAATGTTGAAAGACGAGCGCTTTTTGAAAATGAATGGCTTTTGAGAAAAGGGAAAAGTTTATTTTAGAAATGCCTAAGTAATGAGAAAATACCATATATTGATCTGACGCTGTTATTTAAATCATCAGCTCACAGGTATTTATTGATTACCTTTAAGGTGTTCAGTCTTATTCAGAATCTTAAACTCGGGATGTCACAGTATAGATTTTAGAATGGAGTAGACTGACTCATAAAGATACGGGTGCTGCTTCCTTTTATGCCTGATTTTTCCCTTTGCCAAGGTAAGGAAAATTTACAGGCAGGGTTTAATAATTAAAAGAGAAAGCAATTTAGCAGCCCGATTTTCCATTTAAAGTCAGTAATCCTGATAGTTGACCAAGATCTTGACCCAAATTTGAATGATAGGTGGCAACTGTTAATAATGGGTCCTCGGCATTAGACCTTAGCCCACTTTTTGATGTTCCTACTAATTTACACACTGAGATATATCCAAAAACCTATTACCAGATTACCTGTGTAAGGTACATTATGAAAAATTACCTAAATACCCCAAATCTTTTTGTCGAACACTATCAGCTCCTGAAAACTATCAGGCAATATTATATCCTTCCTGGTAAATTTTGTTGCCAATACTTGCTTTCAACAAATCGTTAGATCCTAGTACGCGATTAGCTGAGTAGAGGAGTCATTTGAACAGTAATACAAATTACAATAAAATAAGTATTTTTCAATGCTATTTCCAAGGTAGGTAAAGCAGGAGTGAACCCACAATTTGGGCCAAATTTAGATGGCAGCCTAAAAATTTTTTAAATTTTCAGTTCTATGTCATCATAAAAAGTAGGAAAAACGAGTTCAGTTATATATACTTATCCTTTATTGTATCTATTTAATTCTTAAAAAGTAAAAGACCAATATCCTTTAACTTAAAAATCCTAGGCATTTTTACATTTTCTTTATTTTCAAGTAGACTCCCTTTTTAAAGGAAAGGTGGGAATGAATATATCAGTAGGAACTCAAATACATTTCCTTGATATTCAATCATTTTTTAAAAAGCTTTGAGATGCAATGAAAAGAGTGTGAGAGTTAAAAGCAGAAGGTTCTGATTCTGTGTAAACCAGCTGTGTAACCTTGGGCAAGTAACTACAACAAGGGAAATTGTTAACTAATGTATAGGATTTCTTTCTGCTGTAGAATTTTGTGATTCTAGTACAGGATACCATAAAATTTGGGGAAATTTAGGGAACTTTTGAGTTCAAGTGTTTACCTTTTCTCTTCTTCCCCCCATTCAAAATGAAGCTGTCCATTTAGTCTTTCTCCCAGTGTTGCTGGATGTGAATAATAATCCAGTTTGTATGTTTTGTTTTTTTCCTTTTACCTTTTACAGTCTTTATTGTTAGGATCCCTTGATAAGTATACTGTCTAGAATTATTCACTTTGGTCCATAAATTTAGGTTATCTTTAATTTCTTGCTTTATTTCAAAATAACATATAAATGTTAAGTCAAAAAGGTGTTTTTCCAAGGCTCATAATGAAAAATAGTACTCTCTTTCCCTATTCTTTTTACATCAGCTTTTGCTACTGAGAGGTAACCACTTAAAACATCTTTTAACCGGTTTTTCCATTTATCTCTGTGGTTTTAAGTAACATGATTATTAGGCTCTATCTTGATATTTCTGTTTTTTTATGTTTTCTATTGATCTATTTTGGACTATGAAGATGAAGCTCTATTTCTTCTACCTCTTTCCTAAACATGTACCTTCCTCCCTCAGTCTCTCAATACACTACAGTGACAGGGTACTTTTTTGGTTAAGTTAGCATTTAATATTTATACTATTTTCACTATGTAAATAATGTAGACAACTGGGTTGTGTGGTATCTGTAATTATATTCCTCTTTTGTTCCAATTTTTTATTCAAATTTTTTGGAATTAATAATATAAATACTTTATTATTTCATTTGCTCAGTGTTCTCTGTAGTACACATTAACTTACGTTATACCCTGTCTTCCAGAAGTGTAAATCTCTTCTTGGCAGGATGCAAAACATGATACAATCTTTTTGTTTATTTATTTTGTTCTTGAAAGACATTCCTCCTGGAGCTCTGTTTTATGCTAATGTGGATTGGTTGCCCTTCACCTGGCATGTTGGATATCCCATTCCTGAATCCTCTGTCTTCCTCATGGAATTTATTTCCACATTTTGGTGGCATACCTCTTCCAACAGCTTCCTGTGAAAGAAGGCATGAACAATAAATTGTTTTGATTCATTGGTGTGACTCAGCATGGCTCAGTTCTGTCCATATACTCGATTATAACATTGTAACATTATGTGAGTGTTGCTGCCCAGGCTGGAAATCCTTGTCATTGCATCTGGCCTCCAGCTTCCATTGAGGCCGGGGAGAAGTCCTTTGTCATTTTGATTCTTTTTCACTTATGTGTGTCTTATTTGTTTCTCTTTGGAAGTTGTTAGGATCTTATCTTTATTCCCAGTATTCTGAAATTTTTTGATGATGTGTCAGAGGATGGCTCTCTTTTTGTTGTTGTTTGTTTAAAAATAACTATTCGGTCTTTTTTCCTATCTCAAACCCTGACCAAGTGAAAATCCTGCTAGGCAAGTGCTGGGAGACCCTATACTGGAAATAATTAGGCTCCATCCTACTCCTCAATTCACAAACTGTTGGATGGATCTGTTTGCATTCATTAGTAATTGGTGGGTGATCTCAGAGGGGAAATTAATGTCATTTAGTCCTGGGAAGTTTTTAAATATTGCTTCCTGATTACGTTACTTTCCTTCTACTTGTTCCCTAATCTCTATTTCTGGAACTCCTTTCGTTAAGATACTGATTATCTAGGCCTGATTTTTTATTTCTTATTGTCTCTATTTTCCATCTTTTTTTCTACTTTCTTGTATATTTTCTCCATATTCTCTTCCAGTTCTTCCAATGTTTAAAAAAAGAATTGTATTTTTAATATCCAAAAGATCTTTTTATTTTTTATTCTCTGAATATCCCACTTTAAAAATAGCATGTTTTTGTGTCTGTAGGGGCATGGCTTCATCCTGGTGACCGAGCTATATCCTGTGAGGCCGTGCAGGCAGTTCGTGACCCTCCAACTGGCCTATCTGGTGCCACATGATCCTCCCAGGAACGTTCCAGACAGGCAGTCCTGTGCGGAGTCATCACAGGAACATTTTTTCCTCTATCTGTGGTTCTTGCAGAAGGATGTCTTGAGACAGTTTTCCCACTTGCCTCTGATTCCTTTGAGACATGCGACTTTCTGCCTTGTTCAACTTAGGGCATAGCTGCAGGCTATCAAATTGCTTAGCTGAAGCCTGGCTTTAGCTTCTCAGCAACAGGGTGTCCCATCAATCCTCTTGCATCTTTTACTTTGTTATCACCCTGCACAAGGGCCGTGGAAACTTGACTGCTGGTTTTTTTCTTTGTTTGTTTTGCTGTTTATATAAGTAATAAATTGCCTGTATCTGAAAAGAGCTCATTGTTTTTCTTTACCAGCTAAATCTGTGAGGCCTGCCTTGGCCCTGGCCTTGGCTTTTTGTTTGACAGTTTCATGGATGTAACATTTTACCTTTCCAAGGATGTGAATTTTCGTGGTGGTTTTCAAGTTTTCTTTTTTTTTTTTTAGCCTTCTATTTCCTTCCAGTTAATTTTTTTCTTGCTTTGCTCTTCGATGTCATCTCAAATTTCTGTAAATCTTTGGTGATATTTGGTAGCTTTCACATATAAGGAGTAAGAAAGACACTAAAAAGCTGACTGGAAGCTCTCTTTATGGATGAGGTTCATTAATTGGTAAAATTCAATTTTCTCCTGGGCTGGCTGAGGGTATCTACCATTCACTCTGAGGGCTTTTTATTTAGTCCCCTTGTTTTAATAGGCTAACCCCATGCTTAAACTCTGCTTGGTTTGTCTGAGTTTAGAATCTCATGCTGCCACTTGGCCAGTCATTGGTGGAGTTGGTGAACAAATGTTGCCTGTTTGTGAAGAGACCAACTTTCATGTTTTATCTACTGCATTCTGTCTTTGGAGGAACCTGGGATCTTCATTCCTGAGCCTCACTTGGATTTGTGTTTAGAATCAAGTTGCTTCCCAGTTTCCTACAGGCCCTTAGTTTGCAGGCTTCTTCATCTGCTAAGTCAGTTCCAGTCATTTGTTTTTCAGCTTCCAAAATTTTCATAACGAATCTGTCTTTTACTGTCTATCTGAATGAGTTTGTCCTTTTAATCTCTGCTTGTCATTGTAATGGACTTCCATGAGGGAACAGTGGCAAATGTATTTAGTATACTTTGTGGAAGCAGATGTTAGTTGATTAATTTTTAAACTGTTTTTGCTTTTGTCAATCTTAAGCTGTTTTGTTTTGTTTTCTTTTCTTTTCTTTCTAGAATCTTGATTACAAGTGGAAAGGTGTGAGAAAGGTAGAAGACAAGGATTACAGCAGATTAGGATCAGTGGTCCTTGAGGCTGGCAGTGATACTTGCTTATATAGTTGGCCATGTTGTTTTTCTTCCTTCTTTCACCCCAGTAATTTTTCCTAGAATATGTGTTGGTGTTAGTAATTTAGTGTCCATATTCTCAGATATGTGGTGTGCTCTTTCATTATGTATTATAATTTCACATTCTTTCAGTTTCAGGAACATTTACTTGAATTATTATTGTATTTGTTCTTTTCCCTTTGTTTTTCTTTTTTTTTTTTTTTTTTTTGGATTTCATGGTATTTACATTCTGTCTTCACCTATCTTCAATATACAGTATTTTTTGTGAATCTTTTTTTATCCTCAATTTGAGTTTAGAAATTTTCACTTTTCATCTATTTCTCTTAAGGCATTATCTGTTGTATTTATTCACTCCTTGGATTCCTTCTAGTTTATTTTTCATTTCTAAAAAAGATTGTCTTCCTTTCTAATTCTCCCCTGAATTCTGTCGTCTCATATCTAATTCTGATTCATATTGTTTTAGGGCTTGTGTCATTTTTGTAATGACATTGATCTCATTTTAAAATATAAGATAATACTTTTCACATGTTTTGTGCATCTGTCTTTTGGGTATACTTTTATTGTCTGTCAGGATATTCTGCTCCTTATTCTCTCGTTTATTTATAACAATATTTCATAGGATTTGACCTTGATAGTTTTGTGTCTCATTTTCACGTGAAGCCCATTTTCCTGAACTTTTAGAAGGAACCTGGTTCAGATTAGCTTTTTTAATTTTATTTATTTCATTGGGGAATATTGGAGAACAGTGTGTTTTTCCAGGATGAAAAACTGTTGTTTGTCAACCTAGTTGTGAGGCGCAGCTCACTGGCCCATGTGGGACTCGAACCGGCGACCTTGGTACCATGAGCTGGTGTTATGAGCATCTCACTCCAACCACTGAGCCAACTGGCCACCCACTGGCAGCCCAGCTCTAAGCTCAAGCCGCTGCCTCTCACTGGTCCATGTGGGACTCGAACCGGTGACCTTGGTGTTAATGAGCACGGCTCTCTAACCACTGAGCCAACTAACCGCCCACCAGTGGTTCAGCTTCAAGCTGCTGGGTTTGTTTGTTTTTTTCAATCTAGTTGTGGAGGGTGCAGTTCATTGGCCCATGTGGGAATCGAACCAGCAACCATCTTGTTAAGAGCTTGCTCTCTAACCAACTGAGCCATCCGGCCACCCCCAGATTAGCCTTTTTATCTCTCTTGTCTGTTTTGTTATCTAATGTTCAAAATATGGTAGCTTGCTTTCTGAGATTCCTGACTCTGCCTCCCCCACTTTTACCTGGACTTCACTTTCCATCCTGTTATTTTCTCTGTCTTGTTCATTTTGATTTGATAACCAGTTGGTTCTTGTTAGTGTGGGACTGTCCTGAAAGGGAGCCCTCGCTGGTCATTTTCAGGAGTTCTTACGGGCTAGACTGCTCCAGCTTCTTTCAGACGTCCTTACACCATTTACTCACCTGCTATTATTAGAGACAAAACCTCTCCCAGTTTCAGTTGCTATCTCAAATTGGCTTGCCATAATTTCTACTCTTGGGGTTTCTATTACCAGGTGTGTTAGATGCCCAACTGGCTTCCCTTTGTTTTCTGCCACAGAAGTGCTGATACTATTATGAAGGTCTTATGAATTGTTAGTGGTTTGTTCTAACATGCTTATATTTGCAGGTTGTGGAGATACCTGTACATAGTTTTATTTTAAATGTTATATTGCCCATGGATTTTGATTTTTCTTTCTGTTGCTCTGCCTGGTTTTATGTAGGGATTTGGAGAGATTAAAAAATCTCTGCTTTGCTACCACCATGTTTCCAGGATACTCCTGTGTTTTCATTTTAAAATATGTATTCAGTCTTTATTATATACAAATAATAATGTATTTTATATCAAAGAGAACTAATTTATATGTAAAATATCTTAGTGAATTATTCACAAAGTATTCTTAATATTTTATTAATTATGACAAACCTTTCTTACACTTTTAAAGTTATTTTTTATTTTACAACTAAAGCCTGTTTATCTTATTTGGTAGAAGCCTGTTATCTTACTTGTTACTAAAGGTAGAACAAGTTAGCATTGCTCCTTAATAGCAAAGGAATTTAGCTTCATTAGGTATATTTTTATAATAGTTAATGTCAGCTTAAAAATTTTTTAATCTATTAAGATAAGAAGTCATTTATATAAAAAGATAGGGCATTATAGATTCAAAAGACCAAATTTTAATGTTATTTTTAAACTTTTCAGAAGAAAATAATTGAATTCACTGTGTCCCTTTTAAAAGATAGTTTTTTTCCTTTGAACAATTTATATTTATTCATTACTCTTCTGTGTTAGCATATCTTCTCTGCCTGCATTGTATTTTCTCAAAGTCCAAAAAAGGACTACAAATTTTGGTATGTAACTGATATTTTTCCCTCTAAATACATTTGATGTAGGATTTTTAATAAGATTCTGTCTTTAGTGTGATATTTAAAATCACCAAATTAATGAAAATTTGGTATTATTGCCTGTCATGTTTATCAGTCTATTATAACATGGTCACAAAAAAAGAAAAGAAACAAACAAAAAACCTCTCTGCCTGAAACAAGATTCAGAAAGCACCAGATCATAGTATCACATAAAGGTTTTCCCTCTGTCCCTTAGTGAAAAAGATAGATTGGTGTAGTTGGTAGCTATAAAATGATTTTTGTTTGTTTGTTGGGAGTGTTTTTTTTGGTATTAAACACCTGTGTAATAGGTTATTTATGGGGTTTTTCTATTAGTAAACATGGAAGAAGAGAATATAACATCAAGAACACTAAGATATCAAATTAAAATCTGATTAGGAAGTCCTTTGGCTTAATCATTATTATATAAACCATGTTTATTTCTATGATAAATCTGCAGTACGTTTATAGCCAAATTTAAATGTTAAAATATTGTATTTGTTGGGTCAAGTTTCATGCTTTATAATTCTTTTTTACCATTAACACTAAAAATGTAAATGGAAAACTTATGCATTCTGAAGCCTGCAAAAAGGTTTTTGCTGCATGCTAGTTAATCAAACTGCTGCTGTCGTCACAGGACAAAGAATCAAAGACTGAAACTGTAAGTACAGCAGGGATATGAAACGAGGACAAGTAATCATCCCTGTTTGTTTTTTAAATACATGTTCATACAATTGCTATTCTCTTTTAAAATATATCTTAAGATACGATCTTTTACCACCTAATCTGTAAACTCTTGCTGGAACTTAATGTGAATTTTAACCGATGGCAAAAATCAGTCTTATATAGCATCGTTTTCCATAGTGAATAAATGAATCAATCCCTCTCGGTTATAGGACATGGTTACATCCACAAATGACAACTGTAAGAACTTGGTTTTCATATTTCCATTTATATATTAATTACTGTTAATTGATATCTTTTTAAAAAGTGTGCTAGCTGTTAGTGAAGGATAGACATTTCATTGATAGTTATTTTTGAAACCCCAAAATGAACCCTTATTAGGTGTATTGATTTGGAATTCAGAAAATCTAAATTGTAGTTCTTCCTCAAGTACTTAAACATTGTGAATTGTCAGTCTGTAATTTTTAAATTCATTGTGGTAACATTGGTTAATAACAAATTTCAGGTGCACAACTTTATAATACATCACCTGTATACACCATTGTGTGGTCACCACTCCACGTCGTCTCCTTCCGTCACCATATATTTTACCCCCTTTACCCTCTTCATCCTCTTCCCATTCCCCTTTGTCTGGTAACCACTATCCTGCTGTCTGTATCTATGAGTTTGTTTGTTGCGTTTTGTTTTATATCCCACATATTTATGAGTGAAATATGGTTCTTGCCCTTCTCCTTCTGACTTATCTCACTTAGGATGATACTCTCAAGATCCATCCATGTTGTCACCAATGGCAATATTTCATCCCTTTTTATAAGTGGTATTCTGTGGTGTGCGTGTGTGTGTGTGTGTGTGTGTGTGTGTGTGTGTGAGAGAGAGAGAGACATCTTTATCCAATCATCTGTTGAAGGACACTTAATTTCTTTCCATGTCTTGACTATTGTGAATAATGCTGCAATGAATATAGGGGTACATATATTTTTACGAATAAGTGTTTTCAATTTTTTTCTGGTGGATACCTAGAAGACGGATTGCTGGGTCATATGGTTGCTCTATTCTTAATTTTTTGAGGAACCTCCATACTGTTTTCCATAGTGGCTGCCCGAGTTTACATTCCCACCAGCATATGGAAGAGTTCCCTTTTCTCCACATCCTCCCCAATACTTTTTATTTCTTGTCTTGTTGATAATAGCCATTCTAACAGGTGTGAGGTGGTATCTCATTGAGGTTTACATTTGCATTTCCTTTATAACTAGTGATGTTGAGCCTCTTCCATGTATCTGTTGCCATTTGTGTGTTCCTTGGAAAAATGTCTATTCAGGTCCTCTGCCCATTTTTAATCGGATTGTTTGTCTTTTTGTTGAGTTTTATGTGTTCTTTATATATTTTGGGTATTAGCGCCTTCCTTATTGGAGGTATCATTTGCAAATATCTTCTCCCATTCAGTTGGTTGCCTTTTTGTTTTGTTGATGGTGTATTTTGCTGTGCAGAAGCTTTTTAGTTGTAGTCCCGTTGATTTATTTTTGCTTTAATTTCCTTTCCCTTTGGGGTCAACTGCATAAATAGTTTTTTGAGACCAAGGTCCATAAGTTTAGTGCATATGTTTTCTTTTATGTCTTATTTCAGGTCTTATATTCAAGTCTTTAATCCATTTGAGTTAATTTTTGTGTATAGTGTCAGCAATCTAGTTTCATTCTTTTGCATGTAGCTTTCCAGTTTTCCCAGCACCATTTATTAAAGAGGCTTTCCTTTCTCCATTGTCTTATATAGCTCCTTTGTTGAAAATTGTTTGCCCATTTATATGTGGATTTATTTGTGGGCTCTCATTTCTGCTCCATTGATCTGTGTGTTTGTTTTTCTGTCAATACCACACTGTTTTGATTATTGTAGCTTTGTAGTATAGTTTGAAGCCAGGGAGTGTGATACCTCCAGCCTTGTTTTTGTTTTTTTTACTCAGGATTGCTTTGGTTATTCAGGATATTTTGTGGTTCTATGCAAATTTGAAGATTTTTTTTGGTTCTATTTCTTTGAAAAATGTCATAGGAATTTTGATGGGGATTACATTAAATCTGTATATAGCTTTAGGTCATACGGCCATTTTAACAATGCTAATTCTTCCAATCCAGGAACATTAAATATCTTTCCATTTCTTTGTGTCTTTAAATTTCTTTCAACAGTGTCTTGTAGTTTTCAGTGTACAGGTCCTTTACTTCCTTTGTTAAGTTTATTCCTAGGTATTTTATTGTTTTTGTTGGAATTGTAAATGGGATTGTTTTCTTCACTTTTCTTCTGGTATTTCATTATTAGTATATAGAAATGCAGTGAGTTGTCAATCTAAACCACATTTTATTGTGAATTAGTTTGAAATTATTTGCCTTTATTAGCTAGATACCAGAAAATAAAGTTTTGATTGATAGGAAAATGAGGTTTATATTTAGATCTTATGGAACTATCAAATGGATAGGAAACTGAGGGGTGCAGCTCGCCACATTAGCTTGGTTGATGTGTCTGCTTTGAACCAGCCCGACCTGACCAACCTTTTTAGTAAATCTTTTTGATCTTCTTTTCTTCCCTTTTCTTTTCCATCTCACTAGTAATTCTTTTTCCTTTGCTCTTCTGCCATTTTCCTATCTGCACTTTCTTCCTTAACTGATCATTATTTGAGATAAAAGGGTTTTGTCTATTCTTTGTTGTGTTCTCAACCCATAAGCTTTAAAAATAAATTAAATGTCAAAAAAACTTTGTTTAAAAACCTGTGTTTCATTTTTAGTGTAGATAATTGAGAATTTTATAATCATAGTGAACCAGAGAAAAAGAATTTCTTATTGGATGCGCTGTTAAAGATCTAGTTCAAAATACCAACAAATTGAATGTTTATTTATTGCATGTGATTTTCAAAAAAAATTATTTTTGAATTAGTGTCTTTTACATTTCAAGAAAAGCTTAAAGTTTTTGGTCATGCCACTTCCTTCCCCCACTTGCCATAATAATTTCATTGCATATGTCACTCAAATATTAATTCTCTTTCTCTTATCTCTCTCCCACAACTTCAGTTTAAATTATCAAAAGTACATGAACACTGGGTGATTTTGAGTTCAGGGTGTTTTTTTTTAAGCTTTGTTTCCTAGTTCCCAATTTCTTATTTCTCATTTGCAGTATTGTAGATTTATTGCAAATAACGTGGACAAAAAACTACAGAGAGAATTTCCACTACCTAGATATAATCTATTAACCGTCGTCCCTTGTTTTCCAATACTGATTATCTGTTGATAAATTAACAGTACACACACATGTGTGCGCACATGAGCTACTCAGTGTTAGCAAAAGCAGTAAAAGGATTTAAAAAATCTGGAAGAAAAGCATTTGCACAAATATGAAAGCCATTCGGTTGGGCTCCTTATGATATCAAGATTTAGTAACGGTCAAGAAATTACAGTGTCGATATTCTGGAATTGTGTATTAACTATGGTTGCCGATACTTTAAGCTCATAGAATGTTGGAAGGGTGGGAGATGTGCAGAAGAAGCACATTGCTTTCTGACAGAAAGAAGTGACAACTCACAGTGAAAGAGCTATGGTCACGTGATCTTTGGAGACTGTTTAGTGCAGGGACCAATGGTATCACACCCAGGAGTTTTGTTTGCTTTAAGTGTCACACTACTATATGATAATTGGTGTTTCTAATGATCAATCTGAGCCTGCAAGATAAGGGGTTCATGTGCAAATGTGTGCAAATTTGTTTTGTTGTAAAACATGTTTAAAAAGCTGTTATAAGACGACTAGGAAGATTCTTTTCATGATTTACTGAATAAATGAGGCATCATCTTCCAGCAACTATTTGAAAATAGCTGGTATATCCACTTAGATTTGCTTTGAGTCCTAGTTGCAGTCAAACTCTTTAAGTTTGCTAGAAATATCTGTTCACTGAAACAGTAGAATAAAGAAAATGGACTTGTGTACTTTGTAGTAGATGGCCACTTAATGTTATTTGAAGCATGAGATACGTTTATCACTGAAAGCTGAAATTAGCGCCCAAACTAGTGGGCTGTGTTTGACATTTTAAAGGTATAAACTCAGTGGGAAACATCGTTAGAGATAACAGGCTTTTATGCTTGGCAGAGGTAGGTGGCGCATTTACTTAACATACATACATTGCTTATATTACTCTCGACAGATTCTCCAAATACCATTTTTTTCATGGCAACATGTGCCCCTGTATGTCTGGTACTTTATATGAACAAGGTTTTTTAATGGTTGATTGCAGTTAAATGATGTGTACCCTGTGGTATGGTCAAAGCAAAATATCGTATATTTGGTGTGTAGCAACTTGTGTATTCTAATTTACCTAAAGTAGTTCAATTACCCTACAGTCAGGAAATCCAGCCTTTGTCAGCTGAGACTGTGTCTCTGGCTACCTCACAGATCAGTGCCGTGTTGTGCAAGGAGCACTTTTTCTGAGTCCTTGTTTTAAATTTTTGTGTTTGTATTATCCTGGAAGGAGAGCTCCTACATTATAGTTCCATATCTAGTCTCTGTAAACATTTAAATTTAACTTATCAAAGCAATGAATAGTCAGTCTTTCCTTTGTGGCAGTGTTTAATAAACAACACCTAGGTCACATAATAGAAACACAGTAAAATTACAATGTTCTTTTAATGTTTTAAATTTGTGTCATTTATTTTTTTGTTTGAAATAGGGGTGGGAAAGAAAAGAGAACTTTAGATTTTTATGTTTAATTGAACTAACAGAGTGTGCTGACAAGTAATAAATAACAGTAGTCCGAAGTGACTAAATAAATTGGTTTCCACAAGCAATGATTCATCTTCTGTCTTTCATTGCCATCAGGCTAAGAGACAGCTTCTTTTTGTCAGCTTATAGGAAAAATATTTGATAGTATAACACTCCTGTTTCTATTCCTGCAGTAGCAGTTCATTATCTTCTATGCTGGTTGCATTTTTAAAATATTTAAATACAATAAGTAAGTCTACATTTGGTTGTTCATTTACCTAAAACTTTGTGAAGCTCTAATTGCTCAGTCTTTGTGGTCTTTAGCAATATTCAGGTAGGATCAGTCCCTCTTAATTTTTTCTTTGACTCATGGGTTATTTAGAAATGTATTACTTAGTTTCCTAATATTGGGGGATTTTGTGAAGATCTTTCTGTTACCGATTTTTAACTTAATTCTGTTGCAGTCAGAGGACATCTGGACATATTTTGTATGAATTGGACCTTTGAAAATTACTGAGATTTGTATTATGACCTAAAATATAGTCTGTGGGTAAGTATTTCTTGAACACTTTAAAGGAATGTATATTCTGTTGTTGTCTAATGTTACATAAATCAAATTAGGTCAAGTTGCTTAATAGTGTTGTTCAAATCTTCTGTGTTCTTACTGATTTCCTGTCTGTTTTTCTTTACTTGTTGAGAGGGTTTATAGTTTCTATTGCTGCATGACAATTAGAACAGATTGGGCTTAAGGCAGCACATGTTTATTATCTCACACTTTCCATGAGTCAGGAATCTGGGGATGACTTATCTGAGTCCTTTGCTCCGGGTCTCAAAAGAATGCAAATAAATTGTCAGCTGGGGCTGTGGTCTCATGGGAGGCTTGGTGGCCTCTTGCAAGCTCATCTGGTTGTTGGCAAAATGCACTTCTTGCAGCTGTAGAACTCATGGTAGCCTGTTTTTTCAAGGCCAGTAGGACAGAGTCTGACTTTTCATCTCTGATCTCAAGACCTTACTTTAAAGGACCCACATGATTAGGTCAGACCCACTCAGTTCTTTTAATTAACTCAAATTCAACTGATACATGCTCAAAATTTCTTACTTTTGCCATAAAACATAATGTAATTATTGGAATGAAATTTCATCACATACACAAGTGTCAGCCAGGGATAACACAGGGCATGTATAGCAGGAGGTGAGAATTTGGGGGTGCTCTTAAAATTCTGCCCACCACAGATGAATATTAAAATCTCCAACAGTTTTGTGGGTTTGTTTATTTCTTCTTGTAATGCTGTCATTTTTGAAGCTCTGTTATTAGGTGCATAGATGTTTAAGATTATTATGTTTTCCTTAAAATTTGATCTCTTTATTATTATGAAATAACGTTATTTTCTTTGGTAATGCTCTTTACTCTGAAGTCTATTTTTTTTTGTTAGTAATATAACCACGTCTGTTTTCTTTCGGTTAGTGTTTGTAAGGTATGTCTTTTCCAATCTTTCAGTCTATGTGTGTCTTTAAATTATGTTTCTTATAGGCAGCATATGGTTGGGTCTTCCTTTTCCATCCAGTTTTACAGTCTCAGCCTTTTTTTATTTTTAAAATTTTCTTGACAGTTTATTTTTTTATGGATAGTCTTTGTGCATAGCATATCATTTATAACACTAGTGTTTACCTTTTAGATGCCTTCCACAATGTATTTCTATCATTTATTTTGACAGCATCATTGATATATAATTCATGTATATTAAAGTTCACCCTTTTAAAGTATGCAGTTCAGAGGTCTTTATAGATTTGTGTATCCATCAACACTATCTAATTCCAGAACATTTTCATTACCCCAGAAAGAAACTTTATACCCATTACCAGTCATTCCCCATGCCACCTTTCTGCATCCCCTGGCAACCACTAATATACTTTCTGTTTATGAAGTTGACTATTCTGGACATTTCAGATAAATGGAATCATACAATAGATGGCTTTTTCTATCTGGCTTCTTTGTTTTCAAGTTTTATCCATATTGTAGCTTATGTCAGTACTTCATTCCTTTTTGTGGCCAAATAATTTTCCATTGTATGGATACATTTTGTTTATGCATTCATTGGTTGACTGTTGGGTAATTTCTGTTTTGGGCCTATTGTGAATAATGCTGCTACGAAAATTCATGTACAAGTTTTTGTGTGGATACACACTTTCATTTCTCTTGGATATATACCTAGGAATGGAATTACTGGGTGATGTTTAACTTTCTGATGAATTTACAGATATTTTGCCAAATTACTATTCGGCATTCCTAACAGCAATGTATCAGGGTTCCAATTTCCTTGCCAGCACTTGCTACTGTCTGTCTTTTTTCTTTTAGTAATTTAAAGATGTTGCTTCACTGTGTTCTCATTTGCTTGCTTCCAATAAGATATCTCCTGTAATCATTATTCCTCTGTATATGTCTTTCTCTGATTGCTTTTACAGTTTTCTTTATTACTAGTTTTGAGCAATTTGATTACAATGTGACTTTGAATAGTTTTCTTTATGTTTCTTGTGCTTGGGGGTTCACTGGTTTTTTTGGATTTGTGTTTATCATATTTATTGAATGTGGAAAATTTTCAGTCATCATTTCTTCAAATATTTTTTATTACCCCTTTCTTCCTTTGGAGACTCCAATTACACATATTCTGTAGAGTGTACTTCAAGTTTTTACCAGAGTGCAGTGAGCTCTGTTGATATTTTAAAATTCTCTTTTCTCTCTGTCTTTCAAATTCACAATTTTTTATTCTGCAACATCTAACCTGCTGTTAATCCCATGTATACATTTCTCATACATTGTAATTTTCATGTTAAGAAGTTGTATTTACATATTTTTATATCTTCCATGTCTTTGTTTAATATCTTGAACATATAGAAAATAGTTATAATACCTTTTTAAAAGTCCTTGTCTGCTTATTCTGTCAGTTCTGGGTCTGTCCCAATTGATGAATTTTTCTCTTAATGATGAGTCATATTTTCCAATTTCTTTATAGGCCTGACAATTTTTTAATGAATGCCAGACATTGTGACTTTTTCTTGTTGGGTACTGGAATTTTGTATTCATATAGTCTTGAGCCCTTTTAAATGAGATGTGATTAAGTTACTTGTAAACAATTTGAGTCTTTCCATTCTTGCCTTTAAGATTTGTTAGGTCCCACTGGAACATGCTCATTCTAGGGCAAATTTTAGTTCCCACTACGAATGAAACATGCTTCTGCGTAGTAATGCCCTGTGAATCCTAAGGTTTGCCCGTTGGCTGTTGTGAATAAGCACTCCTCCTAGCCTTGTGTGGCTACTGAGCACTGTTACCTCTTTTGGTGGTTCTTTTTCTGGCTTTGGTAGTTTCCTCACACGCCCTGTTCACTACTCAGTTGAATACTGCAGTTCTCCAGAGTTCTTTCTCATTGCGGGGTTACCAGAGCATACATCAGAGTTTATCTTCAATGCAGATTTTTCTTTGGTTGGTTTATTCTGACTTCTGTTCTTTAGGGTGTTTCTCTAATCTTAATAAATTTGGGTCAGGACCTACTCTCTTCAGGAGATCATAAGCCTTGTCTCCACTTCCAGTTACCCCTATTTTCCTCTATTCCCTGCCCTACAGAGCAAGTCTTTCTATTTATTTTAAATGATATATTGTCCGATTCTGAAGACATACTTATTTCACTGTTTCAGAGAAGTAGAGAAGTAAAATGTTAATTTGTTTATCCATGTTCTGTTATGATGCAAGAGGATAATTGCCTGTGTAAGAGCATTAGTTAGTGGCTCTGTCAACTGGTCATTGTGTCACCCTCATTTCCTGTAACAGCCCGAGTTACAACTTAGATCCTTTTTTTCTCTTAATTGTTTCCTTAAAAGGAGGTAATTGATACTGCTGGTAGATTTTTAAAACTCACTTTAAGGCCTTCATTTGCAATGAAATTCTGTATTGTCATCTGTTTTTCTTAGTATTATAGGTAATGAATTTTAAAAAGAGTTGAAATCATGGTAACTTCAGGCCCTTATTAAAGTAGCAAAGAAGAATTATTGGGGGAATAAATGTACAATTGAATGGATAACTTTTCTGGTTGTAAAGTAATGTTTATTTGTATAATGCTTAAATAACACAAAGGCAGATGGTTAATAACTCCTATTTGCAGCCATGAAAGTAAAATAAGTTTGTTAAAAAAAAATTCTTTTATCCAATGGATATTTGGGCAATTAATCTGTTGCCATTTTTCTATTGAAAATAAATTTAAAATGGTATAAAAATATTTAGAAATAGTTTCTCAGTCATGGAACATAATTCCTTATTTTGCTTCTCATTGTTACCTCTTTGTTCTTCTTGGAAATCATAAAGTATTGAAATACTTTTCTATAGAGGGTGGTCCTCCCTTTTATCCAGGAATAAATTTTGTGGGAAATCATTGAATCAGCAGTTATTTTGACTCTAACTGAAAGAGATAAAGTTCCGAAGAATTTATTATATATGTGTCTTGCCACTGAGTACGCAAGAAAAATACCTACCTATCAGTGCTGACTGGTATTTTCTGAAACATGATGCTGCAGTCCTCATAAATAACAGTAGCAGAATCCCGAGGAATATAGCAGAGATCAATCTCTAGATGGATAACTTGGTCTATAAGCAAATAACTATTTAACTTCTTTTGACGTTTAAGAATGCTCTATGTGTTCCCTAATCCAGACCCCTGGAATTCAGTGAGATCCTAGAGATCTGGAATTTTTTACAGAGTAACAAAGACTAACATGAGCAACTGAACACTGATATATGGAGGTACACTGTAATTTCAGTGGAGACACCCCTATTCCTCTTGTGGAAACTCTGCTCTTTAACTTGGTGTCATGGAAATGTGCCATGACTATTTAGTGAATTGAACTTGACCCTGATGTCATGGGCTGAGAAAGTATAGATTTCTTCAGTGATCTGTGAGGCTGGGTTATGCAGCGTCTCTGTAAACTTGTAGCTATTTGATGGGTATGCTGCCTAATAACCCATTTCCCTGTTTGGAACCTGCATTTATTCCCTAAGTCTATACATGAACAAGGAGATGATCCAAAAGCAAGTGAATAACAATTTGAACTTTCAAATGAGCTATGAACCCAAGCAATCTTTTATCCATCTCTGCAGACAAGGAATGAGGTGGGAGGAGATGCCTGGATATGGTCTCTGAGGTGCCATCAGCTATCGTCTCAGGTTTTCGGCAGGTGTAGGCAGGCAGGATGGTTAGAAGTTAGAAAATAGAGTTTAAAAAATTATGTCACATTTTTAATACTACTCTTCATACAGTGTTTGCCTCCTTGCACTGCTTCAGCCTTTTTACATTTGGACAAATGGAGGTATTTTAAAAAATGATTTTTGTTTAGCGTGCGTTGACTGAGTTTTGACAGCCATATACACATGTATAACTTATCAAGATAAGGAACATAGGAATTTCTCTCATTCCCCTGCCAGTGAATCCACCCCCCAAACCCCAGTGGCAGCCCCTGTTCTGAGTTTGTTTCTTCTGTAGGTTAGTTTTGCATATTCTAGCATCGTGTAAATGAAATCATACAATATATACTCTTGCATCAGACTTCCTTCACTCTGCATAATATTTGGGAGATTGATCCATATTCTCTCATGTACCAGCAATTTGTTCTTTTGCACTGCTACATGCACTTCTCACCACCATTAATTTATCTGTGCTACTGATGGATGCTGGGACTCTTTCTTGGTTGTGGCTCTATGAATAAAGCAGCTGTGAACATCACAAGTCTTTTGTGAGCGTGTTTTCCTTTATATTGGTTAAATACCTATGCATGGAACTGCTGGTCATAGGGTAGGTGTATGTTTCATTTTAAAAGAAACTACCATACTTTTCCCCAGCGTGGTTGTGTCATTGTACCCTGCCACCAATCACACTACTCCATGTGTTCTGTCACCTCAGCCTTTGATTGGTGGTGTTAGTTTTTTTAACTGTGGCCATGCTCATGAATGTGTAGTGATGTCTCCTTGTGGTTTTAATGTGCATTTATTGATGACAATGACATTGAGCGCTTTTTCATGTGCTTACTGGTCTGTGTGTGTGTGTGTGTGTGTGTGTGTGTGTGTGTGTGTGTGTGTGTGTGTTATATACTCTTCAAATCTTTTGCCCATTTAAAATTTTTTTTTTCTGTTGTTGAATTGTCACAGTACTTCCATATCCTGGATAACAGTCCTTTATCAGGTATATGTTTTGCCAGTGTTTTCTCCAAGTCTATGGCTCACCTATTCATTTTCTTAATGAGGTCTTTTGATGAGTAAAAGTTTTTAATTTTGATGAAGCCTATTTTTTTTTTTTCTTTTATGGTTATTGCTTCCTGTGACCAGCCTACCGAATCTTGGCTACCCATAAGTCATGAACATACTCTCCTGTACTCTCTTGTGAAAGCCTTATAGTTTTACCTTATATATTTGGGTAACATATTTTGCCTTTTCACTAATTTTCACCGTTTTTCAAGAATAGATTTTCCAAACAATGTAAAATAATAGCCAGGTAAAATTACATTTACATAAAAACAAATAAACGAAGTTTAATCAGGTTATGAGAAACCTATTACAGCATCTTTCCTGAGAAAATGTGCAAGCATGGAATTATTGAAAAGATCAGACCGTCTTTCATATTCATGTTTTGTTTTCAAGCATATAGTTTAAGAAGAATAAAGGCGTCTCTGATTAAAGAGCAACCTTGACTTAAAGCGGTATTTTAAACATACACTTGTTCAATTAAAAGGAAATTGACCTTTCCGTCCCCTTCTATGTCATGATAAACAGCAGGGAGAGAAGAGTCGCACCCACCCCTGGCGCTGCATGGAATTAGGGCGGAAAGTGAGAAAGCACATCCTCCCTGATTACACGGGAGAGAACCTTACTCCTCCTGTTCCCAGTTGTTCTCATACTTGTTCTCTTGTCTCACACGTTCAGATCCGATAGTCAGAAGGTGACCCTGGCCACCCTGCTCCAGGGAAAGAGTGTAACTTCTGTTCCTTCACAAGGCCTGGATCCCAGCTGTTCATTACACCGGCGGAGGAATCCGACACCGACGCACGACAGGCCATCGGCGATTCCAGCCAACAGAGGGCAGTGGCTTGTTTAAACTCTCACATAATATTTGCTCCAAAAATGGATTTCCTGAACGTTTGCACTTAAATAACTATGGATTAACTTTTAGTGAGGCCACCGTGGTGGAAACTAAGTAGAATGTATAACCCCAGACCATTGGACAGCCGAGCGGTGTCACGGTTCTGCCTTAATTCACTGCACGTTACCTCCTTTGAAATTTGCAACCAGATTCTCAACTATTCACCTATTAATGCCTGGAAATGCTTAAAGCATTTAGCCATTTGTTCACGTGCCTTGAACTGAACACCCAGGTAGGGTAAGTATAGATTAGCCAAAGAAAAGTGCACTCTCACAGATTAGGCTGGTACTTGCAAAACGTCTTTCTTAGACAAGCCATAGAATGTTCGTGATCGTGTTTTTATGCAATTCTGCTAGTGATAAAATTCCATGTTATGATGCTTTCCTCCCCCTAAAGTTTTTTCTTTTATGAACTTAAAAAAGTTTTCAATACAAAGGTTATATTATCAACAAATGCTAGTTTGAAAGAACCAAATAGGATTTTGAAGATTACCCTTCTTTAACAATGCCTCAAATTTTTATCTCCTTATCCATCCCTCATTGCTTTCTTTCTCAAGACATTATGGTTTATTGTGTCTCCACCAGGTACCTCGCATGTGATTTACACTGTGAATGGCCCTGCTTTCGGAGCGAGTTAATGATATAATATCCCCATTTATATTCAGAGCAGTCAACACTTTCTAGCTCTCAGAATAATAAAAGCACCTGCATTTAATATACATGGAAGAATGGGAAGGCAAATAGATAAGGCACAATCAGGTAAGTGTAATCAGATAAAATATCACAATATTATATAGTAGATCAGCATCTGGTAATGACTTGAATTTTGAAAGACTGACACACGGCATGGCCTCACGCAGCCAGGCATGCCTCATTCAGAGCGACTCTTCCCAGAGTTGATTGCTCCTCTCCTGTGTTTTCTGGCAGATTAAACAGGTAGGGTTTCTTATTTTAACTCTTCTAGAACTGCATTGTGCCACTGGAAAAACACTGGCAGTCTTCCTTTTGAGCCCAAATCGGAAACAAAAACTAATGACGTGTCTAAAAGTAAAACCTTGCATCTCCCAGCAGTTATCTCAAATCGATCCAAATCAATTTTATTAAAAAAAATAATGATAATGATAATAAAGCTTGCAGTGATAGGCAAAGCCTCCATTTTCATCCCTATTTACCTACATGGTGTTGACATTTTTTTCTTCTTCCTTTTTTTTTTTTTTAAACAGGAGGATACTGTTATTTCATTAGAAACTGATTTGTCTCTGAGAGCTTCACTTTTTATCACTGGCAGCTGGTAAACCTAGCTGTGTACGTTGACCTTGCATGAGCCCTAATGTAACAGAACCATATCATGTCAAAGAGAAAGCTGCATATGTGCAAAAATCAGAACTGAACAAACCTGTTTAATATAGTGGGATTTAGCAGTTTTCCTTCAAGTTACTCTGTTGGACACCAGTGATCTTTTCAATGAACTCACTTCAGTTTCCTGGATGTCACGGAGACACGGGGAGGGGACTGTAAGGGACAAGGCCTGAGAGGAGCCCAGGAGCAGGAAGCTGCTTAGCAACACAACCTACCCCAGGGCTGGCCTCCCCAGTGGCAGGGCACCCGCCTCTTCATGGAGGGATCAGGAAGTGCCTTTGCTCTTATCTGCTGCCATTGGAGTAGGACCTCGTGGGGAGAAAATGGAATTGACTGCTCCGTCTTCTGAGAATGGCTGTATTCACTCTCTTGTTCCTTAGTTCTTACGCTTTTGTTTTCTGTTCTCAGGGTGGCAGCCCTGGGTACTGGCCAACGGTGTCTATTTAAATGAAACTTTAATATATATGAGTATGAAGGAGATGAAATAACTATCCATTGTGTGTAGAACAACTCTGTTGTTATGGAAAAGACTCTTCCCAAATGGTCTCTGTGTCGCCACCTGGTTTAAGTCAGCTCAGCCTGTGACAGCAAAATACTGTAGACTGGTTGGCTTAAACAACAGAAATGAATTTTCTCACAAGGAGGCTGAAAGGTCCAGAGCAGGGTGCCAGCATGGCTGGATTCTGGTGAGAGCTGCCTTCCTGGCTTGCAGACAGTGGCTACCTCAATGTGTTCTCACGTGGCCTCTGGAGAGAGAGAGGAAGTGCAAGCTCTCAGATGTCTCTTCCCACAATGACACTCATCCCATGAGGCCCCACCAGCATGTCCTCCTCTAAACCTGCTTCCTGCCCAAGGGCCGCATCTCCAAATACCATCACATTGGGGGTTAGGGCTTCACCGTATGAATCTGACAGGACACAGTTCAGCCCATATTATTACCCAATTGTATGACTGTGGCAAAGTAGTAAGTCATTGTATTACTGTGACAGAGACAAGGAAAACTACTGTCTGGCCAAAAATGTTCACATGAAGAGTATATTGTAGTTCAGTCCATGATGGAGCAAACGTCAATCATCTGGAAACTGGATTAGCCATCTTCTGTATCCCTTCTCACATACTCCCACACCTACACTCGCCTATCCCTGCCACACCCACTTGAGGCTTTTAGAAAAAGAGACCACGAGAGAAAGTGTTTGTGTCAGGGATTAAATAGAAAATGGAAAGTAACCTTCAGGATGTTTATGGTATCAACCAGCATTCTCTTGTACTTTCTGTTACACTTTCTACCCTTGCAGGGACTGAGCACTGATTTCAGAATGACGAATTAACCCCCGAAAGAGCTTCATTCAGCCAACTTTTCAGTTATATGCTAAATACCAAGGATGGAAAGAGAACTAACTTTCAGAAGATTTCTAATGACAGGAGTAGAAAGTAAGAAGGAGTTTGTGGAGACTCATGAGTTGATTGCAACATCCCATTTCCCGAGCATCCCATTATGTGTAACGTTTTCTTTCATAGAATTTATCATTGAATGCTTATTGGAGGTGGGCTGAGATTTACGTTTTCCAGTTGAAAAACTGTGAGCTTCTTCAAGGTCATGAGAAGAGATCTGGATTATCAATTTAAACTTGAACTCTGCACAATATTGAAAATTGAAAACACCTCCCCCAACAGATTTTTTGTTTGTTTGTTTGGTTGGGTCTTTGTTTATTTGTTTGTTTGTTTTTGTTTGTTTGTTTTTGTGTGTGTGTGTGTGTGTTTTTTTGCATTTTAGTTGTGGCTCAAGAGAAATAAGTAAAGCAGCCTATTGTTATTTTCATTTGTCATTTTGTGAGTCTGCGCCATGAAGAGCCATACTGGCCATGTTAAAAAGAAGAAGGAGAAGGAGGAGGAAGAGGAGAAGGAGGAGGGGGAAAAGGGAAAGGAGAAGGAGAGAGGGAGAGGGGAAGGGGAAGAGGAAGAATCATCACCATCTGATCTGTGATAGAGACAGCCTTAAATAAAGCACAACTGAGGCTATTTCATCCTCCAAAGTGAAACCATTTCTGCTTCTACTTGAAGCTACAGTAAGAGGTATTTCATAAACAGTGATGGTAATAATGCAACAGGCCAAATTACTTTCCACCTGCAATCCTCACCCTTTCATCAGAGCCCACTTCCTGGAGGGCTAGGCTACTAACCACAGTACATAAGCAGTAACACAGTTATCACACACGGTGTGAGCATTAATTCCTCTTGAGTGTTCAGAGATGGACTACACTGCATGCAATTGGGTAGGAAACATAAGCCTTTCTAACTTAAGACTGTGGCTTATACATTTTGCCACCACCATTCCATTTTGAGGCAGATCAAGTACTGATCTCTTAGAAATGAGAGTGGGAATAGGTTGAGGAGAATAAAAAGACTGGGGAGACATGTGGGTATGATGGCATTCGCCTATTAAGGATAAGAATCAGTATCTTACGAGAGAATTTGTGTTCCAGGTAACAATAACAAAAAATACTTATTAGTTACCTTTCAATTCTATTTGAGTTGTATACTCTAACCAAGAAAAGTACCTGACTTTGCCCTTGTTAAATGCACCTCTTAAATCTAAACTGAGTCCATTTCAAGCCTCAAGAATTGGGAAATATAGATGTTTATGCCTGTTGGTTCTTTTGCTTCAGCTTTCTCATTTCAAAAGCAAGAACATGTTATTTTTATGCCAGGTTTAATAATCTACTAATTTCTTAGCTAAATTCTCCAGATATTTGTCAAAAGATTTTGTCTTTTGTGATGGGGCACAATAATTGTTTAATAAATTGTTGCTACAAAGACATTATAAAACACACATATAAATAGAGACTGAAGGAACGAGTATGTGGAGTTACAGATGACAAATTCTTAAATATCAAAAATGATTAGTGGAGAAAACCCATCTTAGTTGAGTAATGAGTGCTACGATTAACATATTCTGCAAATCTATCAATACTATGGTTCAGCATGGCCTTATTACTCTCTAAAATTAATAATGACAGATACCAAGACCCTATTAATATTTTAATAGTCTAACAGGCTGCCGCAAGCATGCAGCAGAGAAGAATGTGAATCGGTGGTCAGGGCTGCTGGGCCATCTCCAGAGTGTCTGCCAGGTGGGAGAGCTAAGTCTTCCTAAAGCTTTCCTAACTGCTGCCTGGGTTCCTTCTCATATCAGCACCCAGTTTCAGAAAAGTCACTTTGAACAGAAGGCTATGCTTGTACACAGCAAAACTCACAGAGTGTTTAACATTCTTTATGCCTACAGTGCATTTAAAGAAATAAAATGTTCATGTCAGCGTGGATCCTTAAATGCTCTGTCGTCTGAGACATACTGGAACTCTTACAAAGAACATATATCTGGGAGTCTGAAGAAATAGGTTTTCTCTGACTCTAGCACTGGCAGTCTCCTTGGTCCGATCATCTCCAAATGCATCCTTATTAGAAATGATATACTGTGCATAGACTACTGTGAGATACTTGAGGGAATAAAATGAGGAAATAAGAAAAGAACCACATTAAATGGCACGTGTGAAGTACTAAGGTGATGCCCAGCAGGAAGGAGGCACACAGCCGTGTTGGTTTCCCACTCTGTCGCTTCAGAGAGGTTCCTTTTCCATGAGAACTTTCCCTTGTCCTTCCCATGTTGTGCACAACGTATCTTGCAGCTCTCATGAAATTTTCCTCAGAGTAGACTTTGGAAATGAAGCTGTATGGGTAGTTCCCTCTTGCATTATTACGTCCCTATCATTTGATGCCTGTAGCCCTTGTTCTTTAGAGGAGGGTCTGCTTCTCGAGGGCTGTCAATCAGTGCCTCATCATTGGGTGGTTTTCAAGGGTCATTTTTTTCCCCCCGAAGCCATACAGGACCAGAGAGACCACACCCCAGAGACCAAGTATTTTTCAGTTTTCAGTGGAATTTCTAATCTAAATACCACAACTGGCCTCTAGCGAAAAGGGGGGAGGGTGGCTAGAGGAAGCCAGAAAAAAGAAAAAGGCATGATTCCAGAAAAAAAGGGGAAAGAAAGGAATTTTTAGCAGGAATCCAGAATTTGGATGCTCACCCCGGGACTGACAGGTTTGGTAACAGCTGCTGGAATCTGCACAAGACCAGCATTAGTTCTGTTCTTGGAGTCTTCTTATAGTTCAGCCAGTGGTGACTCAGTTTAATCACCTGATTATAGAACTCAGAGACCAGAAACACATTCCTTGTCTCTTTCTCTCTTTTTAAAATGATTTCCTTACAGTTTAAAAGAGGTTGGTTTTCACTTTGCTCTTGACTCTGCTGCCAGTTGCCCTGACTGATTTTTCTGTCCGCAAGCGCCACCCAGCTCCCACTCCTATATTTGCTTGCTGTGCGGTCCTCACCACCTTTCTCTAAGCTGCGATGCCAGGCACATATCGAAACCGGCTGCCTTCTTGTCCTGCCTGTTGGCCAGCTGTTCTTTCCCAGGGCTCACTGCAGCATCACCTGTCAGTGACGTTTTCTCTTCCTTCTCTCCCTTCTCGGGTCCGATGAGCTCTGTTCTCATTAACTCAACAGCACATTGAACATAATAAAGTGTACCTGCAGGATTATGCTTATTTGTAGACATGATTCTCTTCTTCACTGGGTTGTCGGCTCCTTGACGACAGGGTCCATGCCATTCATTTCTTTTGAATTTTTCAATTACAGTTGACACACAATATTATATTAGTTTCAGGTGTACAACGTAGTGATTAAACATTTATATAACTTACAAAGTGATCACCCCGATAAGTCTAGTATCCATCTGACACCCTGCATAGTTATTACAATATTATTGATTATATTCCCTATGCCATACTTTTCATCTCTGTGACTGTTTTTATAACTGGCAATTTGTACTTCTTAATCCCTTCCCCCTTTTCACCCACCCTCTAGCCCCTCTCCTACCTGGCAACCATCAAAATGTTCTCTGTATCTATGAGTCTATTTCTGTTTTGTTTGTTAATTTATTTTGTTTTTTTAGAGTCCACATATAAATGAAAACATGGTGTTTGTCTTTCTCTGTCTGACTTACTCTACTCAGCATAATACCCTCTAGCATAATACCGTCCATGTTGTTGCAGGTGGCAAGATTTCATTCTTTTTTATGGCTGAGTAATATTCCATTGTATGTATGCACCACTTCTTTACCTAATCATCTGTTGATGGACACTTAGGTTGCTTCTACATCTTGGCTGTTGTAAATAATGCTGCAGTGAACGTAGGGCTGCATATGCATATAGTCTTTTTGAATTAGAGTTTTGGATTTCTTGGGATAAATACCCAAAATTGAGATTACTGGGTCATATGGTAGTTCTAGTTTTAGTTTTTTGAGTAAGTTCCATATTGTTTTCCATACTGGTGCACCAATTTACATTCCCACCAGCAGTTCACAAGGATTCCTTATTCTTCACATCCCCACCAACAATTGTTTGTTGATTTCTTGATGACAGCCATTCTGACAGTGATATCTCATTGTGGTTTTAATTTACATTTCCCTGACAGTTAGTGACACTGAGCATCTTTTCATATGTCTATTGGCCATCTGTAGGTCCTCTTTTGGAGAAGTGTCTATTTAAGTCCTCTGCCCATTTATAAATCAGATTATTTGTCTTTTGGGTGTTAAGTTGTATGAGTTCCTTATATATTTTAGATATTAACCCCTTATCAGATGTATCATTGGCAAGTATCTTCTCCCATTATGTAGGATGTCTTTTCATTTTGTTGATGGTTTCCTTTGTTGTGCAAAAACTCTTTAGTTTTGATGTAGTACTATTTGTTTACTTTTTTCTTTTGTTTCCCTGTGCTATTCGTTTTTACATGCCTGGCACATAATCTGTGCTGATGGAACATTTGCTGAACAAATATTCAATGCATTCTTTTTTGTTACAGGCGACAAAATAATTTGAAGTTAGTAGGGAGCTTTTGATGTGAAAGGTATTAGTGAAAAGAATAAATGCTTATGTTTTATTGTTGCTGTAAGACATATTTGATAAATATGTTTAAAAATAATTGACTCGTGATGGTGATGGGACAAGCCATCTTGGAGGATGGCATAATGAGGTATGACAAGGGCACTGGTCTCATTAGCCAGAGTTCCAGGCATAGCTTTCCCATAGAATCTTGCCATGGTACCTGGAGCCTTCACCTTTCTAGATTTAATTTTCTCATCTTGTAGGATGGAGAGACAGGATGAGATAATCTTACATGAATTCCATGTCATCAAGCTCTGAAACTCTGTCATTTATCGTAACAGGGATTGTCACTGGCCCCATACAAAGGCACTTGACCATTTCTTGTGCCCTATTCAGATTTGGGGTCCTCTATGTTCTTTTTCTTAGTTTTCTCCTTTCATACCATTCTTCCCCTTCCTCTAGAACTGTAGATTTTGCCTTGAAGCCGCAGGATAATTTGAACACAGTGAGGTGTTATATGGCTCTCTCATTCTTCCTGTAGGGAGACGTTACTCACCTATCCACTACCCGTCTTTGCCTCATTCTCCAGCGCCTCATACAAGCCTTAGTCCATCTCCAACCAGCCCTTATCTCGAGCTGGCCCAGGTAAGATTTTAAAGCCTCATCGCATTTTGCCTTCTCTTCATTTTTTGTGCAAAAGCCATATTACCGTACAGTTCTGCAGCCACTTCACTATCAGCTCACCTCCCTTTTTGCTATTTTTCAGAACTCTTCCATCTTTAACATGACAGTGGTAATAAGTACTGTTTGCAGAATGTTTACTACATGCCAGGTGTGATAAGCATTTACTTACATCTCTCATCCTTGCAACATCCCTGAAGGGTAGATATTTTAATAGGAATTTTAGAGATGAGGAAATTGATTCTCAGATCATTTAAATACCTTGCCCGCATTGTCCAACTCCAAAGTGAGTGCTGTTTCTACTGCATTATGCTACATTTCAGCATAAGTAGGTTCATATCAATTTGTTGTTGTTTTGTTCATGTCAGCTTTTTGTTTCAGAATTACTAGTTTATCGTCAAAAAGAAAAAATCGTTTCACCATACTTTATGACACATCAACTTGCAATTTTGTTTTTTCTCATATATTATTCTACTCTTTGTGTTTATTCACACATATTTTAAAGAGTTATGATCATAATGTGGGTATTGTCCTTATAAAAATAACAATTCCAGCAGCATTTTCTTTGTTGCTCTCTTCCATATTGTCATTTTAATGGCTGCATAATTTTCTCAGATTGGTTTATCAGTTAAAAAAATTTTTTTCTACTATAGAACATTTAGATTATTTCCATTCTGTGCTACTATATAAGTTGTGTTATAATAATATTTATGTACTTTTTTAGATTAATACATTGGCTTTTAAAACCTATCTTATTGTGGAAATTTGGAAATATTCACAAGAGACTGGAAGGTGCCTGCAACTACCTATCACTCAACTTCAACAATAATCAACATTTTACCCATTTTTTTTCATCTACTCCCCCATTTTTTTTTTGAGAACATTAAAGGAAATTTCAAATACCTTTCATTTCACTTGTAAATACTTCAGGATAGACTTGTAACTGATAAGGACTTTTCCCTACTGTCATCTAGTACTCAGTCTATGTTTAAATCTCCCTGATTATCATAAGTAACTTTTCACATTTGGTTTGTGCAAATTAGGATCCAAATATGATTGACACATTACAATTGGTTGTTACATTATTACACACACACACACACACACACACACACACACACGCATGCACGTTTTAATGCAATCAATTTACCATGCCAGAAGTCCTGTGGAATGTCTCACATTCTGAGGCTGATATTTCCTCTAGATTTATTTAACTTGTTTCTCTATCTACTATATTTGTTTTAACTGGTAGTTAGATGTCGAGAGCTTAGGATTGTGGCTCGATTTTTCAAATACTTTGAAATAGGGTCCTTTTCAATTTGAGTTCAAACTTAGCATACTTCTCAGAACATTTTCCCAGATCATAAGCTTCTTTTCTTTCTTGTTCTGCTCGAAATCCTCTTGTGCAAGCAGTTTGTTGACATAAAAGCCCATCTGTGTCAGATGCATGTGACTTGGATCCCTGCTCATTTAACCTTCTTCTGCCCAGGACAGAGGACCCTGTGTTAACATGAACCAATTTCCTTGCAGCGCTTTCAACCTTGGTAGAAAAGTAGGAATTGCTCCAAACACGCTTGAAAGCTGTTAGAGGCTCCCCAAACACCTGGATTTGAAAGAAGAATTGCAAATGGCAGAAGGATGCCTCAGCCTTTGATGTTTAATGTTCTGGTTCATGGGTTAAGTATAGGTGGATCAGGCGTGATGGTCATAGTGATGCTTTTACAGGTCAGAGAAGGGCTGAGGCACACGTCTATGTTTCTGCCTCTCTACTCTTTGAGCTCATGGTAGTTTAAGTGAGGTTTCTCTTCTTTAGAGTGTTAATGCGGAAGGTCATCATGAAGTAAGTTCTAATGACTCTGGTCCCATTGTACTGAATCTCTGAGTATGTGACGGAGCCATGGCTAGAGCAGGGAGGTGGGGCCCTTTCCTATCTCCCTGTAATACATTCCTCTTTATATTTTAGATGTGGTATTTGAGGCTTCTCTTCAGGGCCACCTAATCCCCAAAGTTCCACCAAACAGAGCAATGGGACGTCCTGCCTGTGAGATTCCTGGAATTGTTCAGGAACTGGGAGAGGCAGAGCAGTTCTCCCCTCTGGTCCTAGGAAATTGCAAGGCATGGGTGGCTTTCCCTTTAGGTCATTCGCTAGAGTCAGATTTTCCACGTCCTGGGTTGCCTGACTCTTCCAAGCCACTGCATGTTCACAACCAACTACAGCTTTATGAGTAAAGCTCTGGCATTGCTGGGCAAGGAGGCATAAGGTACCACTGCAACCTTCTCTGCCATCCTTGCAACTGGAAATGGTAGATTGCAGTGCTGTTACATTTTTCAAATGTATGTCAGAGGCAGTTATGCTATTGTGTTCATGGAAACATGGGTGGAAAGGGCTCCTGGCAATAGCTTCAGAGAGAAGAGGGCTGTGAAGGGTTTTATTTAACCCTCTTTTCTTTGGGGACTAAACTCAAGTATCTGAATTTTTCTCTTTTATTGGATAGTCTATGGAATAGCAACTTTGAATTTTGACTTTAAGCTGTAGGAATACAGACTTTCCTCATTCTTTTAGCATCTGGTTGCTCATTTGTTTTATTCATGACCATGGTAGGGTATATAGGCAACCTCCCTGGAAGGTCAGTCACAGAAATGGCAAATCTGAAAATGGGGGGGGGGAAACACTCAACATTAGGTTATCTAATCCTGTAAATCCCTGTTTAAAATTTGTTTTGGCAACTTGATCTTTGCCCAGTTTAACCTTAAGTGTTAATCATTTTTCTTCTCTATTTTTCTTAAGCAATGGCTTTGCTGTGTATTAGGTATTTCTGAGAATCCTGTTACCCTTTTTTTCCTGATTGTCTACAAGTATGCCTTATTGAGCATAGTAAGCAATTCTTTCTCTTTCTTACTTTTAAAATATTTAGAGGCTTTTAAAAAGCCACACTATTTGCAGCATTTGTTCTTTGGCCATATGATTCTTCGTACTCTTGATAGTTCTATAATGTGTGTGCAGATAGTATAGGAAACGTGTGCAAGGAGAGTAGTGTGACTACAATGAATAATGTGTGTGCAAGAGAGTATTGAACTACCATAGGTTAGAGGCGAGAATAGCACTTACTTCTTTTGGTTTTCAACAAGTCGTGTGAGGAATAGAAGTGAAATTGAAAGGACGATGTTGCTTCAGGCTAGAGTTTATATGAATAACTAATTTTAAAGATCCCTTTCACTGTTATTGCTCAGTATTTCCCAGGGGTAGCAAGATCTGAGCTAGAAAATGTAGTGTTTTATTAGACTACCCAGTAATTTGTCAGTTAAGCATACTTAAAAGTTGGAAACTAATATATAGGAATCTGTACTCGATGGAAGGGACCAGTATCATGGCTCTTAGAGACAATCATAGAACTTTATGGCCAATAGAGAACCTAAGAAATCACGCTGTTTAATAATCTTACTTTTTACATGATGGAAATGAAGCTGCAGCAGACTTTTTCTAGATCACCTGGCTACTTAGTTGCTGAGTCTAGTTAAGTTTCCCCCCCAATCTAAGCTTCATTAAGTTTAGTCAACACTGAGTAGGAATGATCTTAGGAACTACTCATTCTCTTTTGCATTTTTTTACACCTCTCTATCATGGATTATTTCTCATTTTACAATAAATGTTTTGATGTTCAACATTGCTCCTTAATACTGTTATCTGGCAAATACTAAAACACAAAAATCAACATGTTAAGTTCCTCTAGTGCAGTTTCAGACTATGAATTTTTTTGCTGTCCATTCTGAAACTAAAAATGGTGACTAGCTCTGTTACCTGTTGAACCTGAGTTTTCATCAGCATATAAATTATATCTGTTCACGAACGCAGGGAGGACAAAAATCATTCAAGTAGTAAATGAAGAATGTTGGTAATTATTTCCAAGGTCAACAAGAAACATTTTACCCCTCAGACTCTCAGATGGAAAATATAAATAAGGCAGCACCTAACATAGAATCAGTTTCTGACCGGAGAACTGGTATGGACACAACTTTGCTAGAAGAGGACAGCGTCCCTTCCATTCCCTTTCGGTGTGCTTATCCAGATTTTGTTTTTGTTTCTCAGTGTTTTCCATTTATTTAGTTCCTTTTATTTTTTAAAACCAATATTATAATATTTTTTAATATTGAGGTATGACCGACATACAGCTTTTTGTATGTTTTTATTTAATATCTACAACTGGATGAGTTTGGAGATAAGTATGTACCCATGAAACCATCACCACAATCTATACCTTAGACCTATTCATCACCTCTGACAGCTTCCCTCTGCCCTCTCTATTCATTTATTTTTCATTTACATAATTCTTATCAGTTGGCACTCTACTTTTGAACAGAACCTTTCTGTAATCCATGGACACCATGGCTCTTTGTTTTATCACATTAATTTGCTATGCCCTCGTCACTCCCTGTGAATACGTACAATTTGTAAGCTGGGTAATGGCTATGTGCTACCTAGTAGTGTTTAGTCCATGTTCATTTTTTCCGATTGCATAAGCAGTTCTGGCTTTTAAGCAAAGGAGTAAATTTCTGTATATATGGATGAAGCCAAAAAAGAAAGGCTTGACAATCAGACATGAATCAAATGTGCTTTGAAGACTAATCCATTATTTGAGAATTAATCTGGGACTGCATGAATTAATCTTGATCATGTTTATTCTTTTAACAATGTCAACAGTTAAAAATTGCATATCTTATTATTAAAAATGGTTTTGGAGCTGAGATGTAATCTCCTAAATGAAGGAATAAAAATAAGAGCAGGATGATCCAGCTAACCATTTTTCTTCCTAAAAACTTGAAATAAATGGAGATTAGGAATGTTAGACATCTTTAAATAAATCAGAGGTCTAATGACATTTCTAATATTTTATTAACAAAATTTTGATTTGATTTATCTATTTAAAATAACTAGCAAGGTATTCTCTAAGTGCTGAAACATAAATTACAAACATGAAAACTTGATTTATGTTAATGTAGATAATATGTGGGACATGGCAAGTTACCACAGATTTTGCAGTATTTCCTGAGCTGGGGGATGGAATCCCTGAAAAGTACCGAAACAATGGCTGCCTTCAGCTTCGTTGGTTGGCATATAGATGATGACTGTCTTCTATGAACTGATATAATCCTGATCATATGAACTTTCACTTCTATTCCAGACACCTCCAGATTTTAGTGAAAGCTGCCTGACAGTTCTGAATGTCTCCGTGTCTCTGTGATGGAGCAGAAACATTTAGATCTCTGCAAGGATGGCATAGGAATAAAAAGAAAAAAGTTCTACTTGGGTAAATTTTGGGTCTCTCTGATCTCTTGCAGAATGTTAACATTTTCATATTTCTCAAAGCACCTCATCTCTCCCACCTCCTAGACTCTCAGTGACCCCGACTGCCAATCCCCAATTCTGTGTCAAGCCAAAATATTCCTTTCGTATTCTTTACTTGGACTGCTCAGCATCACCAGAGAGAAGTCACATGGTTCTGTAAACATTTCTATTTTCCAGCTTTTGTTTGCTTCATGCACTGTCTGCCTGTTCTGTGTATGGCTGTCCTCTTCTGATCCTTTAGTTCTCATCTAACTAACTGCCTCAGAGAATCTGTTACTGATCTCCCTATCTATGCAGCCCTCACTCACCCGCGGCCCTGTTCATTTATTTCATGACACTTTGCACTCTTTATAATTCTTTATTTAGTATTTGCCTGACTTATTGTTTGTCTCCACAACTAATTTCTTGTGCGTGGGGATCGCATCTATTTTATTCATTACCATAGTACAGTGCTTCCTGACACACGGTACACACTCAGGCAGAATTTGTGTACAAATTAATAAATGGTAAGACTGCATTTTTTAAAAAAGCAAGCAAGAATAAAAAGCACTGCTTTCAATGAATGTGGCCATAACCCAAGAGATATCCTTACAGATGTCAGGTTGCATATATCTTTCAAAGAAACTTCTTATGTGTGGTTGTACAGTTAAACAGACTGTTGTGTTCTGAATTCAGAGCATGTAGCAGTTGCTAAGCCATTATGACAATGGTTCTCAACCTCCCTTTGTCTGCAGGCACACACAGGCTGCAGCTCTGTTGACGAGTGCTGTGAACACACCCAGCATTGTGTGTGGTTCCCAGAGTCCTGGCCGTTCATGAACTTCTTTGTTCCCCACTTGAGAAACCATATTGGGATGCAATTGAGTGAGTGAGGGTGAGCGTAAGACTATTAGAAGGATAATCTTGAATCTGTTCTCATTTATATTAAGAAACAAAAGATAAATAAACCAATTATAAATTTGGGTGTGTTTTTTTTTTTAAAGTAAGGACTTGCTTGCTACACATCTCATAATCGATTAAGACACATCACTATGTTTTAGAAATTAGTCCCAAATCGCCAGGGAGAGCTTCATTATTCACGTAACTTTGGGGGAAGAAGGAATGCTTGCGTTGAGAGTGCAAAAATAGCAAACCTTATAGGAGAGGAACTCATGGAAATGATAATTGCAAAAAGTGTATACTGTTACTTGTAACGTATTGCCTCAGAAACCTTCCTTCAATGCTTAACCTAAAATACTCATTATTTAAGGCAAACCTGTGAGAGCAAATACAAGACATCTTTGGCCTAAAAATGCAATTTCATGTGGTTCAAAGTAATTCCTTTGTTAATATGTTTTATCATTAATCTAAGATACACTTGGAAATGAGCTATAAGCACTTGCAAACGGGGAGAAGCAACGTAACAGTGGACTTGTTAGTATCCCTGTCGGTGTCTTCTTTCTCAGGGCAAGTTGCTCAGTCAGTGGACCGTTCAGTCTGGTTGCCATCCTTCGCCCAGCACTGGGGTAAACCTTGTCTGGGGGAGACCAGAGAAGCCCAGGATAGCTCTGCCCATGAGAAGTTACACCCTAGATGGAAGAACAAGACACATCCAGGAAGTAAAGGAATTCACACATGCTGTGTTAAGCTGTCCTAACAAATAAAGAACAATGGCTTTCTGCATTATGGTTCCTAGAGTGACTTATCATAAATGTAGTTTTAAACACTGTTTTCCTGAAAAATAATTTTATATTTTAGGTGAGTTGCAATGATAGGTGAGAGCATTCCCATTATAAACTCAGCTTCCCCTAATCTTAACACCTTACATAACCATGGAGCAATTGTCAGATTAAGGTATTACTGTTAGTACATTTCTATTAACTAAGTTATAGACTTTTTTCAGATTTCCCAAGTTTTTTTTATTAATATCCTTTTTTCTGGTCCAGGATCCAGCCTGGAATACTACGTTACATGTAGCCTGTATGTATTTTAATAATGGATGAGATACAAAAGTCAGAGGAAAAGCAATTCTCCCATTCTCAGATATTATTGTTGTTAATATTTTGGTATATTCTTTTCTTAACACACTGTTGTAAGTGCACACCACACCATTTCAGGTTCCGACCACATACCTATATTTGTACCCTATTTTTATCATTTAACAAATCTGTTACGCCTATGCTATTGATTCATGTTTGAAAGTGTTTAATGTGTACATACTTTTTGTCACATGGATATAATTTAAACAAACATTACCAGATTATTGAATGCTTGTTTCTATTTTTCTTCTTACAAATGACACTGATGGTTTTATATGCCCTTGAGCTACAAGCAGGTTTCATATTTCTGAAGGCTGACCTCAAGGAAGAATATATAAATTGAAGATTTATGGATGTTCCTCTTTTATAATTTTTAACTCAAGAGTAACACATTTAAACTATACTTGAAATCTGTAAAATTGAAACTGAAAATCTCCCCCTGCTCAGGTAGACTTACTTCCCTGAGGGAAAGGAACTAGTGCGAGGTCTCCAGCTTTAACCTGAGCCAGTGAACTGAAATTACTAGGTGTGCTTCCGGCAACCGTATAAAAATGTAGCTTCAACCCTGAACTTGTCATAAGTGTTCAAAGTTGCAGTGAGCTCTCCGGAAGAATATTCCAGCCCCATTATCTTTTGATTTGTGGCCAAGGGTGGCTTTGCTTGGGCATTTCCTGTAATTGGCTGACTGTTTTTATTTTCAGGATTTTGCTGCTCATTTGTCACCGAAGAGTCAGTTTCATTGCTAGTTGACAGACATCACCGCCGAGGAAAAAGGATCCCCTGATTGTCCCTGCTTTCTCGTATAGATCATTTTTCTGTTCCCAGGACACTAAATCCTGCAGGACCAAACCCCTGAGCTGCCACCATCAGGTGACACTGTTGTCAGTCATGAGAGTTTCCAGGAAGCATCTCGACACTCCTGGCTCACAAAGCTGCAGGCCACAATGGCCTGACCCCGAGAGCTCACTATTGATGTTGGGACTTACTACCACCAGGGCACAGAGCATGGGTAATGGAAAAAGTGTGACCTCGGAAGTGAGACAGGCCCAGACTCAAAGCCTAATAGGTAAGGTCCAGTACCGACTACTGGGAACTCCAACTTGACGCAAGTAACTGAGCCCCTCTGAACCTGAGCTTTCTCAACTGAGCATGAGATTGTTATACATGCTGTTGTACAATGTGAACAAGATGTCACCATGTCGGGTACAGTACCTGACACATAGAATGCCATTGGATAGTCGTTTGTTAAATGAACGGATGGCTGCATGACGCGTGGAGCCAGTTGGACACCCCATTTTTAAAATAGTGGTGTGGCCATTTGTAATAGAAAGCATGAGAAATAGCAACGCAATGAGTTAAACGTCAATTTCATTTCTTCCCCAGGGAGGCAGACAACATAAACCAATTCCAGTAGCTAACATAAAAGGAATTTATTAACAGGACTCTCAGGTCCTGAAATCTAAGAATTAAAACAACCAGTCTTTGGATGGGCTGGAGCCAGGCAACTTCAGGACCTCAGAAGCACAAAATTATGGCGCTTTTCTCTAGGACACTGACATTTGTATTTCTTATCTTTAGGGACCTGCTGTCAGACGGACTGACTCTAGCCAGGAAGGCAGGAGGACCATGTGGGATAGGCACGGCTGCTGGGGACCCCTTGTCTGTATCAGCGCAACTCCCAAGGCAAGGGAATATCGGGAGCTGGTGGTCTACACGTGTTTAGATTTTATAAATTGATACATTCTTCCTATCTATTTATCTATCTATCTATCTATCTATCTATCTATCTATCTATCTATCTATCTATCTATGTGTCTATCTATATCTATCATCATCAATCTATCTCCAGGAAACTATCTCCATGAGGAAAATAATGAATATATCCATCATCCCTGAAATTTTCCCTCTGCCCCTTTGTATTCTCACCCTCCTACCCCTCCATGACCCTCTACATCTCCCTAGGCAGTCACGGATTTGCTTCTGTCACTATAGATTGCTTTGCACTTTCTAGAATTGTATATAAATGGGATCATACAATATATACTCTTTCTTGTCTGATTTCTTTCACTTAGCACCATTATTTTGAGATTCCTTTGTTTTATAACATGTATCAGTACTTCATTCCTTTTTATGGACAAATAACATTCCATTGTAGGGCTAGACCACAGTTTGTCTATCCATTTACTAGTTGATGGACATTTGGATTGTTTCCAATTTGGGGCTATTATCAACAAAGCTGCTATGAAAATTCATGCACAAGTGTTGGTCTTGTGAAAATATATTTTCATATCTCTTGGGTAAAACCAAGGAGCCAAATGTCTGGGTCCCATTGTAGGTATATATTTAAATTTTTCAGAAACTACCAAGCAGTTTTACAAAGTAGGTGTACTATCTTATGTTCTCACCAGTAAAGTATGAGAGTTCCAGTTGTTCCATATCCTTACCTACATTTGGTATGTTTCCAGAATTTATTTAAAAAAAAAATTCTCAAGACTTAAGACTAATACCCCAATTTTTTTAAATGGGTAAAAGATTTCAACAGATAATTTGCCAAAGAAGATATAGTCATTCGAGAAATCAGGGAAATGAAAACCAATACCACAATGATATGCTTATTCAAGTGGCTATCGTTAAAAGGAGGCTAATAATTTTATATTATTCTGGTGCCCATTTTATAGATGAGAAAACTGAGGCTTGGGGAAATAAGTAACCAGCTATCAAGTGGTAGAATTTGAATTTGAACCCCAAGTCTGTTAATCACTGCTTAACCTCCATGTTATACAAGCCACAGTCCTTTGAAGGAGACTTCAAAAGCCAAGGTTAGAAACAGGGAACTCACTTATTACTCAGGAATGCAATTCCCATTTCCTCTCCTGATAGGACAGCCTACCACCAGTTGCAGTAGATATTATGGAACTTTAAGTTGTGGCATGTATTTTGCCTAAAGGATAAAATTTATGTTTTTCCAACATCCAGCCTTAGCTGCCTCTTGAGAAGAGGACTCAAAGTGTAGAACGCCCACCAAAGCTTAATTGGTCCAAAACAGATATAGGCCTATTTAACCATAATGATTAAGAATATGAGTTTTGTGGCTCAGACAGATCTGAATTTGAATCACAGATCTATTATTCCTTAACTGTGTGATCCCCGACAAGCTACTAAATACTTCAATCTTTGATTTCTTCTCTGTAAGCTAGGAATGATACAGACCTTACAAAGTTTAAAGGGTTAGCAGGGCTGATATATAGAGAAAATTTACCACAATGTCCTGTACTTAATACACTCTCAAAACACTGTTGCCACGTCACAAACGATAATATGTAGCTATACTAAGAATACGTGTGTCAAGCTTCTCACTACGAAGCCTAAAGAAAACACTAACTCATCACTAGTTAATGTCTTGCATCTCTGTGGGGACTTGCTCCTTCACTGAGGAAATGCTAATCCACTGACAGATGAAGTCAGTGCAATATTTATCCTTCAGTTGTCAATGTTAGACGTATTCTTTGGAGGGAGTATCTATAGTTGCTGTTGGGTCCCATCAGCTGAACATCTGCACACAGTTATAGAGTTCAGTTATCACGTACACATGGCGTAAAGAAACCAAAGTAAGTGGAATAAAGAGCTCCACGGAGCATCACTGCTCAGCCGAGATGACTAAAGACGGGCTGTAGCTTTGCGTGGCTGGTAAACCTTATCAGGCACTCACACTCGGTATACTCCTTTCATCCTTTACCTGCTCTAACCCCACCAGCTCTTTTTCCAGGCCCCTGGAAATCCTACGTTAGCTACCAATGATGCATTTTCCTCTGCCCGATTGTTTTTTTCTGGAAACACAATCAGTGTTTTCAGTCAGTACTTAGGGACCACAGTAAAGCTTCCTCCAAGCACTTGGATATAAGATTAAGAGGAGAAACCAGCCAATTCCTCTACGGAATGCCTCTAGCAACTTCCTCTCAGGTAGTCCAGTAAGGAGCTGGCCTTGCAGAGAGAGCCAGAAGTTCTGCCCATTGGCAGCAGTGCTGACATGCAAATTTCCGAGAAGATGGACCCTGAGAGTAGAATGTTTGTCACACAGGGAAGGCCAGGCCTTGTTTTCAGAGCAACTGGGTCAGGGGATCTCTGTCCCCTCCCAGCTGTAAGCATATGAAGTAGCAGTGCCCTAGATGGTCTCTCTCCTGGAGCACAATTTAAATTGTCTCCAGCCATGCCGGCTTAAGCAGGACATACTCAGTGTAAACCGAGATGGTGAGACTAGGACACTGCCTCTATCTTGTTCCTTGAGCCCAAATGTTGCCAATTTCTTCATTGTGTATCATTGTGGGGTTTGATGCTATCTATTCTACAAATGAAAAATAATACTTGTTCGTTCATAATTTGACATAAAAATAACGTAACACGTTAGAGTGGAGATACTTAAATCCAACGCCAAGGCCTATGAGATATGCCCTCACCTCATCTGATGGCTCCATTCAATGCCTTTTTAAAAAATTGTGATAAAATACACATAAAATTGACTATCTTTGCCAGTTTTAAGTGTACAGTTCAGTGGTGTTAAGTACATTCACATTGTTGTGCAACCATCATCACCATCCATCTCCAGAATTCTTTCCATCTTATAAACTGAGAGTCTGTACTCATTAAATAATAACTCCCGGTGCCCATCTTCACAGCCCCTGGCAACCACCATTCTACTTCCTGTCTCTATGAATGTGATGTGACTACTCTGAGTACCTCATGTAAGTGGAATCGTACAGTATTTGTCTTTTGGTTCTAGTCATTCTTAAGGTACATTGATGGAATCCTAAATTTGCCAGTTACTTTCAAGAACCCTTGGCAATGAAATTCCTATAAAGAGTTGGTTGAATCTTCCTATTTATTTTGATGCCATGAAACACTTGTATATCTGGATGTCTTCTGATTCCATGTTCACAAAGCAATCCTCTGATTATTGTATGGCTTCTTACAATAGATACAATTAGTTGCCTCCCAAGCATCCATCCCATCCTCTTTACATTGTATGGCATTGCAGTTTAGTTTGGGTGGTATTACCATCCCTTAACTTCAGAGATCAGCGTTAAAACAGTTTTCAGAAATCCATACTCTTGGTCGCAGTGATTGATGGATACTGACCTAGTCCTAAACCAATTCTCTGCTGTAGTGATTAGTTCATGGACAGGTAGTTACCTAATTTAGTTCAATTCAAGTGAAGTTTAGGACCTTTACTTGATGGTTGGGCAGAAAGAAGCCATCCTTCTTTTACTGAAGTTGAATAAAGAAAATGCATATCATCTTATTGCTATCAACAACCATTTGTAGTCAAGAAAAGAGTAGCCCTAGAAAGGTGCCAGTGTGATGGTCAATAGAGCCAATATTTGGAGAGAAATTTAATCCTTGCTGATAGCCTTAGGCTGCTGGATCAAGCCTTACCTGGAGCATTCCATACCACAGACCTTGTGAGTTGTATGAGTTAATAAGTTCTCTTTATTGTTTAACCAAATTGAATAGGGTTTTCTAGTACTTGTTTTTGAGTATGTTATAATGGACTATCGATAAATATTTGTGTACAGGGTCAGAAAACAATGGTTCAATGGACTTTACGTATTCCCTTCAACATTAATTTCTCATTGTGAAAAAAATAAATTGGTATTTTGGTTTTACACATTAGTTTCTTTAACTTGTTTAATGTGAGATGTCGGTTCATTCTCACCATCCCGACAAAATTTTGTTTCTGATTTTGCCTTACTGAGGACCATGGTATACTCTCAAGATAATGAATATCATCTTGTGGAGGCATCTTGAGAGAAGACCTTAGTAATTATACATGATCTGCCTGGAAAACTGTCCTTGAACTTGAGCTTCTGTTTTATCCTTTTGAATTTCTGTAGCTACTGGAAGTTCTTCTAAAGATCAGTGATTGTTCTACAGCAGCAACCAGCAGTAGTCACACTTTGGCCTCCTGGCATCTGACAGCTGGCCTCCCAACCCTGGAGCCTCCTCCTTGGGTCCTGTTGCATTCTCTGGCTAGCAAAAAGTAGCCAGGTCTTATTCCTATAAATTCTGAACCTTTTGCATGTGGCCATGATGGAAGTCATGTGATCTAGCACAATGCCTAGCAGATAGGGCATTGACTCTGAATCTGAGGGTCCCCTCTGGTTCTGTCACTGGCGGCCCTGAGAAAGTTGGAAGATACCACGTTCACGAAGGCTCAGACTTTTCCTGGTCTTGTGTAGCCACTCTTCCTACTTATCCAGAGGCTCTGGACCTTTCTTGTGTCACAATTGTGTGTTCTCAGGGTTTTTCTCCTTCCTGCTCCCCTTAAAGAAATCTATATGGATCATTTCTGCTGCTTCTACTGGCCCTGGGTAAAAATATGTTACACACCAAATAGAAACAACACATCCACAGTAGGTTTGTTCTTACATTGTGTGCTCATGAAGCATTTCTTTCTAAAGGGATTTGAAATGGAAAAAGAAGATTCTAACAAAAGATTATAATTATAGAGAAAACCTGAGTGTTGCTTGTTTGTAACTTTACCTTAGAAGTTGAGGGCTCCTTGAAGGCGGGAAAAGCTGTGGATGAAATTCTGTTCGGCCATCCTTTGGGAAACGTCCATAGACACATATTCCATCACTTGTGGCTAAATGCAGAGCTGTTTGCCCTGTCAGCATCAAGACAAGGCGTACTTGGAATTCCTGTCTATAAACATTTAAATGCAGTCCCTCTAAACCTATTGCAGCCCTGTCTTATATTTTCTCATTTCCAGTGACGGGATCATTTTTTAACAGAGCATGCTGTGTGAACTGGTTGAGTGGAGTGCCATGGAAGTGTTTAATAAATTATAGGTGGATTTATGGGTTCTGCTCAGGGCCATGGTAGGTTGCCTGAGTTGAAATGAAATGGGACATATTTATCCAGAAGGTCCAGTAGGTCCTAGGTATTAGGGAAAGGAGATTCATGAGTGTAAGCTAGTTTTTTCACCTTATAGCCTTTCTATTCTACATGGACAATTGTCTGTAGGATTGAATGATCCCATCACTTTCAGTGACACATTGTCTAATTGGTTACTTGGGAAAACATCTTCATAGTAACCCAATTTACCTTCTGCAAAAGCATAGCAGTGAACAAACTGAAAGTCAGCCCCACAGTTAAAACAGAAATACACCAAAACAGTCCAGGATGGATGGGCATCGTTTCTATGCTTAATATCTCTAAGAACAGATATTCCACAATCTCTTCTTTTTGTGGCTCATTTTCATTTTTTTAAAATTTTTAAAAAGATTTTTATTAAAATATAGCTAACATACAATATTATATTAATTTCAGGGGTACACCATAGTTATTCAACATTTATATACCTAAAAAGGTGACCACCATGATAAGTCCAGCAACCATCTGACACCATACCACGCTATCACAATACATTCCCTATGCTGTACATCACATCCATCTATGATTTATTTGTTTTATACCTGGAAATTTAAGCCTCTTATTCCCCTTCACCTTCTCCCCCTTTAATTTTTTAGTTACAGTTGACATTCAATATTATTTTATATTGATTTCAGGTGTACAGCATAGTGGATAGACATTTATATAATTTAAGAAGTGATCCCCCTGACTAATCTAATACCCACCTGGCACTATACATAGTTATTATCATATTGATTATATTCCCTGTACTTTACATCCCCATGACTATTTTGTAACCACCAATTTGTACTTCTTAATCCCTTCACCTTTTTCACCCTACCTCCTCACCCCCTCCCATCTGTCACCCCAACAAATCTAGTACCCATCTGACACCATATGTAGTTATTACAATATTATTGACTATATTTCTTATGCTATACCATAATCCCCATGACTACTTTGTAACAATCTATTTGTACTTCTTTTTTTTTATTTTCTTGATTTCTTTATGCCACAAACTCATGACTCATCTTCAAAATGAGAAATGGACATGTGTTCTATGATAAACTTATGATAGCATTTTATTTTTATAATAATTCATTTTCTTTCATCTTTAAAATTACCTTCTCTTTTAAAAGGTTGAATTTTTAAAAAGAAATATAATATCCATTTTCACTATGGTGGGATCTGAGGAAGAATTTTTAAAGTGGTAGCATTATTAAAAATAATTTACAGAATCTCATGACTCAATATTGAGAGACAAGTTTGCTGTATAAGAAACATAAACAAAGCAGTGCAATAATAGATGGTAAATCCAGCAAGGATCCCTCTTTACTGGCCTCTTCATTAAACTCTACCCTCTCTCGACTCTTGAGTCCTTTGCTTCTTTGCCGCATGGTGTCTAGACCCAGCTCTTTCCTTCAGTTTCTGGGGAGCTTCACCCTAACTCACTTCCAACATCTTTGCTCACCAGTGAAAACCCTGAAAGCCATGTCAAATTTTCATTTCACACTCACATCTACTCTCCCTTTGGTGTGTTTTACTAAATTTCTAATCCTCTCTTTTTACTCGGTGCTTTCTCATTTTAACACTGTATGAAATCTGTCTCTTATACACAATGACTTTATTAAGACAAAGGCAGGATTATATCAACCCTTTCCCATTGGATGTCGGGGAAGAAGGTCATGCTAAATCCAAAACTGGTGTTTTCTCTCTCTCTCTCTCTCTCTCTCTCTCTCTCTCTCTCTCTCTCTCTCTCTCTCTCTCTCCCTCCCTCCCTCCCTCCCTCCCTCCCTCCCTCCCTCCCTCCTTCCTTCCTCCCTCCTTCCCTCCCTCCTCCTCCCTCCCTCCCTCCCTCCCTCCCTCCCTCCCTCCCTCCCTCCCTCCTTCCTTCCTTCCTTCTTATCTCATATGCTATTTTATAACCATACTATCCTAAATTTCTCCTGCTGCTTGGAAGATGAGATCAGTTTAAGGCCTCCACCTTATAGTGTTAATGACTGGAATAGTTTACCTTTTCCATGGTGGACTTCCATTTAATAAAAGACAGCTGTAAAGGGCCATGCATTAATACCTAATGCTGGAATATTAAATTATTTAGAGTCCATGTGATATTTTTTTTCTCTTGTTCATAATAATAACTACCATTTATTGAATGCTTTCTATGTACCAGGAACTATACTGTATTATCTCATTTAATTTTCACATCAATCATTTAGGTGTTATCTGTATTTCGTATATACAGACATTGAGGCTGAGGTCAAAACACTTGCCTAAGGTCACAGTGCTAATAAGAGGCATAATTTCAGACTTTAGAGATTGTGAGACTATTTTAGAAAGTTTCTTCTTTAAGGGGTGCGTGGGCACACTGGGCAAACTGAGCATTTAACTTTGAGAAAAAGATGTTCTGCTTGATCTTTTACATCAGAGTATTTCCTTTTTGTCCTTAATCTGATTCTTCACCCTCCCCACCCTTTTTAAGATTTTGATTAAAAATAGAGCTAATATACATTATATTAGTTTCAGGGGTACACAATAGTTTTTCAACATTTATGAGGCCTGACAATTAAGTTCATGAACTCATCCTAGAAAAAGTGCTACATACCTCATTGCTGAATATCACTACGGTCACCTTCGAAGTGCTCCCCTTGGGAAGTTATGCACTGATGCCAGCACCTAGTCCACCCTTCAAAGCAATTTTGGAACTCTTTTTCTGGAATGGTCATCAGAGCTGTCATCATATTACCCTTGATGTCCTGAATGTCATCAAAATATCTTCCTTTCAATATTTCCTTTATCTTTGGATAAAGAAAGAAGTCATTGAGGGCCAGATCAGGTGAGTAGGGAGGGTGTTCCAATACAGTTATTTGTTTACTGGCTAAAAACTCCCTCACAAACAGTGCCGTGTGAGCTGGTGCATTGTCACGATGCAAGAGCCATGAATTGTTGGCGAAAAGTTCAGGTCATCTAACTTTTTCATGCAGCCTTTTCAGCACTTCCAAATAGTAAACTTGGTTAACTGTTTGTCCAGTTGGTACAAATTCATAATGAATAATCCCTTTGATATAAAAAAAAGGTTAGCAACACTATTGCAACAAGTTCTCAAACTTAATTGTGTGACCTCGTATATACCTAAAGAACTGACCAACATGATAAGTCCAGCAACCGTATGACACCGTACTATGCTATCACAGTATTATTGACTATATTCCTTATGCTAAAGATTATATGCCCATGACTTGTTTGTTTTATACCTGGAAATTTGAGCCTCTTATTCCCTTTCCCCTTCCCCCCCTTTGAAATTTATCAATTATAGTTGACATTCAATATTATTTTATATTAATTTCAGGTGTACAGTATATGGTTAGACGTTTATGTAATTTAAGAAGTGATCCCCCTGTTGAGTCTAGTACCATCCTAGCACTATACATAGTTACTACCATATCACTGACTGTATTCCTTATACTTTATTTAGATCCCCATGACTATTTTGTAGATACCAATTTATGCTTTTTAATCCCTTCAACTTTTTCACCCTGGCCCCAAACCGCTTTCTATCTATCCCTCTGACAAATGTAGTACCTATTTGATACCATACGTAGTTATTAAATATACTATATTCCTTATGCTATGCCCCACATCCCCATTACTACTTTGTAACAACCAATTTGTACTTCTTAATTCTTTCGCTTTCTTTCACCCACACTCCCAAATGCCCTCACATTTGGCAACCATCAAAATGTCCTCTGTATCTGTGAGTTTATTTAGTTCTTATTTGTTTGTTTATGTTGTTCTTTAGATTTTACATATAAGCAAAATCACATTGCATCTCTCTTTCTCTGTCTGATATACTCCACTCAGCACAACACCCTACAGGTCCATTTATGCAGCTACAGATGGTGAGAACCCATCCTCTTCCATGGCCTAGCAGTATTCTATTGTGTATGTGTACCACCTCGTCTTTACCCTTTTAGCCATCAATGGACACTCAGGCTGCCTCCACATCTTGGCCATTGTAAACAATGCTGCAATTAACGTATGGATTCACACATCCCCTCAAAGTAGCATTTTGGGTTTCTTTGGATAATTACCCAGAAGTAAAATTACTGGGTCCTTCAGTGTCTCTTATTATGGCCTTTGTTTTAAAGTCTACTTCGTTTGGTATAAGTATTACTACCCCAGCATTTTTTTGTTTTCATTTCCGTTTTCATGAAATATCTTTTTTTAATCTCTTTCTGTCTGTGTGCGTCTTTCAATCTGAAGTGAGTCTCTTGTAGGCAGCGTATGTAAGGGTTTTGTTTTCGTATCCATTCAGCCCTCCAGTGTCTTTTGATTGGAGCATTTAATCCATTTACTTTGAAAGTAATTGTTGATAGGTCTATAGCTATTGCCATTTATTATTCATAATTTTTTTTTTTCCATCTTAAAGAAGTCCCTCTAACATTCCTTGTAATACTGATTTGGTGGTGATGAACTCCTTTAGCTTATTCTTGTCTGTATCTGTCCTTTGATTTTAAATGATAGCTTTGCTGGGTAGAGCAGTGTTGGTTGTAGGTCCTTTCTTTCATCATGCACCTTGCCAATTCCTTCTGACCTGCAAAGTTTCTGTTGGGAAATCAGCTGACGGTTTTATGGGAGCTTCCTTATAAGTTGCTAGTTGCCTTTCTCTTGTTGTTTTTAGGATTCTCTCTTTGTCTTTAACCTTTGCCTTTTTAATTATAATGTGTCTAGGTGTGGGCCTGTTTGGGTTAATCCTGTTTGGGACTCTCTGCACTTCCTGGATTTGTATATTTATTTTCTTCACCAGGTTAGTCGTTATTTCTTCAAATAGATTCTCAATCCCTTGCTTTCTCTCTTCTCCTTCTGGTTCCCTTAGAAGTGTTGTAATGCTTGATGTTGTCCCAGACATCTCTTAAACTATCCTCATTTTTAAAATTCTTTTTTCTTTTTGCTGTTCTGATTGGGTGTTTTCTGTTACCTTCTCTTCAAAATCGCTCATTTGATCCTTCATCTCATCTGCTGGTGATTTCCTTCTGGTGCAGTCTTCATTTCAGTTATTGTATTCTTCACTTCTGACTGGTTCTTTTTTATGGTTTCTATGTTCTTTTTTATGGTTTCTATGTTCTTTTTTATGCTTGCTATCTCTTTATTGAAGTTCTCACTAAGTTCCTTGAGCATCCTTATAACCATTGTTTTGAACTCTGTCTCTGATAGGTCGCTTACCTCCATTTCATTTAGCTCATTTTCTGAGTTTTTCTCCTGTTCTTTTATTTGGGACACATTTATTTGTTTCCTCATTTGGGCTGTCTCTCTGTGTTTGTTTCTATGTATTAGGTACATCTGCCATATCTACCAGTCTTGGCTGGTGTCCTTATGTAGTAGGTGTCTTGTGGGGTCCAGTCTCCCTGGTCTCTGGAGCCAGGTGCTCCATGAGTGTCCCTTGTGTGGGTTGTGTGTGCTCTCTTGTTACAGTTGAGCCTTGATTGCTATTGGCATGTCATTGGGTAGGATTGACCCTCAGACTGACTGGCTGTAGAGTTTGGCTACATCCATAGCTTATGGGTTGCTGTGTGGGAAGCTTACCCCACTGAGTGGGATTCCCCCCAGCAAGCTCTGGTGCCTGTCGAGACCACCCTTTGTGTGTGCCACTTGCGGGGCTAAGTGGGTGGTGCTCTGCTGTGGTCTGAGGCCAACCTCCAAGTATGTTGGTTCTGGGGCCTCTTGGAAGGGACTCCTGTGCAGGCCCAGGCCAGACACTTCCTGTGACTGACTAGGGGCTACCCAGCAGGAGCTACAAAGTGATCTGCAGTTGGTCGCTGTCTGTGCTGAACCTGGAGGCACGCAGGAGAGGCCACACTGAGAACTAAGGACAACTGCCACCAGTACCAGGCCTGGGGTAGCTCCACAAAAAGCCATGACACCTGGAGGGCTGCTGCCATCTCCTGGCTCTTGCAAGGCTCAGCAGCTAATAAAGCCTCATGTGGTCCTCGAGTTAGATGAGGTAGGGTGTCCTTGAGTTGTCACCAGATTAATGTAAACACTGGTTTGGTGCCAGTGCTGAGCCCAGAATGACTCAGCAATGGTCTCAGAGCACACTGAGGCCAGTCACCACCAGCCCGGGTCCTGTGGAGAGTTTTCCATGAAAGAGTGCAATGTGGGAGGAGCTGACTGGAGGAAGTGCCTCCAGCTGTGAGTAAGTTGGGTGGGGTGAGGTCCCAGCTGAGTCAGCAGAGTGGAGCAACAGAGCATAACAAGTCAATCAGATTCAGATTTGGCCTTGGTGTGGGAGGGCTCAACATAGGAAAGATGGTGCCAGCCTGCCGGCCGAACTGGAGAAGAACCCCTCACTGGGGAAATGCCAACAGTCCTCCAGTTCTTCCCCCTGAAGCCACACACCTCAGTCTGTCCCCCATATGCCTCCAAGGTCCTCTGAGTCACCATCCTTCTGCTGGAATCCAAGGTGAGTGCCTGCGAGTGAGTGAATGAGTGTGCACAGGCTGTTTAAGAGGACGCCTGGGCTTCCATCCCATCCGGATTGTTTGAATTCCCGCTGTTTTTCACAGCCACATTTTGTGGGGGCTTCTCTTCCCTGCACCAGTGTTCCAAGCTGGGGAGCTTGGTAAGGGGGGGCTGGTGTTCCTCACTCCTCCAGGGGGCACCTCTGTGGCTGAGATATCCCTTCTGATTCCCAACTGCCATAGGGAGGTTTGGGGCCTTTTCCGAGTCTCCACATCTATCAGTCTCAATGTGGCTTCTTCTTTAAGTTTTAGTTACAGGCCTTCTGTTTAGCTAGGCTTCATATGGTTCTCCAGGTTGATTGTTCAATAATTTAGTTGTAATTTTAATGTGTTCACGGAAGGACACAGGCACAATGTTTATCTACTCCGCCATCTTGTATCTCTCCCCATTTGTAATTCTTAATCCCTTCCTCTTTTTCACACATTCCCAACCCCCCTCCCAGCTGGGAACCATCAAAATGATCTTTGTATCTATGAGTTTGTTTCTATTTTGTTTGTTTATTTTGTTCCTTAGATTCCACATATAAGTGAAATCACATTGCATCTGTCTTATTTGGTCTGACATGCTTTACTAAGCACAATATCCTCCAGGTCCATCCATACCACGGAAGATGGCAAGAACCCATTCCTTCCATGACTCAGCAATATTCCATTGTATATATGTACCACCTCCTCTTTATCCATTCATCCATCAACGGACACCCAGCTGCCTCCACATCTTGGCCATTGTAAGAAATGCTGCAATGAACATGGATAAACATGTCCCCTCAAAGTAGCATTTTGGGTTTCTTTAGATAAATACTCTGAAGTGGGATTACTGAGTCCTTCTTTGTCTATTTTTATAAAGTCTATTTTGTCTGGTACAAGTAATGCTACCACAGCTTTTTTGTTTCTTTGTTTCCGTTTTCATGAAATATCTTTTTCCATCCCTTTATTTTCAGTCTGTGTGTGTCTTTTCTTCTAAAGTAAGTCTCTTGTAGGCAGCATATGTAAGGGTCTTGTTTTCTTATCCATTCTGCCACCCTATCTTTTGATTGGAGCATTTAATCCATTTACATTGAAAGTAATTGTTGATAGATATGTAGTTATTGTCATTATATTATTCACATTTTTAATCTTTTTTCCCCCTATCTTAAAGAAGCTCCTCTAACATTTCTTGTAATACTGGTTTAGTGGTGATGAATTCCTTTAGCTTTTTCTTGTCTGGGAAGCTCTTTATCTGTCTTTCGATTCTAAATGATAGCTTTGCAGAGTAGAGTAGTCTTATTTGTAGGTACTTGCCTTTCATCACTTTTAATATTTCATGCCAGTCCCTTCTGGCCTGCAAAATTTCTGTTGAGAAATTAGCTGACGGTCTTATGGGAGCTCCCTTGTAGGTGACTAATTGCTTTGCTCTTGCTGCTTTTAAGATTCTCTCTTTGTCTTTAACCTTTGGCATTTTAATTATCATGTGTCTGGATGTGGGCCTCTGTGATTTCATCTTATTTGGGACTCTAGCTTCCTGGGCTTCTATATCTATTTCCTTTGCCAGGTGAGGAAAGTTTTCAGTCATTATTTCTTCAAATAAGTTCTCAGTCCCTTGCTTTTCTCTCTTCTCCTTCTGGTACCCCTATGATGTAAATGTTGGTACACTTGATGTTGTCCCAGAGGTCCCTTAAACTAATTTTTGGGGGTTCTTTCTTTCTTTCTTTCTTTCTTTCTTTCTTTCTTTCTTTCTTTCTTTCTTTACTGTTCTGATTGGGTGTTTCCTGCTACCTTATCTTCTAAATTGCTGATTGATTCCTCTGCTTCATCTAATCTACTGTTGCTTCCCTATAATGTATTCTTCATTTCAGTTATTGTAATGTATTTCTGACTGGTTGTTCTTTGTTTTCTGTCTCTAGTTTTATGTTTCCTATCTCTTTGTTGAAGTTCTTTCTGAGATCACTGTGCATCCTTATAACTAGTGTTTGGAACTCTGTATCTGGTAGATTGCTTGTCTCCGTTTTGTTTATCTCTTTTTATGGAACTTTGTTTTAGTCTTTGATTTGGGACATGTTTCTTTGTCTCCTCATTTTGGCTTCCTCCCTGTGTTTGTTTCTATGTACTAGGTAGGGCTGCTATATCTTTCAGTCTTAGTAGAGTGGCCTTATGTGGTAGGTATCTGTGGGGCCCAGTGATGTGGTCTCCCTTGTCACCAAAGCCAGGTGCTCCAAGTTCATCACTTTTGTGTGTTATGTGTGACCTCTTGCTGTAGTTGAGCCTTGCTTGCTGTTTGCACATCAATGGGAGGGATTAACCCTTAGACTGATTGGTTGTAAGGACTGGCCATGACCACAGTGGAGGAGCTGTTGTGTAAGGGCTGACACTACAGAGCAGGTTTTGCTTTAGCAGGACTCAGCTGCTTGCCTAGTCTTTCCTTTGAGTGTGTTGTCCTTGGAGGAACCAGGTGATGCTCCAGTTCAGTCCAAAGCTGGCCACTGGGCCTGCCAGACCCTGGGCATTTTATGGGGGGACCAAGTTCAGCTGCAGTCTGTGCCCTTCCCAGGGCCACCTGGCACGAGCCACAAAGCAATCCAGAGACAGCCGCCACCCTCAATGTGCTTGGAGATGCTTTAAGAGGCCCAGCCGCATACCACAGCTAGCTGTCAGTATTACTGGACTTGGGGCTGCTCAGCCAGAGGTACAGGACATGCTGAAGCCAGATGCTGCTGGTTGGATTTTGTGAACCTTTGAGAGATTTTAACAAAGTCTGCAGCACGAGCCAAAAGACAGGCCAATAATACGGAAAAGCCACTGGAAGCGGCTTGGGTGTGCCCAAAAGTTGGGAAGGGGGCAGGGTCTGGGGAAATCATTAGAGTGGGGCAGACAAAAGGTTTGATGGAGACTCAGATATGGTGGCTGCCTGCATCTTCATGCAGGGAGGGGGAAGTCTCAACAAGGAAACAATGGCTTCCTCCAGTTCCTCCATGCGGGAGAAAGCCCTTACCTTGCAGCCAGACAACCCAGTTCCTCCCTGTATGTTGCTGCTGCCTTTTGAGCCACTGCCCCAGCGCTGGAGCTTAGAGCAGGTGAGTCCGTCAGCAAATAAATCTGTGCGCGGGCCCTTTGAGAGAAGCACCTGCGACTCCAGCCACCCTCTGTCTCACTTAGCCACAATCTCCAGTGGTTTTCACAGCCACAAGTTATGGGGACTTCTCCTCCTGGCACTGGAAACCCGGGCTGTGGAGCCATGTATGCGATTGGGACCTTTTGCTTCTCCAGGGATACCTCTTCAGCTGAGATGTCCTTTCTAATTTTTAATGGTTACTCACAGGTGTGAGACCAGCTCGTTCCACAACTCTGCCCCTCCTACCAGTCTCAGGGTGGCTTCTCCTATATGTCTATAGTTGTAGTGCCTTGGTTCAGCTAGACTTCAGGTGGTTCTCAGTAATGGTCGTTCTGTAGTTTAGCTGTAATTGATGCTTACCTCCTGAGAGGTAATATGTCCTGAGAGGAGGTAAGCACAGCATTTACCTACTCTGCCATCTTGACTGGAAATCCCACAGTCTCTTTTGTGACTAGTGCTTTCCAGCATGTATTACATTTTCCAGCTTCTGTGCTCTCATTAGGAGGAGAAGGTGACTATGGAGGAAATGTCAGTTTCTGCTGAACTTGGCCACTTCTACGGATGCCATTGGGTTTGTCAGTCTACTGTGACTTTCCATACTCCTTATGTTAATAAAGAAACTTCTTGTGAGCTGTGCTCATGAGAAAAATGTGAGGATGAGTGGGAGTTGGAATCTAAATTAAAAAGCAGTGTTTTTTTAAATTGGGGCCAAAGTGTTATTAGAAGCAGTGGTGTTTGGAAATTATTGCTGAAACAACTGGAATTCTTGAAGGAAAGTTCAGAAACTCTGAAAGTTATGTATATTCAAAAGGAAAGAACTGTGCCCTCTCCTGCTGAAAGCAGTTACAGGGACCTAATTCCTAACTGATAGGTTGTTGGTATGCTCTCTGCCTCTTCTTGCCTTGACATGGAGTTTCTCTTCAGCTCTCTTTTTTGGTATGGTTGACAAGTAGCATGGATGTTTGCTGGCTGTCTTCACTGAACTTGTGTATTCAGTTTATGCCACTCGAGCCAGTGATGTAACCTGTTACACCTTTTGGATAATGACTAATATTTCTGAAGCAAAACAAGGACAATTTTATGTAAAGTTTTTTTCTTCTCTTAGTTTCCTTTTCCAGAAGATCACTAAAATGGCTAGACTTTCTGTCATTTGTGTACTAGAAGAGCTCCCAGTAGATAATGCTAAGAACAAGAGAAAGAGTAAAGAAGAAAAGCACACTCCTCTTTGTTGGCAGAAACAATATTGATGTTCTGCTGTCTTCAAAGGATTATATACTTGTGTCCTTACCTCAAAGCCTGTGTGCTTTCTGATGAGGTTTTGTGAAGGTCCTACTCTGTGTGAAGTAAAAGCCAACAAAAGAGCAATATCCAATGCATGGGATGGAATTGTCTCTTTCCCATAGGTTAAGTTATAGAATGAATCTGGACATTTGTTGGAGGTGTCTTAACACTGGAAGCTGTTTTGTGTACGTATGCAACATTGCTTTGAAAGGACTCCTATGAATATATCACCCAGGCAACTGTTTCTTTATTAAGGTGCTAGAAAAGTTATCTTCAAAGAGATGAAGACGGACACTGGCCCCTCTGCATGGAATACCCTCCCTTACTCGGCCACCTGCACCTGCAAAATCCTGATCACCTGTCAAGCAAAGTGCAATTGTCTCAGACCTCTCTTTTCTGTGTTAAAAACGTCCTTCCTTTGTTCCCTAGTGTATTTAGTTCTTAGTTTATTTAGTTCTTGCCTCTGTTATAGCACCCTTCAGAGTAGAACAAATATCTGTTGACTTACCTTATGTCAGGAACTGGGCTAAGTGCTGTAATGGTGACTCTTCATAGCCACCTTTGTACTGTCTCCATTGTACAGATGAGAAAATGAGGTGATGCATGGAAATGGTTAGTATCTAACATAGAGTAAAACTGCAAAATAAATTATTATAAGTAATTAATATTATGTGTTTACATATTGACCTAATGTCCCTTTGAGATAAGGGCAGGGTCTTATTCTTCTTTGTGGTTCTAGCACCTAACAGACTGCTTGGGACTGAGTAGGTGCTTAATAAGTCTTGGTTAAAGGTGTGAGCGATTGACCAGTTGATCTGAATCTTCTTTAAGTTTAGAGTAGGGCAAAAGTGATTCATGTTAGAAAGCAGAACTTTATATCTTTTCTAATTAGAAACATAATAGACGTTCATCAGAGAAAATTAGGACAGTACAGGATATGTACTTTTCACAGTCTTCTATTACCCAGAGACAATAATTTACCTTCCAGTCCTTTCTCTATGCATTTTGACTCTGATGTCATAATATGTACATAGTTTTGTGTGTTGCTTTTGTGCTATTGCAATATCATCAATATTTTTCCCTGTCATCAAAAACTTTCAGTAAATTTTGCTTCTAATTGGCATATAGATAAGATAAATGTGTTTATTATATAAATTTACTTACTTATTTCCTTTATGTTGAATGTTTAGGATGTTTGGAATTTTTCACAATGATGAATCACACTATAACGCATGTCTCTGTGCTTACGTAAGTCTTTGTGTACAGCTTTGATCATAACTGTTGGTATAGGAATTTCTAGAAATGGAATTAGTGGTCAAAGTGTATCAATACTTTTAGGTTCTTGATAAATAGTGCCAGCTTGCACCCAAGACAGGTTGTAGCAGTTTCCACACACACTAGTTGTGTCTGGGCACACTCACCAACGTTATTATTGCCTTTTACATCTTTACTAATTTGATACACTAAACAAGACATTGAGCTAGGCTCAAAAGTCTACTTACTGTATGATTCTATTTATATGACATTCTGGAAAAGGAAAAACTATAGGGAAAAAAATGAATCAGGGTCTGGGCATGAGGAAGGGACTGATAGGAAAGGGGACTGAGGGAACTCTTGGGGTTGATGGAAAAGTTCTATATCTTGATTTTGATAGTGCTCTCATGAGTGTATATATTTGTTAAAACTCATTGAAGTACACGCTTGAAAAAAGTGAATTTTACTGTATGTAAATTCTACTTTAGTAAACCTGACTTTTTAAAAAATGACATTGCCTTGTTGTTTTGAGTCTCAGTTCTCATGCTTTCCAGTGAAACTGAAGAGCTTTATATTTATTAGCCATTTACATTCTTTCTTTGGAGAATTGTCTTTTTATGCCCCTGCAGACTTTAAAAAAAAATTTTCTTTTAATTGAGGAATATTGGGGGACAGTGTGTTTTTCTCCAGGGCCCATCAGCTCCAAGTCATTGTCCTTCAATTTAGTTGTGGAGGGCGCAGTTCAGCAACAAGTCCAGTCACCGTTTTCAATCTTCAGGTGCAGGGGGCGCAGCCCACCCTCCCATGCGGGAATCAAAACGGCTCGCGCGCTAACCAACTGAGCCATCCGGCCACGCCATCCCCTGCAGACCTTTTATGCCCGTCTACTAAGTCTGAGAAGTTTTTTTTTGTTTGTTTGTTTGTTTAACTTGGGTAACCTTTTAATATTGTCTGTTATACTTGCTAAAAATATTTTTCTAAACTTCTTTTAACTTTGTTAGTGAATATTTTATGTATTTATTTGATGTAGCCAAATTTATTGACATATACTTCAGTGGTTTATTTAATTGTTTAGCCTAACTTCCTGATAGAAACCTTTGGAACATTGAAATGTTTCAGCAAATTCGACTTCAATTTCTATAGGGAATTCACCAGGTATGGACTGGATAGACTTTTCAAACTGAAAGAAAACTATCCCTCTGTGCATAAGTATAGCTGTTGACGTCCCTGAAAGATGTTGGTTCGGTTCATCCCCTCATGCTGTCTCTTCTGGCACTGCTGGGCTGAGTGATTGTCGCCGGTGGCCTGATGGTCCCATTGTTTCCCCATAGCAATGACAGTTTAGGCACAGTGCCCTGTAAACTGATTTATAGCAATAGAAATGGAATAAAACCTCAGTCAATGGAAAACCCCATTTAACATTTTCCTCTGTTCTCCAGTTTGGGGCAGTTCTGTTTTGTCTTGATTGTCTCCATAATGGGATTGAGGGGGAACATATTAATTCACTTGTACATCTCCGTCAATATTTATTGAATGCTTACTGTGTGCCTGGCGTTTTGCTCGGTGCTAGATATACAATGGTGAATAAGAGAGACTAAGTTCCTTTCTCTGAGAACCCACTAGTTACGCAGACAGGCAATGAGTATCAAACAATGGCACAAAATAATCAGAAATTGTGATGTGTGCTATGAAACAAGCAAAGAGGTTGCTGGTGCTGTGATGCCAGTAGGATGTAAAGAGTGGCAGTGCCCCTCTTTTCACTCTGAAAAGCTTTGTTTGGCCTCAAGCTTCCAATAAATTTTCGCTTCTAGGAAGACTTCAGCGGAAGAAAAATGTTTGCAAAACCAGTACCCCATGGAAGTATAAATAAATGTGAGAAGCTGAGTGAGCTTGGGCAACGCCAAGTTTCCTCGTCTATAAAATATGATGTTTTCTATCCTGGGGTTGCTGTGAGAATTAGCTAAATAAGTGTATAAGAGGCGGAAGCGATACTGGCTGAAGACCCTGAAGGCAGGCATCCAGGGTTCAAATTCTGGCTCCTCTACTTAATAGCTGCTGCTGTCTCAGGTATGTTGTTTATTCTTTCTGTGCCTCAGTTTCTTCATGCATAAAATGGGGATAGTAATAATGCCTACCTCATAGGGTAGATTTGAGAATTAAATGAGAAAACAAAAAACACAGATTGCTTTTAAATTAGTGCTTGGAACGTAAGTGTTCAGTCAAGGCTAGCTGCTATCATCGTCGTCGTCGTCAGCAGCATCACTGAGCACAGGTCCTAACACAAGCACGGAGCAAATTCTCATGTACTATAACCATGTAGTCAGATTACGCTGGAATAGCCAGGCCCTGGGGCTATGAGGAATAGATGCATGGCATAAAGAGAAAAATGTGAGCTGCACAGTGGCAATAGACTTTCTGTGTAAAAAGAGTCAGGGATCTCATCTCAGTCCAACCCCATTTCCCTTTCCCTGCTTTCCTGGGGAGAATGACCTTGAAGGAGGGAGAACTGCACTCTGGGTAGACAAAACAGCCTTGGCTACAGCCCAGCTCCACCACCCAGGCACAAAGGAGAGCCCTCTGATATCTCTGGAATGATTTAGCTTTATTGCCTATTGTCTCTCTCTCCAAATTGCCTTCAGGATGAATGTCCCAGCCGGAACCCATACAGAGGACACCGGCTTCCCAAGTACATCTCGGGATGCGGACATTCTCCCCATTTATGAAACATCCTTCAAATTGACCATTAATGGAGGCTATATTTGGCGCCTTAGGAAGAGGAAATTACACTGCATTAGAAGTTCTGCACTCTGGCTTAGGCAGTGAATTAGATGAGGATTCAGGCTGGGGTGCTTTCCTACTGGGCATAATACCCAATTTATTTTCATTTACATTAATTTCTCTACATCACTGACTGCACAAGGCATTAAACTGTTAAATGCAAGTAATTCCCAATTGCTTGACACAAATAGAAATGTTTAATGAATAATAATAAAAAAGGAGTCTATGGATGAAATCGATATACGAAATTGTGAGAGAATGTTAATCACCTTTTCTCATTGTGTAGAGCTCCACAAACTTTCTCTATCTCTTTCTCCCTCACCCCTCCCTTCCTTCCCCTTCTCTCCCTCCCTTTCTTTTTTGGTCCCTCGCTCCTCGCCTCCCCTCCCTTCTTCTCCTCCTTCCTTTCTTTGAAAAGACAAAGCAAATGCATTTAAGTGGAACAAAATTCAGTGTACTATTAGTAACACAGCTAATAAAATGCATGGATGTGAAACCCTTTATCTGGAGAATTCCAAGATGCAAAAAATTAAAACAACAACAACAACAACCACAACAATTCCCTTTAGCTTTATGGATGGAACAGTTTGGCTGCTGGTAGGAAAGGGGTTTTAATTTATGCATCTCATCTCAGTATCAATTATGTCTACTGGATGTCTTCCTGGCCTCACTGGCCTGTTAGAAGGGGAGTCAGCTCTGGGAAAAGAAAGATGGCTCTGCTGAGAAGCTCATCAGCACCTCATCCCCAAGCTCTGGGAACATTGGGGGCTACCTCAAGCAAGAGTGGAATCTAAAACCTCCATCAAAATTGATGGATCTTCCCCCCATGGTTTTACTCTCAACTCCTGACTTCGTAGTATGCTGTGGTTAAAAGAGTTTCATTTTCCTCCTCCTCCTCCCTCCTCCCTCCCTCCTCCCTCCTCCCTCCCTCCTCCCTCCTCCTCCCTCCCTCCCTCCTCCTCCCTCCCTCCCTCCCTCCCTCCCTCCCTCCTCCCTCCCTCCCCTCCCCTCTTTTCAACAACAGAGACCTATGTTGGATTCCTGGCTCTTTCTTTCATGAGCAATGTAATTGAGCAAAATGACTCATCCTCAAATGAGTTGACGGATCCTCAAATTTCTTATCTATAAAATGCACAACAAATATCTGTCTTCCATGGATATTTCCAACACTCTGATAATAGAAACTCAAGTATATAAAAATACACATAGAAAAGACACTGGAAGGAAAAACAATAGAATTCCAGCAATGACTGTTTATTTTTCCTCTTTTTTTTCCCTGCACTTTTCAAATTTATATGTAAGCATTATCTTTTAATAGGAAAATGACGATTTACAAAAGGACAAGATATTGTTGTTAAAGCTCACATAGATTATAACATTGGATTTTCTTTTCCTTTTTCTCTGCTCCCTTCTCTCTTTCTCTTTTGAAAGGAAAGTGTATGGGGTGTATTAGTTTCCAATTACTACTGTAACAAATTACCTCAAACTTAGTGGCTTAAAACAATGCAAATTAATTCTCTTACAGTTCTGGAGATCAGAAGTCTGAAATGAGTCTTCCGGGGCTAAAATCAAGGCGTGCGTAGGGCTGGCTGTTTTGGAGCCTGTGAAGGGAGAATCAGTTTCTTGGCCCTTTCCATCTTCTCGTGGCTGCTGGCGTTCCTTGCCTTACGGATCCTTCCTCCATCTTCAAAGCACATCACTGTAGTCTCTGCTTCTGTCATCACATGACCTCCCCCTTTGTACGGACCTTCATAATTACACCGGGCACACACACATAATCTAGCATAATCTCCCCATCTCAAAATCCTTATTCACATCTGCAAAGTCCCTCATGCCACATAAGGTAACATATGGAGATGTTTTAGTGGGAGACCATCACTCAGCCTGACACATGGGATTTATGTAGGAGGTGAAGAAGTAAACAAAACTGAACAAGGAAAAACAGCAACAAAGTCTCTGATATGATATTACAAACCAAGTTCTTTATACAGAGTATCTGTCCAGTTCTTACAGATTGAAACCACTGGACTAAGTACCCTGGCAGGAAATACAAGGCATTTGGGTCTGGTGTGAATGTAGAAGCTGATGGAATCTATTAAAGAAAAAACAAAATCACAACATACAACACTGAAAAACTGTCAAGTCCCTCCTCCCCAAATCTCTAAAGGCCAGAAATTCAGTCTAAAATTATTATTTCTTTGAAAGATAAGTTTTTACTGTTAAAAGGCAACAGAATGACTCATGTCTGGGACTACTCCTTGATTCCAAAGCAGCCTGTTTTCTCCTGGTTGGTACTAAGATGTGCCAACAATGATTCTTTTTAAAGCAAAAATATTTAAATTATTACTTTTTTGTTGAAAAATGCCACAGGTTATTAAACGAACATCAGGGATGGATATAATCAGATCTCATCTATTATTAATGAGGGTCTGCCCTAACGTGATCATTACAGGTGTATGCCTTACACCTAGAAGCTATCATCTAACATCATAACAACCTGAAATAATGAGTTGCCAGCATGATATTTTTCTTCTGTGAAAGGTTATACCTATAGGGTTGCTTTCTTCTTACAACAACAACAATAATAATAAACTGTAGCATTTTAGACAGAGACAGGTCTAAATTTTATTTGTAAAGTAACAGTTACTGCTTAACATTTTTACGGTTAAGATTTGCTACAGAGCCAACACAAAAATGTTTTGAAAACCATTATTATTACTACTAATAATGATGATCCTAGAGCCAGAAAAATTCAGGTAACTTTCTATAACATTTTGTGTGTGTGTGTGTGTGTGTGTGTGTGTGTGTGTGTGTGTGTAAGAGAAAGAGAGAGACAGAGACAGAGAGAGAAAGAGAAAGAGACAGACACACAGAGAGATCCAAGATATGATTATGCTTATAAGTCAACTTTCTAAAATATTTAAAAAAAATTTTTTCCTCATGTACAAGCCTTTTAACTGTAATCCCTTTCCTTCTCTAATGCATAAGCTCAGAAAAGATATAAGTTAAGCCTTTGTGAACAGAGGCAGAGACAGAGTACATCCTGAGTAGTTTAGCTTCCTTTGTAGCAGGTGATTACAAATAGTTGTGCTGGGGCTTTCTCACAAAATCCTATTTAATCCTTAATGCAGTTGAATTCCATGGGGTACAATTACCTGGAGACCAGATTAGGCAAATTTAAGTGTCAGAAATGAGAGTGAATGAGACCTAAGCATCATCTGCTCTCCCGACAACAGCAAAATCAGTTGAGAAAACCTCAAGGTTGACCAATGACAACCTTCATCTCTCAAATGGTTATTCCCCTCTTCCACCATTCCCTCCTTTCACCCCTAGACTCTACTTCCTCATGCTCTACTCTCTTCCAGCTCTGCAGTATGACGTTTGCTCTTCTGGCCTGGTTCCAGGGCAGCCTCCAGGATCTCTCTAAATTATTCATCAGACATGATCTCTCTGTAGCATCAACGCCATTGCCAGTCACAGCACCTGGAGGCTCTTCTGTCCTTTGCCTTCTTCAGCCCCGTCTTTCCTGGCTCTTCCTTTGCCCTTCTTCCCGTGGTGCTCTTCTGGCTCTTGTGACTCCACCCACCCTGGAAACACAGGCATTCCCCAGGCTTCTTTTCGGGTCCAGCTTCCACGATCAGATCTTTGTTGATAACGCCTAAGTCTGTTATCACTAGCCCTGACTCTGCTAATGAGATTCAGACTTGAATTTTCACCCCCTCACCAGCTGGCTCCACAGGAACGTTCCAGCATCCTCTCCAGCCATCCAAGTCCAGTTTTGCTCATGAGCTTCTGTTTCTCCATCTTTATTCACATACTCTGTCCTTATTGACTCTCTTGGTTAAAGGCCTCCCCTTCCTCCAACTCCTTCAGTATCTATGTTTTTCTTCACTAGGTTCTCTAATTTTTAGGTTCTGCACTTTCTCGTTTGACCAGGGGACATACATCTCCCTCATTTCTCACCCTGCTATCATCACCTGGACCGTCATTGTAACCTCTTAACTCATCTCTCTCCCTCCAGCCTAGCCTTTGTTCTGCTGCTGGAACTAACTTCTTTAAGCTCAAGTGGACTCATGATATTGCTGGCAGTACTGCTGCACATAGTAGCTGCTCAGTAAATGCTCCTTCATTACCTCCTCAGCTTCCGTGGCTTTATCTGGTAAATCGAAAGGTTTAGACTAGACAGCTCTAAAATCCAGGCTAAGGATGATATTTTATACGCTTCTAATAAATAACGTATAACATTGTCATTTGACTTCAGTCTGGAAATCTTATCATGGGGCCCAAGTCTAACGAGTGATCCCAACGGTTGAGGCTTGTTTTTCACTCTGATGCCCTCTGTTCATCGTGGATTTACAATTCAGAATATCTCGAGCTCTCGTATCAACAATGCGGAGAATACAAAATACACCATGCTGAGAAAGAGGGCGCTGACCATTTTCTACATGGGGCACTATTTGAAACATCTTATCTATAAAATCAGGAAGATAAATTAGCAAGTTCTACGGTCCATTCTCCTTCCAAAAATTTTGTGTCTTTTTGGAACCTCATTTATATGCTGAATTGGGGTTTTCAAATGATTTATCTCATAGAATACCACACTTTTGTATGTGTGTTCTTTATGGTTTCCTTTGAGTTAACCGTGATCTCTGACTTCAAGGAGGGTAATTGTTCAAGCTGCTGGCCTCTGTATCCATCCCTGCATTTTCGTGAGGCCATACTTTTCCCACATGCTGTTACAGGTCATTGACTGAGTGGGGCTAGGATATAAAACACGCCGGTCACTGGAGAGGCAGCGTTCCGCTGAGACGTGACTGACGCAAGCTCCCCACGTCAGCCTTGCTGAACTTTTCATACAAATGCACTACACTTTTAAACATGTCCACCCAATCTTTCTTCTTTCCCTTTCTCTTTCACTCGGGGTCACACCTGCATAACAGTCTGACTACTTACCCAGCTCTTTTCCGTTTTCTCTTGCAGGCATTTTCTTCCATGTCTTAGTTACTGCTTCTTGGGTGACCTGGACTAGTAAACAACCTGTATTTGGTATCATGAGAAATTCACCTTATCCGTGGAAGAAAATGGAACAATTGGTCTGGTTTTAGGATCATCTGTACAACTGCAATCAGTTCTGCAGATTCTTTTTTCCATAGCAAGGACATCCATTCACCTTTTTCTTTAAAAAAAAAAAAAAAAAAGTCCCCTAAATTAGAAAAATACATATAACATTTGTAGGACATACACATATGTAAAAAGAAGAAAATAAAATTATCCTCAACCTCTGCATCCCTAAGAAACCACTGCTTTCCAGTCTTTTCTACAATATACAGAGAATTCTCATATAACAATAACAAAAACAAGTTGATATGTATAAGGGATTAGTAGAAGAATTGGCAGACTTTTTCTGTAAAGGGCTACAATAGTGAATCTTTTCAACTTTATGGGCCATCCAACTTTATCGGCCATTGCAGCTTTTCAACTCTTCCTGGTAGAGTAAAAATAGCCATAGATAATATACAAAAGAGAGAGTGGCTGTATTCTGATAACACTTTACTTAAAAATCAGATGGGGGATTGGATTTGGACTTGGGACCATAGTTTGTGGACCTATGATTTAAAGAAAAGATCTTGTCAGGGGGCAGACAGGTGGCTCAGTTGGTTAGAGCATGAGCTCTGGGCAACGGGGCTGCTGGTTTGATTCCCACATGGTCCAGTGAGCTGCTCCCTCCACAACTAGAACAAAGTCAATGAGCTGCCACTCCGCTCCCGGAGAGCCAGATGGCTCAGCTTGTTGGAGTGCGTGCTCTCAACCACAAGGTTGCCGATTTGACTCCCACAAGGGATGGTGGGCGGCACCCCTGCAACTAACAACAGGCAACTGGACCTGGAGCTGAACTGCACCCTCCACAACTGAGATTGAAAGTACAACTTGCCTTGGAAAAGTCCTGGAAGTACACAATTTTCCCCAATAAAGTCCTGTTTCCCTTCCCCAATAAAATCTTAAAAAAGAAAGAAAGAAAGAAAGAAAGAAAGAAAGAAAGAAAGAAAGAAAGAAAGAAAGAAAGAAAGAAAGAAAGAAAAGATCTTGTCAGAAGACTAATCTGTGGTCGAATGGGGATTTTCAGATCCTATTTTAAAATGACCCATTTGAACCTGCAGAAACCATCCCAAGACTTGCAAAGCGGCAGCTGGAACAGGGAACCCCAGCAGTGTCCTGGTAAGAGTGCATTCCTGCAGACATGGCTAGCTTACCTCTGTCAGGGAGATCCCAGTGTAAGGGTGGAAACAATTTTCCCCTCTTTCCTTCTAGGTTCTTTGCTGGTCTGATGATTAAGTTGACATAAGACAGAGTATGAGGAATGAAAAAAGACAAATTTAATTTTGTACGGAAGCCCCAAAGATATGCGATTCAAAGGCAAGTCGGGTATTGAGGCTTATATGCCATCCTGGGCTAAGGCATGGGATGGGCACCTGTGGCTTCAAAGGGGAGGAGGGTAATTCACAGGATGAGCAGAAGAGCAGATGTTTGGTCATTAAAAGTTTGCCCTGCCATGCAGATAAGTCTTTCAGATAAAAAGTTATCTCTGGTAATGTCTCTTTTTCTGGGTACAAGCCTAAATTATTTTGGGTAATTAAGGGAGAGGTAAAAGTTTTTTCTGAGTCAGCTGGGTCTTGATTGCCTTCCGCTCAAAATAATCCACATACCAAAGTGGCATCTTTTGAGGTGGCATATCCTACCCCCCTTCACCAGGCCACAGAGGCAGGCCCTAGGATATGTGAGAGTCGCTGGTGTGCATGGAACTTTCCCAGAAAGACTAGCCATGATTTATGGTGGGAAGGAGAACTACCCTGTTTCCCCAAAAATACGACAGGGTCTTATATTAAGATTTGCTCCAAAAGACACATTAGGGCTTATGTTCAGGGGATGTCATCCTGAAAAATGATGCTAGGGCTTATTTTCCGGTTAGGTCTTATTTTCGGGGAAACACGGTACTAAGCTGACAGCTACACTGTGGTCTTTTGCTGTTGTCAGGCATGAGTTAAGCAGGTTTCAAACCCTTCTAATGTGCTTTTCTCATTTAATTTTGTGGTTGCATAAACTTTCATAGCAAATGAGGAGTCGGGCTGCAGCCCAAATGCTATGGACTCTATGTATCTGGAGAGCCTGCAGAGTGTGACTTGGCATTCTAATGGGCTGCTTAACCAGGTGCTGGCTGGGCCCAGCAAGCTTGTTTTGGCTTGAAGAGAGACTGCCGAATGTGAGGGGAACCCACCAGAGAGTTCCCTCCCCCCACTGCCACCCGCCCCTCTCCATGGAAGTGTTTTTCCCCCAGACTTGACAGCTGTTTCTCTTGGGTAGAGTGAATTTGTCTCTCAGCTAGCATTCTGATTGTGTCTGTCTTGATTTGAGCATTGAAGGATAAATTCTTACCTAGGAGTCCTATTTTCAGCATCCACACTTGATACTCCTGTGTGTCCATGGAAATTAACATTGAGAACCTATTCTCCGGCCCATCTGCTGGGATGGCACTGTGCCTGGCTCCTGGCAGGGCAGGCATGCTCCACAGGGCTGGGCTTTCAGTGCACTGTGTTTGGAGGGACAGCTGCAAGGTGTGGGCAAGGGACAGGACCTGGAAGGAGCTGAAAGGCAGGGAACTACTCTTCCTTGCCTTGTCCCCAACCTCAGACTCTTGGCCCCTTCCATCAGCAGACCCTGGTTTGCCCCTCTGGGAGCGAAGCCCTTCAGAAAACCCGAGCATGAGAATTGGGTATAATGAGTGCTGGAATCTGGTTTCAATGCTCTCCCCAACCACAAACATCTAGAGGACTCATCACCCAAGATAAAACAGAACAGAGTAAAAAAAAGCAGATTACAAAATGAGAATGCATAGTGTTACCCCATTATTGTAGAAACGTATGTGTGTGTGCGCGTGTGTGTGCACGCACGCATGTGCATGTGTGGATTTATGGGTGATTTTTATTTTCTGTCTGCATTTATATTTTCGTACAACAGACATGTGGGTGATAATAAAACAGCAAAACCAAACAAAAATAGCCCCAGAATGTTAGGTATAAGAAAAGACTACGGAAAGACCTAACCATTGGCTGAGGAAGAATTTTCAGCTTTCTGTAAAATGCCAATCAATTGGTGCTGGGGAAGTTAAAGCTGTGACTTCAGGACAGGTAACAAGGGACCTGGAGGCCAAGGAGATGATACAGAGGCTGGAACAGAGGAGACTGCAGCACTGATTCTGAAAGCGCTGGGGTGCAGGGGCGTAGGAGCAGAGCCAGACCTTTGGAGGAGCCTCACTGTCTGTGTCACCTTCCTGGAGAAGCCTTCAATTGTCCCCCAACAGGTCTGTCTCCAGCTTTCCCTGAAAGAGGTGATTGCCCCTTTTCTGACTCCACAAAATCCTTCAGTGGGCTGCTTTCCGAGTAGATGTGTCATTGCATGTGGGATTGATTAACACATTCCAGTGCCTCTCTCTAGAAGGTTCTTTGAGAGAAGTAATCACTTCCCCAGTGCTTAGTGGAGACCCTGGTTCACCGTGGATGTTCAAGGTAAATGTCTCCCTTCTCTCAGCCAGAGAAGTTTATTTTTTTTTCACTGCTTTATTTTTATTGTTGTTTTTTTTTGTGTGTGTGTGTGATAAATACATAGAACGTAAAATTTGCCATTTTAACCATTAAGAGTACAGTTATTGTCATTAAGTGCATTCACATTGTTGTGCAACCATCAGCACCCTCCATCTCCAAAACTTTTTCATCTTCCCCAACGGAAACTCCATGCCATTAAACAGTAATTCTCCATTCCTCCTTTCTCCCAGCCTCTGGCAACTACCATTCTATGTGCTGTTTCCATGAATTTGACCACTCTAAATACTACTTCATATAAGTGGAATCATACAGAATTTGTCTTTTTGTGACTGGTTATTTCACTTTGCATAATGTCCTCAAAGTTCATCCATGTTTTAAGTTCATCATTTTCAAGGCTGAATAATATTCCATCATATGCATACAGACCATTTTGTTTATCCATTCATTTGCTGATGGACACTTGTGTTGCTTTCATCCTTTGGCTATTGTGAATACCGCTGCTATGAACATAGGTGTACAACTCTCTATTGAAGTGACTGTTTTCACTTCGTTGCGGTATATGCCTAGAAATGGAATTGCTCAGAAAACTACCTTCTTAAAGTACGGCTGTAGCCTGGCACAAGGTGGAAGCGAGACGTAAAAGAGGTCATAGCTGTTAGGGTGAGAGTCCAAGTGTAGTTGGAGAACTACCACCCCCGGTTTACCTACTGAATCAAATATTTCTGGGAAGTGGGCCAGAAATCCGTATTTTTAATAGGAACTCTAGGTCTTTTAGATGACAGCAAAGTTTGGGGATCACAGAGCTCCACGATTTTCAAGGTCTCTTCCTACTGTATAAGTGGATAAATGACTGTTACCCCACCTATGAAATTCTTGAACCTTTCCCTTGCAGATGAAACACAGAATTTGTAGAGTGTCTCACTGTCTAATTCTCACAGAAGGAATCAGAATGGTTATCCAAATTGTACCTACTAATGGGTTATTTTTCTCCATGAGGGGAAACAAAAGTCTTCAAACTACACCTTAGGTACTTTACTGTATCATTATCTTTACCCTACAAATTTACTGTTGATTTTATCAGTCTACCATGAAGTTCTATAGCGATACTAGCTACCTGGCACTCTTTTGGAAATATTGCATTTAATTTCCCCTAAATAAGGCATATATTCATTTTAAAAATGAGGACGCTAAGGCCTCAAGGGCTTAGGCACTTGGTAATAGACATCTCTGTTTGTATATATGCAATGACATCAGAAATTTAGGGTCTAAAGGAAATCCAATCCAATGCCTTCATTTTTCTGTTTCATTTAGAGACTAGGAGGTGAAGTGTCTAGCAGAGGACTCATGGTGGATAGCACTGGGATCAGCATTCTTGTACCCTGACTCACACTGTACTGTGTTTGTAGAGACTCACTCCTTTGAAATCCTTTCATGATGACTCCCAGATAGGCTGTGAATTTCTTATAGGTATAACTTCATCTTATACTTTACTATCGCATTGTGCCTAGGATGGGGCTAGGCACATAATAGGGGGTGACTAAGTGAGTGGGAGGGGTTGCACAGATGAGAGAAAGAAACATGTAACATGCAGAATGACTCCTTAAACAGCATAATTTGTAACTATGAATGCAATAGAGCCTTTGTGTTGCGATAACAAAATACGGTGAATGCTGCTGCCGAATGCCATCCCATGGAAAGGCAGGGATCTTTAATTCGGGAAGTGGTGCATCGAACCTTAGTAACAGTGTGTGACAAGTTTCAACTTGCTCAGTGCAGTTAGTCGGGTATGAGATATGGTTGAGAGAAGCTGTGTTTTAAAGTGTGTCGTAAATCATTGCTCCATGTCACATATCACTTCTGGTATATGGCAATTTCTGTCAAATAAAAACATTACGGTGTGTCTTCATCCACCTTATTCACCAGATCTTTCACCGTGCAACTTCTGACTCTTCCCCAAAGTCAAAATTATTCAGGACATTGGCAGCCATGACAGTGCCACTAAAGAAACTCAGGAAAGAGGACTTCCAGAACTGCTTCAGAAAGTGGCAAGAATGATGGTATAAGTGTGTTCGAAGAGAGGGGGAATATTTTGTGGGTAATGGCAATGTGTCTTACTGTAATAATTTTTTTAATTTAAATATTTACTGTATTATTTGATCACACCTCCTACAGTGGAATATTATTTAGCCTTCCAAACAGATGAAATTCTGATACATTGTACAACATGGATGAACCTTGAGGCCATTATGCTAAGTGGAATAAGCCAGTCACAAAAGACAATTACTGTATGATCTTACTTACATAACTTAACTAGAGTAGTCAAATTCATAGAAACAGAAAGTAGCATGGTTTTCCAGAAGCTGGGGGCGGGGGTGGATGCAGAGTTGTTGTTTAATGAGTATAAAGTTTTTCAAGGTGAAAAAATCCTGGAGATTGGTTGCATAACAATGTGAATATACTTAACACCACAGACTATTACACTTAAAAATGGTTACTATGGTACATTTATTCTCAGATGTATTTTACCACAATTAAAATTAAAAAAAAAGAAAAAAAGAAGAGTCCAGGAACAGTGATTATTATTTTATTTCAGGTCCACATAAAACCACATCTGTACTTTCTGAGTTCAACCTGAGGCCCTGAAGCCATTTCTTTGGAGGCATAACTTCATCTATGATGCAACAGGTGAGAAAGAGCTTCATAATTTTCAGATTAGCAGACATTCTCTATTAATGTCTCACTAATTATCAGGTAGACTTAGCATTGAGCCATAATTATTATCAGTTAATTAGACCTTAAAATGTATCTTTAATAACACTTCTGGCATTTAATTATGTAATCAAAAACTTAGGAATATTATTAAGGGGATATATGACTATAGTAAAGTGTAATTAGATCTTTTTGTTTCTTGATATTATAGTGTGATAATAGTTCTGTAGTTTTTACATCTTATATGGAAATGGTAACATTAAATTGATAGCCTATAAAACACATGCACATTTTAACATGTATTTAAAAAGCATATTAAAAAGAGAGAGGCTGCAGATTTTTGGTCAAGATGGTGGAGTAGATAAATGCTGTGCTTGCCTCCTCTCAAGACCACATCAGAATTACAACTTAACTACAGAACAACCATCATTGAGAATCCCCTGAATTCTAGCTGAACAGAAGTCTTACAACTACAGGCATATAGAAGAAGTGACCTTGAGACTGGTATGATGGGCAGAGAAATGGAATGAGTTGGTTCCACATATGCATGACAGTTAAAAATTGGGAGGGATATCTTGGCTGCAGAGTTCCCCCTGGAGTCCCAGCCCCATACCAGTCTCCCCAGTCCTGGATTTCAGTGCTGGGAAGAGAAATACCCATAACTTCTGGTTGTGAAAACCAGTGGAGATTGTGGCTGAGTGAGACTGAGGGTGGCTGGAGTCCCAGGCACTCCTCTTAAAGGACCTGCTCATAGACTTAATGACAGACTCACTTGCTCTGAGCTCCAGAGCTAGGGCAGCAGCTTGAAAAGCATCAGGGACATATGAGGAGGAACTGAGTTGTCTGGCTGCAGGGTGAGGGCTGAAGGGGCAGCTTTCTCCCAGATGGAGGAGCTGGCAGAAGTCATTGTTTCTTTGTTGAGCCCTCTCCACTCCCACTGTGCAGATGCAGGCAGTTGCCATATCTGAGTCTCCATCACCTTGACTAACACTGTTTGTTCAGCCCAGCCCTGGTGATTCTGAGACCCTACCCTGCCCAAATTTTAGGTATAGCCAAGCCTCTTCCACTGGCTTTTCTGTACAAATGGCCTGCCTTGGCTCATGCTGCGGACTTTGCAAAAATCTCTCAAAGGTTCACAAAACCCAACGAGCAGCATCTGACATTGGTGTGTCCCGTACCTCTGGCTGAGCAGCCCTAAGCCCGAAATCACCTACAGTCTGCCTTAGTTCTCAGTTTGGCCTCAAGAGGCACCTCCAAGCACAATGTGGAGGGCGACCATCTGCAGATGACTTTGTGGCTCATGCCAGGTGGCCCCAGGCAGGGCACAGGCTGTGGCTGAACTTAGTCTGCAGCAGGTCCCCTCCCAGGAGGCCCTGGGGTCTGGCACGCCCATCAGCCAGCTTCAGACCAAGATAGCTGGCCACCTCCAAGGACACCCAAAGTGCAGACTGGGCAGGCACCAGAGCCCTGCAAAAGCAAATCCTGCTCTGGAGAGTCAGTCCCCCCTGTATCACAGTTCCTTCACTGTAATCACAGCCAGTGTGTTTTATTTAGGGAAGTATAGTGATACTATCTTATGGAATCTGGGCAGGAGTGGAGCTAATAACAGTAATCATCTCAGAGAGTTATTGTAGGGATTAAATGAGATGGTAATTGTGATATACCATGCATGATATCTGGCACAAAACAAATGCTTAATAAACAGAGATACAAGGGTCTTTTCAGACCAAACACATACTTTTATAGATGAAGACAGTGAGGCCCAGGGGAATTAGGTAACCTGAATAAGTTGCAACACCAAAGGAAAAATAGACCCCTGGTCTCTTTATTCCCAAGTCCAGGGCTCTTTCTGTTTCACCATCCTTCTGAAATTATTAAGAATCATTGTAATACATTCCCTAATCAACTTGCCATATTTGTTAAATAAATAAATCATGTTTCTGAGGAGTTTTTCTATTCACAATGCTTAGTGTCTGGATACTCTGAATAATAAAGATATAAAACTGCTTTAGATAATAATTTGAGTTCATTAAGGCAGAAGTAATGGAATTAGATTATATTACCATCATTATCCTCTTACAAAACTTGTCTGCTGCCCCCTGGTGCTGGTGGTATGTAATTACATTGGATGGCTCTTTTGCCCTTTTCTGAATCAAATGTTGATAGAAACTAAATAAGCAGTCCTCCAAACCAAACGTCCGTGCTCATGATTTGAATAGGAAACGTGAAATTACAACCCAGAGATCACCTGATTAAAGCAGTGGGTGGCAAAAGGACTTCACCTTATAACAGAGCGTAATCTATTTCTGAGAAACCATCACAGGCAATTTGGGACAATTGTACTTTATTTTTAATCTTTTACTATGATTTATGTGATCAAGACACTGGAAGAAGTGGTTTTTAAGCATGATTAAAGCATGGTGAGGGAATAATTTCTGTCTGTAAGCACGTTGTGTACATTTTTGTTTTCGAGTGTTTGTCCTTTCTCATTTAAAAGAGAGGCAGGAAATGGAGAAATATTGACCTTTTAAACATTGTCTTGGACAGAAAAGAAAGACCACAAAACAGTAGAGTCAAAGCCAGGATGCCGGTCTTCAGCAGACTTGTGCAGCATGGTTTTGTGCCAGCAAATACCAGGACTAGAGGTGCACTCACTCAGCATGCCCTTGACCTGAGAATTTTACCCATTTACTGGCGATTTCCCCCCCCCTACATTTAGGAAACCAATCAACTTTTAAATTTAACTATGTGAGAACTGATTAAAAAACAATCAACACATGACTGCCATCTACCAAGAACCAATTTTTTTTTATAAAAGAAAGGGCATTTTAAAATCGGAAAAAATAGGAAGAGCATAATTTTATAATAATGGACAATTTTATTCAAGAAAATACAGGTGTTGTATTAGTCTTTGGTTTTTTTCAGTTTGCCAGAAGGTGAAATTGGGTGATGGACCAGGTTTAGAATTCTCTGTTCAAATGACCTGCTCAGATCTAGTACAGACTAATTTTAGGCCCCAGATATTTGACTCTGCTTCTGTATTTGCCACTGTGCCACAAATTATATCCACAGTCTCCCAAATAGTCTTAAAAACTAATAAAATCTGTAAGTAATATATATGATTCCACATTTTGGGGAGTAGAGAGGAGTATTATAACAATTTAGCTAAGAATAGTGAGATTTGTAAATCCCAAGATTCTGAGTTCTTACTCTGAACTCTGCCTGTCCTTTGCCATTTTCTTTTGAGTAGGATCTTGTGCCACTGTCACACATTACTTCACATCTTAACAAAAAGGAAGAAAGGATATGTTCTTCCTGGAGAGAGAATAGGCTTTGGGTGACCTATCTTGAGTTCACCAGCTTACTGAACAGTGATTAACATTTAAAATATATACCAACTAGACTCCTAATTAAAGTCCAATAATGTAAGACTTCGAACCTATTCACTGCCTTTGGAAATAATCACAGATGCCCACTGCTTATCATGAAACAGTCATTATGGCAAGTGACTAACTGCCCACCTTCTCCTTCCCATCAACTGCAAAAGTGACTGTCCACTGCAGGGATTTGCCAATGGTGCATGTTGCAGAGCCAAATGTCTCCTGGTAGCTGTAATTGTTATGCAAATTATCTCGATTATAGGAAGAATACAACTTACAGAGCTTCTATCATATGTGAATTTGTAAGCATGTACCAAATTCAGGGTGGGTGGACGCTCATGTTGAGCTGAGGGGTCATCAGGAACTCTTGACGGCAATTCGACATGGTAGTGATGAGAGATCAGTGTCCCTACCTCCCATTTCTTATTCTTCTTCCCTTGCTTTGCTGACTCTTTATGGGAGACTGGATATGAGATTCTCACAGAGAGGGAATAAGGAGAAAGTGATAGAATCCAAAAGAAGTGAGAGGACGGAAGTATTCAGGAACCAGATATCAGTTGCAGATTGAAGAATTAAAGTCAATTTGTTTGCCAAAGACAGAGAATCCAGGTAAGAATCAAAGAATCAGTCTCAGAAGAGAAAAAAAGGAAAAAACGAGAACCAACACTTGTTGTGCACTTGCTGTGTGCCAGCAGTTCCCGTATGTGTTACCCATTTTTCTCATTTGACCCGTATGATAGCATGGTAAACTAGGTTGTATTATTTTACAGGTGAGGAATCTGGGGCTCAGAAAGGTTGGCATTCATGAGTCAGGGCGTGAGTCCAAATAGAGGCCTGGATATACCATATGACTCAGAGCTAAACCTGAACTCCATCTGATTTGAAAATTCATGGCCTTCCTCACCTTCAAGCTGCCTCTCAGAATTACTTAAAAGTGCACCCTTGGAAATGAACTTTGGAAACATAATGTCAGAGCTGTAGGTTCACTCCCTTATTCACCTGGACTTCAGGACCACGGGGACAAGGGAACTACCATAGCTGTTTATCACAGAAGCAATTGCTGAGCAGACCAGTGCACCATGGTCCTGGAAGAGAACCGGGGAATGTATGGATACAGAAGAGGCTCTTCTGTGTGCCTCATCAGCCGTCTCACTGCACCCTGTGTGGTCAACGTGTGGCGAGTAATTTCATGTTTACTGGCACTAAGCAAATGCTGAAATGTAGTCAGCACATTCCACCTTTCAGAAATTATTCACTTGATGGAGATGTTTAAGGAATGGAAGTTATTTCTTCGATGATGTATGCGTAGAAAAAGTGATGATGAGCTATGAGAGAATAGTTTTTCCGCTCTATTTTTGTCCCTCTCTCTAGTCTGTCAGGCGTTTCCAAATATTTATGAGGCTCAGGACACGAGTACAAATCGAGGCCTAGATACCATATGTCTAAATATTTAAAATTGTAAATCAAGCTAGTAAACTATTAAATAGATTCTCTCATCCTATTTTATAAATATGCCTTTATAATGTCGTGGAAGACCAGACTCACATTTCGGCTTCTTGGACTCCGGGAGCTCTACGCTGCAATGTGTGAACACAGGAAGAGCAGGCCCAGTTTCTGGACCCATTCCCTTCTCTTCCCAGACTCACATATTCCTGCACTGTAGGAGGCCTCAGAAGCAGGCCCATGAATACACTGAATACATCTCCGGATATATGTCCACATTCTATCCACAAGCTCCACAAATAGTCTCTCTCTATTGACCCATCAGGCCTAGGGCAGGACATCCTGGTGGTGCAGCCTGTCCTCTGTAGGACAGACCTGGGGAAGAAAACCATACTGGTCCTAGAAGCAGTTTGGGGGGAATTTAGGCAGGAAATTCTAAGGGTCTCTGGAACCCAGTGGTGGTCTAGAAAAGGGAACGTCTGGGTTTTGGGTGGGCAGGTGTTTTTGGCCATACAACCTTCTGACCATGGGAAGAGGTGTGGCTGCAGAAGGACTGTGCCTGGGACCCAGGGCAGGCCCTCTGGCTGGGTCTAAGAGTGGCTCTATCGTCTATAGTGTAGGCAAGGGAAAGGAAGCCTGAAAGTGGGAGATGGACATTGCAATTTGTTACAGGACAAATGTTCTTTGACATGAAAATAAAATTTTATATATTTTTATGTTGCCATGCAGCAGCCTACCCATCTGTCTCCTCGTACCTGCCCCTAAAGAAAGGAGAGTATGTGAGACGGATCCTTTCAGGGGCTTTGCTTCACCTTTGTGCTTGCGCCTTATGTCTCCCTGTTTGGCCCCAGAAAGATGGCTGGTCAGCCAATGATGAGTAAAATTCCCCATGGTGGGGACAACTCAAGCCAGGCAGAGTCGAATGGGGACCCACTGGAGAACCCACGCGGTTCATAGAGGTGGGCACAACCCCCCACCTTCCCCCCGCTAAGGAGAGTCTCTGCCTCTGTGGCTGCATTCCTTCCCACAGCCTGCAGGGGAAGTGACTCAGTGATGTGCTCTCCATCTAATCATATGCATAAAGGTTTTGTCCCTTGGGGAGGTACACACATCCTGAGACTTATGGTTGGGCTGCCTGCAGGCAAGGGTGATTGGCTTGAATCAGTTTCCTGTTATGATATATAGGATTCACAGATCTTGAGATTGACAAGCTTTATCCTCACCTAACTAATAAAAGCTAATGTGTAGGCCTGATTAGAGGCCCAGTCCTTGAGGCTGCAGCCCCTTGGCCCCGCTTGCACTCTATTCATGGCTACTGTCTTTTCTTAACC